>NC_136266.1:156495285-157095285 GCF_964187855.1 Myxine glutinosa
CAAGTGCAAAAAGTGTTTTTTCCACACTAATACAAGTGCAAAAGTGGTTTCCTGCACCAACACAAGTGCGAAAAGTGGTTTTTCAACACTAACACAAGTACGAAAAGTGGTTTTTCAACACTAACACAACTGCGAAAAGTGGTTTTTCCACACTAATACAAGTGCAAAAGTGGTTTTCTGCACCAACACAAGTGCGAAAAGTGGTTTTTCAACACTAACACAAGTGCGAAAAGTGGTTTCTCAACACCAACACAAGTGCGAAAAGTGTTTTTTCCAAACTAATACAAGTACAAAAGTGGTTTCCTGCACCAACACAAGTGCGAAAAGTGGTTTTTCAACACTAACACAAGTGCGAAAAGTGGTTTTTCAACACTAACCCAAGTGTGAAAAGTGGTTTTTCCACACTAATACAAGTGCAAAAGTGGTTTCCTGCACCAACACAAGTGCGAAATGTGGTTTTTCAACACTAACACAAGTGCGAAAAGTGGTTTTTCAACACTATCACAAGTGCAAAAAGTGTTTTTTCCACACTAATACAAGTGCAAAAGTGGTTTCCTGCACCATCACAAGTGCGAAAAGTGGTTTTTCAACACTAACACAAGTGCTAAAAGTGGATTTTCAACACTAACACAAGTGCGAAAAGTGGTTTTTCCACACTATTACAAGTGCAAAAGTGGTTTCCTGCACCAACAGAAGTGCGAAAAGTGGTTTTTCAACACTAACACAAGTGCGAAAAGTGGTTTTTCAACACTATCACAAGTGCAATAAGTGTTTTTCCACACTAATACAAGTGCAAAAGTGGTTTCCTGCACGAACACAAGTGCGAAAAGTGGTTTTTCAACACTAACACATGTGCGAAAAGTGGTTTTTCAACACTATCACAAGTGCAAAAAGTGTTTTTTCCACACTAATACAAGTGCAAAAGTGGTTTCCTGCACCAACACAAGTGCGAAAAGTGGTTTTTCCACACTAATACAAGTGCAAAAGTTGTTTCCTGCACCAACACAAGTGCGAAAAGTGGTTTTTCAACACTATCACAAGTGCAAAAAGTGTTTTTTCCACACTAATACAAGTGCAAAAGTGGTTTCCTGCACCAACACAAGTGCGAAAAGTGGTTTTTCAACACTAACACAAGTGCGAAAAGTGGTTTTTCAACACTAACACAAGTGCGAAAAGTGTTTTTTCCACACTAATACAAGTGCAAAAGTGGTTTCCTGCACCAACACAAGTGCGAAAAGTGGTTTTTCAACACTAACACAAGTGCGAAAAGTGGTTTTTCAACACTAACACATGTGCGAAAAGTGGTTTTCCCACACTAATACAAGTGCAAAAGCAGTTTCCTGCACCAACACAAGTGCGAAAAGTGGTTTTTCAACACGAACACAAGTGCGAAATGTGGTTTTTCAACACTATCACAAGTGCAAAAAGTGTTTTTTCCACACTAATACAAGTGCGAAAAGTGGTTTTTCAACACTAACACAAGTGCAAAAAGTGGTTTTTCAACACTAACACAAGTGCGAAAAGTGTTTTTTCCACACTAATACAAGTGCAAAAGTGGTTTCCTGCAACAACACAAGTGCGAAAAGTGGTTTTTCAACACTAACACAAGTGCGAAAAGTGGTTTTTCAACACTAACACATGTGCGAAAAGTGGTTTTTCCACACTAATACAAGTGCAAAAGCAGTTTCCTGCACCAACACAAGTGCGAAAAGTGGTTTTTCAACACTAACACAAGTGCGAAAAGTGGTTTTTCAACACTATCACAAGTGCAAAAAGTGTTTTTTCCACACTAATACAAGTGCAAAAGTGGTTTCCTGCACCAACACAAGTGCGAAAAGTGGTTTTTCAACACTAACACAAGTGCGAAAAGTGTTTTTTCCACACTAATACAAGTGCGAAAAGTGGTTTTTCCACACTAATACAAGTGCAAAAGTGGTTTTTCAACACTAACACAAGTGCGAAAAGTGGTTTTTCAACAATAACACAAGTGCGAAAAGTGTTTTTTCCACACTAATACAAGTGCAAAAGTGGTTTCCTGCACCAACACAAGTGCGAAAAGTGGTTTTTCAACACTAACACAAGTGCGAAAAGTGGTTTTTCAACACTAACACAAGTGCGAAAAGTGGTTTTTCCACACTAATACAAGTGCAAAAGTGGTTTCCTGCACCAACACAGGTGCCAAAAGTGGTTTTTCAACACTAACACAAGTGCGAAAAGTGTTTTTTCCACACTAATACAAGTGCAAAAGTGGATTCCTGCACCAACACAAGTGCGAAAAGTGGTTTTTGAACACTAACACAAGTGCGAAAAGTGGTTTTTCAACACTAACACAAGTGCGAAAAGTGTTTTTTCCACACTAATACAAGTGCAAAAGCAGTTTCGTGCACCAACACAAGTGCGAAAAGTGGTTTTTCAACACTAACACAAGTGCGAAATGTGGTTTTTCAACACTAACACAAGTGCGAAAAGTGGTTTTTCAACACTAACACAAGTGTGAAAAGTGGTTTTTCCACACAAACACAAGTGCGAAAAGTGTTTTTTCCACACTAATACAAGTGCAAAAGTGGTTTCCTGCACCAACACAAGTGCGAAAAGTGGTTTTTCAACACTAACCCAAGTGCGAAAAGTGGTTTTTCAACACTATCACAAGTGCAATAAGTGTTTTTTCCACACGAATACAAGTGCAAAAGTGGTTTCCTGCACCAACACAAGTGCGAAAAGTGGTTTTTCAACACTAACACAAGTGCGAAAAGCGGTTTTTCAACACTAACACAAGTGCGAAAAGTGGTTTTTTCACACTAATACAAGTGCAAAAGTGGTTTCCTGCACCAACACAAGTGTGAAAAGTGGTTTTTCAACACTAACACAAGTGCGAAAAGTGGTTTTTCAACACTATCACAAGTGCAAAAAGTGTTTTTTCCGCACTAATACAAGTGCAAAAGTGGTTTCCTGCACCAACACAAGTGCGAAAAGTGGTTTTTCAACACTAACACAGGTGCGAAAAGTGGTTTTTCAACACTATCACAAGTGCAAAAAGTGTTTTTTCCACACTAATACAAGTGCAAAAGTGGTTTCCTGCACCAACACAAGTGCGAAAAGTGGTTTTTCAACACTAACACAAGTGCGAAAAGTGGTTTTTCAACACTAACACAAGTGCGAAAAGTGGTTTTTCCACACTAATACAAGTGCAAAAGTGGTTTTTCAACACTAACACAAGTGCGAAAAGTGGTTTTTCAACACTAACACAAGTGCGAAAAGTGGTTTTTCAACACTAACACAAGTGCAAAAAGGGGTTTTTCAACACTATCACTAGTGCAAAAAGTGTTTTTTCCACACTAATACAAGTGCAAAAGCGGTTTCCTGCACCAACACAAGTGCGAAAAGTGGTTTTTCAACACGAACACAAGTGCGAAATGTGGTTTTTCAACACTATCACAAGTGCAAAAAGTGTTTTTTCCACACTAATACAAGTGCGAAAAGTGGTTTTTCAACACAAACACAAGTGCAAAAAGTGTTTTTTCCACACTAATACAAGTGCAAACGTGGTTTCCTGCACCAACACAAGTGCGAAATGTGGTTTTTCAACACTAACACAAGTGCGAAAAGTGGTTTTTCAACACTATCACAAGTGCAAAAAGTGTTTTTTCCACACTAATACAAGTGCAAAAGTGGTTTCATGCACCAACACAAGTGCGAAAAGTGGTTTTTCAACACTAACACAAGTGCGAAAAGTGGTTTTTCAACACTAACACAAGTGCGAAAAGTGGTTTTTCCACACTAACACAAGTGCAAAAGTGGTTTCCTGCACCAACACAAGTGCGAAAAGTGGTTTTTCAACACTAACACAAGTGCGAATAGTGGTTTTTCAACACTAACACAAGTGCGAAAAGTGGTTTTTCCACACTAATACAAGTGCAAAAGTGGTTTCCTGCACCAACACAAGTGCGAAAAGTCGTTTTTCAACACTAATACAAGTGCAAAAGTGGTTTCCTGCACCAACACAAGTGCGAAAAGTGGTTTTTGAACACTAACACAAGTGCGAAAAGTGGTTTTTCAACACGAACACAAGTGCGAAAAGTGTTTTTTCCACACTAATACAAGTGCAAAAGCGGTTTCCTGCACCAACACAAGTGCGAAAAGTGGTTTTTCAACACTAACACAAGTGCAAAAAGTGGTTTTTCCACACTAATACAAGTGCAAAAGTGGTTTCCTGCACCAACACAAGTGCGAAAAGTGGTTTTTCAACACTAACACAAGTGCGAAAAGTGGTTTTCAACACTAACACAAGTGCGAAAAGTGGTTTTTCAACACTAACACAAGTGCGGAAAGTGGTTTTTCCACACTAATACAAGTGCAAAAGCGGTTTCCTGCACCAACACAAGTGCGAAAAGTGGTTTTTCAACACTAACACAAGTGCGAAAAGGGGTTTTTCAACACTATCACAAGTGCAAAAAGTGTTTTTTCCACACTAATACAAGTGCAAAAGTGGTTTCCTGCACCAACACAAGTGCGAAAAGTGGTTTTTCAACACTAACACAAATGCGAAAAGTGGTTTTTCAACACTAACACAACTGCGAAAAGTGGTTTTTCCACACTAATACAAGTGCAAAAGTGGTTTCCTGCACCAACACAAGTGCGAAAAGTGGTTTTTCAACACTAACACAAGTGCGAAAAGTGGTTTTTCAACACTATCACAAGTGCAAAAAGTGTTTTTTCCACACTAATACAAGTGCAAAAGTGGTTTCCTGCACCAACACAAGTGCGAAAAGTGGTTTTTCAACACTATCACAAGTGCGAAAAGTGGTTTTTCAACACCAACACAAGTGCGAAAAGTGGTTTTTCCACACTAACACAAGTGCAAAAGTTGTTTCCTGCACCAACACAAGTGCGAAAAGTGGTATTTCAACACTAACACAAGTGCGAAAAGTGGTTTTTCAACACTAACACAAGTGCGAAAAGTGGTTTTTCCACACTAATACAAGTGCAAAAGTGGTTTCCTGCACCAACACAAGTGCGAAAAGTGGTTTTTCAACACTAACACAAGTGCGAAAAGTGGTTTTTCAACACTAACACAAGTGCGAAAAGTGTTTTTTCCACACTAATACAAGTGCAAAAGTGGTTTCCTGCACCAACACAAGTGCGAAAAGTGGTTTTTGAACACAAACACAAGTGCGAAAAGTGGTTTTTCAACACTAACACAAGTGCGAAAAGTGTTTTTTCCACACTAATACAAGTGCAAAAGCGGTTTCCTGCACCAACACAAGTGCGAAAAGTGGTTTTTCAACACTAACACAAGTGCGAAAAGTGGTTTTTCCACACTAACACAAGTGCAAAAGTGGTTTCCTGCACCAACACAAGTGCGAAAAGTGGTTTTTCAACACTAACACAAGTGCGAAAAGTGGTTTTTCAACACTAACACAAGTGCGAAAAGTGGTTTTTCCACACTAATACAAGTGCAAAAGTGGTTTCCTGCACCAACACAAGTGCGAAAAGTGGTTTTTCAACACTAACACAAGTGCGAAAAGTGGTTTTTCAACACTAACACAAGTGCGAAAAGTGGTTTTGCCACACTAACACAAGTGCAAAAAGTGGTTTTTCCACACTAATACAAGTGCAAAAGTGGTTTCCTGCACCAACACAAGTGCGAAAAGTGGTTTTTCAACACTAACACAAGTGCGAAAAGTGGTTTTCAACACTAACACAAGTGCGAAAAGTGGTTTTTCAACACTAACACAAGTGCGAAAAGTGGTTTTTCCACACTAATACAAGTGCAAAAGCGGTTTCCTGCACCAACACAAGTGCGAAAAGTGGTTTTTCAACACTAACACAAGTGCGAAAAGGGGTTTTTCAACACTATCACAAGTGCAAAAAGTGTTTTTTCCACACTAATACAAGTGCAAAAGTGGTTTCCTGCACCAACACAAGTGCGAAAAGTGGTTTTTCAACACTAACACAAGTGCGAAAAGTGGTTTTTCAACACTAACACAACTGCGAAAAGTGGTTTTTCCACACTAATACAAGTGCAAAAGTGGTTTCCTGCACCAACACAAGTGCGAAAAGTGGTTTTTCGACACTAACACAAGTGCGAAAAGTGGTTTTTCAACACTATCACAAGTGCAAAAAGTGTTTTTTCCACACTAATACAAGTGCAAAAGTGGTTTCCTGCACCAATACAAGTGCGAAAAGTGGTTTTTCAACACTATCACAAGTGCGAAAAGTGTTTTTTCAACACCAACACAAGTGCGAAAAGTGGTTTTTCCACACTAACACAAGTGCAAAAGTTGTTTCCTGCACCAACACAAGTGCGAAAAGTGGTATTTCAACACTAACACAAGTGCGGAAAGTGGTTTTTCAACACTATCACAAGTGCGAAAAGTGTTTTTTCCACACTAATATAAGTGCAAAAGTGGTTTCCTGCACCAACACAAGTGCGAAAAGTGGTTTTTCAACACTAACACAAGTGCGAAAAGTGGTTTTTCAACACTAACACAAGTGCGAAAAGTGGTTTTTCAACACTAACACAAGTGCGAAAAGTGGTTTTTCCACACTAATACAAGTGCAAAAGTGGTTTCCTGCACCAACGCAAGTGCGAAAAGTGGTTTTTCAACACTAACACAAGTGCGAAAAGTGGTTTTTCAACACTAACACAAGTGCGAAAAGTGGCTTTTCCACACTAATACAAGTGCAAAAGTGGTTTCCTGCACCAACACAAGTGCGAAAAGTGGTTTTTCAACACTAACACAAGTGCGAAAAGTGGTTTTTCAACACTAACACAAGTGCGAAAAGTGGTTTTTCCACACTAATACAAGTGCAAAAGTGGTTTCCTGCACCAACACAAGTGCGAAAAGTGGTTTTTCAACACTAACACAAGTGCGAAAAGTGGTTTTTCAACACTAACACAAGTGCGAAAAGTGGTTTTTCCACACTAATACAAGTGCAAAAGCAGTTTCCTGCACCAACACAAGTGCAAAAAGTGGTTTTTCAACACTAACACAAGTGCGAAAAGTGGTTTTTCAACACTATCACAAGTGCAAAAAGTGATTTTTCCACACTAATACAAGTGCAAAAGTGGTTTCCTGCACCAACACAAGTGCAAAAAGTGGTTTTTCAACACTAACACAAGTGCGAAAAGTGGTTTTTCAACACTAACACAAGTGCAAAAAGTGGTTTTTCAACACTAACACAAATGCGAAAAGTGGTTTTTCCAAACTAATACAAGTGCAAAAGTGGTTTCCTGCACCAACACAAGTGCGAAAAGTGGTTTTTCAACACTAACACAAGTGCAAAAAGGGGTTTTTCAACACTATCACTAGTGCAAAAAGTGTTTTTTCCACACTAATACAAGTGCAAAAGTGGTTTCCTGCACCAACACAAGCGCGAAAAGTTGTTTTTCAACACTAACACAGGTGCGAAAAGTGGTTTTTCAACACTAACACAACTGCGAAAAGTGGTTTTTCCACACTAATACAAGTGCAAAAGTGGTTTCCTGCACCAACACAAGTGCGAAAAGTGGTTTTTCAACACTAACACAAGTGCGAAAAGTGGTTTTTCAACACTAACACAAGTGCGAAAAGTGTTTTTTCCAAACTAATACAAGTGCAAAAGTGGTTTCCTGCACCAACACAAGTGCGAAAAGTGGTTTTTCAACACTAACACAAGTGCGTAAAGTGGTTTTTCAACACTAACACAAGTGCGAAAAGTGGTTTTTCCACACTAATACAAGTGCAAAAGTGGTTTCCTGCACCAACACAAGTGCGAAATGTGGTTTTTCAACACTAACACAAGTGCGAAAAGTGGTTTTTCAACACTATCACAAGTGCAAAAAGTGTTTTTTCCACACTAATACAAGTGCAAAAGTGGTTTCCTGCATCAACACAAGTGCGAAAAGTGGTTTTTCAACACTAACACAAGTGCGAAAAGTGGTTTTTCAACACTAACACAAGTGCGAAAAGTGGTTTTTCCACACTAATACAAGTGCAAAAGTGGTTTCCTGCACCAACACAAGCGCGAAAAGTGGTTTTTCAACACTAACACAAGTGCGAAAAGTCGTTTTTCAACACTATCACAAGTGCAAAAAGTGTTTTTTCCACACTAATACAAGTGCAAAAGTGGTTTCCTGCATCAACACAAGTGCGAAAAGTGGTTTTTCAACACTAACACAAGTGCGAAAAGTGGTTTTTCAACACTAACACAAGTGCGAAAAGTGGTTTTTCAACACTAACACAAGTGCGAAAAGTGGTTTTCCACACTAATACAAGTGCAAAAGTGGTTTCCTGCACCAACACAAGCGCGAAAAGTGGTTTTTCAACACTAACACAAGTGCGAAAAGTGTTTTTTCCACACTAATACAAGTGCAAAAGTGGTTTCCTGCACCAACACAAGTGCGAAAAGTGGTTTTTCAACACTAACACAAGTGCGAAAAGTGGTTTTTCAACACTATCACAAGTGCAAAAAGTGTTTTTTCCACACTAATACAAGTGCAAAGGTGGTTTCCTGCACCAACACAAGTGCGAAAAGTGGTTTTTCAACACTAACACAAGTGCGAAAAGTGGTTTTTCAACACTAACACAAGTGCGAAAAGTGTTTTTTCCACACTAATACAAGTGCAAAAGTGGTTTCCTGCACCAACACAAGTGCGAAAAGTGGTTTTTCAACACTAACACAAGTGCGAAAAGTGGTTTTTCAACACTAACACAACTGCGAAAAGTGGTTTTTCCACACTAATACAAGTGCAAAAGTGGTTTCCTGCACCAACACAAGTGCGAAAAGTGGTTTTTCAACACTAACACAAGTGCGAAAAGTGGTTTTTCCAAACTAATACAAGTGCAAAAGTGGTTTCCTGCACCAACACAAGTGCGAAAAGTGGTTTTTCAACACTAACACAAGTGCGAAAAGTGGTTTTTCAACACTAACACAAGTGCGAAAAGTCGTTTTTCCACACTAATACAAGTGCAAAAGTGGTTTCCTGCACCAACACAAGTGCGAAAAGTGGTTTTTCAACACTAACACAAGTGCGAAAAGTGGTTTTTCAACACTAACACAAGTGCGAAAAGTGGTTTTTCCACACTAATACAAGTGCGAAAAGTGGTTTTTCAACACTAACACAAGTGCGAAAAGTGGTTTTTCAACACTAACACAAATGCGAAAAGTGGTTTTTCCACACTAATACAAGTGCAAAAGTGGTTTCCTGCACCAACACAAGTGCGAAAAGTGGTTTTTCAACACTAACACAAGTGCGAAAAGTGGTTTTTCCACACTAATACAAGTGCAAAAGTGGTTTCCTGCACCAACACAAGTGCGAAAAGTGGTTTTTCAACACTAACACATGTGCGAAAAGTGGTTTTTCAACACTAACACAAGTGCGAAAAGTGGTTTTTCCACACTAATACAAGTGCAAAAGTGGTTTCCTGCACCAACACAAGTGCGAAAAGTGGTTTTTCAACACTAACACAAGTGCGAAAAGTGGTTTTTCAACACTAACACAAGTGCAAAAAGTGGTTTTTCCACACTAATACAAGTGCAAAAGTGGTTTCCTGCACCAACACAAGTGCGAAAAGTGGTTTTTCAACACTAACACAAGTGCGAAAAGTGGTTTTTCAACACTAACACAAGTGCGAAAAGTGGTTTTTCAACACTAACACAAGTGCGAAAAGTGGTTTTTCCAAACTAATACAAGTGCAAAAGTGGTTTCCTGCACCAACACAAGTGCAAAAAGTGGTTTTTCAACACTAACACAAGTGCGAAAAGTGGTTTTTCAACACTAACACAAGTGCGAAAAGTGGTTTTTCCACACTAATACAAGTGCAATAAGTGTTTTTTCCACACTAATACAAGTGCAAAAGTGGTTTCCTGCACCAACACAAGTGCGAAAAGTGGTTTTTCAACACTAACACAAGTGCGAAAAGTGGTTTTTCAACACTAACACAAGTGCGAAAAGTGGTTTTTTCACACTAATACAAGTGCAAAAGTGGTTTCCTGCACCAACACAAGTGCGAAAAGTGGTTTTTCAACACTAACACAAGTGCGAAAAGTGGTTTTTCAACACTATCACAAGTGCAAAAAGTGTTTTTTCCGCACTAATACAAGTGCAAAAGTGGTTTCCTGCACCAACATAAGTGCGAAAAGTGGTTTTTCAACACTAACATAAGTGCGAAAAGTGGTTTTTCAACACTATCACAAGTGCAAAAAGTGTTTTTTGTACACTAATACAAGTGCAAAAGTGGTTTCCTGCACCAACACAAGTGCGAAAAGTGGTTTTTCAACACTAACACAAGTGCGAAAAGTGGTTTTTCAACACTAACACAAGTGCGAAAAGTGGTTTTTCCACACTAACACAAGTGCAAAAGTGGTTTCCTGCACCAACACAAGTGCGAAAAGTGGTTTTTCAACACTAACACAAGTGCAAAAAGTGGTTTTTCAACACTATCACAAGTGCAAAAAGTGTTTTTTCCACACTAATACAAGTGCGAAAAGTGGTTTTTCCACACTAATACAAGTGCAAAAGTGGTTTTTCAACACTAACACAAGTGCGAAAAGTGGTTTTTCAACACTAACACAAGTGCGAAAAGTGTTTTTTCCACACTAATACAAGTGCAAAAGTGGTTTCCTGCACCAACATAAGTGCGAAAAGTGGTTTTTCAACACTAACACAAGTGCGAAAAGTGGTTTTTCAACACTAACACAAGTGCGAAAAGTGGTTTTTCAACACTAACACAAGTGCGAAAAGTGGTTTTTCCAAACTAATACAAGTGCAAAAGTGGTTTCCTGCACCAACACAAGTGCGAAAAGTTGCTTTTCAACACTAACACAAGTACGAAAAGTGGTTTTTCAACACTATCACAAGTGCAAAAAGTGTTTTTTCCACACTAATACAAGTGCAAAAGTGGTTTCCTGCACCAACACAAGTGCGAAAAGTGGTTTTTCAACAATAACACAAGTGCGAAAAGTGGTTTTTCAACACTAACACAACTGTGAAAAGTGGTTTTTCCACATTAATGCAAGTGCAAAAGTGGTTTCCTGCACCAACACAAGTGCGAAAAGTGGTTTTTCAACACTAACACAAGTGCGAAAAGTGGTTTTTCAACACTAACACAAGTGCGAAAAGTGGTTTTTCCACACTAATACAAGTGCAAAAGTGGTTTCCTGCACCAACACAAGTGCGAAAAGTGGTTTTTCAACACTAACACATGTGCGAAAAGTGGTTTTTCAACACTAACACAAGTGCGAAAAGTGGTTTTTCCACACTAATACAAGTGCAAAAGTGGCTTCCTGCACCAACACAAGTGCGAAAAGTGGTTTTTCAACACTAACACAAGTGCGAAAAGTGGTTTTTCAACACTAACACAAGTGCGAAAAGTGGTTTTTCCACACTAATACAAGTGCAAAAGCGGTTTCCTGCACCAACACAAGTGCGAAAAGTGGTTTTTCAACACTAACACAAGTGCGAAAAGTGGTTTTTCAACAATATCACAAGTGCAAAAAGTGTTTTTTCCACACTAATACAAGTGCAAAAGTGGTTTCCTGCACCAACACAAGTGCGAAAAGTGGTTTTTCAACACTAACACAAGTGCGAAAAGTGGTTTTTCAACACTAACACAAGTGCGAAAAGTGGTTTTTCAACACTAACACAAGTGCGAAAAGTGGTTTTTTCCAAAATAATACAAGTGCAAAAGTGCTTTCCTGCACCAACACAAGTGCGAAAAGTGGCTTTTCAACACTAACACAAGTGCGAAAAGTGGTTTTTCAACACTATCACAAGTGCAAAAAGTGTTTTTTCCACACTAATACAAGTGCAAAAGTGGTTTCCTGCACCAACACAAGTGCGAAAAGTGGTTTTTCAACAATAACACAAGTGCGAAAAGTGGTTTTTCAACACTAACACAACTGTGAAAAGTGGTTTTTCCACACTAATACAAGTGCAAAAGTGGTTTCCTGCACCAACACAAGTGCGAAAAGTGGTTTTTCAACACTAACACAAGTGCGAAAAGTGGTTTTTCCAAACTAATACAAGTGCAAAAGTGGTTTCCTGCACCAACACAAGTGCGAAAAGTGGTTTTTCAACACTAACACAAGTGCGAAAAGTGGTTTTTCAACACTAACACAAGTGCGAAAAGTCGTTTTTCCACACTAATACAAGTGCAAAAGTGGTTTCCTGCACCAACACAAGTGCGAAAAGTGGTTTTTCAACACTAACACAAGTGCGAAAAGTGGTTTTTCAACACTAACACAAGTGCGAAAAGTGGTTTTTCCACACTAACACAAGTGCAAAAGTTGTTTCCTGCACCAACACAAGTGCGAAAAGTGGTATTTCAACACTGACACAAGTGCGAAAAGTGGTTTTTCAACACTATCACAAGTGCGAAAAGTGTTTTTTCCACACTAATACAAGTGCAAAAGTGGTTTCCTGCACCAACACAAGTGCGAAAAGTGGTTTTTCAACACTAACACAAGTGCGAAAAGTGGTTTTTCAACACACTAACACAAGTGCGAAAAGTGGTTTTTCACACTAACACAAGTGCGAAAAGTGGTTTTTCCACACTAATTCAAGTGCAAAAGTGGTTTCCTGCACCAACACAAGTGCGAAAAGTGGTTTTTCAACACTAACACAAGTGCGAAAAGTGGTTTTTTCAACACTAACACAAGTGCGAAAAGTGGTTTTTCCACACTAATACAAGTGCAAAAGTGGTTTCCTGCACCAACACAAGTGCGAAAAGTGGTTTTTCAACACTAACACATGTGCGAAAAGTGGTTTTTCAACACTAACACAAGTGCGAAAAGTGGTTTCCACACTAATACAAGTGCAAAAGTGGTTGCCTGCACCAACACAAGTGCGAAAAGTGGTTTTCAACACTAACACAAGTGCGAAAAGTGGTTTTTCACACTAACACAAGTGCGAAAAAGCGGTTTTCCACACTAATAGAAGTGCAAAAGCGGTTTCCTGCACCAACACAAGTGCAAAAAGTGTTTTTCAACACTAACACAAGTGCGAAAGTGGTTTTATCAACACTATCACAAGTGCAAAAAGTGTTTTTTTCCACACTAATACAAGTGCAAAAGTGGTTTCCTGCACCAACACAAGAGCGAAAAGTGTTTTCAACACTAACACAAGTGCGAAAAGTGGTTTTTTCACACTAACACAAGTGCGAAAAGAGGTTTTTCAACACTAACACAAGTGCGAAAAGTGGTTTTTCCAAAATAATACAAGTGCAAAAGTGGTTTCCTGCACCAACACAAGTGCGAAAAGTGGCTTTTCAACACTAACACAAGTGCGAAAAGTGGTTTTTCAACACTATCACAAGTGCAAAAAGTGTTTTTTTCCACACTAATACAAGTGCAAAAGTGGTTTCCTGCACCAACACAAGTGCGAAAAGTGGTTTTTCAACAATAACACAAGTGCGAAAAGTGGTTTTTCAACACTAACACAACTGTGAAAAGTGGTTTTTCCACACTAATACAAGTGCAAAAGTGGTTTCCTGCACCAACACAAGTGCGAAAAGTGGTTTTTCAACACTAACACAAGTGCGAAAAGTGGTTTTTCCAAACTAATACAAGTGCAAAAGTGGTTTCCTGCACCAACACAAGTGCGAAAAGTGGTTTTTCAACACTAACACAAGTGCGAAAAGTGGTTTTTTCAACACTACCACAAGTGCAAAAGTCGTTTTTCCACACTAATACAAGTGCAAAAGTGGTTTCCTGCACCAACACAAGTGCGAAAAGTGGTTTTTCAACACTAAGACAAGTGCGAAAAGTGGTTTTTCAACACTAACACAAGTGCGAAAAGTGGTTTTTCCACACTAATACAAGTGCAAAAGTGGTTTCCTGCACCAACACAAGTGCGAAAAGTGGTTTTTCAACACTAACACAAGTGCGAAAAGTGGTTTTTCAACACTATCACAAGTGCAATAAGTGTTTTTTCCACACTAATACAAGTGCAAAAGTGGTTTCCTGCACCAACACAAGTGCGAAAAGTGGTTTTTCAACACTAACACAAGTGCGAAAAGTGGTTTTTCAACACTAACACAAGTGCGAAAAGTGGTTTTTTCACACTAATACAAGTGCAAAAGTGGTTTCCTGCACCAACACAAGTGCGAAAAGTGGTTTTTCAACACTAACACAAGTGCGAAAAGTGGTTTTTTCAACACTATCACAAGTGCAAAAAGTGTTTTTTCCGCACTAATACAAGTGCAAAAGTGGTTTCCTGCACCAACACAAGTGCGAAAAGTGGTTTTTCATAACTAACACAAGTGCGAAAAGTGGTTTTTCAACACTATCACAAGTGCAAAAAGTGTTTTTTTTACACTAATACAAGTGCAAAAGTGGTTTCCTGCACCAACACAAGTGCGAAAAGTGGTTTTTCAACACTAACACAAGTGCGAAAAGTGGTTTTTCAACACTAACACAAGTGCGAAAAGTGGTTTTTCCACACTAACACAAGTGCAAAAGTGGTTTTCTGCACCAACACAAGTGCGAAAAGTGGTTTTTCAACACTAACTCAAGTGCGAAAAGTGGTTTTTCAACACTAACACAAGTGCGAAAAGTGGTTTTTCAACACTAACACAAGTGCGAAAAGTGTTTTTTCCACACTAATACAAGTGCAAAAGTGGTTTCCTGCACCAACACAAGTGCGAAAAGTGGTTTTTCAACACTAACACAAGTGCGAAAAGTGGTTTTTCCACACTAATACAAGTGCGAAAAGTTGTTTTTCCACACTAATACAAGTGCAAAAGTGGTTTTTCAACACTAACACAAGTGCGAAAAGTGGTTTTTCAACACTAACACAAGTGCGAAAAGTGTTTTTTCCACACTAATACAAGTGCAAAAGTGGTTTTTCAACACTAACACAAGTGCGAAAAGTGGTTTTTCAACACTAACACAAGTGCGAAAAGTGTTTTTTCCACACTAATACAAGTGCAAAAGTGGTTTCGTGCACCAACCAAAGTGCGAAAAGTGGTTTTTCAACACTAACACAAGTGCGAAAAGTGTTTTTTCCACACTAATACAAGTGCAAAAGTGGTTTCCTGCACCAACACAAGTGCGAAAAGTGGTTTTTGAACACTAACACAAGTGCGAAAAGTGGTTTTTCGACACTAACACAAGTGCGAAAAGTGTTTTTTCCACACTAATACAAGTGCAAAAGCGGTTTCCTGCACCAACACAAGTGCGAAAAGTGGTTTTTCAACACTAACACAAGTGCGAAATGTGGTTTTTCAACACTATCACAAGTGCAAAAAGTGTTTTTTCCACACTAATACAAGTGCGAAAAGTGGTTTTTCAACACAAACACAAGTGCGAAAAGTGTTTTTTCCACACTAATACAAGTGCAAAAGTGGTTTCCTGCACCAACACAAGTGCGAAAAGTGGTTTTTCAACACTAACACAAGTGCGAAAAGTGGTTTTTCAACACTAACACATGCGCGAAAAGTGGTTTTTCCACACTAATACAAGTGCAAAAGCGGTTTCCTGCACCAACACAAGTGCAAAAAGTGGTTTTTCAACACTAACACAAGTGCGAAAAGTGGTTTTTCAACACCATCACAAGTGCAAAAAGTGTTTTTTCCACACTAATACAAGTGCAAAAGTGGTTTCCTGCACCAACACAAGTGCGAAAAGTTGTTTTTCCACACTAATACAAGTGCAAAAGTGGTTTTTCAACACTAACACAAGTGCGAAAAGTGGTTTTTCAACACTAACACAAGTGCGAAAAGTGTTTTTTCCACACTAATACAAGTGCAAAAGTGGTTTTTCAACACTAACGCAAGTGCGAAAAGTGGTTTTTCAACACTAACACAAGTGCGAAAAGTGTTTTTTCCACACTAATACAAGTGCAAAAGTGGTTTCGTGCACCAACACAAGTGCGAAAAGTGGTTTTTCAACACTAACACAAGTGCGAAAAGTGTTTTTTCCACACTAATACAAGTGCAAAAGTGGTTTCCTGCACCAACACAAGTGCGAAAAGTGGTTTTTCAACACTAACACAAGTGCGAAAAGTGGTTTTTCAACACTAACACAAATGCGAAAAGTGGTTTTTCCACACTAATACAAGTGCAAAAGTGGTTTCCTGCACCAACACAAGTGCGAAAAGTGGTTTTTCAACACTAACACAAGTGCGAAAAGTGTTTTTTCCACACTAATACAAGTGCAAAAGTGGTTTCCTGCACCAACACAAGTGCGAAAAGTGGTTTTTGAACACTAACACAAGTGCGAAAAGTGGTTTTTCGACACTAACACAAGTGCGAAAAGTGTTTTTTCCACACTAATACAAGTGCAAAAGCGGTTTCCTGCACCAACACAAGTGCAAAAAGTGGTTTTTCAACACTAACACAAGTGCGAAATGTGGTTTTTCAACACTATCACAAGTGCAAAAAGTGTTTTTTCCACACTAATACAAGTGCGAAAAGTGGTTTTTCAACACAAACACAAGTGCGAAAAGTGTTTTTTCCACACTAATACAAGTGCAAAAGTGGTTTCCTGCACCAACACAAGTGCGAAAAGTGGTTTTTCAACACTAACACAAGTGCGAAAAGTGGTTTTTCAACACTAACACATGCGTGAAAAGTGGTTTTTCCACACTAATACAAGTGCAAAAGCAGTTTCCTGCACCAACACAAGTGCAAAAAGTGGTTTTTCAACACTAACACAAGTGCGAAAAGTGGTTTTTCAACACTATCACAAGTGCAAAAAGTGTTTTTTCCACACTAATACAAGTGCAAAAGTGGTTTCCTGCACCAACATAAGTGCGAAAAGTGGTTTTTCAACACTAACACAAGTGCGAAAAGTGGTTTTTCAACACTAACACAAGTGCGAAAAGTGGTTTTTCAACACTAACACAAGTGCGAAAAGTGGTTTTTCCAAACTAATACAAGTGCAAAAGTGGTTTCCTGCACCAACACAAGTGCGAAAAGTTGCTTTTCAACACTAACACAAGTGCGAAAAGTGGTTTTTCAACACTATCACAAGTGCAAAAAGTGTTTTTTCCACACTAATACAAGTGCAAAAGTGGTTTCCTGCACCAACACAAGTGCGAAAAGTGGTTTTTCAACAATAACACAAGTGCGAAAAGTGGTTTTTCAACACTAACACAACTGTGAAAAGTGGTTTTTCCACATTAATGCAAGTGCAAAAGTGGTTTCCTGCACCAACACAAGTGCGAAAAGTGGTTTTTCAACACTAACACAAGTGCGAAAAGTGGTTTTTCAACACTAACACAAGTGCGAAAAGTGGTTTTTCCACACTAATACAAGTGCAAAAGTGGTTTCCTGCACCAACACAAGTGCTAAAAGTGGTTTTTCAACACTAACACATGTGCGAAAAGTGGTTTTTCAACACTAACACAAGTGCGAAAAGTGGTTTTTCCACACTAATACAAGTGCAAAAGTGGCTTCCTGCACCAACACAAGTGCGAAAAGTGGTTTTTCAACACTAACACAAGTGCGAAAAGTGGTTTTTCAACACTAACACAAGTGCGAAAAGTGGTTTTTCCACACTAATACAAGTGCAAAAGCGGTTTCCTGCACCAACACAAGTGCGAAAAGTGGTTTTTCAACACTAACACAAGTGCGAAAAGTGGTTTTTCAACAATATCACAAGTGCAAAAAGTGTTTTTTCCACACTAATACAAGTGCAAAAGTGGTTTCCTGCACCAACACAAGTGCGAAAAGTGGTTTTTCAACACTAACACAAGTGCGAAAAGTGGTTTTTCAACACTAACACAAGTGCGAAAAGTGGTTTTTCAACACTAACACAAGTGCGAAAAGTGGTTTTTCCAAAATAATACAAGTGCAAAAGTGGTTTCCTGCACCAACACAAGTGCGAAAAGTGGCTTTTCAACACTAACACAAGTGCGAAAAGTGGTTTTTCAACACTATCACAAGTGCAAAAAGTGTTTTTTCCACACTAATACAAGTGCAAAAGTGGTTTCCTGCACCAACACAAGTGCGAAAAGTGGTTTTTCAACACAAACACAAGTGCGAAAAGTGTTTTTTCCACACTAATACAAGTGCAAAAGTGGTTTCCTGCACCAACACAAGTGCGAAAAGTGGTTTTTCAACACTAACACAAGTGCGAAAAGTGGTTTTTCAACACTAACACATGCGCGAAAAGTGGTTTTTCCACACTAATACAAGTGCAAAAGCGGTTTCCTGCACCAACACAAGTGCAAAAAGTGGTTTTTCAACACTAACACAAGTGCGAAAAGTGGTTTTTCAACACTATCACAAGTGCAAAAAGTGTTTTTTCCACACTAATACAAGTGCAAAAGTGGTTTCCTGCACCAACACAAGTGCGAAAAGTTGTTTTTCCACACTAATACAAGTGCAAAAGTGGTTTTTCAACACTAACACAAGTGCGAAAAGTGGTTTTTCAACACTAACACAAGTGCGAAAAGTGTTTTTTCCACACTAATACAAGTGCAAAAGTGGTTTTTCAACACTAACGCAAGTGCGAAAAGTGGTTTTTCAACACTAACACAAGTGCGAAAAGTGTTTTTTCCACACTAATACAAGTGCAAAAGTGGTTTCGTGCACCAACACAAGTGCGAAAAGTGGTTTTTCAACACTAACACAAGTGCGAAAAGTGTTTTTTCCACACTAATACAAGTGCAAAAGTGGTTTCCTGCACCAACACAAGTGCGAAAAGTGGTTTTTCAACACTAACACAAGTGCGAAAAGTGGTTTTTCAACACTAACACAAATGCGAAAAGTGGTTTTTCCACACTAATACAAGTGCAAAAGTGGTTTCCTGCACCAACACAAGTGCGAAAAGTGGTTTTTCAACACTAACACAAGTGCGAAAAGTGTTTTTTCCACACTAATACAAGTGCAAAAGTGGTTTCCTGCACCAACACAAGTGCGAAAAGTGGTTTTTGAACACTAACACAAGTGCGAAAAGTGGTTTTTCGACACTAACACAAGTGCGAAAAGTGTTTTTTCCACACTAATACAAGTGCAAAAGCGGTTTCCTGCACCAACACAAGTGCAAAAAGTGGTTTTTCAACACTAACACAAGTGCGAAATGTGGTTTTTCAACACTATCACAAGTGCAAAAAGTGTTTTTTCCACACTAATACAAGTGCGAAAAGTGGTTTTTCAACACAAACACAAGTGCGAAAAGTGTTTTTTCCACACTAATACAAGTGCAAAAGTGGTTTCCTGCACCAACACAAGTGCGAAAAGTGGTTTTTCAACACTAACACAAGTGCGAAAAGTGGTTTTTCAACACTAACACATGCGCGAAAAGTGGTTTTTCCACACTAATACAAGTGCAAAAGCAGTTTCCTGCACCAACACAAGTGCAAAAAGTGGTTTTTCAACACTAACACAAGTGCGAAAAGTGGTTTTTCAACACTATCACAAGTGCAAAAAGTGTTTTTTCCACACTAATACAAGTGCAAAAGTGGTTTCCTGCACCAACATAAGTGCGAAAAGTGGTTTTTCAACACTAACACAAGTGCGAAAAGTGGTTTTTCAACACTAACACAAGTGCGAAAAGTGGTTTTTCAACACTAACACAAGTGCGAAAAGTGGTTTTTCCAAACTAATACAAGTGCAAAAGTGGTTTCCTGCACCAACACAAGTGCGAAAAGTTGCTTTTCAACACTAACACAAGTGCGAAAAGTGGTTTTTCAACACTATCACAAGTGCAAAAAGTGTTTTTTCCACACTAATACAAGTGCAAAAGTGGTTTCCTGCACCAACACAAGTGCGAAAAGTGGTTTTTCAACAATAACACAAGTGCGAAAAGTGGTTTTTCAACACTAACACAACTGTGAAAAGTGGTTTTTCCACATTAATGCAAGTGCAAAAGTGGTTTCCTGCACCAACACAAGTGCGAAAAGTGGTTTTTCAACACTAACACAAGTGCGAAAAGTGGTTTTTCAACACTAACACAAGTGCGAAAAGTGGTTTTTCCACACTAATACAAGTGCAAAAGTGGTTTCCTGCACCAACACAAGTGCGAAAAGTGGTTTTTCAACACTAACACATGTGCGAAAAGTGGTTTTTCAACACTAACACAAGTGCGAAAAGTGGTTTTTCCACACTAATACAAGTGCAAAAGTGGCTTCCTGCACCAACACAAGTGCGAAAAGTGGTTTTTCAACACTAACACAAGTGCGAAAAGTGGTTTTTCAACACTAACACAAGTGCGAAAAGTGGTTTTTCCACACTAATACAAGTGCAAAAGCGGTTTCCTGCACCAACACAAGTGCGAAAAGTGGTTTTTCAACACTAACACAAGTGCGAAAAGTGGTTTTTCAACAATATCACAAGTGCAAAAAGTGTTTTTTCCACACTAATACAAGTGCAAAAGTGGTTTCCTGCACCAACACAAGTGCGAAAAGTGGTTTTTCAACACTAACACAAGTGCGAAAAGTGGTTTTTCAACACTAACACAAGTGCGAAAAGTGGTTTTTCAACACTAACACAAGTGCGAAAAGTGGTTTTTCCAAAATAATACAAGTGCAAAAGTGGTTTCCTGCACCAACACAAGTGCGAAAAGTGGCTTTTCAACACTAACACAAGTGCGAAAAGTGGTTTTTCAACACTATCACAAGTGCAAAAAGTGTTTTTTCCACACTAATACAAGTGCAAAAGTGGTTTCCTGCACCAACACAAGTGCGAAAAGTGGTTTTTCAACAATAACACAAGTGCGAAAAGTGGTTTTTCAACACTAACACAACTGTGAAAAGTGGTTTTTCCACACTAATACAAGTGCAAAAGTGGTTTCCTGCACCAACACAAGTGCGAAAAGTGGTTTTTCAACACTAACACAAGTGCGAAAAGTGGTTTTTCCAAACTAATACAAGTGCAAAAGTGGTTTCCTGCACCAACACAAGTGCGAAAAGTGGTTTTTCAACACTAACACAAGTGCGAAAAGTGGTTTTTCAACACTAACACAAGTGCGAAAAGTCGTTTTTCCACACTAATACAAGTGCAAAAGTGGTTTCCTGCACCAACACAAGTGCGAAAAGTGGTTTTTCAACACTAACACAAGTGCGAAAAGTGGTTTTTCAACACTAACACAAGTGCGAAAAGTGGTTTTTCCACACTAACACAAGTGCAAAAGTTGTTTCCTGCACCAACACAAGTGCGAAAAGTGGTATTTCAACACTGACACAAGTGCGAAAAGTGGTTTTTCAACACTATCACAAGTGCGAAAAGTGTTTTTTCCACACTAATACAAGTGCAAAAGTGGTTTCCTGCACCAACACAAGTGCGAAAAGTGGTTTTTCAACACTAACACAAGTGCGAAAAGTGGTTTTTCAACACTACCACAAGTGCGAAAAGTGGTTTTTCAACACTAACACAAGTGCGAAAAGTGGTTTTTCCACACTAATACAAGTGCAAAAGTGGTTTCCTGCACCAACACAAGTGCGAAAAGTGGTTTTTCAACACTAACACAAGTGCGAAAAGTGGTTTTTCAACACTAACACAAGTGCGAAAAGTGGTTTTTCCACACTAATACAAGTGCAAAAGTGGTTTCCTGCACCAACACAAGTGCGAAAAGTGGTTTTTCAACACTAACACATGTGCGAAAAGTGGTTTTTCAACACTAACACAAGTGCGAAAAGTGGTTTTCCACACTAATACAAGTGCAAAAGTGGTTTCCTGCACCAACACAAGTGCGAAAAGTGGTTTTTCAACACTAACACAAGTGCGAAAAGTGGTTTTTCAACACTAACACAAGTGCGAAAAGTGGTTTTTCCACACTAATAGAAGTGCAAAAGCGGTTTCCTGCACCAACACAAGTGCGAAAAGTGGTTTTTCAACACTAACACAAGTGCGAAAAGTGGTTTTTCAACACTATCACAAGTGCAAAAAGTGTTTTTTCCACACTAATACAAGTGCAAAAGTGGTTTCCTGCACCAACACAAGGGCGAAAAGTGGTTTTTCAACACTAACACAAGTGCGAAAAGTGGTTTTTCAACACTAACACAAGTGCGAAAAGAGGTTTTTCAACACTAACACAAGTGCGAAAAGTGGTTTTTCCAAAATAATACAAGTGCAAAAGTGGTTTCCTGCACCAACACAAGTGCGAAAAGTGGCTTTTCAACACTAACACAAGTGCGAAAAGTGGTTTTTCAACACTATCACAAGTGCAAAAAGTGTTTTTTCCACACTAATACAAGTGCAAAAGTGGTTTCCTGCACCAACACAAGTGCGAAAAGTGGTTTTTCAACAATAACACAAGTGCGAAAAGTGGTTTTTCAACACTAACACAACTGTGAAAAGTGGTTTTTCCACACTAATACAAGTGCAAAAGTGGTTTCCTGCACCAACACAAGTGCGAAAAGTGGTTTTTCAACACTAACACAAGTGCGAAAAGTGGTTTTTCCAAACTAATACAAGTGCAAAAGTGGTTTCCTGCACCAACACAAGTGCGAAAAGTGGTTTTTCAACACTAACACAAGTGCGAAAAGTGGTTTTTCAACACTACCACAAGTGCAAAAGTCGTTTTTCCACACTAATACAAGTGCAAAAGTGGTTTCCTGCACCAACACAAGTGCGAAAAGTGGTTTTTCAACACTAAGACAAGTGCGAAAAGTGGTTTTTCAACACTAACACAAGTGCGAAAAGTGGTTTTTCCACACTAATACAAGTGCAAAAGTGGTTTCCTGCACCAACACAAGTGCGAAAAGTGGTTTTTCAACACTAACACAAGTGCGAAAAGTGGTTTTTCAACACTATCACAAGTGCAATAAGTGTTTTTTCCACACTAATACAAGTGCAAAAGTGGTTTCCTGCACCAACACAAGTGCGAAAAGTGGTTTTTCAACACTAACACAAGTGCGAAAAGTGGTTTTTCAACACTAACACAAGTGCGAAAAGTGGTTTTTTCACACTAATACAAGTGCAAAAGTGGTTTCCTGCACCAACACAAGTGCGAAAAGTGGTTTTTCAACACTAACACAAGTGCGAAAAGTGGTTTTTCAACACTATCACAAGTGCAAAAAGTGTTTTTTCCGCACTAATACAAGTGCAAAAGTGGTTTCCTGCACCAACACAAGTGCGAAAAGTGGTTTTTCAACACTAACACAAGTGCGAAAAGTGGTTTTTCAACACTATCACAAGTGCAAAAAGTGTTTTTTCTACACTAATACAAGTGCAAAAGTGGTTTCCTGCACCAACACAAGTGCGAAAAGTGGTTTTTCAACACTAACACAAGTGCGAAAAGTGGTTTTTCAACACTAACACAAGTGCGAAAAGTGGTTTTTCCACACTAACACAAGTGCAAAAGTGGTTTCCTGCACCAACACAAGTGCGAAAAGTGGTTTTTCAACACTAACTCAAGTGCGAAAAGTGGTTTTTCAACACTAACACAAGTGCGAAAAGTGGTTTTTCAACACTAACACAAGTGCGAAAAGTGTTTTTTCCACACTAATACAAGTGCAAAAGTGGTTTCCTGCACCAACACAAGTGCGAAAAGTGGTTTTTCAACACTAACACAAGTGCGAAAAGTGGTTTTTCCACACTAATACAAGTGCGAAAAGTTGTTTTTCCACACTAATACAAGTGCAAAAGTGGTTTTTCAACACTAACACAAGTGCGAAAAGTGGTTTTTCAACACTAACACAAGTGCGAAAAGTGTTTTTTCCACACTAATACAAGTGCAAAAGTGGTTTTTCAACACTAACACAAGTGCGAAAAGTGGTTTTTCAACACTAACACAAGTGCGAAAAGTGTTTTTTCCACACTAATACAAGTGCAAAAGTGGTTTCGTGCACCAACCAAAGTGCGAAAAGTGGTTTTTCAACACTAACACAAGTGCGAAAAGTGTTTTTTCCACACTAATACAAGTGCAAAAGTGGTTTCCTGCACCAACACAAGTGCGAAAAGTGGTTTTTGAACACTAACACAAGTGCGAAAAGTGGTTTTTCCACACTAACACAAGTGCGAAAAGTGTTTTTTCCACACTAATACAAGTGCAAAAGCGGTTTCCTGCACCAACACAAGTGCGAAAAGTGGTTTTTCAACACTAACACAAGTGCGAAATGTGGTTTTTCAACACTATCACAAGTGCAAAAAGTGTTTTTTCCACACTAATACAAGTGCGAAAAGTGGTTTTTCAACACAAACACAAGTGCGAAAAGTGTTTTTTCCACACTAATACAAGTGCAAAAGTGGTTTCCTGCACCAACACAAGTGCGAAAAGTGGTTTTTCAACACTAACACAAGTGCGAAAAGTGGTTTTTCAACACTAACACATGCGCGAAAAGTGGTTTTTCCACACTAATACAAGTGCAAAAGCGGTTTCCTGCACCAACACAAGTGCAAAAAGTGGTTTTTCAACACTAACACAGGTGCGAAAAGTGGTTTTTCAACACTATCACAAGTGCAAAAAGTGTTTTTTCCACACTAATACAAGTGCAAAAGTGGTTTCCTGCACCAACACAAGTGCGAAAAGTTGTTTTTCCACACTAATACAAGTGCAAAAGTGGTTTTTCAACACTAACACAAGTGCGAAAAGTGGTTTTTCAACACTAACACAAGTGCGAAAAGTGTTTTTTCCACACTAATACAAGTGCAAAAGTGGTTTTTCAACACTAACGCAAGTGCGAAAAGTGGTTTTTCAACACTAACACAAGTGCGAAAAGTGTTTTTTCCACACTAATACAAGTGCAAAAGTGGTTTCGTGCACCAACACAAGTGCGAAAAGTGTTTTTTCAACACTAACACAAGTGCGAAAAGTGTTTTTTCCACACTAATACAAGTGCAAAAGTGGTTTCCTGCACCAACACAAGTGCGAAAAGTGGTTTTTCAACACTAACACAAGTGCGAAAAGTGGTTTTTCAACACTAACACAAATGCGAAAAGTGGTTTTTCCACACTAATACAAGTGCAAAAGTGGTTTCCTGCACCAACACAAGTGCGAAAAGTGGTTTTTCAACACTAACACAAGTGCGAAAAGTGTTTTTTCCACACTAATACAAGTGCAAAAGTGGTTTCCTGCACCAACACAAGTGCGAAAAGTGGTTTTTGAACACTAACACAAGTGCGAAAAGTGGTTTTTCGACACTAACACAAGTGCGAAAAGTGTTTTTTCCACACTAATACAAGTGCAAAAGTGGTTTCCTGCACCAACACAAGTGCAAAAAGTGGTTTTTCAACACTAACACAAGTGCGAAATGTGGTTTTTCAACACTATCACAAGTGCAAAAAGTGTTTTTTCCACACTAATACAAGTGCGAAAAGTGGTTTTTCAACACAAACACAAGTGCGAAAAGTGTTTTTTCCACACTAATACAAGTGCAAAAGTGGTTTCCTGCACCAACACAAGTGCGAAAAGTGGTTTTTCAACACTAACACAAGTGCGAAAAGTGGTTTTTCAACACTAACACATGCGCGAAAAGTGGTTTTTCCACACTAATACAAGTGCAAAAGCAGTTTCCTGCACCAACACAAGTGCAAAAAGTGGTTTTTCAACACTAACACAAGTGCGAAAAGTGGTTTTTCAACACTATCACAAGTGCAAAAAGTGTTTTTTCCACACTAATACAAGTGCAAAAGTGGTTTCCTGCACCAACATAAGTGCGAAAAGTGGTTTTTCAACACTAACACAAGTGCGAAAAGTGGTTTTTCAACACTAACACAAGTGCGAAAAGTGGTTTTTCAACACTAACACAAGTGCGAAAAGTGGTTTTTCCAAACTAATACAAGTGCAAAAGTGGTTTCCTGCACCAACACAAGTGCGAAAAGTTGCTTTTCAACACTAACACAAGTGCGAAAAGTGGTTTTTCAACACTATCACAAGTGCAAAAAGTGTTTTTTCCACACTAATACAAGTGCAAAAGTGGTTTCCTGCACCAACACAAGTGCGAAAAGTGGTTTTTCAACAATAACACAAGTGCGAAAAGTGGTTTTTCAACACTAACACAACTGTGAAAAGTAGTTTTTCCACATTAATGCAAGTGCAAAAGTGGTTTCCTGCACCAACACAAGTGCGAAAAGTGGTTTTTCAACACTAACACAAGTGCGAAAAGTGGTTTTTCAACACTAACACAAGTGCGAAAAGTGGTTTTTCCACACTAATACAAGTGCAAAAGTGGTTTCCTGCACCAACACAAGTGCGAAAAGTGGTTTTTCAACACTAACACATGTGCGAAAAGTGGTTTTTCAACACTAACACAAGTGCGAAAAGTGGTTTTTCCACACTAATACAAGTGCAAAAGTGGCTTCCTGCACCAACACAAGTGCGAAAAGTGGTTTTTCAACACTAACACAAGTGCGAAAAGTGGTTTTTCAACACTATCACAAGTGCAAAAAGTGGTTTTTCCGCACTAATACAAGTGCAAAAGTGGTTTCCTGCACCAACACAAGTGCGAAAAGTGGTTTTTCAACACTAACACAAGTGCGAAAAGTGGTTTTTCAACACTATCACAAGTGCAAAAAGTGTTTTTTCTACACTAATACAAGTGCAAAAGTGGTTTCCTGCACCAACACAAGTGCGAAAAGTGGTTTTTCAACACTAACACAAGTGCGAAAAGTGGTTTTTCAACACTAACACAAGTGCGAAAAGTGGTTTTTCCACACTAACACAAGTGCAAAAGTGGTTTCCTGCACCAACACAAGTGCGAAAAGTGGTTTTTCAACACTAACTCAAGTGCGAAAAGTGGTTTTTCAACACTAACACAAGTGCGAAAAGTGGTTTTTCAACACTAACACAAGTGCGAAAAGTGTTTTTTCCACACTAATACAAGTGCAAAAGTGGTTTCCTGCACCAACACAAGTGCGAAAAGTGGTTTTTCAACACTAACACAAGTGCGAAAAGTGGTTTTTCCACACTAATACAAGTGCGAAAAGTTGTTTTTCCACACTAATACAAGTGCAAAAGTGGTTTTTCAACACTAACACAAGTGCGAAAAGTGGTTTTTCAACACTAACACAAGTGCGAAAAGTGTTTTTTCCACACTAATACAAGTGCAAAAGTGGTTTTTCAACACTAACACAAGTGCGAAAAGTGGTTTTTCAACACTAACACAAGTGCGAAAAGTGTTTTTTCCACACTAATACAAGTGCAAAAGTGGTTTCGTGCACCAACCAAAGTGCGAAAAGTGGTTTTTCAACACTAACACAAGTGCGAAAAGTGTTTTTTCCACACTAATACAAGTGCAAAAGTGGTTTCCTGCACCAACACAAGTGCGAAAAGTGGTTTTTGAACACTAACACAAGTGCGAAAAGTGGTTTTTCCACACTAACACAAGTGCGAAAAGTGTTTTTTCCACACTAATACAAGTGCAAAAGCGGTTTCCTGCACCAACACAAGTGCGAAAAGTGGTTTTTCAACACTAACACAAGTGCGAAATGTGGTTTTTCAACACTATCACAAGTGCAAAAAGTGTTTTTTCCACACTAATACAAGTGCAAAAGTGGTTTCCTGCACCAACACAAGTGCGAAAAGTTGTTTTTCCACACTAATACAAGTGCAAAAGTGGTTTTTCAACACTAACACAAGTGCGAAAAGTGGTTTTTCAACACTAACACAAGTGCGAAAAGTGTTTTTTCCACACTAATACAAGTGCAAAAGTGGTTTTTCAACACTAACGCAAGTGCGAAAAGTGGTTTTTCAACACTAACACAAGTGCGAAAAGTGTTTTTTCCACACTAATACAAGTGCAAAAGTGGTTTCGTGCACCAACACAAGTGCGAAAAGTGTTTTTTCAACACTAACACAAGTGCGAAAAGTGTTTTTTCCACACTAATACAAGTGCAAAAGTGGTTTCCTGCACCAACACAAGTGCGAAAAGTGGTTTTTCAACACTAACACAAGTGCGAAAAGTGGTTTTTCAACACTAACACAAATGCGAAAAGTGGTTTTTCCACACTAATACAAGTGCAAAAGTGGTTTCCTGCACCAACACAAGTGCGAAAAGTGGTTTTTCAACACTAACACAAGTGCGAAAAGTGTTTTTTCCACACTAATACAAGTGCAAAAGTGGTTTCCTGCACCAACACAAGTGCGAAAAGTGGTTTTTGAACACTAACACAAGTGCGAAAAGTGGTTTTTCGACACTAACACAAGTGCGAAAAGTGTTTTTTCCACACTAATACAAGTGCAAAAGTGGTTTCCTGCACCAACACAAGTGCAAAAAGTGGTTTTTCAACACTAACACAAGTGCGAAATGTGGTTTTTCAACACTATCACAAGTGCAAAAAGTGTTTTTTCCACACTAATACAAGTGCGAAAAGTGGTTTTTCAACACAAACACAAGTGCGAAAAGTGTTTTTTCCACACTAATACAAGTGCAAAAGTGGTTTCCTGCACCAACACAAGTGCGAAAAGTGGTTTTTCAACACTAACACAAGTGCGAAAAGTGGTTTTTCAACACTAACACATGCGCGAAAAGTGGTTTTTCCACACTAATACAAGTGCAAAAGCAGTTTCCTGCACCAACACAAGTGCAAAAAGTGGTTTTTCAACACTAACACAAGTGCGAAAAGTGGTTTTTCAACACTATCACAAGTGCAAAAAGTGTTTTTTCCACACTAATACAAGTGCAAAAGTGGTTTCCTGCACCAACATAAGTGCGAAAAGTGGTTTTTCAACACTAACACAAGTGCGAAAAGTGGTTTTTCAACACTAACACAAGTGCGAAAAGTGGTTTTTCAACACTAACACAAGTGCGAAAAGTGGTTTTTCCAAACTAATACAAGTGCAAAAGTGGTTTCCTGCACCAACACAAGTGCGAAAAGTTGCTTTTCAACACTAACACAAGTGCGAAAAGTGGTTTTTCAACACTATCACAAGTGCAAAAAGTGTTTTTTCCACACTAATACAAGTGCAAAAGTGGTTTCCTGCACCAACACAAGTGCGAAAAGTGGTTTTTCAACAATAACACAAGTGCGAAAAGTGGTTTTTCAACACTAACACAACTGTGAAAAGTGGTTTTTCCACATTAATGCAAGTGCAAAAGTGGTTTCCTGCACCAACACAAGTGCGAAAAGTGGTTTTTCAACACTAACACAAGTGCGAAAAGTGGTTTTTCAACACTAACACAAGTGCGAAAAGTGGTTTTTCCACACTAATACAAGTGCAAAAGTGGTTTCCTGCACCAACACAAGTGCGAAAAGTGGTTTTTCAACACTAACACATGTGCGAAAAGTGGTTTTTCAACACTAACACAAGTGCGAAAAGTGGTTTTTCCACACTAATACAAGTGCAAAAGTGGCTTCCTGCACCAACACAAGTGCGAAAAGTGGTTTTTCAACACTAACACAAGTGCGAAAAGTGGTTTTTCAACACTATCACAAGTGCAAAAAGTGGTTTTTCCGCACTAATACAAGTGCAAAAGTGGTTTCCTGCACCAACACAAGTGCGAAAAGTGGTTTTTCAACACTAACACAAGTGCGAAAAGTGGTTTTTCAACACTATCACAAGTGCAAAAAGTGTTTTTTCTACACTAATACAAGTGCAAAAGTGGTTTCCTGCACCAACACAAGTGCGAAAAGTGGTTTTTCAACACTAACACAAGTGCGAAAAGTGGTTTTTCAACACTAACACAAGTGCGAAAAGTGGTTTTTCCACACTAACACAAGTGCAAAAGTGGTTTCCTGCACCAACACAAGTGCGAAAAGTGGTTTTTCAACACTAACTCAAGTGCGAAAAGTGGTTTTTCAACACTAACACAAGTGCGAAAAGTGGTTTTTCAACACTAACACAAGTGCGAAAAGTGTTTTTTCCACACTAATACAAGTGCAAAAGTGGTTTCCTGCACCAACACAAGTGCGAAAAGTGGTTTTTCAACACTAACACAAGTGCGAAAAGTGGTTTTTCCACACCAATACAAGTGCGAAAAGTTGTTTTTCCACACTAATACAAGTGCAAAAGTGGTTTTTCAACACTAACACAAGTGCGAAAAGTGGTTTTTCAACACTAACACAAGTGCGAAAAGTGTTTTTTCCACACTAATACAAGTGCAAAAGTGGTTTTTCAACACTAACACAAGTGCGAAAAGTGGTTTTTCAACACTAACACAAGTGCGAAAAGTGTTTTTTCCACACTAATACAAGTGCAAAAGTGGTTTCGTGCACCAACCAAAGTGCGAAAAGTGGTTTTTCAACACTAACACAAGTGCGAAAAGTGTTTTTTCCACACTAATACAAGTGCAAAAGTGGTTTCCTGCACCAACACAAGTGCGAAAAGTGGTTTTTGAACACTAACACAAGTGCGAAAAGTGGTTTTTCCACACTAACACAAGTGCGAAAAGTGTTTTTTCCACACTAATACAAGTGCAAAAGCGGTTTCCTGCACCAACACAAGTGCGAAAAGTGGTTTTTCAACACTAACACAAGTGCGAAATGTGGTTTTTCAACACTATCACAAGTGCAAAAAGTGTTTTTTCCACACTAATACAAGTGCGAAAAGTGGTTTTTCAACACAAACACAAGTGCGAAAAGTGTTTTTTCCACACTAATACAAGTGCAAAAGTGGTTTCCTGCACCAACACAAGTGCGAAAAGTGGTTTTTCAACACTAACACAAGTGCGAAAAGTGGTTTTTCAACACTAACACATGCGCGAAAAGTGGTTTTTCCACACTAATACAAGTGCAAAAGCGGTTTCCTGCACCAACACAAGTGCAAAAAGTGGTTTTTCAACACTAACACAGGTGCGAAAAGTGGTTTTTCAACACTATCACAAGTGCAAAAAGTGTTTTTTCCACACTAATACAAGTGCAAAAGTGGTTTCCTGCACCAACACAAGTGCGAAAAGTTGTTTTTCCACACTAATACAAGTGCAAAAGTGGTTTTTCAACACTAACACAAGTGCGAAAAGTGGTTTTTCAACACTAACACAAGTGCGAAAAGTGTTTTTTCCACACTAATACAAGTGCAAAAGTGGTTTTTCAACACTAACGCAAGTGCGAAAAGTGGTTTTTCAACACTAACACAAGTGCGAAAAGTGTTTTTTCCACACTAATACAAGTGCAAAAGTGGTTTCGTGCACCAACACAAGTGCGAAAAGTGGTTTTTCAACACTAACACAAGTGCGAAAAGTGTTTTTTCCACACTAATACAAGTGCAAAAGTGGTTTCCTGCACCAACACAAGTGCGAAAAGTGGTTTTTCAACACTAACACAAGTGCGAAAAGTGTTTTTTCCACACTAATACAAGTGCAAAAGTGGTTTCCTGCACCAACACAAGTGCGAAAAGTGGTTTTTGAACACTAACACAAGTGCGAAAAGTGGTTTTTCGACACTAACACAAGTGCGAAAAGTGTTTTTTCCACACTAATACAAGTGCAAAAGTGGTTTCCTGCACCAACACAAGTGCAAAAAGTGGTTTTTCAACACTAACACAAGTGCGAAATGTGGTTTTTCAACACTATCACAAGTGCAAAAAGTGTTTTTTCCACACTAATACAAGTGCGAAAAGTGGTTTTTCAACACAAACACAAGTGCGAAAAGTGTTTTTTCCACACTAATACAAGTGCAAAAGTGGTTTCCTGCACCAACACAAGTGCGAAAAGTGGTTTTTCAACACTAACACAAGTGCGAAAAGTGGTTTTTCAACACTAACACATGCGCGAAAAGTGGTTTTTCCACACTAATACAAGTGCAAAAGCAGTTTCCTGCACCAACACAAGTGCAAAAAGTGGTTTTTCAACACTAACACAAGTGCGAAAAGTGGTTTTTCAACACTATCACAAGTGCAAAAAGTGTTTTTTCCACACTAATACAAGTGCAAAAGTGGTTTCCTGCACCAACATAAGTGCGAAAAGTGGTTTTTCAACACTAACACAAGTGCGAAAAGTGGTTTTTCAACACTAACACAAGTGCGAAAAGTGGTTTTTCAACACTAACACAAGTGCGAAAAGTGGTTTTTCCAAACTAATACAAGTGCAAAAGTGGTTTCCTGCACCAACACAAGTGCGAAAAGTTGCTTTTCAACACTAACACAAGTGCGAAAAGTGGTTTTTCAACACTATCACAAGTGCAAAAAGTGTTTTTTCCACACTAATACAAGTGCAAAAGTGGTTTCCTGCACCAACACAAGTGCGAAAAGTGGTTTTTCAACAATAACACAAGTGCGAAAAGTGGTTTTTCAACACTAACACAACTGTGAAAAGTGGTTTTTCCACATTAATGCAAGTGCAAAAGTGGTTTCCTGCACCAACACAAGTGCGAAAAGTGGTTTTTCAACACTAACACAAGTGCGAAAAGTGGTTTTTCAACACTAACACAAGTGCGAAAAGTGGTTTTTCCACACTAATACAAGTGCAAAAGTGGTTTCCTGCACCAACACAAGTGCGAAAAGTGGTTTTTCAACACTAACACATGTGCGAAAAGTGGTTTTTCAACACTAACACAAGTGCGAAAAGTGGTTTTTCCACACTAATACAAGTGCAAAAGTGGCTTCCTGCACCAACACAAGTGCGAAAAGTGGTTTTTCAACACTAACACAAGTGCGAAAAGTGGTTTTTCAACACTATCACAAGTGCAAAAAGTGGTTTTTCCGCACTAATACAAGTGCAAAAGTGGTTTCCTGCACCAACACAAGTGCGAAAAGTGGTTTTTCAACACTAACACAAGTGCGAAAAGTGGTTTTTCAACACTATCACAAGTGCAAAAAGTGTTTTTTCTACACTAATACAAGTGCAAAAGTGGTTTCCTGCACCAACACAAGTGCGAAAAGTGGTTTTTCAACACTAACACAAGTGCGAAAAGTGGTTTTTCAACACTAACACAAGTGCGAAAAGTGGTTTTTCCACACTAACACAAGTGCAAAAGTGGTTTCCTGCACCAACACAAGTGCGAAAAGTGGTTTTTCAACACTAACTCAAGTGCGAAAAGTGGTTTTTCAACACTAACACAAGTGCGAAAAGTGGTTTTTCAACACTAACACAAGTGCGAAAAGTGTTTTTTCCACACTAATACAAGTGCAAAAGTGGTTTCCTGCACCAACACAAGTGCGAAAAGTGGTTTTTCAACACTAACACAAGTGCGAAAAGTGGTTTTTCCACACTAATACAAGTGCGAAAAGTTGTTTTTCCACACTAATACAAGTGCAAAAGTGGTTTTTCAACACTAACACAAGTGCGAAAAGTGGTTTTTCAACACTAACACAAGTGCGAAAAGTGTTTTTTCCACACTAATACAAGTGCAAAAGTGGTTTTTCAACACTAACACAAGTGCGAAAAGTGGTTTTTCAACACTAACACAAGTGCGAAAAGTGTTTTTTCCACACTAATACAAGTGCAAAAGTGGTTTCGTGCACCAACCAAAGTGCGAAAAGTGGTTTTTCAACACTAACACAAGTGCGAAAAGTGTTTTTTCCACACTAATACAAGTGCAAAAGTGGTTTCCTGCACCAACACAAGTGCGAAAAGTGGTTTTTGAACACTAACACAAGTGCGAAAAGTGGTTTTTCCACACTAACACAAGTGCGAAAAGTGTTTTTTCCACACTAATACAAGTGCAAAAGCGGTTTCCTGCACCAACACAAGTGCGAAAAGTGGTTTTTCAACACTAACACAAGTGCGAAATGTGGTTTTTCAACACTATCACAAGTGCAAAAAGTGTTTTTTCCACACTAATACAAGTGCGAAAAGTGGTTTTTCAACACAAACACAAGTGCGAAAAGTGTTTTTTCCACACTAATACAAGTGCAAAAGTGGTTTCCTGCACCAACACAAGTGCGAAAAGTGGTTTTTCAACACTAACACAAGTGCGAAAAGTGGTTTTTCAACACTAACACATGCGCGAAAAGTGGTTTTTCCACACTAATACAAGTGCAAAAGCGGTTTCCTGCACCAACACAAGTGCAAAAAGTGGTTTTTCAACACTAACACAGGTGCGAAAAGTGGTTTTTCAACACTATCACAAGTGCAAAAAGTGTTTTTTCCACACTAATACAAGTGCAAAAGTGGTTTCCTGCACCAACACAAGTGCGAAAAGTTGTTTTTCCACACTAATACAAGTGCAAAAGTGGTTTTTCAACACTAACACAAGTGCGAAAAGTGGTTTTTCAACACTAACACAAGTGCGAAAAGTGTTTTTTCCACACTAATACAAGTGCAAAAGTGGTTTTTCAACACTAACGCAAGTGCGAAAAGTGGTTTTTCAACACTAACACAAGTGCGAAAAGTGTTTTTTCCACACTAATACAAGTGCAAAAGTGGTTTCGTGCACCAACACAAGTGCGAAAAGTGGTTTTTCAACACTAACACAAGTGCGAAAAGTGTTTTTTCCACACTAATACAAGTGCAAAAGTGGTTTCCTGCACCAACACAAGTGCGAAAAGTGGTTTTTCAACACTAACACAAGTGCGAAAAGTGGTTTTTCAACACTAACACAAATGCGAAAAGTGGTTTTTCCACACTAATACAAGTGCAAAAGTGGTTTCCTGCACCAACACAAGTGCGAAAAGTGGTTTTTCAACACTAACACAAGTGCGAAAAGTGTTTTTTCCACACTAATACAAGTGCAAAAGTGGTTTCCTGCACCAACACAAGTGCGAAAAGTGGTTTTTGAACACTAACACAAGTGCGAAAAGTGGTTTTTCGACACTAACACAAGTGCGAAAAGTGTTTTTTCCACACTAATACAAGTGCAAAAGCGGTTTCCTGCACCAACACAAGTGCAAAAAGTGGTTTTTCAACACTAACACAAGTGCGAAATGTGGTTTTTCAACACTATCACAAGTGCAAAAAGTGTTTTTTCCACACTAATACAAGTGCGAAAAGTGGTTTTTCAACACAAACACAAGTGCGAAAAGTGTTTTTTCCACACTAATACAAGTGCAAAAGTGGTTTCCTGCACCAACACAAGTGCGAAAAGTGGTTTTTCAACACTAACACAAGTGCGAAAAGTGGTTTTTCAACACTAACACATGCGCGAAAAGTGGTTTTTCCACACTAATACAAGTGCAAAAGCAGTTTCCTGCACCAACACAAGTGCAAAAAGTGGTTTTTCAACACTAACACAAGTGCGAAAAGTGGTTTTTCAACACTATCACAAGTGCAAAAAGTGTTTTTTCCACACTAATACAAGTGCAAAAGTGGTTTCCTGCACCAACATAAGTGCGAAAAGTGGTTTTTCAACACTAACACAAGTGCGAAAAGTGGTTTTTCAACACTAACACAAGTGCGAAAAGTGGTTTTTCAACACTAACACAAGTGCGAAAAGTGGTTTTTCCAAACTAATACAAGTGCAAAAGTGGTTTCCTGCACCAACACAAGTGCGAAAAGTTGCTTTTCAACACTAACACAAGTGCGAAAAGTGGTTTTTCAACACTATCACAAGTGCAAAAAGTGTTTTTTCCACACTAATACAAGTGCAAAAGTGGTTTCCTGCACCAACACAAGTGCGAAAAGTGGTTTTTCAACAATAACACAAGTGCGAAAAGTGGTTTTTCAACACTAACACAACTGTGAAAAGTGGTTTTTCCACATTAATGCAAGTGCAAAAGTGGTTTCCTGCACCAACACAAGTGCGAAAAGTGGTTTTTCAACACTAACACAAGTGCGAAAAGTGGTTTTTCAACACTAACACAAGTGCGAAAAGTGGTTTTTCCACACTAATACAAGTGCAAAAGTGGTTTCCTGCACCAACACAAGTGCGAAAAGTGGTTTTTCAACACTAACACATGTGCGAAAAGTGGTTTTTCAACACTAACACAAGTGCGAAAAGTGGTTTTTCCACACTAATACAAGTGCAAAAGTGGCTTCCTGCACCAACACAAGTGCGAAAAGTGGTTTTTCAACACTAACACAAGTGCGAAAAGTGGTTTTTCAACACTAACACAAGTGCGAAAAGTGGTTTTTCCACACTAATACAAGTGCAAAAGCGGTTTCCTGCACCAACACAAGTGCGAAAAGTGGTTTTTCAACACTAACACAAGTGCGAAAAGTGGTTTTTCAACAATATCACAAGTGCAAAAAGTGTTTTTTCCACACTAATACAAGTGCAAAAGTGGTTTCCTGCACCAACACAAGTGCGAAAAGTGGTTTTTCAACACTAACACAAGTGCGAAAAGTGGTTTTTCAACACTAACACAAGTGCGAAAAGTGGTTTTTCAACACTAACACAAGTGCGAAAAGTGGTTTTTCCAAAATAATACAAGTGCAAAAGTGGTTTCCTGCACCAACACAAGTGCGAAAAGTGGCTTTTCAACACTAACACAAGTGCGAAAAGTGGTTTTTCAACACTATCACAAGTGCAAAAAGTGTTTTTTCCACACTAATACAAGTGCAAAAGTGGTTTCCTGCACCAACACAAGTGCGAAAAGTGGTTTTTCAACAATAACACAAGTGCGAAAAGTGGTTTTTCAACACTAACACAACTGTGAAAAGTGGTTTTTCCACACTAATACAAGTGCAAAAGTGGTTTCCTGCACCAACACAAGTGCGAAAAGTGGTTTTTCAACACTAACACAAGTGCGAAAAGTGGTTTTTCCAAACTAATACAAGTGCAAAAGTGGTTTCCTGCACCAACACAAGTGCGAAAAGTGGTTTTTCAACACTAACACAAGTGCGAAAAGTGGTTTTTCAACACTAACACAAGTGCGAAAAGTCGTTTTTCCACACTAATACAAGTGCAAAAGTGGTTTCCTGCACCAACACAAGTGCGAAAAGTGGTTTTTCAACACTAACACAAGTGCGAAAAGTGGTTTTTCAACACTAACACAAGTGCGAAAAGTGGTTTTTCCACACTAACACAAGTGCAAAAGTTGTTTCCTGCACCAACACAAGTGCGAAAAGTGGTATTTCAACACTGACACAAGTGCGAAAAGTGGTTTTTCAACACTATCACAAGTGCGAAAAGTGTTTTTTCCACACTAATACAAGTGCAAAAGTGGTTTCCTGCACCAACACAAGTGCGAAAAGTGGTTTTTCAACACTAACACAAGTGCGAAAAGTGGTTTTTCAACACTAACACAAGTGCGAAAAGTGGTTTTTCAACACTAACACAAGTGCGAAAAGTGGTTTTTCCACACTAATACAAGTGCAAAAGTGGTTTCCTGCACCAACACAAGTGCGAAAAGTGGTTTTTCAACACTAACACAAGTGCGAAAAGTGGTTTTTCAACACTAACACAAGTGCGAAAAGTGGTTTTTCCACACTAATACAAGTGCAAAAGTGGTTTCCTGCACCAACACAAGTGCGAAAAGTGGTTTTTCAACACTAACACATGTGCGAAAAGTGGTTTTTCAACACTAACACAAGTGCGAAAAGTGGTTTTCCACACTAATACAAGTGCAAAAGTGGTTTCCTGCACCAACACAAGTGCGAAAAGTGGTTTTTCAACACTAACACAAGTGCGAAAAGTGGTTTTTCAACACTAACACAAGTGCGAAAAGTGGTTTTTCCACACTAATAGAAGTGCAAAAGCGGTTTCCTGCACCAACACAAGTGCGAAAAGTGGTTTTTCAACACTAACACAAGTGCGAAAAGTGGTTTTTCAACACTATCACAAGTGCAAAAAGTGTTTTTTCCACACTAATACAAGTGCAAAAGTGGTTTCCTGCACCAACACAAGAGCGAAAAGTGGTTTTTCAACACTAACACAAGTGCAAAAAGTGGTTTTTCAACACTAACACAAGTGCGAAAAGAGGTTTTTCAACACTAACACAAGTGCGAAAAGTGGTTTTTCCAAAATAATACAAGTGCAAAAGTGGTTTCCTGCACCAACACAAGTGCGAAAAGTGGCTTTTCAACACTAACACAAGTGCGAAAAGTGGTTTTTCAACACTATCACAAGTGCAAAAAGTGTTTTTTCCACACTAATACAAGTGCAAAAGTGGTTTCCTGCACCAACACAAGTGCGAAAAGTGGTTTTTCAACAATAACACAAGTGCGAAAAGTGGTTTTTCAACACTAACACAACTGTGAAAAGTGGTTTTTCCACACTAATACAAGTGCAAAAGTGGTTTCCTGCACCAACACAAGTGCGAAAAGTGGTTTTTCAACACTAACACAAGTGCGAAAAGTGGTTTTTCCAAACTAATACAAGTGCAAAAGTGGTTTCCTGCACCAACACAAGTGCGAAAAGTGGTTTTTCAACACTAACACAAGTGCGAAAAGTGGTTTTTCAACACTACCACAAGTGCAAAAGTCGTTTTTCCACACTAATACAAGTGCAAAAGTGGTTTCCTGCACCAACACAAGTGCGAAAAGTGGTTTTTCAACACTAAGACAAGTGCGAAAAGTGGTTTTTCAACACTAACACAAGTGCGAAAAGTGGTTTTTCCACACTAATACAAGTGCAAAAGTGGTTTCCTGCACCAACACAAGTGCGAAAAGTGGTTTTTCAACACTAACACAAGTGCGAAAAGTGGTTTTTCAACACTATCACAAGTGCAATAAGTGTTTTTTCCACACTAATACAAGTGCAAAAGTGGTTTCCTGCACCAACACAAGTGCGAAAAGTGGTTTTTCAACACTAACACAAGTGCGAAAAGTGGTTTTTCAACACTAACACAAGTGCGAAAAGTGGTTTTTTCACACTAATACAAGTGCAAAAGTGGTTTCCTGCACCAACACAAGTGCGAAAAGTGGTTTTTCAACACTAACACAAGTGCGAAAAGTGGTTTTTCAACACTATCACAAGTGCAAAAAGTGTTTTTTCCGCACTAATACAAGTGCAAAAGTGGTTTCCTGCACCAACACAAGTGCGAAAAGTGGTTTTTCAACACTAACACAAGTGCGAAAAGTGGTTTTTCAAGACTATCACAAGTGCAAAAAGTGTTTTTTCTACACTAATACAAGTGCAAAAGTGGTTTCCTGCACCAACACAAGTGCGAAAAGTGGTTTTTCAACACTAACACAAGTGCGAAAAGTGGTTTTTCAACACTAACACAAGTGCGAAAAGTGGTTTTTCCACACTAACACAAGTGCAAAAGTGGTTTCCTGCACCAACACAAGTGCGAAAAGTGGTTTTTCAACACTAACTCAAGTGCGAAAAGTGGTTTTTCAACACTAACACAAGTGCGAAAAGTGGTTTTTCAACACTAACACAAGTGCGAAAAGTGTTTTTTCCACACTAATACAAGTGCAAAAGTGGTTTCCTGCACCAACACAAGTGCGAAAAGTGGTTTTTCAACACTAACACAAGTGCGAAAAGTGGTTTTTCCACACTAATACAAGTGCGAAAAGTTGTTTTTCCACACTAATACAAGTGCAAAAGTGGTTTTTCAACACTAACACAAGTGCGAAAAGTGGTTTTTCAACACTAACACAAGTGCGAAAAGTGTTTTTTCCACACTAATACAAGTGCAAAAGTGGTTTTTCAACACTAACACAAGTGCGAAAAGTGGTTTTTCAACACTAACACAAGTGCGAAAAGTGTTTTTTCCACACTAATACAAGTGCAAAAGTGGTTTCGTGCACCAACACAAGTGCGAAAAGTGGTTTTTCAACACTAACACAAGTGCGAAAAGTGTTTTTTCCACACTAATACAAGTGCAAAAGTGGTTTCCTGCACCAACACAAGTGCGAAAAGTGGTTTTTGAACACTAACACAAGTGCGAAAAGTGGTTTTTCGACACTAACACAAGTGCGAAAAGTGTTTTTTCCACACTAATACAAGTGCAAAAGCGGTTTCCTGCACCAACACAAGTGCGAAAAGTGGTTTTTCAACACTAACACAAGTGCGAAATGTGGTTTTTCAACACTATCACAAGTGCAAAAAGTGTTTTTTCCACACTAATACAAGTGCGAAAAGTGGTTTTTCAACACAAACACAAGTGCGAAAAGTGTTTTTTCCACACTAATACAAGTGCAAAAGTGGTTTCCTGCACCAACACAAGTGCGAAAAGTGGTTTTTCAACACTAACACAAGTGCGAAAAGTGGTTTTTCAACACTAACACATGCGCGAAAAGTGGTTTTTCCACACTAATACAAGTGCAAAAGCGGTTTCCTGCACCAACACAAGTGCAAAAAGTGGTTTTTCAACACTAACACAAGTGCGAAAAGTGGTTTTTCAACACTATCACAAGTGCAAAAAGTGTTTTTTCCACACTAATACAAGTGCAAAAGTGGTTTCCTGCACCAACACAAGTGCGAAAAGTGGTTTTTCAACACTAACACAAGTGCGAAAAGTGGTTTTTCAACACTAACACAAGTGCGAAAAGTGGTTTTTCAACACTAACACAAGTGCGAAAAGTGGTTTTTCCAAACTAATACAAGTGCAAAAGTGGTTTCCTGCACCAACACAAGTGCGAAAAGTTGCTTTTCAACACTAACACAAGTGCGAAAAGTGGTTTTTCAACACTATCACAAGTGCAAAAAGTGTTTTTTCCACACTAATACAAGTGCAAAAGTGGTTTCCTGCACCAACACAAGTGCGAAAAGTGGTTTTTCAACAATAACACAAGTGCGAAAAGTGGTTTTTCAACACTAACACAACTGTGAAAAGTGGTTTTTCCACTAATACAAGTGCAAAAGTGGTTTCCTGCACCAACACAAGTGCGAAAAGTGGTTTTTCAACACTAACACAAGTGCGAAAAGTGGTTTTTCAACACTAACACAAGTGCGAAAAGTGGTTTTTCCAAACTAATACAAGTGCAAAAGTGGTTTCCTGCACCAACACAAGTGCGAAAAGTGGTTTTTCAACACTAACACAAGTGCGAAAAGTGGTTTTTCAACACTAACACAAGTGCGAAAAGTCGTTTTCCACACTAATACAAGTGCAAAAGTGGTTTCCTGCACCAACACAAGTGCGAAAAGTGGTTTTTCAACACTAACACAAGTGCGAAAAGTGGTTTTTCAACACTAACACAAGTGCGAAAAGTGGTTTTTCCACACTAATACAAGTGCAAAAGTGGTTTCCTGCACCAACACAAGTGCGAAAAGTGGTTTTTCAACACTAACACAAGTGCGAAAAGTGGTTTTTCAACACTATCACAAGTGCAAAAAGTGTTTTTTCCGCACTAATACAAGTGCAAAAGTGGTTTCCTGCACCAACACAAGTGCGAAAAGTGGTTTTTCAACACTATCACAAGTGCAAAAAGTGTTTTTTCTACACTAATACAAGTGCAAAAGTGGTTTCCTGCACCAACACAAGTGCGAAAAGTGGTTTTTCAACACTAACACAAGTGCGAAAAGTGGTTTTTCAACACTAACACAAGTGCGAAAAGTGGGTTTTCCACACTAACACAAGTGCAAAAGTGGTTTCCTGCACCAACACAAGTGCGAAAAAACACTAACACAAGTGCGAAAAGTGGTTTTTCAACACTAACACAAGTGCGAAAAGTGGTTTTTCAACACTAACACAAGTGCGAAAAGTATTTTTTCCACACTAATACAAGTGCAAAAGTGGTTTCCTGCACCAACACAAGTGCGAAAAGTGGTTTTTCAACACTAACACAAGTGCGAAAAGTGGTTTTTCCACACTAATACAAGTGCAAAAGTGGTTTCCTGCACCAACACAAGTGCGAAAAGTGGTTTTTCAACACTAACACAAGTGCGAAAAGTGGTTTTTCAACACTATCACAAGTGCAAAAAGTGTTTTTTCCGCACTAATACAAGTGCAAAAGTGGTTTCCTGCACCAACACAAGTGCGAAAAGTGGTTTTTCAACACTATCACAAGTGCAAAAAGTGTTTTTTCTACACTAATACAAGTGCAAAAGTGGTTTCCTGCACCAACACAAGTGCGAAAAGTGGTTTTTCAACACTAACACAAGTGCGAAAAGTGGTTTTTCAACACTAACACAAGTGCGAAAAGTGGGTTTTCCACACTAACACAAGTGCAAAAGTGGTTTCCTGCACCAACACAAGTGCGAAAAGTGGTTTTTCAACACTAACACAAGTGCGAAAAGTGGTTTTTCAACACTAACACAAGTGCGAAAAGTGGTTTTTCAACACTAACACAAGTGCGAAAAGTGGTTTTTCAACACTAACACAAGTGCGAAAAGTATTTTTTCCACACTAATACAAGTGCAAAAGTGGTTTCCTGCACCAACACAAGTGCGAAAAGTGGTTTTTCAACACTAACACAAGTGCGAAAAGTGGTTTTTCCACACTAATACAAGTGCGAAAAGTTGTTTTTCCACACTAATACAAGTGCAAAAGTGGTTTTTCAACACTAACACAAGTGCGAAAAGTCGTTTTTCAACACTAACACAAGTGCGAAAAGTGTTTTTTCCACACTAATACAAGTGCAAAAGTGGTTTTTCAACACTAACACAAGTGCGAAAAGTGGTTTTTCAACACTAACACAAGTGCGAAAAGTGTTTTTTCCACACTAATACAAGTGCAAAAGTGGTTTCGTGCACCAACACAAGTGCGAAAAGTGGTTTTTCAACACTAACACAAGTGCGAAAAGTGTTTTTTCCACACTAATACAAGTGCAAAAGTGGTTTCCTGCACCAACACAAGTGCGAAAAGTGGTTTTTCAACACTAACACAAGTGCGAAAAGTGGTTTTTCAACACTAACACAAATGCGAAAAGTGGTTTTTCCACACTAATACAAGTGCAAAAGTGGTTTCCTGCACCAACACAAGTGCGAAAAGTGGTTTTTCAACACTAACACAAGTGCGAAAAGTGTTTTTTCCACACTAATACAAGTGCAAAAGTGGTTTCCTGCACCAACACAAGTGCGAAAAGTGGTTTTTGAACACTAACACAAGTGCGAAAAGTGGTTTTTCGACACTAACACAAGTGCGAAAAGTGTTTTTTCCACAATAATACAAGTGCAAAAGCGGTTTCCTGCACCAACACAAGTGCGAAAAGTGGTTTTTCAACACTAACACAAGTGCGAAATGTGGTTTTTCAACACTATCACAAGTGCAAAAAGTGTTTTTTCCACACTAATACAAGTGCGAAAAGTAGTTTTTCAACACAAACACAAGTGCGAAAAGTGTTTTTTCCACACTAATACAAGTGCAAAAGTGGTTTCCTGCACCAACACAAGTGCGAAAAGTGGTTTTTCAACACTAACACAAGTGCGAAAAGTGGTTTTTCAACACTAACACATGCGCGAAAAGTGGTTTTTCCACACTAATACAAGTGCAAAAGCAGTTTCCTGAACCAACACAAGTGCAAAAAGTGGTTTTTCAACACTAACACAAGTGCGAAAAGTGGTTTTTCAACACTATCACAAGTGCAAAAAGTGTTTTTTCCACACTAATACAAGTGCAAAAGTGGTTTCCTGCACCAACATAAGTGCGAAAAGTGGTTTTTCAACACTAACACAAGTGCGAAAAGTGGTTTTTCAACACTAACACAAGTGCGAAAAGTGGTTTTTCAACACTAACACAAGTGCGAAAAGTGGTTTTTCCAAACTAATACAAGTGCAAAAGTGGTTTCCTGCACCAACACAAGTGCGAAAAGTTGCTTTTCAACACTAACACAAGTGCGAAAAGTGGTTTTTCAACACTATCACAAGTGCAAAAAGTGTTTTTTCCACACTAATACAAGTGCAAAAGTGGTTTCCTGCACCAACACAAGTGCGAAAAGTGGTTTTTCAACAATAACACAAGTGCGAAAAGTGGTTTTTCAACACTAACACAACTGTGAAAAGTGGTTTTTCCACATTAATACAAGTGCAAAAGTGGTTTCCTGCACCAACACAAGTGCGAAAAGTGGTTTTTCAACACTAACACAAGTGCGAAAAGTGGTTTTTCAACACTAACACAAGTGCGAAAAGTGGTTTTTCCACACTAATACAAGTGCAAAAGTGGTTTCCTGCTCCAACACAAGTGCGAAAAGTGGTTTTTCAACACTAACACATGTGCGAAAAGTGGTTTTTCAACACTAACACAAGTGCGAAAAGTGGTTTTTCAACACTAACACAAGTGCGAAAAGTGGTTTTTCAACACTAACACAAGTGCGAAAAGTGGTTTTTCCACACTAACACAAGTGCAAAAGTTGTTTCCTGCACCAACACAAGTGCGAAAAGTGGTATTTCAACACTGACACAAGTGCGAAAAGTGGTTTTTCAACACTATCACAAGTGCGAAAAGTGTTTTTTCCACAATAATACAAGTGCAAAAGTGGTTTCCTGCACCAACACAAGTGCGAAAAGTGGTTTTTCAACACTAACACAAGTGCGAAAAGTGGTTTTTCAACACTAACACAAGTGCGAAAAGTGGTTTTTCAACACTAACACAAGTGCGAAAAGTGGTTTTTCCACACTAATACAAGTGCAAAAGTGGTTTCCTGCACCAACACAAGTGCGAAAAGTGGTTTTTCAACACTAACACAAGTGCGAAAAGTGGTTTTTCAACACTAACACAAGTGCGAAAAGTGGTTTTTCCACACTAATACAAGTGCAAAAGTGGTTTCCTGCACCAACACAAGTGCGAAAAGTGGTTTTTCAACACTAACACATGTGCGAAAAGTGGTTTTTCAACACTAACACAAGTGCGAAAAGTGGTTTTCCACACTAATACAAGTGCAAAAGTGGTTTCCTGCACCAACACAAGTGCGAAAAGTGGTTTTTCAACACTAACACAAGTGCGAAAAGTGGTTTTTCAACACTAACACAAGTGCGAAAAGTGGTTTTTCCACACTAATAGAAGTGCAAAAGCGGTTTCCTGCACCAACACAAGTGCGAAAAGTGGTTTTTCAACACTAACACAAGTGCGAAAAGTGGTTTTTCAACACTATCACAAGTGCAAAAAGTGTTTTTTCCACACTAATACAAGTGCAAAAGTGGTTTCCTGCACCAACACAAGGGAGAAAAGTGGTTTTTCAACACTAACACAAGTGCGAAAAGTGGTTTTTCAACACTAACACAAGTGCGAAAAGTGGTTTTTCAACACTAACACAAGTGCGAAAAGTGGTTTTTCCAAAATAATACAAGTGCAAAAGTGGTTTCCTGCACCAACACAAGTGCGAAAAGTGGCTTTTCAACACTAACACAAGTGCGAAAAGTGGTTTTTCAACACTATCACAAGTGCAAAAAGTGTTTTTTCCACACTAATACAAGTGCAAAAGTGGTTTCCTGCACCAACACAAGTGCGAAAAGTGGTTTTTCAACAATAACACAAGTGCGAAAAGTGGTTTTTCAACACCAACACAACTGTGAAAAGTGGTTTTTCCACACTAATACAAGTGCAAAAGTGGTTTCCTGCACCAACACAAGTGCGAAAAGTGGTTTTTCAACACTAACACAAGTGCGAAAAGTGGTTTTTCCAAACTAATACAAGTGCAAAAGTGGTTTCCTGCACCAACACAAGTGCGAAAAGTGGTTTTTCAACACTAACACAAGTGCGAAAAGTGGTTTTTCAACACTACCACAAGTGCAAAAGTCGTTTTTCCACACTAATACAAGTGCAAAAGTGGTTTCCTGCACCAACACAAGTGCGAAAAGTGGTTTTTCAACACTAAGACAAGTGCGAAAAGTGGTTTTTCAACACTAACACAAGTGCGAAAAGTGGTTTTTCCACACTAATACAAGTGCAAAAGTGGTTTCCTGCACCAACACAAGTGCGAAAAGTGGTTTTTCAACACTAACACAAGTGCGAAAAGTGGTTTTTCAACACTATCACAAGTGCAATAAGTGTTTTTTCCACACTAATACAAGTGCAAAAGTGGTTTCCTGCACCAACACAAGTGCGAAAAGTGGTTTTTCAACACTAACACAAGTGCGAAAAGTGGTTTTTCAACACTAACACAAGTGCGAAAAGTGGTTTTTTCACACTAATACAAGTGCAAAAGTGGTTTCCTGCACCAACACAAGTGTGAAAAGTGGTTTTTCAACACTAACACAAGTGCGAAAAGTGGTTTTTCAACACTATCACAAGTGCAAAAAGTGTTTGTTCCGCACTAATACAAGTGCAAAAGTGGTTTCCTGCACCAACACAAGTGCGAAAAGTGGTTTTTCAACACTAACACAAGTGCGAAAAGTGGTTTTTCAACACTATCACAAGTGCAAAAAGTGTTTTTTCTACACTAATACAAGTGCAAAAGTGGTTTCCTGCACCAACACAAGTGCGAAAAGTGGTTTTTCAACACTAACACAAGTGCGAAAAGTGGTTTTTCAACACTAACACAAGTGCGAAAAGTGGTTTTTCCACACTAACACAAGTGCAAAAGTGGTTTCCTGCACCAACACAAGTGCGAAAAGTGGTTTTTCAACACTAACTCAAGTGCGAAAAGTGGTTTTTCAACACTAACACAAGTGCGAAAAGTGGTTTTTCAACACTAACACAAGTGCGAAAAGTGTTTTTTCCACACTAATACAAGTGCAAAAGTGGTTTCCTGCACCAACACAAGTGCGAAAAGTGGTTTTTCAACACTAACACAAGTGCGAAAAGTGGTTTTTCCACACTAATACAAGTGCGAAAAGTTGTTTTTCCACACTAATACAAGTGCAAAAGTGGTTTTTCAACACTAACACAAGTGCGAAAAGTGGTTTTTCAACACTAACACAAGTGCGAAAAGTGTTTTTTCCACACTAATACAAGTGCAAAAGTGGTTTTTCAACACTAACACAAGTGCGAAAAGTGGTTTTTCAACACTAACACAAGTGCGAAAAGTGTTTTTTCCACACTAATACAAGTGCAAAAATGGTTTCGTGCACCAACACAAGTGCAAAAAGTGGTTTTTCAACACTAACACAAGTGCGAAAAGTGTTTTTTCCACACTAATACAAGTGCAAAAGTGGTTTCCTGCACCAACACAAGTGCGAAAAGTGGTTTTTGAACACTAACACAAGTGCGAAAAGTGGTTTTTCGACACTAACACAAGTGCGAAAAGTGTTTTTTCCACACTAATACAAGTGCAACAGCGGTTTCCTGCACCAACACAAGTGCGAAAAGTGGTTTTTCAACACTAACACAAGTGCGAAATGTGGTTTTTCAACACTATCACAAGTGCAAAAAGTGTTTTTTCCACACTAATACAAGTGCGAAAAGTGGTTTTTCAACACAAACACAAGTGCGAAAAGTGTTTTTTCCACACTAATACAAGTGCAAAAGTGGTTTCCTGCACCAACACAAGTGCGAAAAGTGGTTTTTCAACACTAACACAAGTGCGAAAAGTGGTTTTTCAACACTATCACAAGTGCAAAAAGTGTTTTTTCCACACTAATACAAGTGCAAAAGTGGTTTCCTGCACCAACACAAGGGAGAAAAGTGGTTTTTCAACACTAACACAAGTGCGAAAAGTGGTTTTTCAACACTAACACAAGTGCGAAAAGTGGTTTTTCAACACTAACACAAGTGCGAAAAGTGGTTTTTCCAAAATAATACAAGTGCAAAAGTGGTTTCCTGCACCAACACAAGTGCGAAAAGTGGCTTTTCAACACTAACACAAGTGCGAAAAGTGGTTTTTCAACACTATCACAAGTGCAAAAAGTGTTTTTTCCACACTAATACAAGTGCAAAAGTGGTTTCCTGCACCAACACAAGTGCGAAAAGTGGTTTTTCAACAATAACACAAGTGCGAAAAGTGGTTTTTCAACACCAACACAACTGTGAAAAGTGGTTTTTCCACACTAATACAAGTGCAAAAGTGGTTTCCTGCACCAACACAAGTGCGAAAAGTGGTTTTTCAACACTAACACAAGTGCGAAAAGTGGTTTTTCCAAACTAATACAAGTGCAAAAGTGGTTTCCTGCACCAACACAAGTGCGAAAAGTGGTTTTTCAACACTAACACAAGTGCGAAAAGTGGTTTTTCAACACTATCACAAGTGCAAAAAGTGTTTTTTCCACACTAATACAAGTGCAAAAGTGGTTTCCTGCACCAACACAAGTGCGAAAAGTGGTTTTTCAACAATAACACAAGTGCGAAAAGTGGTTTTTCAACACCAACACAACTGTGAAAAGTGGTTTTTCCACACTAATACAAGTGCAAAAGTGGTTTCCTGCACCAACACAAGTGCGAAAAGTGGTTTTTCAACACTAACACAAGTGCGAAAAGTGGTTTTTCCAAACTAATACAAGTGCAAAAGTGGTTTCCTGCACCAACACAAGTGCGAAAAGTGGTTTTTCAACACCAACACAACTGTGAAAAGTGGTTTTTCCACACTAATACAAGTGCAAAAGTGGTTTCCTGCACCAACACAAGTGCGAAAAGTGGCTTTTCAACACTAACACAAGTGCGAAAAGTGGTTTTTCAACACTATCACAAGTGCAAAAAGTGTTTTTTCCACACTAATACAAGTGCAAAAGTGGTTTCCTGCACCAACACAAGTGCGAAAAGTGGTTTTTCAACAATAACACAAGTGCGAAAAGTGGTTTTTCAACACTAACACAACTGTGAAAAGTGGTTTTTCCACATTAATGCAAGTGCAAAAGTGGTTTCCTGCACCAACACAAGTGCGAAAAGTGGTTTTTCAACACTAACACAAGTGCGAAAAGTGGTTTTTCAACACTAACACAAGTGCGAAAAGTGGTTTTTCCACACTAATACAAGTGCAAAAGTGGTTTCCTGCACCAACACAAGTGCGAAAAGTGGTTTTTCAACACTAACACATGTGCGAAAAGTGGTTTTTCAACACTAACACAAGTGCGAAAAGTGGTTTTTCCACACTAATACAAGTGCAAAAGTGGCTTCCTGCACCAACACAAGTGCGAAAAGTGGTTTTTCAACACTAACACAAGTGCGAAAAGTGGTTTTTCAACACTAACACAAGTGCGAAAAGTGGTTTTTCCACACTAATACAAGTGCAAAAGCGGTTTCCTGCACCAACACAAGTGCGAAAAGTGGTTTTTCAACACTAACACAAGTGCGAAAAGTGGTTTTTCAACAATATCACAAGTGCAAAAAGTGTTTTTTCCACACTAATACAAGTGCAAAAGTGGTTTCCTGCACCAACACAAGTGCGAAAAGTGGTTTTTCAACACTAACACAAGTGCGAAAAGTGGTTTTTCAACACTAACACAAGTGCGAAAAGTGGTTTTTCAACACTAACACAACTGTGAAAAGTGGTTTTTCCACATTAATGCAAGTGCAAAAGTGGTTTCCTGCACCAACACAAGTGCGAAAAGTGGCTTTTCAACACTAACACAAGTGCGAAAAGTGGTTTTTCAACACTAACACAAGTGCGAAAAGTGGTTTTTCCAAACTAATACAAGTGCAAAAGTGGTTTCCTGCACCAACACAAGTGCGAAAAGTGGTTTTTCAACACTAACACAAGTGCGAAAAGTGGTTTTTCAACACTAACACAAGTGCGGAAAGTCGTTTTCCACACTAATACAAGTGCAAAAGTGGTTTCCTGCACCAACACAAGTGCGAAAAGTGGTTTTTCAACACTAACACAAGTGCGAAAAGTGGTTTTTCAACACTAACACAAGTGCGAAAAGTGGTTTTTCCACACTAATACAAGTGCAAAAGTGGTTTCCTGCACCAACACAAGTGCGAAAAGTGGTTTTTCAACACTAACACAAGTGCGAAAAGTGGTTTTTCAACACTATCACAAGTGCAAAAAGTGTTTTTTCCGCACTAATACAAGTGCAAAAGTGGTTTCCTGCACCAACACAAGTGCGAAAAGTGGTTTTTCAACACTATCACAAGTGCAAAAAGTGTTTTTTCTACACTAATACAAGTGCAAAAGTGGTTTCCTGCACCAACACAAGTGCGAAAAGTGGTTTTTCAACACTAACACAAGTGCGAAAAGTGGTTTTTCAACACTAACACAAGTGCGAAAAGTGGGTTTTCCACACTAACACAAGTGCAAAAGTGGTTTCCTGCACCAACACAAGTGCGAAAAAACACTAACACAAGTGCGAAAAGTGGTTTTTCAACACTAACACAAGTGCGAAAAGTGGTTTTTCAACACTAACACAAGTGCGAAAAGTATTTTTTCCACACTAATACAAGTGCAAAAGTGGTTTCCTGCACCAACACAAGTGCGAAAAGTGGTTTTTCAACACTAACACAAGTGCGAAAAGTGGTTTTTCCACACTAATACAAGTGCAAAAGTGGTTTCCTGCACCAACACAAGTGCGAAAAGTGGTTTTTCAACACTAACACAAGTGCGAAAAGTGGTTTTTCAACACTATCACAAGTGCAAAAAGTGTTTTTTCCGCACTAATACAAGTGCAAAAGTGGTTTCCTGCACCAACACAAGTGCGAAAAGTGGTTTTTCAACACTATCACAAGTGCAAAAAGTGTTTTTTCTACACTAATACAAGTGCAAAAGTGGTTTCCTGCACCAACACAAGTGCGAAAAGTGGTTTTTCAACACTAACACAAGTGCGAAAAGTGGTTTTTCAACACTAACACAAGTGCGAAAAGTGGGTTTTCCACACTAACACAAGTGCAAAATTGGTTTCCTGCACCAACACAAGTGCGAAAAGTGGTTTTTCAACACTAACACAAGTGCGAAAAGTGGTTTTTCAACACTAACACAAGTGCGAAAAGTGGTTTTTCAACACTAACACAAGTGCGAAAAGTGGTTTTTCAACACTAACACAAGTGCGAAAAGTATTTTTTCCACACTAATACAAGTGCAAAAGTGGTTTCCTGCACCAACACAAGTGCGAAAAGTGGTTTTTCAACACTAACACAAGTGCGAAAAGTGGTTTTTCCACACTAATACAAGTGCGAAAAGTTGTTTTTCCACACTAATACAAGTGCAAAAGTGGTTTTTCAACACTAACACAAGTGCGAAAAGTCGTTTTTCAACACTAACACAAGTGCGAAAAGTGTTTTTTCCACACTAATACAAGTGCAAAAGTGGTTTTTCAACACTAACACAAGTGCGAAAAGTGGTTTTTCAACACTAACACAAGTGCGAAAAGTGTTTTTTCCACACTAATACAAGTGCAAAAGTGGTTTCGTGCACCAACACAAGTGCGAAAAGTGGTTTTTCAACACTAACACAAGTGCGAAAAGTGTTTTTTCCACACTAATACAAGTGCAAAAGTGGTTTCCTGCACCAACACAAGTGCGAAAAGTGGTTTTTCAACACTAACACAAGTGCGAAAAGTGGTTTTTCAACACTAACACAAATGCGAAAAGTGGTTTTTCCACACTAATACAAGTGCAAAAGTGGTTTCCTGCACCAACACAAGTGCGAAAAGTGGTTTTTCAACACTAACACAAGTGCGAAAAGTGTTTTTTCCACACTAATACAAGTGCAAAAGTGGTTTCCTGCACCAACACAAGTGCGAAAAGTGGTTTTTGAACACTAACACAAGTGCGAAAAGTGGTTTTTCGACACTAACACAAGTGCGAAAAGTGTTTTTTCCACAATAATACAAGTGCAAAAGCGGTTTCCTGCACCAACACAAGTGCGAAAAGTGGTTTTTCAACACTAACACAAGTGCGAAATGTGGTTTTTCAACACTATCACAAGTGCAAAAAGTGTTTTTTCCACACTAATACAAGTGCGAAAAGTAGTTTTTCAACACAAACACAAGTGCGAAAAGTGTTTTTTCCACACTAATACAAGTGCAAAAGTGGTTTCCTGCACCAACACAAGTGCGAAAAGTGGTTTTTCAACACTAACACAAGTGCGAAAAGTGGTTTTTCAACACTAACACATGCGCGAAAAGTGGTTTTTCCACACTAATACAAGTGCAAAAGCAGTTTCCTGAACCAACACAAGTGCAAAAAGTGGTTTTTCAACACTAACACAAGTGCGAAAAGTGGTTTTTCAACACTATCACAAGTGCAAAAAGTGTTTTTTCCACACTAATACAAGTGCAAAAGTGGTTTCCTGCACCAACATAAGTGCGAAAAGTGGTTTTTCAACACTAACACAAGTGCGAAAAGTGGTTTTTCAACACTAACACAAGTGCGAAAAGTGGTTTTTCAACACTAACACAAGTGCGAAAAGTGGTTTTTCCAAACTAATACAAGTGCAAAAGTGGTTTCCTGCACCAACACAAGTGCGAAAAGTTGCTTTTCAACACTAACACAAGTGCGAAAAGTGGTTTTTCAACACTATCACAAGTGCAAAAAGTGTTTTTTCCACACTAATACAAGTGCAAAAGTGGTTTCCTGCACCAACACAAGTGCGAAAAGTGGTTTTTCAACAATAACACAAGTGCGAAAAGTGGTTTTTCAACACTAACACAACTGTGAAAAGTGGTTTTTCCACATTAATACAAGTGCAAAAGTGGTTTCCTGCACCAACACAAGTGCGAAAAGTGGTTTTTCAACACTAACACAAGTGCGAAAAGTGGTTTTTCAACACTAACACAAGTGCGAAAAGTGGTTTTTCCACACTAATACAAGTGCAAAAGTGGTTTCCTGCTCCAACACAAGTGCGAAAAGTGGTTTTTCAACACTAACACATGTGCGAAAAGTGGTTTTTCAACACTAACACAAGTGCGAAAAGTGGTTTTTCAACACTAACACAAGTGCGAAAAGTGGTTTTTCAACACTAACACAAGTGCGAAAAGTGGTTTTTCCACACTAACACAAGTGCAAAAGTTGTTTCCTGCACCAACACAAGTGCGAAAAGTGGTATTTCAACACTGACACAAGTGCGAAAAGTGGTTTTTCAACACTATCACAAGTGCGAAAAGTGTTTTTTCCACAATAATACAAGTGCAAAAGTGGTTTCCTGCACCAACACAAGTGCGAAAAGTGGTTTTTCAACACTAACACAAGTGCGAAAAGTGGTTTTTCAACACTAACACAAGTGCGAAAAGTGGTTTTTCAACACTAACACAAGTGCGAAAAGTGGTTTTTCCACACTAATACAAGTGCAAAAGTGGTTTCCTGCACCAACACAAGTGCGAAAAGTGGTTTTTCAACAATAACACAAGTGCGAAAAGTGGTTTTTCAACACTAACACAAGTGCGAAAAGTGGTTTTTCCACACTAATACAAGTGCAAAAGTGGTTTCCTGCACCAACACAAGTGCGAAAAGTGGTTTTTCAACACTAACACATGTGCGAAAAGTGGTTTTTCAACACTAACACAAGTGCGAAAAGTGGTTTTCCACACTAATACAAGTGCAAAAGTGGTTTCCTGCACCAACACAAGTGCGAAAAGTGGTTTTTCAACACTAACACAAGTGCGAAAAGTGGTTTTTCAACACTAACACAAGTGCGAAAAGTGGTTTTTCCACACTAATAGAAGTGCAAAAGCGGTTTCCTGCACCAACACAAGTGCGAAAAGTGGTTTTTCAACACTAACACAAGTGCGAAAAGTGGTTTTTCAACACTATCACAAGTGCAAAAAGTGTTTTTTCCACACTAATACAAGTGCAAAAGTGGTTTCCTGCACCAACACAAGGGAGAAAAGTGGTTTTTCAACACTAACACAAGTGCGAAAAGTGGTTTTTCAACACTAACACAAGTGCGAAAAGTGGTTTTTCAACACTAACACAAGTGCGAAAAGTGGTTTTTCCAAAATAATACAAGTGCAAAAGTGGTTTCCTGCACCAACACAAGTGCGAAAAGTGGCTTTTCAACACTAACACAAGTGCGAAAAGTGGTTTTTCAACACTATCACAAGTGCAAAAAGTGTTTTTTCCACACTAATACAAGTGCAAAAGTGGTTTCCTGCACCAACACAAGTGCGAAAAGTGGTTTTTCAACAATAACACAAGTGCGAAAAGTGGTTTTTCAACACCAACACAACTGTGAAAAGTGGTTTTTCCACACTAATACAAGTGCAAAAGTGGTTTCCTGCACCAACACAAGTGCGAAAAGTGGTTTTTCAACACTAACACAAGTGCGAAAAGTGGTTTTTCCAAACTAATACAAGTGCAAAAGTGGTTTCCTGCACCAACACAAGTGCGAAAAGTGGTTTTTCAACACTAACACAAGTGCGAAAAGTGGTTTTTCAACACTACCACAAGTGCAAAAGTCGTTTTTCCACACTAATACAAGTGCAAAAGTGGTTTCCTGCACCAACACAAGTGCGAAAAGTGGTTTTTCAACACTAAGACAAGTGCGAAAAGTGGTTTTTCAACACTAACACAAGTGCGAAAAGTGGTTTTTCCACACTAATACAAGTGCAAAAGTGGTTTCCTGCACCAACACAAGTGCGAAAAGTGGTTTTTCAACACTAACACAAGTGCGAAAAGTGGTTTTTCAACACTATCACAAGTGCAATAAGTGTTTTTTCCACACTAATACAAGTGCAAAAGTGGTTTCCTGCACCAACACAAGTGCGAAAAGTGGTTTTTCAACACTAACACAAGTGCGAAAAGTGGTTTTTCAACACTATCACAAGTGCAAAAAGTGTTTTTTCTACACTAATACAAGTGCAAAAGTGGTTTCCTGCACCAACACAAGTGCGAAAAGTGGTTTTTCAACACTAACACAAGTGCGAAAAGTGGTTTTTCAACACTAACACAAGTGCGAAAAGTGGTTTTTCCACACTAACACAAGTGCAAAAGTGGTTTCCTGCACCAACACAAGTGCGAAAAGTGGTTTTTCAACACTAACTCAAGTGCGAAAAGTGGTTTTTCAACACTAACACAAGTGCGAAAAGTGGTTTTTCAACACTAACACAAGTGCGAAAAGTGTTTTTTCCACACTAATACAAGTGCAAAAGTGGTTTCCTGCACCAACACAAGTGCGAAAAGTGGTTTTTCAACACTAACACAAGTGCGAAAAGTGGTTTTTCCACACTAATACAAGTGCGAAAAGTTGTTTTTCCACACTAATACAAGTGCAAAAGTGGTTTTTCAACACTAACACAAGTGCGAAAAGTGGTTTTTCAACACTAACACAAGTGCGAAAAGTGTTTTTTCCACACTAATACAAGTGCAAAAGTGGTTTTTCAACACTAACACAAGTGCGAAAAGTGGTTTTTCAACACTAACACAAGTGCGAAAAGTGTTTTTTCCACACTAATACAAGTGCAAAAATGGTTTCGTGCACCAACACAAGTGCAAAAAGTGGTTTTTCAACACTAACACAAGTGCGAAAAGTGTTTTTTCCACACTAATACAAGTGCAAAAGTGGTTTCCTGCACCAACACAAGTGCGAAAAGTGGTTTTTGAACACTAACACAAGTGCGAAAAGTGGTTTTTCGACACTAACACAAGTGCGAAAAGTGTTTTTTCCACACTAATACAAGTGCAAAAGCGGTTTCCTGCACCAACACAAGTGCGAAAAGTGGTTTTTCAACACTAACACAAGTGCGAAATGTGGTTTTTCAACACTATCACAAGTGCAAAAAGTGTTTTTTCCACACTAATACAAGTGCGAAAAGTGGTTTTTCAACACAAACACAAGTGCGAAAAGTGTTTTTTCCACACTAATACAAGTGCAAAAGTGGTTTCCTGCACCAACACAAGTGCGAAAAGTGGTTTTTCAACACTAACACAAGTGCGAAAAGTGGTTTTTCAACACTATCACAAGTGCAAAAAGTGTTTTTTCCACACTAATACAAGTGCAAAAGTGGTTTCCTGCACCAACACAAGGGAGAAAAGTGGTTTTTCAACACTAACACAAGTGCGAAAAGTGGTTTTTCAACACTAACACAAGTGCGAAAAGTGGTTTTTCAACACTAACACAAGTGCGAAAAGTGGTTTTTCCAAAATAATACAAGTGCAAAAGTGGTTTCCTGCACCAACACAAGTGCGAAAAGTGGCTTTTCAACACTAACACAAGTGCGAAAAGTGGTTTTTCAACACTATCACAAGTGCAAAAAGTGTTTTTTCCACACTAATACAAGTGCAAAAGTGGTTTCCTGCACCAACACAAGTGCGAAAAGTGGTTTTTCAACAATAACACAAGTGCGAAAAGTGGTTTTTCAACACCAACACAACTGTGAAAAGTGGTTTTTCCACACTAATACAAGTGCAAAAGTGGTTTCCTGCACCAACACAAGTGCGAAAAGTGGTTTTTCAACACTAACACAAGTGCGAAAAGTGGTTTTTCCAAACTAATACAAGTGCAAAAGTGGTTTCCTGCACCAACACAAGTGCGAAAAGTGGTTTTTCAACACTAACACAAGTGCGAAAAGTGGTTTTTCAACACTATCACAAGTGCAAAAAGTGTTTTTTCCACACTAATACAAGTGCAAAAGTGGTTTCCTGCACCAACACAAGTGCGAAAAGTGGTTTTTCAACAATAACACAAGTGCGAAAAGTGGTTTTTCAACACCAACACAACTGTGAAAAGTGGTTTTTCCACACTAATACAAGTGCAAAAGTGGTTTCCTGCACCAACACAAGTGCGAAAAGTGGTTTTTCAACACTAACACAAGTGCGAAAAGTGGTTTTTCCAAACTAATACAAGTGCAAAAGTGGTTTCCTGCACCAACACAAGTGCGAAAAGTGGTTTTTCAACACCAACACAACTGTGAAAAGTGGTTTTTCCACACTAATACAAGTGCAAAAGTGGTTTCCTGCACCAACACAAGTGCGAAAAGTGGCTTTTCAACACTAACACAAGTGCGAAAAGTGGTTTTTCAACACTATCACAAGTGCAAAAAGTGTTTTTTCCACACTAATACAAGTGCAAAAGTGGTTTCCTGCACCAACACAAGTGCGAAAAGTGGTTTTTCAACAATAACACAAGTGCGAAAAGTGGTTTTTCAACACTAACACAACTGTGAAAAGTGGTTTTTCCACATTAATGCAAGTGCAAAAGTGGTTTCCTGCACCAACACAAGTGCGAAAAGTGGTTTTTCAACACTAACACAAGTGCGAAAAGTGGTTTTTCAACACTAACACAAGTGCGAAAAGTGGTTTTTCCACACTAATACAAGTGCAAAAGTGGTTTCCTGCACCAACACAAGTGCGAAAAGTGGTTTTTCAACACTAACACATGTGCGAAAAGTGGTTTTTCAACACTAACACAAGTGCGAAAAGTGGTTTTTCCACACTAATACAAGTGCAAAAGTGGCTTCCTGCACCAACACAAGTGCGAAAAGTGGTTTTTCAACACTAACACAAGTGCGAAAAGTGGTTTTTCAACACTAACACAAGTGCGAAAAGTGGTTTTTTCCACACTAATACAAGTGCAAAAGCGGTTTCCTGCACCAACACAAGTGCGAAAAGTGGTTTTTCAACACTAACACAAGTGCGAAAAGTGGTTTTTCAACAATATCACAAGTGCAAAAAGTGTTTTTTCCACACTAATACAAGTGCAAAAGTGGTTTCCTGCACCAACACAAGTGCGAAAAGTGGTTTTTCAACACTAACACAAGTGCGAAAAGTGGTTTTTCAACACTAACACAAGTGCGAAAAGTGGTTTTTCAACACTAACACAAGTGCGAAAAGTGGTTTTTCCAAAATAATACAAGTGCAAAAGTGGTTTCCTGCACCAACACAAGTGCGAAAAGTGGCTTTTCAACACTAACACAAGTGCGAAAAGTGGTTTTTCAACACTATCACAAGTGCAAAAAGTGTTTTTTCCACACTAATACAAGTGCAAAAGTGGTTTCCTGCACCAACACAAGTGCGAAAAGTGGTTTTTCAACAATAACACAAGTGCGAAAAGTGGTTTTTCAACACTAACACAACTGTGAAAAGTGGTTTTTCCACACTAATACAAGTGCAAAAGTGGTTTCCTGCACCAACACAAGTGCGAAAAGTGGTTTTTCAACACTAACACAAGTGCGAAAAGTGGTTTTTCCAAACTAATACAAGTGCAAAAGTGGTTTCCTGCACCAACACAAGTGCGAAAAGTGGTTTTTCAACACTAACACAAGTGCGAAAAGTGGTTTTTCAACACTAACACAAGTGCGAAAAGTCGTTTTTCCACACTAATACAAGTGCAAAAGTGGTTTCCTGCACCAACACAAGTGCGAAAAGTGGTTTTTCAACACTAACACAAGTGCGAAAAGTGGTTTTTCAACACTAACACAAGTGCGAAAAGTGGTTTTTCCACACTAACACAAGTGCAAAAGTTGTTTCCTGCACCAACACAAGTGCGAAAAGTGGTATTTCAACACTGACACAAGTGCGAAAAGTGGTTTTTCAACACTATCACAAGTGCGAAAAGTGTTTTTTTCCACACTAATACAAGTGCAAAAGTGGTTTCCTGCACCAACACAAGTGCGAAAAGTGGTTTTTCAACACTAACACAAGTGCGAAAAGTGGTTTTTCAACACTACCACAAGTGCGAAAAGTGGTTTTTCAACACTAACACAAGTGCGAAAAGTGGTTTTTCCACACTAATACAAGTGCAAAAGTGGTTTCCTGCACCAACACAAGTGCGAAAAGTGGTTTTTCAACACTAACACAAGTGCGAAAAGTGGTTTTTCAACACTAACACAAGTGCGAAAAGTGGTTTTTCCACACTAATACAAGTGCAAAAGTGGTTTCCTGCACCAACACAAGTGCGAAAAGTGGTTTTTCAACACTAACACATGTGCGAAAAGTGGTTTTTCAACACTAACACAAGTGCGAAAAGTGGTTTTCCACACTAATACAAGTGCAAAAGTGGTTTCCTGCACCAACACAAGTGCGAAAAGTGGTTTTTCAACACTAACACAAGTGCGAAAAGTGGTTTTTCAACACTAACACAAGTGCGAAAAGTGGTTTTTCCACACTAATAGAAGTGCAAAAGCGGTTTCCTGCACCAACACAAGTGCGAAAAGTGGTTTTTCAACACTAACACAAGTGCGAAAAGTGGTTTTTCAACACTATCACAAGTGCAAAAAGTGTTTTTTCCACACTAATACAAGTGCAAAAGTGGTTTCCTGCACCAACACAAGGGCGAAAAGTGGTTTTTCAACACTAACACAAGTGCGAAAAGTGGTTTTTCAACACTAACACAAGTGCGAAAAGAGGTTTTTCAACACTAACACAAGTGCGAAAAGTGGTTTTTCCAAAATAATACAAGTGCAAAAGTGGTTTCCTGCACCAACACAAGTGCGAAAAGTGGCTTTTCAACACTAACACAAGTGCGAAAAGTGGTTTTTCAACACTATCACAAGTGCAAAAAGTGTTTTTTCCACACTAATACAAGTGCAAAAGTGGTTTCCTGCACCAACACAAGTGCGAAAAGTGGTTTTTCAACAATAACACAAGTGCAAAAAGTGGTTTTTCAACACTAACACAACTGTGAAAAGTGGTTTTTCCACACTAATACAAGTGCAAAAGTGGTTTCCTGCACCAACACAAGTGCGAAAAGTGGTTTTTCAACACTAACACAAGTGCGAAAAGTGGTTTTTCCAAACTAATACAAGTGCAAAAGTGGTTTCCTGCACCAACACAAGTGCGAAAAGTGGTTTTTCAACACTAACACAAGTGCGAAAAGTGGTTTTTCAACACTACCACAAGTGCAAAAGTCGTTTTTCCACACTAATACAAGTGCAAAAGTGGTTTCCTGCACCAACACAAGTGCGAAAAGTGGTTTTTCAACACTAAGACAAGTGCGAAAAGTGGTTTTTCAACACTAACACAAGTGCGAAAAGTGGTTTTTCCACACTAATACAAGTGCAAAAGTGGTTTCCTGCACCAACACAAGTGCGAAAAGTGGTTTTTCAACACTAACACAAGTGCGAAAAGTGGTTTTTCAACACTATCACAAGTGCAATAAGTGTTTTTTCCACACTAATACAAGTGCAAAAGTGGTTTCCTGCACCAACACAAGTGCGAAAAGTGGTTTTTCAACACTAACACAAGTGCGAAAAGTGGTTTTTTCACACTAATACAAGTGCAAAAGTGGTTTCCTGCACCAACACAAGTGCGAAAAGTGGTTTTTCAACACTAACACAAGTGCGAAAAGTGGTTTTTCAACACTATCATAAGTGCAAAAAGTGTTTTTTCCGCACTAATACAAGTGCAAAAGTGGTTTCCTGCACCAACACAAGTGCGAAAAGTGGTTTTTCAACACTAACACAAGTGCGAAAAGTGGTTTTTCAACACTATCACAAGTGCAAAAAGTGTTTTTTCTACACTAATACAAGTGCAAAAGTGGTTTCCTGCACCAACACAAGTGCGAAAAGTGGTTTTTCAACACTAACACAAGTGCGAAAAGTGGTTTTTCAACACTAACACAAGTGCGAAAAGTGGTTTTTCCACACTAACACAAGTGCAAAAGTGGTTTCCTGCACCAACACAAGTGCGAAAAGTGGTTTTTCAACACTAACTCAAGTACGAAAAGTGGTTTTTCAACACTAACACAAGTGCGAAAAGTGGTTTTTCAACACTAACACAAGTGCGAAAAGTGTTTTTTCCACACTAATACAAGTGCAAAAGTGGTTTCCTGCACCAACACAAGTGCGAAAAGTGGTTTTTCAACACTAACACAAGTGCGAAAAGTGGTTTTTCCACACTAATACAAGTGCGAAAAGTTGTTTTTCCACACTAATACAAGTGCAAAAGTGGTTTTTCAACACTAACACAAGTGCGAAAAGTGGTTTTTCAACACTAACACAAGTGCGAAAAGTGTTTTTTCCACACTAATACAAGTGCAAAAGTGGTTTTTCAACACTAACACAAGTGCGAAAAGTGGTTTTTCAACACTAACACAAGTGCGAAAAGTGTTTTTTCCACACTAATACAAGTGCAAAAGTGGTTTCGTGCACCAACCAAAGTGCGAAAAGTGGTTTTTCAACACTAACACAAGTGCGAAAAGTGTTTTTTCCACACTAATACAAGTGCAAAAGTGGTTTCCTGCACCAACACAAGTGCGAAAAGTGGTTTTTGAACACTAACACAAGTGCGAAAAGTGGTTTTTCCACACTAACACAAGTGCGAAAAGTGTTTTTTCCACACTAATACAAGTGCAAAAGCGGTTTCCTGCACCAACACAAGTGCGAAAAGTGGTTTTTCAACACTAACACAAGTGCGAAATGTGGTTTTTCAACACTATCACAAGTGCAAAAAGTGTTTTTTCCACACTAATACAAGTGCGAAAAGTGGTTTTTCAACACAAACACAAGTGCGAAAAGTGTTTTTTCCACACTAATACAAGTGCAAAAGTGGTTTCCTGCACCAACACAAGTGCGAAAAGTGGTTTTTCAACACTAACACAAGTGCGAAAAGTGGTTTTTCAACACTAACACATGCGCGAAAAGTGGTTTTTCCACACTAATACAAGTGCAAAAGCGGTTTCCTGCACCAACACAAGTGCAAAAAGTGGTTTTTCAACACTAACACAGGTGCGAAAAGTGGTTTTTCAACACTATCACAAGTGCAAAAAGTGTTTTTTCCACACTAATACAAGTGCAAAAGTGGTTTCCTGCACCAACACAAGTGCGAAAAGTTGTTTTTCCACACTAATACAAGTGCAAAAGTGGTTTTTCAACACTAACACAAGTGCGAAAAGTGGTTTTTCAACACTAACACAAGTGCGAAAAGTGTTTTTTCCACACTAATACAAGTGCAAAAGTGGTTTTTCAACACTAACGCAAGTGCGAAAAGTGGTTTTTCAACACTAACACAAGTGCGAAAAGTGTTTTTTCCACACTAATACAAGTGCAAAAGTGGTTTCGTGCACCAACACAAGTGCGAAAAGTGGTTTTTCAACACTAACACAAGTGCGAAAAGTGTTTTTTCCACACTAATACAAGTGCAAAAGTGGTTTCCTGCACCAACACAAGTGCGAAAAGTGGTTTTTGAACACTAACACAAGTGCGAAAAGTGGTTTTTCGACACTAACACAAGTGCGAAAAGTGTTTTTTCCACACTAATACAAGTGCAAAAGTGGTTTCCTGCACCAACACAAGTGCAAAAAGTGGTTTTTCAACACTAACACAAGTGCGAAATGTGGTTTTTCAACACTATCACAAGTGCAAAAAGTGTTTTTTCCACACTAATACAAGTGCGAAAAGTGGTTTTTCAACACAAACACAAGTGCGAAAAGTGTTTTTTCCACACTAATACAAGTGCAAAAGTGGTTTCCTGCACCAACACAAGTGCGAAAAGTGGTTTTTCAACACTAACACAAGTGCGAAAAGTGGTTTTTCAACACTAACACATGCGCGAAAAGTGGTTTTTCAACACTAACACAGGTGCGAAAAGTGGTTTTTCAACACTATCACAAGTGCAAAAAGTGTTTTTTCCACACTAATACAAGTGCAAAAGTGGTTTCCTGCACCAACACAAGTGCGAAAAGTTGTTTTTCCACACTAATACAAGTGCAAAAGTGGTTTTTCAACACTAACACAAGTGCGAAAAGTGGTTTTTCAACACTAACACAAGTGCGAAAAGTGTTTTTTCCACACTAATACAAGTGCAAAAGTGGTTTTTCAACACTAACGCAAGTGCGAAAAGTGGTTTTTCAACACTAACACAAGTGCGAAAAGTGTTTTTTCCACACTAATACAAGTGCAAAAGTGGTTTCGTGCACCAACACAAGTGCGAAAAGTGGTTTTTCAACACTAACACAAGTGCGAAAAGTGTTTTTTCCACACTAATACAAGTGCAAAAGTGGTTTCCTGCACCAACACAAGTGCGAAAAGTGGTTTTTGAACACTAACACAAGTGCGAAAAGTGGTTTTTCGACACTAACACAAGTGCGAAAAGTGTTTTTTCCACACTAATACAAGTGCAAAAGTGGTTTCCTGCACCAACACAAGTGCAAAAAGTGGTTTTTCAACACTAACACAAGTGCGAAATGTGGTTTTTCAACACTATCACAAGTGCAAAAAGTGTTTTTTCCACACTAATACAAGTGCGAAAAGTGGTTTTTCAACACAAACACAAGTGCGAAAAGTGTTTTTTCCACACTAATACAAGTGCAAAAGTGGTTTCCTGCACCAACACAAGTGCGAAAAGTGGTTTTTCAACACTAACACAAGTGCGAAAAGTGGTTTTTCAACACTAACACATGCGCGAAAAGTGGTTTTTCCACACTAATACAAGTGCAAAAGCAGTTTCCTGCACCAACACAAGTGCAAAAAGTGGTTTTTCAACACTAACACAAGTGCGAAAAGTGGTTTTTCAACACTATCACAAGTGCAAAAAGTGTTTTTTCCACACTAATACAAGTGCAAAAGTGGTTTCCTGCACCAACATAAGTGCGAAAAGTGGTTTTTCAACACTAACACAAGTGCGAAAAGTGGTTTTTCAACACTAACACAAGTGCGAAAAGTGGTTTTTCAACACTAACACAAGTGCGAAAAGTGGTTTTTCCAAACTAATACAAGTGCAAAAGTGGTTTCCTGCACCAACACAAGTGCGAAAAGTTGCTTTTCAACACTAACACAAGTGCGAAAAGTGGTTTTTCAACACTATCACAAGTGCAAAAAGTGTTTTTTCCACACTAATACAAGTGCAAAAGTGGTTTCCTGCACCAACACAAGTGCGAAAAGTGGTTTTTCAACAATAACACAAGTGCGAAAAGTGGTTTTTCAACACTAACACAACTGTGAAAAGTGGTTTTTCCACATTAATGCAAGTGCAAAAGTGGTTTCCTGCACCAACACAAGTGCGAAAAGTGGTTTTTCAACACTAACACAAGTGCGAAAAGTGGTTTTTCAACACTAACACAAGTGCGAAAAGTGGTTTTTCCACACTAATACAAGTGCAAAAGTGGTTTCCTGCACCAACACAAGTGCGAAAAGTGGTTTTTCAACACTAACACATGTGCGAAAAGTGGTTTTTCAACACTAACACAAGTGCGAAAAGTGGTTTTTCCACACTAATACAAGTGCAAAAGTGGCTTCCTGCACCAACACAAGTGCGAAAAGTGGTTTTTCAACACTAACACAAGTGCGAAAAGTGGTTTTTCAACACTATCACAAGTGCAAAAAGTGGTTTTTCCGCACTAATACAAGTGCAAAAGTGGTTTCCTGCACCAACACAAGTGCGAAAAGTGGTTTTTCAACACTAACACAAGTGCGAAAAGTGGTTTTTCAACACTATCACAAGTGCAAAAAGTGTTTTTTCTACACTAATACAAGTGCAAAAGTGGTTTCCTGCACCAACACAAGTGCGAAAAGTGGTTTTTCAACACTAACACAAGTGCGAAAAGTGGTTTTTCAACACTAACACAAGTGCGAAAAGTGGTTTTTCCACACTAACACAAGTGCAAAAGTGGTTTCCTGCACCAACACAAGTGCGAAAAGTGGTTTTTCAACACTAACTCAAGTGCGAAAAGTGGTTTTTCAACACTAACACAAGTGCGAAAAGTGGTTTTTCAACACTAACACAAGTGCGAAAAGTGTTTTTTCCACACTAATACAAGTGCAAAAGTGGTTTCCTGCACCAACACAAGTGCGAAAAGTGGTTTTTCAACACTAACACAAGTGCGAAAAGTGGTTTTTCCACACTAATACAAGTGCGAAAAGTTGTTTTTCCACACTAATACAAGTGCAAAAGTGGTTTTTCAACACTAACACAAGTGCGAAAAGTGGTTTTTCAACACTAACACAAGTGCGAAAAGTGTTTTTTCCACACTAATACAAGTGCAAAAGTGGTTTTTCAACACTAACACAAGTGCGAAAAGTGGTTTTTCAACACTAACACAAGTGCGAAAAGTGTTTTTTCCACACTAATACAAGTGCAAAAGTGGTTTCGTGCACCAACCAAAGTGCGAAAAGTGGTTTTTCAACACTAACACAAGTGCGAAAAGTGTTTTTTCCACACTAATACAAGTGCAAAAGTGGTTTCCTGCACCAACACAAGTGCGAAAAGTGGTTTTTGAACACTAACACAAGTGCGAAAAGTGGTTTTTCCACACTAACACAAGTGCGAAAAGTGTTTTTTCCACACTAATACAAGTGCAAAAGCGGTTTCCTGCACCAACACAAGTGCGAAAAGTGGTTTTTCAACACTAACACAAGTGCGAAATGTGGTTTTTCAACACTATCACAAGTGCAAAAAGTGTTTTTTCCACACTAATACAAGTGCGAAAAGTGGTTTTTCAACACAAACACAAGTGCGAAAAGTGTTTTTTCCACACTAATACAAGTGCAAAAGTGGTTTCCTGCACCAACACAAGTGCGAAAAGTGGTTTTTCAACACTAACACAAGTGCGAAAAGTGGTTTTTCAACACTAACACATGCGCGAAAAGTGGTTTTTCCACACTAATACAAGTGCAAAAGCGGTTTCCTGCACCAACACAAGTGCAAAAAGTGGTTTTTCAACACTAACACAGGTGCGAAAAGTGGTTTTTCAACACTATCACAAGTGCAAAAAGTGTTTTTTCCACACTAATACAAGTGCAAAAGTGGTTTCCTGCACCAACACAAGTGCGAAAAGTTGTTTTTCCACACTAATACAAGTGCAAAAGTGGTTTTTCAACACTAACACAAGTGCGAAAAGTGGTTTTTCAACACTAACACAAGTGCGAAAAGTGTTTTTTCCACACTAATACAAGTGCAAAAGTGGTTTTTCAACACTAACGCAAGTGCGAAAAGTGGTTTTTCAACACTAACACAAGTGCGAAAAGTGTTTTTTCCACACTAATACAAGTGCAAAAGTGGTTTCGTGCACCAACACAAGTGCGAAAAGTGGTTTTTCAACACTAACACAAGTGCGAAAAGTGTTTTTTCCACACTAATACAAGTGCAAAAGTGGTTTCCTGCACCAACACAAGTGCGAAAAGTGGTTTTTCAACACTAACACAAGTGCGAAAAGTGTTTTTTCCACACTAATACAAGTGCAAAAGTGGTTTCCTGCACCAACACAAGTGCGAAAAGTGGTTTTTGAACACTAACACAAGTGCGAAAAGTGGTTTTTCGACACTAACACAAGTGCGAAAAGTGTTTTTTCCACACTAATACAAGTGCAAAAGTGGTTTCCTGCACCAACACAAGTGCAAAAAGTGGTTTTTCAACACTAACACAAGTGCGAAATGTGGTTTTTCAACACTATCACAAGTGCAAAAAGTGTTTTTTCCACACTAATACAAGTGCGAAAAGTGGTTTTTCAACACAAACACAAGTGCGAAAAGTGTTTTTTCCACACTAATACAAGTGCAAAAGTGGTTTCCTGCACCAACACAAGTGCGAAAAGTGGTTTTTCAACACTAACACAAGTGCGAAAAGTGGTTTTTCAACACTAACACATGCGCGAAAAGTGGTTTTTCCACACTAATACAAGTGCAAAAGCAGTTTCCTGCACCAACACAAGTGCAAAAAGTGGTTTTTCAACACTAACACAAGTGCGAAAAGTGGTTTTTCAACACTATCACAAGTGCAAAAAGTGTTTTTTCCACACTAATACAAGTGCAAAAGTGGTTTCCTGCACCAACATAAGTGCGAAAAGTGGTTTTTCAACACTAACACAAGTGCGAAAAGTGGTTTTTCAACACTAACACAAGTGCGAAAAGTGGTTTTTCAACACTAACACAAGTGCGAAAAGTGGTTTTTCCAAACTAATACAAGTGCAAAAGTGGTTTCCTGCACCAACACAAGTGCGAAAAGTTGCTTTTCAACACTAACACAAGTGCGAAAAGTGGTTTTTCAACACTATCACAAGTGCAAAAAGTGTTTTTTCCACACTAATACAAGTGCAAAAGTGGTTTCCTGCACCAACACAAGTGCGAAAAGTGGTTTTTCAACAATAACACAAGTGCGAAAAGTGGTTTTTCAACACTAACACAACTGTGAAAAGTGGTTTTTCCACATTAATGCAAGTGCAAAAGTGGTTTCCTGCACCAACACAAGTGCGAAAAGTGGTTTTTCAACACTAACACAAGTGCGAAAAGTGGTTTTTCAACACTAACACAAGTGCGAAAAGTGGTTTTTCCACACTAATACAAGTGCAAAAGTGGTTTCCTGCACCAACACAAGTGCGAAAAGTGGTTTTTCAACACTAACACATGTGCGAAAAGTGGTTTTTCAACACTAACACAAGTGCGAAAAGTGGTTTTTCCACACTAATACAAGTGCAAAAGTGGCTTCCTGCACCAACACAAGTGCGAAAAGTGGTTTTTCAACACTAACACAAGTGCGAAAAGTGGTTTTTCAACACTATCACAAGTGCAAAAAGTGGTTTTTCCGCACTAATACAAGTGCAAAAGTGGTTTCCTGCACCAACACAAGTGCGAAAAGTGGTTTTTCAACACTAACACAAGTGCGAAAAGTGGTTTTTCAACACTATCACAAGTGCAAAAAGTGTTTTTTCTACACTAATACAAGTGCAAAAGTGGTTTCCTGCACCAACACAAGTGCGAAAAGTGGTTTTTCAACACTAACACAAGTGCGAAAAGTGGTTTTTCAACACTAACACAAGTGCGAAAAGTGGTTTTTCCACACTAACACAAGTGCAAAAGTGGTTTCCTGCACCAACACAAGTGCGAAAAGTGGTTTTTCAACACTAACTCAAGTGCGAAAAGTGGTTTTTCAACACTAACACAAGTGCGAAAAGTGGTTTTTCAACACTAACACAAGTGCGAAAAGTGTTTTTTCCACACTAATACAAGTGCAAAAGTGGTTTCCTGCACCAACACAAGTGCGAAAAGTGGTTTTTCAACACTAACACAAGTGCGAAAAGTGGTTTTTCCACACTAATACAAGTGCGAAAAGTTGTTTTTCCACACTAATACAAGTGCAAAAGTGGTTTTTCAACACTAACACAAGTGCGAAAAGTGGTTTTTCAACACTAACACAAGTGCGAAAAGTGTTTTTTCCACACTAATACAAGTGCAAAAGTGGTTTTTCAACACTAACACAAGTGCGAAAAGTGGTTTTTCAACACTAACACAAGTGCGAAAAGTGTTTTTTCCACACTAATACAAGTGCAAAAGTGGTTTCGTGCACCAACGAAAGTGCGAAAAGTGGTTTTTCAACACTAACACAAGTGCGAAAAGTGTTTTTTCCACACTAATACAAGTGCAAAAGTGGTTTCCTGCACCAACACAAGTGCGAAAAGTGGTTTTTGAACACTAACACAAGTGCGAAAAGTGGTTTTTCCACACTAACACAAGTGCGAAAAGTGTTTTTTCCACACTAATACAAGTGCAAAAGCGGTTTCCTGCACCAACACAAGTGCGAAAAGTGGTTTTTCAACACTAACACAAGTGCGAAATGTGGTTTTTCAACACTATCACAAGTGCAAAAAGTGTTTTTTCCACACTAATACAAGTGCGAAAAGTGGTTTTTCAACACAAACACAAGTGCGAAAAGTGTTTTTTCCACACTAATACAAGTGCAAAAGTGGTTTCCTGCACCAACACAAGTGCGAAAAGTGGTTTTTCAACACTAACACAAGTGCGAAAAGTGGTTTTTCAACACTAACACATGCGCGAAAAGTGGTTTTTCCACACTAATACAAGTGCAAAAGCGGTTTCCTGCACCAACACAAGTGCAAAAAGTGGTTTTTCAACACTAACACAGGTGCGAAAAGTGGTTTTTCAACACTATCACAAGTGCAAAAAGTGTTTTTTCCACACTAATACAAGTGCAAAAGTGGTTTCCTGCACCAACACAAGTGCAAAAAGTGGTTTTTCAACACTAACACAGGTGCGAAAAGTGGTTTTTCAACACTATCACAAGTGCAAAAAGTGTTTTTTCCACACTAATACAAGTGCAAAAGTGGTTTCCTGCACCAACACAAGTGCGAAAAGTTGCTTTTCAACACTAACACAAGTGCGAAAAGTGGTTTTTCAACACTATCACAAGTGCAAAAAGTGTATTTTCCACACTAATACAAGTGCAAAAGTGGTTTCCTGCACCAACACAAGTGCGAAAAGTGGTTTATCAACAATAACACAAGTGCGAAAAGTGGTTTTTCAACACTAACACAACTGTGAAAAGTGGTTTTTCCACATTAATGCAAGTGCAAAAGTGGTTTCCTGCACCAACACAAGTGCGAAAAGTGGTTTTTCAACAATAACACAAGTGCGAAAAGTGGTTTTTCAACACTAACACAACTGTGAAAAGTGGTTTTTCCACATTAATGCAAGTGCAAAAGTGGTTTCCTGCACCAACACAAGTGCGAAAAGTGGTTTTTCAACACTAACACAAGTGCGAAAAGTGGTTTTTCAACACTAACACAAGTGCGAAAAGTGGTTTTTCCACACTAATACAAGTGCAAAAGTGGTTTCCTGCACCAACACAAGTGCGAAAAGTGGTTTTTCAACACTAACACATGTGCGAAAAGTGGTTTTTCAACACTAACACAAGTGCGAAAAGTGGTTTTTCAACAATAATACAAGTGCAAAAGTGGCTTCCTGCACCAACACAAGTGCGAAAAGTGGTTTTTCAACACTAACACAAGTGCGAAAAGTGGTTTTTCAACACTATCACAAGTGCAAAAAGTGGTTTTTCCGCACTAATACAAGTGCAAAAGTGGTTTCCTGCACCAACACAAGTGCGAAAAGTGGTTTTTCAACACTAACACAAGTGCGAAAAGTGGTTTTTCAACACTATCACAAGTGCAAAAAGTGTTTTTTCTACACTAATACAAGTGCAAAAGTGGTTTCCTGCACCAACACAAGTGCGAAAAGTGGTTTTTCAACACTAACACAAGTGCGAAAAGTGGTTTTTCAACACTAACACAAGTGCGAAAAGTGGTTTTTCCACACTAACACAAGTGCAAAAGTGGTTTCCTGCACCAACACAAGTGCGAAAAGTGGTTTTTCAACACTAACTCAAGTGCGAAAAGTGGTTTTTCAACACTAACACAAGTGCGAAAAGTGGTTTTTCAACACTAACACAAGTGCGAAAAGTGTTTTTTCCACACTAATACAAGTGCAAAAGTGGTTTCCTGCACCAACACAAGTGCGAAAAGTGGTTTTTCAACACTAACACAAGTGCGAAAAGTGGTTTTTCCACACTAATACAAGTGCGAAAAGTTGTTTTTCCACACTAATACAAGTGCAAAAGTGGTTTTTCAACACTAACACAAGTGCGAAAAGTGGTTTTTCAACACTAACACAAGTGCGAAAAGTGTTTTTTCCACACTAATACAAGTGCAAAAGTGGTTTTTCAACACTAACACAAGTGCGAAAAGTGGTTTTTCAACACTAACACAAGTGCGAAAAGTGTTTTTTCCACACTAATACAAGTGCAAAAGTGGTTTCGTGCACCAACCAAAGTGCGAAAAGTGGTTTTTCAACACTAACACAAGTGCGAAAAGTGTTTTTTCCACACTAATACAAGTGCAAAAGTGGTTTCCTGCACCAACACAAGTGCGAAAAGTGGTTTTTGAACACTAACACAAGTGCGAAAAGTGGTTTTTCCACACTAACACAAGTGCGAAAAGTGTTTTTTCCACACTAATACAAGTGCAAAAGCGGTTTCCTGCACCAACACAAGTGCGAAAAGTGGTTTTTCAACACTAACACAAGTGCGAAATGTGGTTTTTCAACACTATCACAAGTGCAAAAAGTGTTTTTTCCACACTAATACAAGTGCGAAAAGTGGTTTTTCAACACAAACACAAGTGCGAAAAGTGTTTTTTCCACACTAATACAAGTGCAAAAGTGGTTTCCTGCACCAACACAAGTGCGAAAAGTGGTTTTTCAACACTAACACAAGTGCGAAAAGTGGTTTTTCAACACTAACACATGCGCGAAAAGTGGTTTTTCCACACTAATACAAGTGCAAAAGCGGTTTCCTGCACCAACACAAGTGCAAAAAGTGGTTTTTCAACACTAACACAGGTGCGAAAAGTGGTTTTTCAACACTATCACAAGTGCAAAAAGTGTTTTTTCCACACTAATACAAGTGCAAAAGTGGTTTCCTGCACCAACACAAGTGCGAAAAGTTGTTTTTCCACACTAATACAAGTGCAAAAGTGGTTTTTCAACACTAACACAAGTGCGAAAAGTGGTTTTTCAACACTAACACAAGTGCGAAAAGTGTTTTTTCCACACTAATACAAGTGCAAAAGTGGTTTTTCAACACTAACGCAAGTGCGAAAAGTGGTTTTTCAACACTAACACAAGTGCGAAAAGTGTTTTTTCCACACTAATACAAGTGCAAAAGTGGTTTCGTGCACCAACACAAGTGCGAAAAGTGGTTTTTCAACACTAACACAAGTGCGAAAAGTGTTTTTTCCACACTAATACAAGTGCAAAAGTGGTTTCCTGCACCAACACAAGTGCGAAAAGTGGTTTTTCAACACTAACACAAGTGCGAAAAGTGGTTTTTCAACACTAACACAAATGCGAAAAGTGGTTTTTCCACACTAATACAAGTGCAAAAGTGGTTTCCTGCACCAACACAAGTGCGAAAAGTGGTTTTTCAACACTAACACAAGTGCGAAAAGTGTTTTTTCCACACTAATACAAGTGCAAAAGTGGTTTCCTGCACCAACACAAGTGCGAAAAGTGGTTTTTGAACACTAACACAAGTGCGAAAAGTGGTTTTTCGACACTAACACAAGTGCGAAAAGTGTTTTTTCCACACTAATACAAGTGCAAAAGCGGTTTCCTGCACCAACACAAGTGCAAAAAGTGGTTTTTCAACACTAACACAAGTGCGAAATGTGGTTTTTCAACACTATCACAAGTGCAAAAAGTGTTTTTTCCACACTAATACAAGTGCGAAAAGTGGTTTTTCAACACAAACACAAGTGCGAAAAGTGTTTTTTCCACACTAATACAAGTGCAAAAGTGGTTTCCTGCACCAACACAAGTGCGAAAAGTGGTTTTTCAACACTAACACAAGTGCGAAAAGTGGTTTTTCAACACTAACACATGCGCGAAAAGTGGTTTTTCCACACTAATACAAGTGCAAAAGCAGTTTCCTGCACCAACACAAGTGCAAAAAGTGGTTTTTCAACACTAACACAAGTGCGAAAAGTGGTTTTTCAACACTATCACAAGTGCAAAAAGTGTTTTTTCCACACTAATACAAGTGCAAAAGTGGTTTCCTGCACCAACATAAGTGCGAAAAGTGGTTTTTCAACACTAACACAAGTGCGAAAAGTGGTTTTTCAACACTAACACAAGTGCGAAAAGTGGTTTTTCAACACTAACACAAGTGCGAAAAGTGGTTTTTCCAAACTAATACAAGTGCAAAAGTGGTTTCCTGCACCAACACAAGTGCGAAAAGTTGCTTTTCAACACTAACACAAGTGCGAAAAGTGGTTTTTCAACACTATCACAAGTGCAAAAAGTGTTTTTTCCACACTAATACAAGTGCAAAAGTGGTTTCCTGCACCAACACAAGTGCGAAAAGTGGTTTTTCAACAATAACACAAGTGCGAAAAGTGGTTTTTCAACACTAACACAACTGTGAAAAGTGGTTTTTCCACATTAATGCAAGTGCAAAAGTGGTTTCCTGCACCAACACAAGTGCGAAAAGTGGTTTTTCAACACTAACACAAGTGCGAAAAGTGGTTTTTCAACACTAACACAAGTGCGAAAAGTGGTTTTTCCACACTAATACAAGTGCAAAAGTGGTTTCCTGCACCAACACAAGTGCGAAAAGTGGTTTTTCAACACTAACACATGTGCGAAAAGTGGTTTTTCAACACTAACACAAGTGCGAAAAGTGGTTTTTCCACACTAATACAAGTGCAAAAGTGGCTTCCTGCACCAACACAAGTGCGAAAAGTGGTTTTTCAACACTAACACAAGTGCGAAAAGTGGTTTTTCAACACTAACACAAGTGCGAAAAGTGGTTTTTCCACACTAATACAAGTGCAAAAGCGGTTTCCTGCACCAACACAAGTGCGAAAAGTGGTTTTTCAACACTAACACAAGTGCGAAAAGTGGTTTTTCAACAATATCACAAGTGCAAAAAGTGTTTTTTCCACACTAATACAAGTGCAAAAGTGGTTTCCTGCACCAACACAAGTGCGAAAAGTGGTTTTTCAACACTAACACAAGTGCGAAAAGTGGTTTTTCAACACTAACACAAGTGCGAAAAGTGGTTTTTCAACACTAACACAAGTATGAAAAGTGGTTTTTCCAAAATAATACAAGTGCAAAAGTGGTTTCCTGCACCAACACAAGTGCGAAAAGTGGCTTTTCAACACTAACACAAGTGCGAAAAGTGGTTTTTCAACACTATCACAAGTGCAAAAAGTGTTTTTTCCACACTAATACAAGTGCAAAAGTGGTTTCCTGCACCAACACAAGTGCGAAAAGTGGTTTTTCAACAATAACACAAGTGCGAAAAGTGGTTTTTCAACACTAACACAACTGTGAAAAGTGGTTTTTCCACACTAATACAAGTGCAAAAGTGGTTTCCTGCACCAACACAAGTGCGAAAAGTGGTTTTTCAACACTAACACAAGTGCGAAAAGTGGTTTTTCCAAACTAATACAAGTGCAAAAGTGGTTTCCTGCACCAACACAAGTGCGAAAAGTGGTTTTTCAACACTAACACAAGTGCGAAAAGTGGTTTTTCAACACTAACACAAGTGCGAAAAGTCGTTTTTCCACACTAATACAAGTGCAAAAGTGGTTTCCTGCACCAACACAAGTGCGAAAAGTGGTTTTTCAACACTAACACAAGTGCGAAAAGTGGTTTTTCAACACTAACACAAGTGCGAAAAGTGGTTTTTCCACACTAACACAAGTGCAAAAGTTGTTTCCTGCACCAACACAAGTGCGAAAAGTGGTATTTCAACACTGACACAAGTGCAAAAGTGGTTTCCTGCACCAACACAAGTGCGAAAAGTGGTTTTTCAACACTAACACAAGTGCGAAAAGTGGTTTTTCAACACTAACACATGCGCGAAAAGTGGTTTTTCCACACTAATACAAGTGCAAAAGCGGTTTCCTGCACCAACACAAGTGCAAAAAGTGGTTTTTCAACACTAACACAGGTGCGAAAAGTGGTTTTTCAACACTATCACAAGTGCAAAAAGTGTTTTTTCCACACTAATACAAGTGCAAAAGTGGTTTCCTGCACCAACACAAGTGCGAAAAGTTGTTTTTCCACACTAATACAAGTGCAAAAGTGGTTTTTCAACACTAACACAAGTGCGAAAAGTGGTTTTTCAACACTAACACAAGTGCGAAAAGTGTTTTTTCCACACTAATACAAGTGCAAAAGTGGTTTTTCAACACTAACGCAAGTGCGAAAAGTGGTTTTTCAACACTAACACAAGTGCGAAAAGTGTTTTTTCCACACTAATACAAGTGCAAAAGTGGTTTCGTGCACCAACACAAGTGCGAAAAGTGGTTTTTCAACACTAACACAAGTGCGAAAAGTGTTTTTTCCACACTAATACAAGTGCAAAAGTGGTTTCCTGCACCAACACAAGTGCGAAAAGTGGTTTTTCAACACTAACACAAGTGCGAAAAGTGTTTTTTCCACACTAATACAAGTGCAAAAGTGGTTTCCTGCACCAACACAAGTGCGAAAAGTGGTTTTTGAACACTAACACAAGTGCGAAAAGTGGTTTTTCGACACTAACACAAGTGCGAAAAGTGTTTTTTCCACACTAATACAAGTGCAAAAGTGGTTTCCTGCACCAACACAAGTGCAAAAAGTGGTTTTTCAACACTAACACAAGTGCGAAATGTGGTTTTTCAACACTATCACAAGTGCAAAAAGTGTTTTTTCCACACTAATACAAGTGCGAAAAGTGGTTTTTCAACACAAACACAAGTGCGAAAAGTGTTTTTTCCACACTAATACAAGTGCAAAAGTGGTTTCCTGCACCAACACAAGTGCGAAAAGTGGTTTTTCAACACTAACACAAGTGCGAAAAGTGGTTTTTCAACACTAACACATGCGCGAAAAGTGGTTTTTCCACACTAATACAAGTGCAAAAGCAGTTTCCTGCACCAACACAAGTGCAAAAAGTGGTTTTTCAACACTAACACAAGTGCGAAAAGTGGTTTTTCAACACTATCACAAGTGCAAAAAGTGTTTTTTCCACACTAATACAAGTGCAAAAGTGGTTTCCTGCACCAACATAAGTGCGAAAAGTGGTTTTTCAACACTAACACAAGTGCGAAAAGTGGTTTTTCAACACTAACACAAGTGCGAAAAGTGGTTTTTCAACACTAACACAAGTGCGAAAAGTGGTTTTTCCAAACTAATACAAGTGCAAAAGTGGTTTCCTGCACCAACACAAGTGCGAAAAGTTGCTTTTCAACACTAACACAAGTGCGAAAAGTGGTTTTTCAACACTATCACAAGTGCAAAAAGTGTTTTTTCCACACTAATACAAGTGCAAAAGTGGTTTCCTGCACCAACACAAGTGCGAAAAGTGGTTTTTCAACAATAACACAAGTGCGAAAAGTGGTTTTTCAACACTAACACAACTGTGAAAAGTGGTTTTTCCACATTAATGCAAGTGCAAAAGTGGTTTCCTGCACCAACACAAGTGCGAAAAGTGGTTTTTCAACACTAACACAAGTGCGAAAAGTGGTTTTTCAACACTAACACAAGTGCGAAAAGTGGTTTTTCCACACTAATACAAGTGCAAAAGTGGTTTCCTGCACCAACACAAGTGCGAAAAGTGGTTTTTCAACACTAACACATGTGCGAAAAGTGGTTTTTCAACACTAACACAAGTGCGAAAAGTGGTTTTTCCACACTAATACAAGTGCAAAAGTGGCTTCCTGCACCAACACAAGTGCGAAAAGTGGTTTTTCAACACTAACACAAGTGCGAAAAGTGGTTTTTCAACACTATCACAAGTGCAAAAAGTGGTTTTTCCGCACTAATACAAGTGCAAAAGTGGTTTCCTGCACCAACACAAGTGCGAAAAGTGGTTTTTCAACACTAACACAAGTGCGAAAAGTGGTTTTTCAACACTATCACAAGTGCAAAAAGTGTTTTTTCTACACTAATACAAGTGCAAAAGTGGTTTCCTGCACCAACACAAGTGCGAAAAGTGGTTTTTCAACACTAACACAAGTGCGAAAAGTGGTTTTTCAACACTAACACAAGTGCGAAAAGTGGTTTTTCCACACTAACACAAGTGCAAAAGTGGTTTCCTGCACCAACACAAGTGCGAAAAGTGGTTTTTCAACACTAACTCAAGTGCGAAAAGTGGTTTTTCAACACTAACACAAGTGCGAAAAGTGGTTTTTCAACACTAACACAAGTGCGAAAAGTGTTTTTTCCACACTAATACAAGTGCAAAAGTGGTTTCCTGCACCAACACAAGTGCGAAAAGTGGTTTTTCAACACTAACACAAGTGCGAAAAGTGGTTTTTCCACACTAATACAAGTGCGAAAAGTTGTTTTTCCACACTAATACAAGTGCAAAAGTGGTTTTTCAACACTAACACAAGTGCGAAAAGTGGTTTTTCAACACTAACACAAGTGCGAAAAGTGTTTTTTCCACACTAATACAAGTGCAAAAGTGGTTTTTCAACACTAACACAAGTGCGAAAAGTGGTTTTTCAACACTAACACAAGTGCGAAAAGTGTTTTTTCCACACTAATACAAGTGCAAAAGTGGTTTCGTGCACCAACCAAAGTGCGAAAAGTGGTTTTTCAACACTAACACAAGTGCGAAAAGTGTTTTTTCCACACTAATACAAGTGCAAAAGTGGTTTCCTGCACCAACACAAGTGCGAAAAGTGGTTTTTGAACACTAACACAAGTGCGAAAAGTGGTTTTTCCACACTAACACAAGTGCGAAAAGTGTTTTTTCCACACTAATACAAGTGCAAAAGCGGTTTCCTGCACCAACACAAGTGCGAAAAGTGGTTTTTCAACACTAACACAAGTGCGAAATGTGGTTTTTCAACACTATCACAAGTGCAAAAAGTGTTTTTTCCACACTAATACAAGTGCGAAAAGTGGTTTTTCAACACAAACACAAGTGCGAAAAGTGTTTTTTCCACACTAATACAAGTGCAAAAGTGGTTTCCTGCACCAACACAAGTGCGAAAAGTGGTTTTTCAACACTAACACAAGTGCGAAAAGTGGTTTTTCAACACTAACACATGCGCGAAAAGTGGTTTTTCCACACTAATACAAGTGCAAAAGCGGTTTCCTGCACCAACACAAGTGCAAAAAGTGGTTTTTCAACACTAACACAGGTGCGAAAAGTGGTTTTTCAACACTATCACAAGTGCAAAAAGTGTTTTTTCCACACTAATACAAGTGCAAAAGTGGTTTCCTGCACCAACACAAGTGCAAAAAGTGGTTTTTCAACACTAACACAGGTGCGAAAAGTGGTTTTTCAACACTATCACAAGTGCAAAAAGTGTTTTTTCCACACTAATACAAGTGCAAAAGTGGTTTCCTGCACCAACACAAGTGCGAAAAGTTGCTTTTCAACACTAACACAAGTGCGAAAAGTGGTTTTTCAACACTATCACAAGTGCAAAAAGTGTATTTTCCACACTAATACAAGTGCAAAAGTGGTTTCCTGCACCAACACAAGTGCGAAAAGTGGTTTATCAACAATAACACAAGTGCGAAAAGTGGTTTTTCAACACTAACACAACTGTGAAAAGTGGTTTTTCCACATTAATGCAAGTGCAAAAGTGGTTTCCTGCACCAACACAAGTGCGAAAAGTGGTTTTTCAACAATAACACAAGTGCGAAAAGTGGTTTTTCAACACTAACACAACTGTGAAAAGTGGTTTTTCCACATTAATGCAAGTGCAAAAGTGGTTTCCTGCACCAACACAAGTGCGAAAAGTGGTTTTTCAACACTAACACAAGTGCGAAAAGTGGTTTTTCAACACTAACACAAGTGCGAAAAGTGGTTTTTCCACACTAATACAAGTGCAAAAGTGGTTTCCTGCACCAACACAAGTGCGAAAAGTGGTTTTTCAACACTAACACATGTGCGAAAAGTGGTTTTTCAACACTAACACAAGTGCGAAAAGTGGTTTTTCCACACTAATACAAGTGCAAAAGTGGCTTCCTGCACCAACACAAGTGCGAAAAGTGGTTTTTCAACACTAACACAAGTGCGAAAAGTGGTTTTTCAACACTATCACAAGTGCAAAAAGTGGTTTTTCCGCACTAATACAAGTGCAAAAGTGGTTTCCTGCACCAACACAAGTGCGAAAAGTGGTTTTTCAACACTAACACAAGTGCGAAAAGTGGTTTTTCAACACTATCACAAGTGCAAAAAGTGTTTTTTCTACACTAATACAAGTGCAAAAGTGGTTTCCTGCACCAACACAAGTGCGAAAAGTGGTTTTTCAACACTAACACAAGTGCGAAAAGTGGTTTTTCAACACTAACACAAGTGCGAAAAGTGGTTTTTCCACACTAACACAAGTGCAAAAGTGGTTTCCTGCACCAACACAAGTGCGAAAAGTGGTTTTTCAACACTAACTCAAGTGCGAAAAGTGGTTTTTCAACACTAACACAAGTGCGAAAAGTGGTTTTTCAACACTAACACAAGTGCGAAGTGTTTTTTCCACACTAATACAAGTGCAAAAGTGGTTTCCTGCACCAACACAAGTGCGAAAAGTGGTTTTTCAACACTAACACAAGTGCGAAAAGTGGTTTTTCCACACTAATACAAGTGCGAAAAGTTGTTTTTCCACACTAATACAAGTGCAAAAGTGGTTTTTCAACACTAACACAAGTGCGAAAAGTGGTTTTTCAACACTAACACAAGTGCGAAAAGTGTTTTTTCCACACTAATACAAGTGCAAAAGTGGTTTTTCAACACTAACACAAGTGCGAAAAGTGGTTTTTCAACACTAACACAAGTGCGAAAAGTGTTTTTTCCACACTAATACAAGTGCAAAAGTGGTTTCGTGCACCAACCAAAGTGCGAAAAGTGGTTTTTCAACACTAACACAAGTGCGAAAAGTGTTTTTTCCACACTAATACAAGTGCAAAAGTGGTTTCCTGCACCAACACAAGTGCGAAAAGTGGTTTTTGAACACTAACACAAGTGCGAAAAGTGGTTTTTCCACACTAACACAAGTGCGAAAAGTGTTTTTTCCACACTAATACAAGTGCAAAAGCGGTTTCCTGCACCAACACAAGTGCGAAAAGTGGTTTTTCAACACTAACACAAGTGCGAAATGTGGTTTTTCAACACTATCACAAGTGCAAAAAGTGTTTTTTCCACACTAATACAAGTGCGAAAAGTGGTTTTTCAACACAAACACAAGTGCGAAAAGTGTTTTTTCCACACTAATACAAGTGCAAAAGTGGTTTCCTGCACCAACACAAGTGCGAAAAGTGGTTTTTCAACACTAACACAAGTGCGAAAAGTGGTTTTTCAACACTAACACATGCGCGAAAAGTGGTTTTTCCACACTAATACAAGTGCAAAAGCGGTTTCCTGCACCAACACAAGTGCAAAAAGTGGTTTTTCAACACTAACACAGGTGCGAAAAGTGGTTTTTCAACACTATCACAAGTGCAAAAAGTGTTTTTTCCACACTAATACAAGTGCAAAAGTGGTTTCCTGCACCAACACAAGTGCGAAAAGTTGTTTTTCCACACTAATACAAGTGCAAAAGTGGTTTTTCAACACTAACACAAGTGCGAAAAGTGGTTTTTCAACACTAACACAAGTGCGAAAAGTGTTTTTTCCACACTAATACAAGTGCAAAAGTGGTTTTTCAACACTAACGCAAGTGCGAAAAGTGGTTTTTCAACACTAACACAAGTGCGAAAAGTGTTTTTTCCAAACTAATACAAGTGCAAAAGTGGTTTCGTGCACCAACACAAGTGCGAAAAGTGGTTTTTCAACACTAACACAAGTGCGAAAAGTGTTTTTTCCACACTAATACAAGTGCAAAAGTGGTTTCCTGCACCAACACAAGTGCGAAAAGTGGTTTTTCAACACTAACACAAGTGCGAAAAGTGGTTTTTCAACACTAACACAAATGCGAAAAGTGGTTTTTCCACACTAATACAAGTGCAAAAGTGGTTTCCTGCACCAACACAAGTGCGAAAAGTGGTTTTTCAACACTAACACAAGTGCGAAAAGTGTTTTTTCCACACTAATACAAGTGCAAAAGTGGTTTCCTGCACCAACACAAGTGCGAAAAGTGGTTTTTGAACACTAACACAAGTGCGAAAAGTGGTTTTTCGACACTAACACAAGTGCGAAAAGTGTTTTTTCCACACTAATACAAGTGCAAAAGCGGTTTCCTGCACCAACACAAGTGCAAAAAGTGGTTTTTCAACACTAACACAAGTGCGAAATGTGGTTTTTCAACACTATCACAAGTGCAAAAAGTGTTTTTTCCACACTAATACAAGTGCGAAAAGTGGTTTTTCAACACAAACACAAGTGCGAAAAGTGTTTTTTCCACACTAATACAAGTGCAAAAGTGGTTTCCTGCACCAACACAAGTGCGAAAAGTGGTTTTTCAACACTAACACAAGTGCGAAAAGTGGTTTTTCAACACTAACACATGCGCGAAAAGTGGTTTTTCCACACTAATACAAGTGCAAAAGCAGTTTCCTGCACCAACACAAGTGCAAAAAGTGGTTTTTCAACACTAACACAAGTGCGAAAAGTGGTTTTTCAACACTATCACAAGTGCAAAAAGTGTTTTTTCCACACTAATACAAGTGCAAAAGTGGTTTCCTGCACCAACATAAGTGCGAAAAGTGGTTTTTCAACACTAACACAAGTGCGAAAAGTGGTTTTTCAACACTAACACAAGTGCGAAAAGTGGTTTTTCAACACTAACACAAGTGCGAAAAGTGGTTTTTCCAAACTAATACAAGTGCAAAAGTGGTTTCCTGCACCAACACAAGTGCGAAAAGTTGCTTTTCAACACTAACACAAGTGCGAAAAGTGGTTTTTCAACACTATCACAAGTGCAAAAAGTGTTTTTTCCACACTAATACAAGTGCAAAAGTGGTTTCCTGCACCAACACAAGTGCGAAAAGTGGTTTTTCAACAATAACACAAGTGCGAAAAGTGGTTTTTCAACACTAACACAACTGTGAAAAGTGGTTTTTCCACATTAATGCAAGTGCAAAAGTGGTTTCCTGCACCAACACAAGTGCGAAAAGTGGTTTTTCAACACTAACACAAGTGCGAAAAGTGGTTTTTCAACACTAACACAAGTGCGAAAAGTGGTTTTTCCACACTAATACAAGTGCAAAAGTGGTTTCCTGCACCAACACAAGTGCGAAAAGTGGTTTTTCAACACTAACACATGTGCGAAAAGTGGTTTTTCAACACTAACACAAGTGCGAAAAGTGGTTTTTCCACACTAATACAAGTGCAAAAGTGGCTTCCTGCACCAACACAAGTGCGAAAAGTGGTTTTTCAACACTAACACAAGTGCGAAAAGTGGTTTTTCAACACTAACACAAGTGCGAAAAGTGGTTTTTCCACACTAATACAAGTGCAAAAGCGGTTTCCTGCACCAACACAAGTGCGAAAAGTGGTTTTTCAACACTAACACAAGTGCGAAAAGTGGTTTTTCAACAATATCACAAGTGCAAAAAGTGTTTTTTCCACACTAATACAAGTGCAAAAGTGGTTTCCTGCACCAACACAAGTGCGAAAAGTGGTTTTTCAACACTAACACAAGTGCGAAAAGTGGTTTTTCAACACTAACACAAGTGCGAAAAGTGGTTTTTCAACACTAACACAAGTGCGAAAAGTGGTTTTTCCAAAATAATACAAGTGCAAAAGTGGTTTCCTGCACCAACACAAGTGCGAAAAGTGGCTTTTCAACACTAACACAAGTGCGAAAAGTGGTTTTTCAACACTATCACAAGTGCAAAAAGTGTTTTTTCCACACTAATACAAGTGCAAAAGTGGTTTCCTGCACCAACACAAGTGCGAAAAGTGGTTTTTCAACAATAACACAAGTGCGAAAAGTGGTTTTTCAACACTAACACAACTGTGAAAAGTGGTTTTTCCACACTAATACAAGTGCAAAAGTGGTTTCCTGCACCAACACAAGTGCGAAAAGTGGTTTTTCAACACTAACACAAGTGCGAAAAGTGGTTTTTCCAAACTAATACAAGTGCAAAAGTGGTTTCCTGCACCAACACAAGTGCGAAAAGTGGTTTTTCAACACTAACACAAGTGCGAAAAGTGGTTTTTCAACACTAACACAAGTGCGAAAAGTCGTTTTTCCACACTAATACAAGTGCAAAAGTGGTTTCCTGCACCAACACAAGTGCGAAAAGTGGTTTTTCAACACTAACACAAGTGCGAAAAGTGGTTTTTCAACACTAACACAAGTGCGAAAAGTGGTTTTTCCACACTAACACAAGTGCAAAAGTTGTTTCCTGCACCAACACAAGTGCGAAAAGTGGTATTTCAACACTGACACAAGTGCGAAAAGTGGTTTTTCAACACTATCACAAGTGCGAAAAGTGTTTTTTCCACACTAATACAAGTGCAAAAGTGGTTTCCTGCACCAACACAAGTGCGAAAAGTGGTTTTTCAACACTAACACAAGTGCGAAAAGTGGTTTTTCAACACTAACACAAGTGCGAAAAGTGGTTTTTCAACACTAACACAAGTGCGAAAAGTGGTTTTTCCACACTAATACAAGTGCAAAAGTGGTTTCCTGCACCAACACAAGTGCGAAAAGTGGTTTTTCAACACTAACACAAGTGCGAAAAGTGGTTTTTCAACACTAACACAAGTGCGAAAAGTGGTTTTTCCACACTAATACAAGTGCAAAAGTGGTTTCCTGCACCAACACAAGTGCGAAAAGTGGTTTTTCAACACTAACACATGTGCGAAAAGTGGTTTTTCAACACTAACACAAGTGCGAAAAGTGGTTTTCCACACTAATACAAGTGCAAAAGTGGTTTCCTGCACCAACACAAGTGCGAAAAGTGGTTTTTCAACACTAACACAAGTGCGAAAAGTGGTTTTTCAACACTAACACAAGTGCGAAAAGTGGTTTTTCCACACTAATAGAAGTGCAAAAGCGGTTTCCTGCACCAACACAAGTGCGAAAAGTGGTTTTTCAACACTAACACAAGTGCGAAAAGTGGTTTTTCAACACTATCACAAGTGCAAAAAGTGTTTTTTCCACACTAATACAAGTGCAAAAGTGGTTTCCTGCACCAACACAAGAGCGAAAAGTGGTTTTTCAACACTAACACAAGTGCAAAAAGTGGTTTTTCAACACTAACACAAGTGCGAAAAGAGGTTTTTCAACACTAACACAAGTGCGAAAAGTGGTTTTTCCAAAATAATACAAGTGCAAAAGTGGTTTCCTGCACCAACACAAGTGCGAAAAGTGGCTTTTCAACACTAACACAAGTGCGAAAAGTGGTTTTTCAACACTATCACAAGTGCAAAAAGTGTTTTTTCCACACTAATACAAGTGCAAAAGTGGTTTCCTGCACCAACACAAGTGCGAAAAGTGGTTTTTCAACAATAACACAAGTGCGAAAAGTGGTTTTTCAACACTACCACAAGTGCAAAAGTCGTTTTTCCACACTAATACAAGTGCAAAAGTGGTTTCCTGCACCAACACAAGTGCGAAAAGTGGTTTTTCAACACTAAGACAAGTGCGAAAAGTGGTTTTTCAACACTAACACAAGTGCGAAAAGTGGTTTTTCCACACTAATACAAGTGCAAAAGTGGTTTCCTGCACCAACACAAGTGCGAAAAGTGGTTTTTCAACACTAACACAAGTGCGAAAAGTGGTTTTTCAACACTATCACAAGTGCAATAAGTGTTTTTTCCACACTAATACAAGTGCAAAAGTGGTTTCCTGCACCAACACAAGTGCGAAAAGTGGTTTTTCAACACTAACACAAGTGCGAAAAGTGGTTTTTCAACACTAACACAAGTGCGAAAAGTGGTTTTTTCACACTAATACAAGTGCAAAAGTGGTTTCCTGCACCAACACAAGTGCGAAAAGTGGTTTTTCAACACTAACACAACTGTGAAAAGTGGTTTTTCCACACTAATACAAGTGCAAAAGTGGTTTCCTGCACCAACACAAGTGCGAAAAGTGGTTTTTCAACACTAACACAAGTGCGAAAAGTGGTTTTTCCAAACTAATACAAGTGCAAAAGTGGTTTCCTGCACCAACACAAGTGCGAAAAGTGGTTTTTCAACACTAACACAAGTGCGAAAAGTGGTTTTTCAACACTACCACAAGTGCAAAAGTCGTTTTTCCACACTAATACAAGTGCAAAAGTGGTTTCCTGCACCAACACAAGTGCGAAAAGTGGTTTTTCAACACTAAGACAAGTGCGAAAAGTGGTTTTTCAACACTAACACAAGTGCGAAAAGTGGTTTTTCCACACTAATACAAGTGCAAAAGTGGTTTCCTGCACCAACACAAGTGCGAAAAGTGGTTTTTCAACACTAACACAAGTGCGAAAAGTGGTTTTTCAACACTATCACAAGTGCAATAAGTGTTTTTTCCACACTAATACAAGTGCAAAAGTGGTTTCCTGCACCAACACAAGTGCGAAAAGTGGTTTTTCAACACTAACACAAGTGCGAAAAGTGGTTTTTCAACACTAACACAAGTGCGAAAAGTGGTTTTTTCACACTAATACAAGTGCAAAAGTGGTTTCCTGCACCAACACAAGTGCGAAAAGTGGTTTTTCAACACTAACACAAGTGCGAAAAGTGGTTTTTCAACACTATCACAAGTGCAAAAAGTGTTTTTTCCGCACTAATACAAGTGCAAAAGTGGTTTCCTGCACCAACACAAGTGCGAAAAGTGGTTTTTCAACACTAACACAAGTGCGAAAAGTGGTTTTTCAAGACTATCACAAGTGCAAAAAGTGTTTTTTCTACACTAATACAAGTGCAAAAGTGGTTTCCTGCACCAACACAAGTGCGAAAAGTGGTTTTTCAACACTAACACAAGTGCGAAAAGTGGTTTTTCAACACTAACACAAGTGCGAAAAGTGGTTTTTCCACACTAACACAAGTGCAAAAGTGGTTTCCTGCACCAACACAAGTGCGAAAAGTGGTTTTTCAACACTAACTCAAGTGCGAAAAGTGGTTTTTCAACACTAACACAAGTGCGAAAAGTGGTTTTTCAACACTAACACAAGTGCGAAAAGTGTTTTTTCCACACTAATACAAGTGCAAAAGTGGTTTCCTGCACCAACACAAGTGCGAAAAGTGGTTTTTCAACACTAACACAAGTGCGAAAAGTGGTTTTTCCACACTAATACAAGTGCGAAAAGTTGTTTTTCCACACTAATACAAGTGCAAAAGTGGTTTTTCAACACTAACACAAGTGCGAAAAGTGGTTTTTCAACACTAACACAAGTGCGAAAAGTGTTTTTTCCACACTAATACAAGTGCAAAAGTGGTTTTTCAACACTAACACAAGTGCGAAAAGTGGTTTTTCAACACTAACACAAGTGCGAAAAGTGTTTTTTCCACACTAATACAAGTGCAAAAGTGGTTTCGTGCACCAACACAAGTGCGAAAAGTGGTTTTTCAACACTAACACAAGTGCGAAAAGTGTTTTTTCCACACTAATACAAGTGCAAAAGTGGTTTCCTGCACCAACACAAGTGCGAAAAGTGGTTTTTGAACACTAACACAAGTGCGAAAAGTGGTTTTTCGACACTAACACAAGTGCGAAAAGTGTTTTTTCCACACTAATACAAGTGCAAAAGCGGTTTCCTGCACCAACACAAGTGCGAAAAGTGGTTTTTCAACACTAACACAAGTGCGAAATGTGGTTTTTCAACACTATCACAAGTGCAAAAAGTGTTTTTTCCACACTAATACAAGTGCGAAAAGTGGTTTTTCAACACAAACACAAGTGCGAAAAGTGTTTTTTCCACACTAATACAAGTGCAAAAGTGGTTTCCTGCACCAACACAAGTGCGAAAAGTGGTTTTTCAACACTAACACAAGTGCGAAAAGTGGTTTTTCAACACTAACACATGCGCGAAAAGTGGTTTTTCCACACTAATACAAGTGCAAAAGCGGTTTCCTGCACCAACACAAGTGCAAAAAGTGGTTTTTCAACACTAACACAAGTGCGAAAAGTGGTTTTTCAACACTATCACAAGTGCAAAAAGTGTTTTTTCCACACTAATACAAGTGCAAAAGTGGTTTCCTGCACCAACACAAGTGCGAAAAGTGGTTTTTCAACACTAACACAAGTGCGAAAAGTGGTTTTTCAACACTAACACAAGTGCGAAAAGTGGTTTTTCAACACTAACACAAGTGCGAAAAGTGGTTTTTCCAAACTAATACAAGTGCAAAAGTGGTTTCCTGCACCAACACAAGTGCGAAAAGTTGCTTTTCAACACTAACACAAGTGCGAAAAGTGGTTTTTCAACACTATCACAAGTGCAAAAAGTGTTTTTTCCACACTAATACAAGTGCAAAAGTGGTTTCCTGCACCAACACAAGTGCGAAAAGTGGTTTTTCAACAATAACACAAGTGCGAAAAGTGGTTTTTCAACACTAACACAACTGTGAAAAGTGGTTTTTCCACTAATACAAGTGCAAAAGTGGTTTCCTGCACCAACACAAGTGCGAAAAGTGGTTTTTCAACACTAACACAAGTGCGAAAAGTGGTTTTTCAACACTAACACAAGTGCGAAAAGTGGTTTTTCCAAACTAATACAAGTGCAAAAGTGGTTTCCTGCACCAACACAAGTGCGAAAAGTGGTTTTTCAACACTAACACAAGTGCGAAAAGTGGTTTTTCAACACTAACACAAGTGCGAAAAGTCGTTTTCCACACTAATACAAGTGCAAAAGTGGTTTCCTGCACCAACACAAGTGCGAAAAGTGGTTTTTCAACACTAACACAAGTGCGAAAAGTGGTTTTTCAACACTAACACAAGTGCGAAAAGTGGTTTTTCCACACTAATACAAGTGCAAAAGTGGTTTCCTGCACCAACACAAGTGCGAAAAGTGGTTTTTCAACACTAACACAAGTGCGAAAAGTGGTTTTTCAACACTATCACAAGTGCAAAAAGTGTTTTTTCCGCACTAATACAAGTGCAAAAGTGGTTTCCTGCACCAACACAAGTGCGAAAAGTGGTTTTTCAACACTATCACAAGTGCAAAAAGTGTTTTTTCTACACTAATACAAGTGCAAAAGTGGTTTCCTGCACCAACACAAGTGCGAAAAGTGGTTTTTCAACACTAACACAAGTGCGAAAAGTGGTTTTTCAACACTAACACAAGTGCGAAAAGTGGGTTTTCCACACTAACACAAGTGCAAAAGTGGTTTCCTGCACCAACACAAGTGCGAAAAGTGGTTTTTCAACACTAACACAAGTGCGAAAAGTGGTTTTTCAACACTAACACAAGTGCGAAAAGTGGTTTTTCAACACTAACACAAGTGCGAAAAGTATTTTTTCCACACTAATACAAGTGCAAAAGTGGTTTCCTGCACCAACACAAGTGCGAAAAGTGGTTTTTCAACACTAACACAAGTGCGAAAAGTGGTTTTTCCACACTAATACAAGTGCAAAAGTGGTTTCCTGCACCAACACAAGTGCGAAAAGTGGTTTTTCAACACTAACACAAGTGCGAAAAGTGGTTTTTCAACACTATCACAAGTGCAAAAAGTGTTTTTTCCGCACTAATACAAGTGCAAAAGTGGTTTCCTGCACCAACACAAGTGCGAAAAGTGGTTTTTCAACACTATCACAAGTGCAAAAAGTGTTTTTTCTACACTAATACAAGTGCAAAAGTGGTTTCCTGCACCAACACAAGTGCGAAAAGTGGTTTTTCAACACTAACACAAGTGCGAAAAGTGGTTTTTCAACACTAACACAAGTGCGAAAAGTGGGTTTTCCACACTAACACAAGTGCAAAAGTGGTTTCCTGCACCAACACAAGTGCGAAAAGTGGTTTTTCAACACTAACACAAGTGCGAAAAGTGGTTTTTCAACACTAACACAAGTGCGAAAAGTGGTTTTTCAACACTAACACAAGTGCGAAAAGTGGTTTTTCAACACTAACACAAGTGCGAAAAGTATTTTTTCCACACTAATACAAGTGCAAAAGTGGTTTCCTGCACCAACACAAGTGCGAAAAGTGGTTTTTCAACACTAACACAAGTGCGAAAAGTGGTTTTTCCACACTAATACAAGTGCGAAAAGTTGTTTTTCCACACTAATACAAGTGCAAAAGTGGTTTTTCAACACTAACACAAGTGCGAAAAGTCGTTTTTCAACACTAACACAAGTGCGAAAAGTGTTTTTTCCACACTAATACAAGTGCAAAAGTGGTTTTTCAACACTAACACAAGTGCGAAAAGTGGTTTTTCAACACTAACACAAGTGCGAAAAGTGTTTTTTCCACACTAATACAAGTGCAAAAGTGGTTTCGTGCACCAACACAAGTGCGAAAAGTGGTTTTTCAACACTAACACAAGTGCGAAAAGTGTTTTTTCCACACTAATACAAGTGCAAAAGTGGTTTCCTGCACCAACACAAGTGCGAAAAGTGGTTTTTCAACACTAACACAAGTGCGAAAAGTGGTTTTTCAACACTAACACAAATGCGAAAAGTGGTTTTTCCACACTAATACAAGTGCAAAAGTGGTTTCCTGCACCAACACAAGTGCGAAAAGTGGTTTTTCAACACTAACACAAGTGCGAAAAGTGTTTTTTCCACACTAATACAAGTGCAAAAGTGGTTTCCTGCACCAACACAAGTGCGAAAAGTGGTTTTTGAACACTAACACAAGTGCGAAAAGTGGTTTTTCGACACTAACACAAGTGCGAAAAGTGTTTTTTCCACAATAATACAAGTGCAAAAGCGGTTTCCTGCACCAACACAAGTGCGAAAAGTGGTTTTTCAACACTAACACAAGTGCGAAATGTGGTTTTTCAACACTATCACAAGTGCAAAAAGTGTTTTTTCCACACTAATACAAGTGCGAAAAGTAGTTTTTCAACACAAACACAAGTGCGAAAAGTGTTTTTTCCACACTAATACAAGTGCAAAAGTGGTTTCCTGCACCAACACAAGTGCGAAAAGTGGTTTTTCAACACTAACACAAGTGCGAAAAGTGGTTTTTCAACACTAACACATGCGCGAAAAGTGGTTTTTCCACACTAATACAAGTGCAAAAGCAGTTTCCTGAACCAACACAAGTGCAAAAAGTGGTTTTTCAACACTAACACAAGTGCGAAAAGTGGTTTTTCAACACTATCACAAGTGCAAAAAGAGTTTTTTCCACACTAATACAAGTGCAAAAGTGGTTTCCTGCACCAACATAAGTGCGAAAAGTGGTTTTTCAACACTAACACAAGTGCGAAAAGTGGTTTTTCAACACTAACACAAGTGCGAAAAGTGGTTTTTCAACACTAACACAAGTGCGAAAAGTGGTTTTTCCAAACTAATACAAGTGCAAAAGTGGTTTCCTGCACCAACACAAGTGCGAAAAGTTGCTTTTCAACACTAACACAAGTGCGAAAAGTGGTTTTTCAACACTATCACAAGTGCAAAAAGTGTTTTTTCCACACTAATACAAGTGCAAAAGTGGTTTCCTGCACCAACACAAGTGCGAAAAGTGGTTTTTCAACAATAACACAAGTGCGAAAAGTGGTTTTTCAACACTAACACAACTGTGAAAAGTGGTTTTTCCACATTAATACAAGTGCAAAAGTGGTTTCCTGCACCAACACAAGTGCGAAAAGTGGTTTTTCAACACTAACACAAGTGCGAAAAGTGGTTTTTCAACACTAACACAAGTGCGAAAAGTGGTTTTTCCACACTAATACAAGTGCAAAAGTGGTTTCCTGCTCCAACACAAGTGCGAAAAGTGGTTTTTCAACACTAACACATGTGCGAAAAGTGGTTTTTCAACACTAACACAAGTGCGAAAAGTGGTTTTTCAACACTAACACAAGTGCGAAAAGTGGTTTTTCAACACTAACACAAGTGCGAAAAGTGGTTTTTCCACACTAACACAAGTGCAAAAGTTGTTTCCTGCACCAACACAAGTGCGAAAAGTGGTATTTCAACACTGACACAAGTGCGAAAAGTGGTTTTTCAACACTATCACAAGTGCGAAAAGTGTTTTTTCCACAATAATACAAGTGCAAAAGTGGTTTCCTGCACCAACACAAGTGCGAAAAGTGGTTTTTCAACACTAACACAAGTGCGAAAAGTGGTTTTTCAACACTAACACAAGTGCGAAAAGTGGTTTTTCAACACTAACACAAGTGCGAAAAGTGGTTTTTCCACACTAATACAAGTGCAAAAGTGGTTTCCTGCACCAACACAAGTGCGAAAAGTGGTTTTTCAACACTAACACAAGTGCGAAAAGTGGTTTTTCAACACTAACACAAGTGCGAAAAGTGGTTTTTCCACACTAATACAAGTGCAAAAGTGGTTTCCTGCACCAACACAAGTGCGAAAAGTGGTTTTTCAACACTAACACATGTGCGAAAAGTGGTTTTTCAACACTAACACAAGTGCGAAAAGTGGTTTTCCACACTAATACAAGTGCAAAAGTGGTTTCCTGCACCAACACAAGTGCGAAAAGTGGTTTTTCAACACTAACACAAGTGCGAAAAGTGGTTTTTCAACACTAACACAAGTGCGAAAAGTGGTTTTTCCACACTAATAGAAGTGCAAAAGCGGTTTCCTGCACCAACACAAGTGCGAAAAGTGGTTTTTCAACACTAACACAAGTGCGAAAAGTGGTTTTTCAACACTATCACAAGTGCAAAAAGTGTTTTTTCCACACTAATACAAGTGCAAAAGTGGTTTCCTGCACCAACACAAGGGAGAAAAGTGGTTTTTCAACACTAACACAAGTGCGAAAAGTGGTTTTTCAACACTAACACAAGTGCGAAAAGTGGTTTTTCAACACTAACACAAGTGCGAAAAGTGGTTTTTCCAAAATAATACAAGTGCAAAAGTGGTTTCCTGCACCAACACAAGTGCGAAAAGTGGCTTTTCAACACTAACACAAGTGCGAAAAGTGGTTTTTCAACACTATCACAAGTGCAAAAAGTGTTTTTTCCACACTAATACAAGTGCAAAAGTGGTTTCCTGCACCAACACAAGTGCGAAAAGTGGTTTTTCAACAATAACACAAGTGCGAAAAGTGGTTTTTCAACACCAACACAACTGTGAAAAGTGGTTTTTCCACACTAATACAAGTGCAAAAGTGGTTTCCTGCACCAACACAAGTGCGAAAAGTGGTTTTTCAACACTAACACAAGTGCGAAAAGTGGTTTTTCCAAACTAATACAAGTGCAAAAGTGGTTCCCTGCACCAACACAAGTGCGAAAAGTGATTTTTCAACACTAACACAAGTGCGAAAAGTGGTTTTTCAACACTACCACAAGTGCAAAAGTCGTTTTTCCACACTAATACAAGTGCAAAAGTGGTTTCCTGCACCAACACAAGTGCGAAAAGTGGTTTTTCAACACTAAGACAAGTGCGAAAAGTGGTTTTTCAACACTAACACAAGTGCGAAAAGTGGTTTTTCCACACTAATACAAGTGCAAAAGTGGTTTCCTGCACCAACACAAGTGCGAAAAGTGGTTTTTCAACACTAACACAAGTGCGAAAAGTGGTTTTTCAACACTATCACAAGTGCAATAAGTGTTTTTTCCACACTAATACAAGTGCAAAAGTGGTTTCCTGCACCAACACAAGTGCGAAAAGTGGTTTTTCAACACTAACACAAGTGCGAAAAGTGGTTTTTCAACACTAACACAAGTGCGAAAAGTGGTTTTTTCACACTAATACAAGTGCAAAAGTGGTTTCCTGCACCAACACAAGTGTGAAAAGTGGTTTTTCAACACTAACACAAGTGCGAAAAGTGGTTTTTCAACACTATCACAAGTGCAAAAAGTGTTTGTTCCGCACTAATACAAGTGCAAAAGTGGTTTCCTGCACCAACACAAGTGCGAAAAGTGGTTTTTCAACACTAACACAAGTGCGAAAAGTGGTTTTTCAACACTATCACAAGTGCAAAAAGTGTTTTTTCTACACTAATACAAGTGCAAAAGTGGTTTCCTGCACCAACACAAGTGCGAAAAGTGGTTTTTCAACACTAACACAAGTGCGAAAAGTGGTTTTTCAACACTAACACAAGTGCGAAAAGTGGTTTTTCCACACTAACACAAGTGCAAAAGTGGTTTCCTGCACCAACACAAGTGCGAAAAGTGGTTTTTCAACACTAACTCAAGTGCGAAAAGTGGTTTTTCAACACTAACACAAGTGCGAAAAGTGGTTTTTCAACACTAACACAAGTGCGAAAAGTGTTTTTTCCACACTAATACAAGTGCAAAAGTGGTTTCCTGCACCAACACAAGTGCGAAAAGTGGTTTTTCAACACTAACACAAGTGCGAAAAGTGGTTTTTCCACACTAATACAAGTGCGAAAAGTTGTTTTTCCACACTAATACAAGTGCAAAAGTGGTTTTTCAACACTAACACAAGTGCGAAAAGTGGTTTTTCAACACTAACACAAGTGCGAAAAGTGGTTTTTCAACACTAACACAAGTGCGAAAAGTGGTTTTTCAACACTAACACAAGTGCGAAAAGTGGTTTTTCAACACTAACACAAGTGCGAAAAGTATTTTTTCCACACTAATACAAGTGCAAAAGTGGTTTCCTGCACCAACACAAGTGCGAAAAGTGGTTTTTCAACACTAACACAAGTGCGAAAAGTGGTTTTTCCACACTAATACAAGTGCGAAAAGTTGTTTTTCCACACTAATACAAGTGCAAAAGTGGTTTTTCAACACTAACACAAGTGCGAAAAGTCGTTTTTCAACACTAACACAAGTGCGAAAAGTGTTTTTTCCACACTAATACAAGTGCAAAAGTGGTTTTTCAACACTAACACAAGTGCGAAAAGTGGTTTTTCAACACTAACACAAGTGCGAAAAGTGTTTTTTCCACACTAATACAAGTGCAAAAGTGGTTTCGTGCACCAACACAAGTGCGAAAAGTGGTTTTTCAACACTAACACAAGTGCGAAAAGTGTTTTTTCCACACTAATACAAGTGCAAAAGTGGTTTCCTGCACCAACACAAGTGCGAAAAGTGGTTTTTCAACACTAACACAAGTGCGAAAAGTGGTTTTTCAACACTAACACAAATGCGAAAAGTGGTTTTTCCACACTAATACAAGTGCAAAAGTGGTTTCCTGCACCAACACAAGTGCGAAAAGTGGTTTTTCAACACTAACACAAGTGCGAAAAGTGTTTTTTCCACACTAATACAAGTGCAAAAGTGGTTTCCTGCACCAACACAAGTGCGAAAAGTGGTTTTTGAACACTAACACAAGTGCGAAAAGTGGTTTTTCGACACTAACACAAGTGCGAAAAGTGTTTTTTCCACAATAATACAAGTGCAAAAGCGGTTTCCTGCACCAACACAAGTGCGAAAAGTGGTTTTTCAACACTAACACAAGTGCGAAATGTGGTTTTTCAACACTATCACAAGTGCAAAAAGTGTTTTTTCCACACTAATACAAGTGCGAAAAGTAGTTTTTCAACACAAACACAAGTGCGAAAAGTGTTTTTTCCACACTAATACAAGTGCAAAAGTGGTTTCCTGCACCAACACAAGTGCGAAAAGTGGTTTTTCAACACTAACACAAGTGCGAAAAGTGGTTTTTCAACACTAACACATGCGCGAAAAGTGGTTTTTCCACACTAATACAAGTGCAAAAGCAGTTTCCTGAACCAACACAAGTGCAAAAAGTGGTTTTTCAACACTAACACAAGTGCGAAAAGTGGTTTTTCAACACTATCACAAGTGCAAAAAGAGTTTTTTCCACACTAATACAAGTGCAAAAGTGGTTTCCTGCACCAACATAAGTGCGAAAAGTGGTTTTTCAACACTAACACAAGTGCGAAAAGTGGTTTTTCAACACTAACACAAGTGCGAAAAGTGGTTTTTCAACACTAACACAAGTGCGAAAAGTGGTTTTTCCAAACTAATACAAGTGCAAAAGTGGTTTCCTGCACCAACACAAGTGCGAAAAGTTGCTTTTCAACACTAACACAAGTGCGAAAAGTGGTTTTTCAACACTATCACAAGTGCAAAAAGTGTTTTTTCCACACTAATACAAGTGCAAAAGTGGTTTCCTGCACCAACACAAGTGCGAAAAGTGGTTTTTCAACAATAACACAAGTGCGAAAAGTGGTTTTTCAACACTAACACAACTGTGAAAAGTGGTTTTTCCACATTAATACAAGTGCAAAAGTGGTTTCCTGCACCAACACAAGTGCGAAAAGTGGTTTTTCAACACTAACACAAGTGCGAAAAGTGGTTTTTCAACACTAACACAAGTGCGAAAAGTGGTTTTTCCACACTAATACAAGTGCAAAAGTGGTTTCCTGCTCCAACACAAGTGCGAAAAGTGGTTTTTCAACACTAACACATGTGCGAAAAGTGGTTTTTCAACACTAACACAAGTGCGAAAAGTGGTTTTTCAACACTAACACAAGTGCGAAAAGTGGTTTTTCAACACTAACACAAGTGCGAAAAGTGGTTTTTCCACACTAACACAAGTGCAAAAGTTGTTTCCTGCACCAACACAAGTGCGAAAAGTGGTATTTCAACACTGACACAAGTGCGAAAAGTGGTTTTTCAACACTATCACAAGTGCGAAAAGTGTTTTTTCCACAATAATACAAGTGCAAAAGTGGTTTCCTGCACCAACACAAGTGCGAAAAGTGGTTTTTCAACACTAACACAAGTGCGAAAAGTGGTTTTTCAACACTAACACAAGTGCGAAAAGTGGTTTTTCAACACTAACACAAGTGCGAAAAGTGGTTTTTCCACACTAATACAAGTGCAAAAGTGGTTTCCTGCACCAACACAAGTGCGAAAAGTGGTTTTTCAACACTAACACAAGTGCGAAAAGTGGTTTTTCAACACTAACACAAGTGCGAAAAGTGGTTTTTCCACACTAATACAAGTGCAAAAGTGGTTTCCTGCACCAACACAAGTGCGAAAAGTGGTTTTTCAACACTAACACATGTGCGAAAAGTGGTTTTTCAACACTAACACAAGTGCGAAAAGTGGTTTTCCACACTAATACAAGTGCAAAAGTGGTTTCCTGCACCAACACAAGTGCGAAAAGTGGTTTTTCAACACTAACACAAGTGCGAAAAGTGGTTTTTCAACACTAACACAAGTGCGAAAAGTGGTTTTTCCACACTAATAGAAGTGCAAAAGCGGTTTCCTGCACCAACACAAGTGCGAAAAGTGGTTTTTCAACACTAACACAAGTGCGAAAAGTGGTTTTTCAACACTATCACAAGTGCAAAAAGTGTTTTTTCCACACTAATACAAGTGCAAAAGTGGTTTCCTGCACCAACACAAGGGAGAAAAGTGGTTTTTCAACACTAACACAAGTGCGAAAAGTGGTTTTTCAACACTAACACAAGTGCGAAAAGTGGTTTTTCAACACTAACACAAGTGCGAAAAGTGGTTTTTCCAAAATAATACAAGTGCAAAAGTGGTTTCCTGCACCAACACAAGTGCGAAAAGTGGCTTTTCAACACTAACACAAGTGCGAAAAGTGGTTTTTCAACACTATCACAAGTGCAAAAAGTGTTTTTTCCACACTAATACAAGTGCAAAAGTGGTTTCCTGCACCAACACAAGTGCGAAAAGTGGTTTTTCAACAATAACACAAGTGCGAAAAGTGGTTTTTCAACACCAACACAACTGTGAAAAGTGGTTTTTCCACACTAATACAAGTGCAAAAGTGGTTTCCTGCACCAACACAAGTGCGAAAAGTGGTTTTTCAACACTAACACAAGTGCGAAAAGTGGTTTTTCCAAACTAATACAAGTGCAAAAGTGGTTCCCTGCACCAACACAAGTGCGAAAAGTGATTTTTCAACACTAACACAAGTGCGAAAAGTGGTTTTTCAACACTACCACAAGTGCAAAAGTCGTTTTTCCACACTAATACAAGTGCAAAAGTGGTTTCCTGCACCAACACAAGTGCGAAAAGTGGTTTTTCAACACTAAGACAAGTGCGAAAAGTGGTTTTTCAACACTAACACAAGTGCGAAAAGTGGTTTTTCCACACTAATACAAGTGCAAAAGTGGTTTCCTGCACCAACACAAGTGCGAAAAGTGGTTTTTCAACACTAACACAAGTGCGAAAAGTGGTTTTTCAACACTATCACAAGTGCAATAAGTGTTTTTTCCACACTAATACAAGTGCAAAAGTGGTTTCCTGCACCAACACAAGTGCGAAAAGTGGTTTTTCAACACTAACACAAGTGCGAAAAGTGGTTTTTCAACACTAACACAAGTGCGAAAAGTGGTTTTTTCACACTAATACAAGTGCAAAAGTGGTTTCCTGCACCAACACAAGTGTGAAAAGTGGTTTTTCAACACTAACACAAGTGCGAAAAGTGGTTTTTCAACACTATCACAAGTGCAAAAAGTGTTTGTTCCGCACTAATACAAGTGCAAAAGTGGTTTCCTGCACCAACACAAGTGCGAAAAGTGGTTTTTCAACACTAACACAAGTGCGAAAAGTGGTTTTTCAACACTATCACAAGTGCAAAAAGTGTTTTTTCTACACTAATACAAGTGCAAAAGTGGTTTCCTGCACCAACACAAGTGCGAAAAGTGGTTTTTCAACACTAACACAAGTGCGAAAAGTGGTTTTTCAACACTAACACAAGTGCGAAAAGTGGTTTTTCCACACTAACACAAGTGCAAAAGTGGTTTCCTGCACCAACACAAGTGCGAAAAGTGGTTTTTCAACACTAACTCAAGTGCGAAAAGTGGTTTTTCAACACTAACACAAGTGCGAAAAGTGGTTTTTCAACACTAACACAAGTGCGAAAAGTGTTTTTTCCACACTAATACAAGTGCAAAAGTGGTTTCCTGCACCAACACAAGTGCGAAAAGTGGTTTTTCAACACTAACACAAGTGCGAAAAGTGGTTTTTCCACACTAATACAAGTGCGAAAAGTTGTTTTTCCACACTAATACAAGTGCAAAAGTGGTTTTTCAACACTAACACAAGTGCGAAAAGTGGTTTTTCAACACTAACACAAGTGCGAAAAGTGTTTTTTCCACACTAATACAAGTGCAAAAGTGGTTTTTCAACACTAACACAAGTGCGAAAAGTGGTTTTTCAACACTAACACAAGTGCGAAAAGTGTTTTTTCCACACTAATACAAGTGCAAAAATGGTTTCGTGCACCAACACAAGTGCAAAAAGTGGTTTTTTAACACTAACACAAGTGCGAAAAGTGTTTTTTCCACACTAATACAAGTGCAAAAGTGGTTTCCTGCACCAACACAAGTGCGAAAAGTGGTTTTTGAACACTAACACAAGTGCGAAAAGTGGTTTTTCGACACTAACACAAGTGCGAAAAGTGTTTTTTCCACACTAATACAAGTGCAAAAGCGGTTTCCTGCACCAACACAAGTGCGAAAAGTGGTTTTTCAACACTAACACAAGTGCGAAATGTGGTTTTTCAACACTATCACAAGTGCAAAAAGTGTTTTTTCCACACTAATACAAGTGCGAAAAGTGGTTTTTCAACACAAACACAAGTGCGAAAAGTGTTTTTTCCACACTAATACAAGTGCAAAAGTGGTTTCCTGCACCAACACAAGTGCGAAAAGTGGTTTTTCAACACTAACACAAGTGCGAAAAGTGGTTTTTCAACACTATCACAAGTGCAAAAAGTGTTTTTTCCACACTAATACAAGTGCAAAAGTGGTTTCCTGCACCAACACAAGGGAGAAAAGTGGTTTTTCAACACTAACACAAGTGCGAAAAGTGGTTTTTCAACACTAACACAAGTGCGAAAAGTGGTTTTTCAACACTAACACAAGTGCGAAAAGTGGTTTTTCCAAAATAATACAAGTGCAAAAGTGGTTTCCTGCACCAACACAAGTGCGAAAAGTGGCTTTTCAACACTAACACAAGTGCGAAAAGTGGTTTTTCAACACTATCACAAGTGCAAAAAGTGTTTTTTCCACACTAATACAAGTGCAAAAGTGGTTTCCTGCACCAACACAAGTGCGAAAAGTGGTTTTTCAACAATAACACAAGTGCGAAAAGTGGTTTTTCAACACCAACACAACTGTGAAAAGTGGTTTTTCCACACTAATACAAGTGCAAAAGTGGTTTCCTGCACCAACACAAGTGCGAAAAGTGGTTTTTCAACACTAACACAAGTGCGAAAAGTGGTTTTTCCAAACTAATACAAGTGCAAAAGTGGTTTCCTGCACCAACACAAGTGCGAAAAGTGGTTTTTCAACACTAACACAAGTGCGAAAAGTGGTTTTTCAACACTACCACAAGTGCAAAAGTCGTTTTTCCACACTAATACAAGTGCAAAAGTGGTTTCCTGCACCAACACAAGTGCGAAAAGTGGTTTTTCAACACTAAGACAAGTGCGAAAAGTGGTTTTTCAACACTAACACAAGTGCGAAAAGTGGTTTTTCCACACTAATACAAGTGCAAAAGTGGTTTCCTGCACCAACACAAGTGCGAAAAGTGGTTTTTCAACACTAACACAAGTGCGAAAAGTGGTTTTTCAACACTATCACAAGTGCAATAAGTGTTTTTTCCACACTAATACAAGTGCAAAAGTGGTTTCCTGCACCAACACAAGTGCGAAAAGTGGTTTTTCAACACTAACACAAGTGCGAAAAGTGGTTTTTCAACACTAACACAAGTGCGAAAAGTGGTTTTTTCACACTAATACAAGTGCAAAAGTGGTTTCCTGCACCAACACAAGTGTGAAAAGTGGTTTTTCAACACTAACACAAGTGCGAAAAGTGGTTTTTCAACACTATCACAAGTGCAAAAAGTGTTTGTTCCGCACTAATACAAGTGCAAAAGTGGTTTCCTGCACCAACACAAGTGCGAAAAGTGGTTTTTCAACACTAACACAAGTGCGAAAAGTGGTTTTTCAACACTATCACAAGTGCAAAAAGTGTTTTTTCTACACTAATACAAGTGCAAAAGTGGTTTCCTGCACCAACACAAGTGCGAAAAGTGGTTTTTCAACACTAACACAAGTGCGAAAAGTGGTTTTTCAACACTAACACAAGTGCGAAAAGTGGTTTTTCCACACTAACACAAGTGCAAAAGTGGTTTCCTGCACCAACACAAGTGCGAAAAGTGGTTTTTCAACACTAACTCAAGTGCGAAAAGTGGTTTTTCAACACTAACACAAGTGCGAAAAGTGGTTTTTCAACACTAACACAAGTGCGAAAAGTGTTTTTTCCACACTAATACAAGTGCAAAAGTGGTTTCCTGCAACAACACAAGTGCGAAAAGTGGTTTTTCAACACTAACACAAGTGCGAAAAGTGGTTTTTCCACACTAATACAAGTGCGAAAAGTTGTTTTTCCACACTAATACAAGTGCAAAAGTGGTTTTTCAACACTAACACAAGTGCGAAAAGTGGTTTTTCAACACTAACACAAGTGCGAAAAGTGTTTTTTCCACACTAATACAAGTGCAAAAGTGGTTTTTCAACACTAACACAAGTGCGAAAAGTGGTTTTTCAACACTAACACAAGTGCGAAAAGTGTTTTTTCCACACTAATACAAGTGCAAAAATGGTTTCGTGCACCAACACAAGTGCAAAAAGTGGTTTTTCAACACTAACACAAGTGCGAAAAGTGTTTTTTCCACACTAATACAAGTGCAAAAGTGGTTTCCTGCACCAACACAAGTGCGAAAAGTGGTTTTTGAACACTAACACAAGTGCGAAAAGTGGTTTTTCGACACTAACACAAGTGCGAAAAGTGTTTTTTCCACACTAATACAAGTGCAAAAGCGGTTTCCTGCACCAACACAAGTGCGAAAAGTGGTTTTTCAACACTAACACAAGTGCGAAATGTGGTTTTTCAACACTATCACAAGTGCAAAAAGTGTTTTTTCCACACTAATACAAGTGCGAAAAGTGGTTTTTCAACACAAACACAAGTGCGAAAAGTGTTTTTTCCACACTAATACAAGTGCAAAAGTGGTTTCCTGCACCAACACAAGTGCGAAAAGTGGTTTTTCAACACTAACACAAGTGCGAAAAGTGGTTTTTCAACACTAACACATGCGCGAAAAGTGGTTTTTCCACACTAATACAAGTGCAAAAGCGGTTTCCTGCACCAACACAAGTGCAAAAAGTGGTTTTTCAACACTAACACAAGTGCGAAAAGTGGTTTTTCAACACTATCACAAGTGCAAAAAGTGTTTTTTCCACACTAATACAAGTGCAAAAGTGGTTTCCTGCACCAACACAAGTGCGAAAAGTGGTTTTTCAACACTAACACAAGTGCGAAAAGTGGTTTTTCAACACTAACACAAGTGCGAAAAGTGGTTTTTCAACACTAACACAAGTGCGAAAAGTGGTTTTTCCAAACTAATACAAGTGCAAAAGTGGTTTCCTGCACCAACACAAGTGCGAAAAGTTGCTTTTCAACACTAACACAAGTGCGAAAAGTGGTTTTTCAACACTATCACAAGTGCAAAAAGTGTTTTTTCCACACTAATACAAGTGCAAAAGTGGTTTCCTGCACCAACACAAGTGCGAAAAGTGGTTTTTCAACAATAACACAAGTGCGAAAAGTGGTTTTTCAACACTAACACAACTGTGAAAAGTGGTTTTTCCACTAATACAAGTGCAAAAGTGGTTTCCTGCACCAACACAAGTGCGAAAAGTGGTTTTTCAACACTAACACAAGTGCGAAAAGTGGTTTTTCAACACTAACACAAGTGCGAAAAGTGGTTTTTCCAAACTAATACAAGTGCAAAAGTGGTTTCCTGCACCAACACAAGTGCGAAAAGTGGTTTTTCAACACTAACACAAGTGCGAAAAGTGGTTTTTCAACACTAACACAAGTGCAAAAAGTCGTTTTTCCACACTAATACAAGTGCAAAAGTGGTTTCCTGCACCAACACAAGTGCGAAAAGTGGTTTTTCAACACTAACACAAGTGCGAAAAGTGGTTTTTCAACACTAACACAAGTGCGAAAAGTGGTTTTTCCACACTAATACAAGTGCAAAAGTGGTTTCCTGCACCAACACAAGTGCGAAAAGTGGTTTTTCAACACTAACACAAGTGCGAAAAGTGGTTTTTCAACACTATCACAAGTGCAAAAAGTGTTTTTTCCGCACTAATACAAGTGCAAAAGTGGTTTCCTGCACCAACACAAGTGCGAAAAGTGGTTTTTCAACACTATCACAAGTGCAAAAAGTGTTTTTTCTACACTAATACAAGTGCAAAAGTGGTTTCCTGCACCAACACAAGTGCGAAAAGTGGTTTTTCAACACTAACACAAGTGCGAAAAGTGGTTTTTCAACACTAACACAAGTGCGAAAAGTGGGTTTTCCACACTAACACAAGTGCAAAAGTGGTTTCTTGCACCAACACAAGTGCGAAAAGTGGTTTTTCAACACTAACACAAGTACAAAAAGTGGTTTTTCAACACTAACACAAGTGCGAAAAGTGGTTTTTCAACACTAACACAAGTGCGAAAAGTGTTTTTTCCACACTAATACAAGTGCAAAAGTGGTTTTCTGCACCAACACAAGTGCGAAAAGTGGTTTTTCAACACTAACACAAGTGCGAAAAGTGGTTTTTCCACACTAATACAAGTGCGAAAAGTTGTTTTTCCACACTAATACAAGTGCAAAAGTGGTTTTTCAACACTAACACAAGTGCGAAAAGTCGTTTTTCAACACTAACACAAGTGCGAAAAGTGTTTTTTCCACACTAATACAAGTGCAAAAGTGGTTTTTCAACACTAACACAAGTGCGAAAAGTGGTTTTTCAACACTAACACAAGTGCGAAAAGTGTTTTTTCCACACTAATACAAGTGCAAAAGTGGTTTCGTGCACCAACACAAGTGCGAAAAGTGGTTTTTCAACACTAACACAAGTGCGAAAAGTGTTTTTTCCACACTAATACAAGTGCAAAAGTGGTTTCCTGCACCAACACAAGTGCGAAAAGTGGTTTTTCAACACTAACACAAGTGCGAAAAGTGGTTTTTCAACACTAACACAAATGCGAAAAGTGGTTTTTCCACACTAATACAAGTGCAAAAGTGGTTTCCTGCACCAACACAAGTGCGAAAAGTGGTTTTTCAACACTAACACAAGTGCGAAAAGTGTTTTTTCCACACTAATACAAGTGCAAAAGTGGTTTCCTGCACCAACACAAGTGCGAAAAGTGGTTTTTGAACACTAACACAAGTGCGAAAAGTGGTTTTTCGACACTAACACAAGTGCGAAAAGTGTTTTTTCCACAATAATACAAGTGCAAAAGCGGTTTCCTGCACCAACACAAGTGCGAAAAGTGGTTTTTCAACACTAACACAAGTGCGAAATGTGGTTTTTCAACACTATCACAAGTGCAAAAAGTGTTTTTTCCACACTAATACAAGTGCGAAAAGTGTTTTTTCAACACAAACACAAGTGCGAAAAGTGTTTTTTCCACACTAATACAAGTGCAAAAGTGGTTTCCTGCACCAACACAAGTGCGAAAAGTGGTTTTTCAACACTAACACAAGTGCGAAAAGTGGTTTTTCAACACTAACACATGCGCGAAAAGTGGTTTTTCCACACTAATACAAGTGCAAAAGCAGTTTCCTGCACAAACACAAGTGCAAAAAGTGGTTTTTCAACACTAACACAAGTGCGAAAAGTGGTTTTTCAACACTATCACAAGTGCAAAAAGTGTTTTTTCCACACTAATACAAGTGCAAAAGTGGTTTCCTGCACCAACATAAGTGCGAAAAGTGGTTTTTCAACACTAACACAAGTGCGAAAAGTGGTTTTTCAACACTAACACAAGTGCGAAAAGTGGTTTTTCAACACTAACACAAGTGCGAAAAGTGGTTTTTCCAAACTAATACAAGTGCAAAAGTGGTTTCCTGCACCAACACAAGTGCGAAAAGTTGCTTTTCAACACTAACACAAGTGCGAAAAGTGGTTTTTCAACACTATCACAAGTGCAAAAAGTGTTTTTTCCACACTAATACAAGTGCAAAAGTGGTTTCCTGCACCAACACAAGTGCGAAAAGTGGTTTTTCAACAATAACACAAGTGCGAAAAGTGGTTTTTCAACACTAACACAACTGTGAAAAGTGGTTTTTCCACATTAATACAAGTGCAAAAGTGGTTTCCTGCACCAACACAAGTGCGAAAAGTGGTTTTTCAACACTAACACAAGTGCGAAAAGTGGTTTTTCAACACTAACACAAGTGCGAAAAGTGGTTTTTCCACACTAATACAAGTGCAATAGTGGTTTCCTGCTCCAACACAAGTGCGAAAAGTGGTTTTTCAACACTAACACAAGTGCGAAAAGTGGTTTTTCAACACTAACACAAGTGCGAAAAGTGGTTTTTCCACACTAATACAAGTGCAAAAGTGGTTTCCTGCACCAACACAAGTGCGAAAAGTGGTTTTTCAACACTAACACAAGTGCGAAAAGTGGTTTTTCAACACTAACCCAAGTGCGAAAAGTGGTTTTTCCACACTAATACAAGTGCAAAAGCGGTTTCCTGCACCAACACAAGTGCGAAAAGTGGTTTTTCAACACTAACACAAGTGCGAAAAGTGGTTTTTCAACACTATCACAAGTGCAAAAAGTGTTTTTTCCACACTAATACAAGTGCAAAAGTGGTTTCCTGCACCAACACAAGTGCGAAAAGAGGTTTTTCAACACTAACACAAGTGCGAAAAGTGGTTTTTCAACACTAACACAAGTGCGAAAGGTGGTTTTTCAACACTAACACAAGTGCGAAAAGTGGTTTTTCCAAAATAATACAAGTGCAAAAGTGGTTTCCTGCACCAACACAAGTGCGAAAAGTGGCTTTTCAACACTAACACAAGTGCGAAAAGTGGTTTTTCAACACTATCACAAGTGCAAAAAGTGTTTTTTCCACACTAATACAAGTGCAAAAGTGGTTTCCTGCACCAACACAAGTGCGAAAAGTGGTTTTTCAACAATAACACAAGTGCGAAAAGTGGTTTTTCAACACTAACACAACTGTGAAAATTGGTTTTTCCACACTAATACAAGTGCAAAAGTGGTTTCCTGCACCAACACAAGTGCGAAAAGTGGTTTTTCAACACTAACACAAGTGCAAAAAGTGGTTTTTCCAAACTAATACAAGTGCAAAAGTGGTTTCCTGCACCAACACAAGTGCGAAAAGTGGTTTTTCAACACTAACACAAGTGCGAAAAGTGGTTTTTCAACACTAACACAAGTGCGAAAAGTCGTTTTTCCACACTAATACAAGTGCAAAAGTGGTTTCCTGCACCAACACAAGTGCGAAAAGTGGTTTTTCAACACTAACACAAGTGCGAAAAGTGGTTTTTCAACACTAACACAAGTGCGAAAAGTGGTTTTTCCACACTAATACAAGTGCAAAAGTGGTTTCCTGCACCAACACAAGTGCGAAAAGTGGTTTTTCAACACTAACACAAGTGCGAAAAGTGGTTTTTCAACACTATCACAAGTGCAATAAGTGTTTTTTCCACACTAATACAAGTGCAAAAGTGGTTTCCTGCACCAACACAAGTGCGAAAAGTGGTTTTTCAACACTAACACAAGTGCGAAAAGTGGTTTTTTCACACTAAAACAAGTGCAAAAGTGGTTTCCTGCACCAACACAAGTGCGAAAAGTGGTTTTTCAACACTAACACAAGTGCGAAAAGTGGTTTTTCAACACTATCACAAGTGCAAAAAGTGTTTTTTCCGCACTAATACATGTGCAAAAGTGGTTTCCTGCACCAACACAAGTGCGAAAAGTGGTTTTTCAACACTAACACAAGTGCGAAAAGTGGTTTTTCAACACTATCACAAGTGCAAAAAGTGTTTTTTCTACACTAATACAAGTGCAAAAGTGGTTTCCTGCACCAACACAAGTGCGAAAAGTGGTTTTTCAACACTAACACAAGTGCGAAAAGTGGTTTTTCAACACTAACACAAGTGCGAAAAGTGGTTTTTCAACACTAACACAAGTGCGAAAAGTGTTTTTTCCACACTAATACAAGTGCAAAAGTGGTTTTCTGCACCAACACAAGTGCGAAAAGTGGTTTTTCAACACTAACACAAGTGCGAAAAGTGGTTTTTCCACACTAATACAAGTGCGAAAAGTTGTTTTTCCACACTAATACAAGTGCAAAAGTGGTTTTTCAACACTAACACAAGTGCGAAAAGTCGTTTTTCAACACTAACACAAGTGCGAAAAGTGTTTTTTCCACACTAATACAAGTGCAAAAGTGGTTTTTCAACACTAACACAAGTGCGAAAAGTGGTTTTTCAACACTAACACAAGTGCGAAAAGTGTTTTTTCCACACTAATACAAGTGCAAAAGTGGTTTCGTGCACCAACACAAGTGCGAAAAGTGGTTTTTCAACACTAACACAAGTGCGAAAAGTGTTTTTTCCACACTAATACAAGTGCAAAAGTGGTTTCCTGCACCAACACAAGTGCGAAAAGTGGTTTTTCAACACTAACACAAGTGCGAAAAGTGGTTTTTCAACACTAACACAAATGCGAAAAGTGGTTTTTCCACACTAATACAAGTGCAAAAGTGGTTTCCTGCACCAACACAAGTGCGAAAAGTGGTTTTTCAACACTAACACAAGTGCGAAAAGTGTTTTTTCCACACTAATACAAGTGCAAAAGTGGTTTCCTGCACCAACACAAGTGCGAAAAGTGGTTTTTGAACACTAACACAAGTGCGAAAAGTGGTTTTTCGACACTAACACAAGTGCGAAAAGTGTTTTTTCCACAATAATACAAGTGCAAAAGCGGTTTCCTGCACCAACACAAGTGCGAAAAGTGGTTTTTCAACACTAACACAAGTGCGAAATGTGGTTTTTCAACACTATCACAAGTGCAAAAAGTGTTTTTTCCACACTAATACAAGTGCGAAAAGTGTTTTTTCAACACAAACACAAGTGCGAAAAGTGTTTTTTCCACACTAATACAAGTGCAAAAGTGGTTTCCTGCACCAACACAAGTGCGAAAAGTGGTTTTTCAACACTAACACAAGTGCGAAAAGTGGTTTTTCAACACTAACACATGCGCGAAAAGTGGTTTTTCCACACTAATACAAGTGCAAAAGCAGTTTCCTGCACAAACACAAGTGCAAAAAGTGGTTTTTCAACACTAACACAAGTGCGAAAAGTGGTTTTTCAACACTATCACAAGTGCAAAAAGTGTTTTTTCCACACTAATACAAGTGCAAAAGTGGTTTCCTGCACCAACATAAGTGCGAAAAGTGGTTTTTCAACACTAACACAAGTGCGAAAAGTGGTTTTTCAACACTAACACAAGTGCGAAAAGTGGTTTTTCAACACTAACACAAGTGCGAAAAGTGGTTTTTCCAAACTAATACAAGTGCAAAAGTGGTTTCCTGCACCAACACAAGTGCGAAAAGTTGCTTTTCAACACTAACACAAGTGCGAAAAGTGGTTTTTCAACACTATCACAAGTGCAAAAAGTGTTTTTTCCACACTAATACAAGTGCAAAAGTGGTTTCCTGCACCAACACAAGTGCGAAAAGTGGTTTTTCAACAATAACACAAGTGCGAAAAGTGGTTTTTCAACACTAACACAACTGTGAAAAGTGGTTTTTCCACATTAATACAAGTGCAAAAGTGGTTTCCTGCACCAACACAAGTGCGAAAAGTGGTTTTTCAACACTAACACAAGTGCGAAAAGTGGTTTTTCAACACTAACACAAGTGCGAAAAGTGGTTTTTCCACACTAATACAAGTGCAATAGTGGTTTCCTGCTCCAACACAAGTGCGAAAAGTGGTTTTTCAACACTAACACAAGTGCGAAAAGTGGTTTTTCAACACTAACACAAGTGCGAAAAGTGGTTTTTCCACACTAATACAAGTGCAAAAGTGGTTTCCTGCACCAACACAAGTGCGAAAAGTGGTTTTTCAACACTAACACAAGTGCGAAAAGTGGTTTTTCAACACTAACCCAAGTGCGAAAAGTGGTTTTTCCACACTAATACAAGTGCAAAAGCGGTTTCCTGCACCAACACAAGTGCGAAAAGTGGTTTTTCAACACTAACACAAGTGCGAAAAGTGGTTTTTCAACACTATCACAAGTGCAAAAAGTGTTTTTTCCACACTAATACAAGTGCAAAAGTGGTTTCCTGCACCAACACAAGTGCGAAAAGAGGTTTTTCAACACTAACACAAGTGCGAAAAGTGGTTTTTCAACACTAACACAAGTGCGAAAGGTGGTTTTTCAACACTAACACAAGTGCGAAAAGTGGTTTTTCCAAAATAATACAAGTGCAAAAGTGGTTTCCTGCACCAACACAAGTGCGAAAAGTGGCTTTTCAACACTAACACAAGTGCGAAAAGTGGTTTTTCAACACTATCACAAGTGCAAAAAGTGTTTTTTCCACACTAATACAAGTGCAAAAGTGGTTTCCTGCACCAACACAAGTGCGAAAAGTGGTTTTTCAACAATAACACAAGTGCGAAAAGTGGTTTTTCAACACTAACACAACTGTGAAAATTGGTTTTTCCACACTAATACAAGTGCAAAAGTGGTTTCCTGCACCAACACAAGTGCGAAAAGTGGTTTTTCAACACTAACACAAGTGCAAAAAGTGGTTTTTCCAAACTAATACAAGTGCAAAAGTGGTTTCCTGCACCAACACAAGTGCGAAAAGTGGTTTTTCAACACTAACACAAGTGCGAAAAGTGGTTTTTCAACACTAACACAAGTGCGAAAAGTCGTTTTTCCACACTAATACAAGTGCAAAAGTGGTTTCCTGCACCAACACAAGTGCGAAAAGTGGTTTTTCAACACTAACACAAGTGCGAAAAGTGGTTTTTCAACACTAACACAAGTGCGAAAAGTGGTTTTTCCACACTAATACAAGTGCAAAAGTGGTTTCCTGCACCAACACAAGTGCGAAAAGTGGTTTTTCAACACTAACACAAGTGCGAAAAGTGGTTTTTCAACACTATCACAAGTGCAATAAGTGTTTTTTCCACACTAATACAAGTGCAAAAGTGGTTTCCTGCACCAACACAAGTGCGAAAAGTGGTTTTTCAACACTAACACAAGTGCGAAAAGTGGTTTTTTCACACTAAAACAAGTGCAAAAGTGGTTTCCTGCACCAACACAAGTGCGAAAAGTGGTTTTTCAACACTAACACAAGTGCGAAAAGTGGTTTTTCAACACTATCACAAGTGCAAAAAGTGTTTTTTCCGCACTAATACATGTGCAAAAGTGGTTTCCTGCACCAACACAAGTGCGAAAAGTGGTTTTTCAACACTAACACAAGTGCGAAAAGTGGTTTTTCAACACTATCACAAGTGCAAAAAGTGTTTTTTCTACACTAATACAAGTGCAAAAGTGGTTTCCTGCACCAACACAAGTGCGAAAAGTGGTTTTTCAACACTAACACAAGTGCGAAAAGTGGTTTTTCAACACTAACACAAGTGCGAAAAGTGGTTTTTCCACACTAACACAAGTGCAAAAGTGGTTTCCTGCACCAACACAAGTGCGAAAAGTGGTTTTTCAACACTAACAGAAGTGCGAAAAGTGGTTTTTCAACACTAACACAAGTGCGAAAAGTGGTTTTTCAACACTAACACAAGTGCGAAAAGTGTTTTTTCCACACTAATACAAGTGCAAAAGTGGTTTCCTGCACCAACACAAGTGCGAAAAGTGGTTTTTCAACACTAACACAAGTGCGAAAAGTGGTTTTTCCACACTAATACAAGTGCGAAAAGTTGTTTTTCCACACTAATACAAGTGCAAAAGTGGTTTTTCAACACTAACACAAGTGCGAAAAGTCGTTTTTCAACACTAACACAAGTGCGAAAAGTGTTTTTTCCACACTAATACAAGTGCAAAAGTGGTTTTTCAACACTAACACAAGTGCGAAAAGTGGTTTTTCAACACTAACACAAGTGCGAAAAGTGTTTTTTCCACACTAATACAAGTGCAAAAGTGGTTTCGTGCACCAACACAAGTGCGAAAAGTGGTTTTTCAACACTAACACAAGTGCGAAAAGTGGTTTTTCAACACTAACACAAATGCGAAAAGTGGTTTTTCCACACTAATACAAGTGCAAAAGTGGTTTCCTGCACCAACACAAGTGCGAAAAGTGGTTTTTCAACACTAACACAAGTGCGAAAAGTGTTTTTTCCACACTAATACAAGTGCAAAAGTGGTTTCCTGCACCAACACAAGTGCGAAAAGTGGTTTTTGAACACTAACACAAGTGCGAAAAGTGGTTTTTCGACACTAACACAAGTGCGAAAAGTGTTTTTTCCACAATAATACAAGTGCAAAAGCGGTTTCCTGCACCAACACAAGTGCGAAAAGTGGTTTTTCAACACTAACACAAGTGCGAAATGTGGTTTTTCAACACTATCACAAGTGCAAAAAGTGTTTTTTCCACACTAATACAAGTGCGAAAAGTGTTTTTTCAACACAAACACAAGTGCAAAAAGTGTTTTTTCCACACTAATACAAGTGCAAAAGTGGTTTCCTGCACCAACACAAGTGCGAAAAGTGGTTTTTCAACACTAACACAAGTGCGAAAAGTGGTTTTTCAACACTAACACATGCGCGAAAAGTGGTTTTTCCACACTAATACAAGTGCAAAAGCAGTTTCCTGCACAAACACAAGTGCAAAAAGTGGTTTTTCAACACTAACACAAGTGCGAAAAGTGGTTTTTCAACACTATCACAAGTGCAAAAAGTGTTTTTTCCACACTAATACAAGTGCAAAAGTGGTTTCCTGCACCAACATAAGTGCGAAAAGTGGTTTTTCAACACTAACACAAGTGCGAAAAGTGGTTTTTCAACACTAACACAAGTGCGAAAAGTGGTTTTTCAACACTAACACAAGTGCGAAAAGTGGTTTTTCCAAACTAATACAAGTGCAAAAGTGGTTTCCTGCACCAACACAAGTGCGAAAAGTTGCTTTTCAACACTAACACAAGTGCGAAAAGTGGTTTTTCAACACTATCACAAGTGCAAAAAGTGTTTTTTCCACACTAATACAAGTGCAAAAGTGGTTTCCTGCACCAACACAAGTGCGAAAAGTGGTTTTTCAACAATAACACAAGTGCGAAAAGTGGTTTTTCAACACTAACACAACTGTGAAAAGTGGTTTTTCCACATTAATACAAGTGCAAAAGTGGTTTCCTGCACCAACACAAGTGCGAAAAGTGGTTTTTCAACACTAACACAAGTGCGAAAAGTGGTTTTTCAACACTAACACAAGTGCGAAAAGTGGTTTTTCCACACTAATACAAGTGCAATAGTGGTTTCCTGCTCCAACACAAGTGCGAAAAGTGGTTTTTCAACACTAACACAAGTGCGAAAAGTGGTTTTTCAACACTAACACAAGTGCGAAAAGTGGTTTTTCCACACTAATACAAGTGCAAAAGTGGTTTCCTGCACCAACACAAGTGCGAAAAGTGGTTTTTCAACACTAACACAAGTGCGAAAAGTGGTTTTTCAACACTAACCCAAGTGCGAAAAGTGGTTTTTCCACACTAATACAAGTGCAAAAGCGGTTTCCTGCACCAACACAAGTGCGAAAAGTGGTTTTTCAACACTAACACAAGTGCGAAAAGTGGTTTTTCAACACTATCACAAGTGCAAAAAGTGTTTTTTCCACACTAATACAAGTGCAAAAGTGGTTTCCTGCACCAACACAAGTGCGAAAAGAGGTTTTTCAACACTAACACAAGTGCGAAAAGTGGTTTTTCAACACTAACACAAGTGCGAAAGGTGGTTTTTCAACACTAACACAAGTGCGAAAAGTGGTTTTTCCAAAATAATACAAGTGCAAAAGTGGTTTCCTGCACCAACACAAGTGCGAAAAGTGGCTTTTCAACACTAACACAAGTGCGAAAAGTGGTTTTTCAACACTATCACAAGTGCAAAAAGTGTTTTTTCCACACTAATACAAGTGCAAAAGTGGTTTCCTGCACCAACACAAGTGCGAAAAGTGGTTTTTCAACAATAACACAAGTGCGAAAAGTGGTTTTTCAACACTAACACAACTGTGAAAATTGGTTTTTCCACACTAATACAAGTGCAAAAGTGGTTTCCTGCACCAACACAAGTGCGAAAAGTGGTTTTTCAACACTAACACAAGTGCAAAAAGTGGTTTTTCCAAACTAATACAAGTGTAAAAGTGGTTTCCTGCACCAACACAAGTGCGAAAAGTGGTTTTTCAACACTAACACAAGTGCGAAAAGTGGTTTTTCAACACTAACACAAGTGCGAAAAGTCGTTTTTCCACACTAATACAAGTGCAAAAGTGGTTTCCTGCACCAACACAAGTGCGAAAAGTGGTTTTTCAACACTAACACAAGTGCGAAAAGTGGTTTTTCAACACTAACACAAGTGCGAAAAGTGGTTTTTCCACACTAATACAAGTGCAAAAGTGGTTTCCTGCACCAACACAAGTGCGAAAAGTGGTTTTTCAACACTAACACAAGTGCGAAAAGTGGTTTTTCAACACTATCACAAGTGCAATAAGTGTTTTTTCCACACTAATACAAGTGCAAAAGTGGTTTCCTGCACCAACACAAGTGCGAAAAGTGGTTTTTCAACACTAACACAAGTGCGAAAAGTGGTTTTTTCACACTAATACAAGTGCAAAAGTGGTTTCCTGCACCAACACAAGTGCGAAAAGTGGTTTTTCAACACTAACACAAGTGCGAAAAGTGGTTTTTCAACACTATCACAAGTGCAAAAAGTGTTTTTTCCGCACTAATACATGTGCAAAAGTGGTTTCCTGCACCAACACAAGTGCGAAAAGTGGTTTTTCAACACTAACACAAGTGCGAAAAGTGGTTTTTCAACACTATCACAAGTGCAAAAAGTGTTTTTTCTACACTAATACAAGTGCAAAAGTGGTTTCCTGCACCAACACAAGTGCGAAAAGTGGTTTTTCAACACTAACACAAGTGCGAAAAGTGGTTTTTCAACACTAACACAAGTGCGAAAAGTGGTTTTTCCACACTAACACAAGTGCAAAAGTGGTTTCCTGCACCAACACAAGTGCGAAAAGTGGTTTTTCAACACTAACACAAGTGCGAAAAGTGGTTTTTCAACACTAACACAAGTGCAAAAAGTGGTTTTTCAACACTAACACAAGTGCGAAAAGTGTTTTTTCCACACTAATACAAGTGCAAAAGTGGTTTCCTGCACCAACACAAGTGCGAAAAGTGGTTTTTCAACACTAACACAAGTGCGAAAAGTGGTTTTTCCACACTAATACAAGTGCGAAAAGTTGTTTTTCCACACTAATACAAGTGCAAAAGTGGTTTTTCAACACTAACACAAGTGCGAAAAGTGGTTTTTCAACACTAACACAAGTGCGAAAAGTGTTTTTTCCACACTAATACAAGTGCAAAAGTGGTTTTTCAACACTAACACAAGTGCGAAAAGTGGTTTTTCAACACTAACACAAGTGCGAAAAGTGTTTTTTCCACACTAATACAAGTGCAAAAGTGGTTTCGTGCACCAACACAAGTGCGAAAAGTGGTTTTTCAACACTAACACAAGTGCGAAAAGTGGTTTTTCAACACTAACACAAGTGCGAAAAGTGTTTTTTCCACACTAATACAAGTGCAAAAGTGGTTTCGTGCACCAACACAAGTGCGAAAAGTGTTTTTTCCACACTAATACAAGTGCAAAAGTGGTTTCCTGCACCAACACAAGTGCGAAAAGTGGTTTTTGAACACTAACACAAGTGCGAAAAGTGGTTTTTCGACACTAACACAAGTGCGAAAAGTGTTTTTTCCACACTAATACAAGTGCAAAAGCGGTTTCCTGCACCAACACAAGTGCGAAAAGTGGTTTTTCAACACTAACACAAGTGCGAAATGTGGTTTTTCAACACTATCACAAGTGCAAAAAGTGTTTTTTCCACACTAATACAAGTGCGAAAAGTGGTTTTTCAACACAAACACAAGTGCGAAAAGTGTTTTTTCCACACTAATACAAGTGCAAAAGTGGTTTCCTGCACCAACACAAGTGCGAAAAGTGGTTTTTCAACACTAACACAAGTGCGAAAAGTGGTTTTTCCACACTAATACAAGTGCAATAGTGGTTTCCTGCTCCAACACAAGTGCGAAAAGTGGTTTTTCAACACTAACACAAGTGCGAAAAGTGGTTTTTCAACACTAACACAAGTGCGAAAAGTGGTTTTTCCACACTAATACAAGTGCAAAAGTGGTTTCCTGCACCAACACAAGTGCGAAAAGTGGTTTTTCAACACTAACACAAGTGCGAAAAGTGGTTTTTCAACACTAACCCAAGTGCGAAAAGTGGTTTTTCCACACTAATACAAGTGCAAAAGCGGTTTCCTGCACCAACACAAGTGTGAAAAGTGGTTTTTCAACACTAACACAAGTGCGAAAAGTGGTTTTTCAACACTATCACAAGTGCAAAAAGTGTTTTTTCCACACTAATACAAGTGCAAAAGTGGTTTCCTGCACCAACACAAGTGCGAAAAGAGGTTTTTCAACACTAACACAAGTGCGAAAAGTGGTTTTTCAACACTAACACAAGTGCGAAAGGTGGTTTTTCAACACTAACACAAGTGCGAAAAGTGGTTTTTCCAAAATAATACAAGTGCAAAAGTGGTTTCCTGCACCAACACAAGTGCGAAAAGTGGCTTTTCAACACTAACACAAGTGCGAAAAGTGGTTTTTCAACACTATCACAAGTGCAAAAAGTGTTTTTTCCACACTAATACAAGTGCAAAAGTGGTTTCCTGCACCAACACAAGTGCGAAAAGTGGTTTTTCAACAATAACACAAGTGCGAAAAGTGGTTTTTCAACACTAACACAACTGTGAAAATTGGTTTTTCCACACTAATACAAGTGCAAAAGTGGTTTCCTGCACCAACACAAGTGCGAAAAGTGGTTTTTCAACACTAACACAAGTGCAAAAAGTGGTTTTTCCAAACTAATACAAGTGTAAAAGTGGTTTCCTGCACCAACACAAGTGCGAAAAGTGGTTTTTCAACACTAACACAAGTGCGAAAAGTGGTTTTTCAACACTAACACAAGTGCGAAAAGTCGTTTTTCCACACTAATACAAGTGCAAAAGTGGTTTCCTGCACCAACACAAGTGCGAAAAGTGGTTTTTCAACACTAACACAAGTGCGAAAAGTGGTTTTTCAACACTAACACAAGTGCGAAAAGTGGTTTTTCCACACTAATACAAGTGCAAAAGTGGTTTCCTGCACCAACACAAGTGCGAAAAGTGGTTTTTCAACACTAACACAAGTGCGAAAAGTGGTTTTTCAACACTATCACAAGTGCAATAAGTGTTTTTTCCACACTAATACAAGTGCAAAAGTGGTTTCCTGCACCAACACAAGTGCGAAAAGTGGTTTTTCAACACTAACACAAGTGCGAAAAGTGGTTTTTTCACACTAATACAAGTGCAAAAGTGGTTTCCTGCACCAACACAAGTGCGAAAAGTGGTTTTTCAACACTAACACAAGTGCGAAAAGTGGTTTTTCAACACTATCACAAGTGCAAAAAGTGTTTTTTCCGCACTAATACATGTGCAAAAGTGGTTTCCTGCACCAACACAAGTGCGAAAAGTGGTTTTTCAACACTAACACAAGTGCGAAAAGTGGTTTTTCAACACTATCACAAGTGCAAAAAGTGTTTTTTCTACACTAATACAAGTGCAAAAGTGGTTTCCTGCACCAACACAAGTGCGAAAAGTGGTTTTTCAACACTAACACAAGTGCGAAAAGTGGTTTTTCAACACTAACACAAGTGCGAAAAGTGGTTTTTCCACACTAACACAAGTGCAAAAGTGGTTTCCTGCACCAACACAAGTGCGAAAAGTGGTTTTTCAACACTAACACAAGTGCGAAAAGTGGTTTTTCAACACTAACACAAGTGCGAAAAGTGGTTTTTCAACACTAACACAAGTGCGAAAAGTGTTTTTTCCACACTAATACAAGTGCAAAAGTGGTTTCCTGCACCAACACAAGTGCGAAAAGTGGTTTTTCAACACTAACACAAGTGCGAAAAGTGGTTTTTCCACACTAATACAAGTGCGAAAAGTTGTTTTTCCACACTAATACAAGTGCAAAAGTGGTTTTTCAACACTAACACAAGTGCGAAAAGTGGTTTTTCAACACTAACACAAGTGCGAAAAGTGTTTTTTCCACACTAATACAAGTGCAAAAGTGGTTTTTCAACACTAACACAAGTGCGAAAAGTGGTTTTTCAACACTAACACAAGTGCGAAAAGTGTTTTTTCCACACTAATACAAGTGCAAAAGTGGTTTCGTGCACCAACACAAGTGCGAAAAGTGGTTTTTCAACACTAACACAAGTGCGAAAAGTGGTTTTTCAACACTAACACAAGTGCGAAAAGTGTTTTTTCCACACTAATACAAGTGCAAAAGTGGTTTCGTGCACCAACACAAGTGCGAAAAGTGTTTTTTCCACACTAATACAAGTGCAAAAGTGGTTTCCTGCACCAACACAAGTGCGAAAAGTGGTTTTTGAACACTAACACAAGTGCGAAAAGTGGTTTTTCGACACTAACACAAGTGCGAAAAGTGTTTTTTCCACACTAATACAAGTGCAAAAGCGGTTTCCTGCACCAACACAAGTGCGAAAAGTGGTTTTTCAACACTAACACAAGTGCGAAATGTGGTTTTTCAACACTATCACAAGTGCAAAAAGTGTTTTTTCCACACTAATACAAGTGCGAAAAGTGGTTTTTCAACACAAACACAAGTGCGAAAAGTGTTTTTTCCACACTAATACAAGTGCAAAAGTGGTTTCCTGCACCAACACAAGTGCGAAAAGTGGTTTTTCAACACTAACACAAGTGCGAAAAGTGGTTTTTCAACACTAACACATGCGCGAAAAGTGGTTTTTCCACACTAATACAAGTGCAAAAGCGGTTTCCTGCACCAACACAAGTGGAAAAAGTGGTTTTTCAACACTAACACAAGTGCGAAAAGTGGTTTTTCAACACTATCACAAGTGCAAAAAGTGTTTTTTCCACACTAATACAAGTGCAAAAGTGGTTTCCTGCACCAACACAAGTGCGAAAAGTGGTTTTTCAACACTAACACAAGTGCGAAAAGTGGTTTTTCAACACTAACACAAGTGCGAAAAGTGGTTTTTCAACACTAACACAAGTGCGAAAAGTGGTTTTTCCAAACTAATACAAGTGCAAAAGTGGTTTCCTGCTCCAACACAAGTGCGAAAAGTGGTTTTTCAACACTAACACATGTGCGAAAAGTGGTTTTTCAACACTAACACAAGTGCGAAAAGTGGTTTTTCCACACTAATACAAGTGCAAAAGTGGTTTCCTGCACCAACACAAGTGCGAAAAGTGGTTTTTCAACACTAACACAAGTGCGAAAAGTGGTTTTTCAACACTAACACAAGTGCGAAAAGTGGTTTTTCCACACTAATACAAGTGCAAAAGCGGTTTCCTGCACCAACACAAGTGCGAAAAGTGGTTTTTCAACACTAACACAAGTGCGAAAAGTGGTTTTTCAACACTATCACAAGTGCAAAAAGTGTTTTTTCCACACTAATACAAGTGCAAAAGTGGTTTCCTGCACCAACACAAGTGCGAAAAGTGGTTTTTCAACACTAACACAAGTGCGAAAAGTGGTTTTTCAACACTAACACAAGTGCGAAAGGTGGTTTTTCAACACTAACACAAGTGCGAAAAGTGGTTTTTCAACACTATCACAAGTGCAAAAAGTGTTTTTTCCACACTAATACAAGTGCAAAAGTGGTTTCCTGCACCAACACAAGTGCGAAAAGTGGTTTTTCAACAATAACACAAGTGCGAAAAGTGGTTTTTCAACACTAACACAACTGTGAAAAGTGGTTTTTCCACACTAATACAAGTGCAAAAGTGGTTTCCTGCACCAACACAAGTGCGAAAAGTGGTTTTACAACACTAACACAAGTGCGAAAAGTGGATTTTCAACACTAACACAAGTGCGAAAAGTGGTTTTTCCACACTAATACAAGTGCAAAAGCGGTTTCCTGCACCAACACAAGTGCGAAAAGTGGTTTTTCAACACTAACACAAGTGCAAAAAGTGGTTTTTCAACACTATCACAAGTGCAAAAAGTGTTTTTTCCACACTAATACAAGTGCAAAAGTGGTTTCCTGCACCAACACAAGTGCGAAAAGTGGTTTTTCAACACTAAGACAAGTGCGAAAAGTGGTTTTTCAACACTAACACAAGTGCGAAAGGTGGTTTTTCAACACTAACACAAGTGCGAAAAGTGGTTTTTCCAAAATAATACAAGTGCAAAAGTGGTTTCCTGCACCAACACAAGTGCGAAAAGTGGCTTTTCAACACTAACACAAGTGCGAAAAGTGGTTTTTCAACACTATCACAAGTGCAAAAAGTGTTTTTTCCACACTAATACAAGTGCAAAAGTGGTTTCCTGCACCAACACAAGTGCGAAAAGTGGTTTTTCAACAATAACACAAGTGCGAAAAGTGGTTTTTCAACACTAACACAACTGTGAAAAGTGGCTTTTCCACACTAATACAAGTGCAAAAGTGGTTTCCTGCACCAACACAAGTGCGAAAAGTGGTTTTTCAACACTAACACAAGTGCAAAAAGTGGTTTTTCCAAACTAATACAAGTGCAAAAGTGGTTTCCTGCACCAACACAAGTGCGAAAAGTGGTTTTTCAACACTAACACAAGTGCGAAAAGTGGTTTTTCAACACTAACACAAGTGCGAAAAGTCGTTTTTCCACACTAATACAAATGCAAAAGTGGTTTCCTGCACCAACACAAGTGCGAAAAGTGGTTTTTCAACACTAACACAAGTGCGAAAAGTGGTTTTTCAACACTAACACAAGTGCGAAAAGTGGTTTTTCCACACTAATACAAGTGCAAAAGTGGTTTCCTGCACCAACACAAGTGCGAAAAGTGGTTTTTCAACACTAACACAAGTGCGAAAAGTGGTTTTTCAACACTATCACAAGTGCAATAAGTGTTTTTTCCACACTAATACAAGTGCAAAAGTGGTTTCCTGCACCAACACAAGTGCGAAAAGTGGTTTTTCAACACTAACACAAGTGCGAAAAGTGGTTTTTTCACACTAATACAAGTGCAAAAGTGGTTTCCTGCACCAACACAAGTGCGAAAAGTGGTTTTTCAACACTAACACAAGTGCGAAAAGTGGTTTTTCAACACTATCACAAGTGCAAAAAGTGTTTTTTCCGCACTAATACATGTGCAAAAGTGGTTTCCTGCACCAACACAAGTGCGAAAAGTGGTTTTTCAACACTAACACAAGTGCGAAAAGTGGTTTTTCAACACTATCACAAGTGCAAAAAGTGTTTTTTCTACACTAATACAAGTGCAAAAGTGGTTTCCTGCACCAACACAAGTGCGAAAAGTGGTTTTTCAACACTAACACAAGTGCGAAAAGTGGTTTTTCAACACTAACACAAGTGCGAAAAGTGGTTTTTCCACACTAACACAAGTGCAAAAGTGGTTTCCTGCACCAACACAAGTGCGAAAAGTGGTTTTTCAACACTAACACAAGTGCGAAAAGTGGTTTTTCAACACTAACACAAGTGCGAAAAGTGGTTTTTCAACACTAACACAAGTGCGAAAAGTGTTTTTTCCACACTAATACAAGTGCAAAAGTGGTTTCCTGCACCAACACAAGTGCGAAAAGTGGTTTTTCAACACTAACACAAGTGCGAAAAGTGGTTTTTCCACACTAATACAAGTGCGAAAAGTTGTTTTTCCACACTAATACAAGTGCAAAAGTGGTTTTTCAACACTAACACAAGTGCGAAAAGTGGTTTTTCAACACTAACACAAGTGCGAAAAGTGTTTTTTCCACACTAATACAAGTGCAAAAGTGGTTTTTCAACACTAACACAAGTGCGAAAAGTGGTTTTTCAACACTAACACAAGTGCGAAAAGTGTTTTTTCCACACTAATACAAGTGCAAAAGTGGTTTCGTGCACCAACACAAGTGCGAAAAGTGGTTTTTCAACACTAACACAAGTGCGAAAAGTGGTTTTTCAACACTAACACAAGTGCGAAAAGTGTTTTTTCCACACTAATACAAGTGCAAAAGTGGTTTCGTGCACCAACACAAGTGCAAAAAGTGGTTTTTCAACACTAACACAAGTGCGAAAAGTGTTTTTTCCACACTAATACAAGTGCAAAAGTGGTTTCCTGCACCAACACAAGTGCGAAAAGTGGTTTTTGAACACTAACACAAGTGCGAAAAGTGGTTTTTCGACACTAACACAAGTGCGAAAAGTGTTTTTTCCACACTAATACAAGTGCAAAAGCGGTTTCCTGCACCAACACAAGTGCGAAAAGTGGTTTTTCAACACTAACACAAGTGCGAAATGTGGTTTTTCAACACTATCACAAGTGCAAAAAGTGTTTTTTCCACACTAATACAAGTGCGAAAAGTGGTTTTTCAACACAAACACAAGTGCGAAAAGTGTTTTTTCCACACTAATACAAGTGCAAAAGTGGTTTCCTGCACCAACACAAGTGCGAAAAGTGGTTTTTCAACACTAACACAAGTGCGAAAAGTGGTTTTTCAACACTAACACATGCGCGAAAAGTGGTTTTTCCACACTAATACAAGTGCAAAAGAGGTTTCCTGCACCAACACAAGTGCAAAAAGTGGTTTTTCAACACTAACACAAGTGCGAAAAGTGGTTTTTCAACACTATCACAAGTGCAAAAAGTGTTTTTTCCACACTAATACAAGTGCAAAAGTGGTTTCCTGCACCAACACAAGTGCGAAAAGTGGTTTTTCAACACTAACACAAGTGCGAAAAGTGGTTTTTCAACACTAACACAAGTGCGAAAAGTGGTTTTTCAACACTAACACAAGTGCGAAAAGTGGTTTTTCCAAACTAATACAAGTGCAAAAGTGGTTTCCTGCTCCAACACAAGTGCGAAAAGTGGTTTTTCAACACTAACACATGTGCGAAAAGTGGTTTTTCAACACTAACACAAGTGCGAAAAGTGGTTTTTCCACACTAATACAAGTGCAAAAGTGGTTTCCTGCACCAACACAAGTGCGAAAAGTGGTTTTTCAACACTAACACAAGTGCGAAAAGTGGTTTTTCAACACTAACACAAGTGCGAAAAGTGGTTTTTCCACACTAATACAAGTGCAAAAGCAGTTTCCTGCACCAACACAAGTGCGAAAAGTGGTTTTTCAACACTAACACAAGTGCGAAAAGTGGTTTTTCAACACTATCACAAGTGCAAAAAGTGTTTTTTCCACACTAATACAAGTGCAAAAGTGGTTTCCTGCACCAACACAAGTGCGAAAAGTGGTTTTTCAACACTAACACAAGTGCGAAAAGTGGTTTTTCAACACTAACACAAGTGCGAAAGGTGGTTTTTCAACACTAACACAAGTGCGAAAAGTGGTTTTTCCAAAATAATACAAGTGCAAAAGTGGTTTCCTGCACCAACACAAGTGCGAAAAGTGGCTTTTCAACACTAACACAAGTGCGAAAAGTGGTTTTTCAACACTATCACAAGTGCAAAAAGTGTTTTTTCCACACTAATACAAGTGCAAAAGTGGTTTCCTGCACCAACACAAGTGCGAAAAGTGGTTTTTCAACAATAACACAAGTGCGAAAAGTGGTTTTTCAACACTAACACAACTGTGAAAAGTGGTTTTTCCACACTAATACAAGTGCAAAAGTGGTTTCCTGCACCAACACAAGTGCGAAAAGTGGTTTTTCAACACTAACACAAGTGCAAAAAGTGGTTTTTCCAAACTAATACAAGTGCAAAAGTGGTTTCCTGCACCAACACAAGTGCGAAAAGTGGTTTTTCAACACTAACACAAGTGCGAAAAGTGGTTTTTCAACACTAACACAAGTGCGAAAAGTCGTTTTTCCACACTAATACAAGTGCAAAAGTGGTTTCCTGCACCAACACAAGTGCGAAAAGTGGTTTTTCAACACTAACACAAGTGCGAAAAGTGGTTTTTCAACACTAACACAAGTGCGAAAAGTGGTTTTTCCACACTAATACAAGTGCAAAAGTGGTTTCCTGCACCAACACAAGTGCGAAAAGTGGTTTTTCAACACTAACACAAGTGCGAAAAGTGGTTTTTCAACACTATCACAAGTGCAATAAGTGTTTTTTCCACACTAATACAAGTGCAAAAGTGGTTTCCTGCACCAACACAAGTGCGAAAAGTGGTTTTTCAACACTAACACAAGTGCGAAAAGTGGTTTTTTCACACTAATACAAGTGCAAAAGTGGTTTCCTGCACCAACACAAGTGCGAAAAGTGGTTTTTCAACACTAACACAAGTGCGAAAAGTGGTTTTTCAACACTATCACAAGTGCAAAAAGTGTTTTTTCCGCACTAATACATGTGCAAAAGTGGTTTCCTGCACCAACACAAGTGCGAAAAGTGGTTTTTCAACACTAACACAAGTGCGAAAAGTGGTTTTTCAACACTATCACAAGTGCAAAAAGTGTTTTTTCTACACTAATACAAGTGCAAAAGTGGTTTCCTGCACCAACACAAGTGCGAAAAGTGGTTTTTCAACACTAACACAAGTGCGAAAAGTGGTTTTTCAACACTAACACAAGTGCGAAAAGTGGTTTTTCCACACTAACACAAGTGCAAAAGTGGTTTCCTGCACCAACACAAGTGCGAAAAGTGGTTTTTCAACACTAACACAAGTGCGAAAAGTGGTTTTTCAACACTAACACAAGTGCGAAAAGTGGTTTTTCAACACTAACAGAAGTGCGAAAAGTGTTTTTTCCACACTAATACAAGTGCAAAAGTGGTTTCCTGCACCAACACAAGTGCGAAAAGTGGTTTTTCAACACTAACACAAGTGCGAAAAGTGGTTTTTCCACACTAATACAAGTGCGAAAAGTTGTTTTTCCACACTAATACAAGTGCAAAAGTGGTTTTTCAACACTAACACAAGTGCGAAAAGTGGTTTTTCAACACTAACACAAGTGCGAAAAGTGTTTTTTCCACACTAATACAAGTGCAAAGTGGTTTTTCAACACTAACACAAGTGCGAAAAGTGGTTTTTCAACACTAACACAAGTGCGAAAAGTGTTTTTTCCACACTAATACAAGTGCAAAAGTGGTTTCGTGCACCAACACAAGTGCGAAAAGTGGTTTTTCAACACTAACACAAGTGCGAAAAGTGGTTTTTCAACACTAACACAAGTGCGAAAAGTGTTTTTTCCACACTAATACAAGTGCAAAAGTGGTTTCGTGCACCAACACAAGTGCAAAAAGTGGTTTTTCAACACTAACACAAGTGCGAAAAGTGTTTTTTCCACACTAATACAAGTGCAAAAGTGGTTTCCTGCACCAACACAAGTGCGAAAAGTGGTTTTTGAACACTAACACAAGTGCGAAAAGTGGTTTTTCGACACTAACACAAGTGCGAAAAGTGTTTTTTCCACACTAATACAAGTGCAAAAGCGGTTTCCTGCACCAACACAAGTGCGAAAAGTGGTTTTTCAACACTAACACAAGTGCGAAATGTGGTTTTTCAACACTATCACAAGTGCAAAAAGTGTTTTTTCCACACTAATACAAGTGCGAAAAGTGGTTTTTCAACACAAACACAAGTGCGAAAAGTGTTTTTTCCACACTAATACAAGTGCAAAAGTGGTTTCCTGCACCAACACAAGTGCGAAAAGTGGTTTTTCAACACTAACACAAGTGCGAAAAGTGGTTTTTCAACACTAACACATGCGCGAAAAGTGGTTTTTCCACACTAATACAAGTGCAAAAGCGGTTTCCTGCACCAACACAAGTGCAAAAAGTGGTTTTTCAACACTAACACAAGTGCGAAAAGTGGTTTTTCAACAATATCACAAGTGCAAAAAGTGTTTTTTCCACACTAATACAAGTGCAAAAGTGGTTTCCTGCACCAACACAAGTGCGAAAAGTGGTTTTTCAACACTAACACAAGTGCAAAAAGTGGTTTTTCAACACTAACACAAGTGCGAAAAGTGGTTTTTCAACACTATCACAAGTGCAAAAAGTGTTTTTTCCACACTAATACAAGTGCAAAAGTGGTTTCCTGCACCAACACAAGTGCGAAAAGTGGTTTTTCAACAATAACACAAGTGCGAAAAGTGGTTTTTCAACACTAACACAACTGTGAAAAGTGGTTTTTCCACTAATACAAGTGCAAAAGTGGTTTCTTGCACCAACACAAGTGCGAAAAGTGGTTTTTCAACACTAACACAAGTGCGAAAAGTGGTTTTTCAACACTAACACAAGTGCGAAAAGTGGTTTTTCCAAACTAATACAAGTGCAAAAGTGGTTTCCTGCACCAACACAAGTGCGAAAAGTGGTTTTTCAACACTAACACAAGTGCGAAAAGTGGTTTTTCAACACTAACACAAGTGCGAAAAGTCGTTTTTCCACACTAATACAAGTGCAAAAGTGGTTTCCTGCACCAACACAAGTGCGAAAAGTGGTTTTTCAACACTAACACAAGTGCGAAAAGTGGTTTTTCAACACTAACACAAGTGCGAAAAGTGGTTTTTCCACACTAATACAAGTGCAAAAGTGGTTTCCTGCACCAACACAAGTGCGAAAAGTGGTTTTTCAACACTAACACAAGTGCGAAAAGTGGTTTTTCAACACTATCACAAGTGCAAAAAGTGTTTTTTCCGCACTAATACAAGTGCAAAAGTGGTTTCCTGCACCAACACAAGTGCGAAAAGTGGTTTTTCAACACTATCACAAGTGCAAAAAGTGTTTTTTCTACACTAATACAAGTGCAAAAGTGGTTTCCTGCACCAACACAAGTGCGAAAAGTGGTTTTTCAACACTAACACAAGTGCGAAAAGTGGTTTTTCAACACTAACACAAGTGCGAAAAGTGGGTTTTCCACACTAACACAAGTGCAAAAGTGGTTTCCTGCACCAACACAAGTGCGAAAAGTGGTTTTTCAACACTAACACAAGTGCGAAAAGTGGTTTTTCAACACTAACACAAGTGCGAAAAGTGGTTTTTCAACACTAACACAAGTGCGAAAAGTGTTTTTTCCACACTAATACAAGTGCAAAAGTGGTTTCCTGCACCAACACAAGTGCGAAAAGTGGTTTTTCAACACTAACACAAGTGCGAAAAGTGGTTTTTCCACACTAATACAAGTGCGAAAAGTTGTTTTTCCACACTAATACAAGTGCAAAAGTGGTTTTTCAACACTAACACAAGTGCGAAAAGTCGTTTTTCAACACTAACACAAGTGCGAAAAGTGTTTTTTCCACACTAATACAAGTGCAAAAGTTGTTTTTCAACACTAACACAAGTGCGAAAAGTGGTTTTTCAACACTAACACAAGTGCGAAAAGTGTTTTTTCCACACTAATACAAGTGCAAAAGTGGTTTCGTGCACCAACACAAGTGCGAAAAGTGGTTTTTCAACACTAACACAAGTGCAAAAAGTGTTTTTTCCACACTAATACAAGTGCAAAAGTGGTTTCCTGCACCAACACAAGTGCGAAAAGTGGTTTTTCAACACTAACACAAGTGCGAAAAGTGGTTTTTCAACACTAACACAAATGCGAAAAGTGGTTTTTCCACACTAATACAAGTGCAAAAGTGGTTTCCTGCACCAACACAAGTGCGAAAAGTGGTTTTTCAACACTAACACAAGTGCGAAAAGTGTTTTTTCCACACTAATACAAGTGCAAAAGTGGTTTCCTGCACCAACACAAGTGCGAAAAGTGGTTTTTGAACACTAACACAAGTGCGAAAAGTGGTTTTTCGACACTAACACAAGTGCGAAAAGTGTTTTTTCCACAATAATACAAGTGCAAAAGCGGTTTCCTGCACCAACACAAGTGCGAAAAGTGGTTTTTCAACACTAACACAAGTGCGAAATGTGGTTTTTCAACACTATCACAAGTGCAAAAAGTGTTTTTTCCACACTAATACAAGTGCGAAAAGTGTTTTTTCAACACAAACACAAGTGCGAAAAGTGTTTTTTCCACACTAATACAAGTGCAAAAGTGGTTTCCTGCACCAACACAAGTGCGAAAAGTGGTTTTTCAACACTAACACAAGTGCGAAAAGTGGTTTTTCAACACTAACACATGCGCGAAAAGTGGTTTTTCCACACTAATACAAGTGCAAAAGCAGTTTCCTGCACCAACACAAGTGCAAAAAGTGGTTTTTCAACACTAACACAAGTGCGAAAAGTGGTTTTTCAACACTATCACAAGTGCAAAAAGTGTTTTTTCCACACTAATACAAGTGCAAAAGTGGTTTCCTGCACCAACATAAGTGCGAAAAGTGGTTTTTCAACACTAACACAAGTGCGAAAAGTGGTTTTTCAACACTAACACAAGTGCGAAAAGTGGTTTTTCAACACTAACACAAGTGCGAAAAGTGGTTTTTCCAAACTAATACAAGTGCAAAAGTGGTTTCCTGCACCAACACAAGTGCGAAAAGTTGCTTTTCAACACTAACACAAGTGCGAAAAGTGGTTTTTCAACACTATCACAAGTGCAAAAAGTGTTTTTTCCACACTAATACAAGTGCAAAAGTGGTTTCCTGCACCAACACAAGTGCGAAAAGTGGTTTTTCAACAATAACACAAGTGCGAAAAGTGGTTTTTCAACACTAACACAACTGTGAAAAGTGGTTTTTCCACATTAATACAAGTGCAAAAGTGGTTTCCTGCACCAACACAAGTGCGAAAAGTGGTTTTTCAACACTAACACAAGTGCGAAAAGTGGTTTTTCAACACTAACACAAGTGCGAAAAGTGGTTTTTCCACACTAATACAAGTGCAAAAGTGGTTTCCTGCTCCAACACAAGTGCGAAAAGTGGTTTTTCAACACTAACACATGTGCGAAAAGTGGTTTTTCAACACTAACACAAGTGCGAAAAGTGGTTTTTCCACACTAATACAAGTGCAAAAGTGGTTTCCTGCACCAACACAAGTGCGAAAAGTGGTTTTTCAACACTAACACAAGTGCGAAAAGTGGTTTTTCAACACTAACACAAGTGCGAAAAGTGGTTTTTCCACACTAATACAAGTGCAAAAGCGGTTTCCTGCACCAACACAAGTGCGAAAAGTGGTTTTTCAACACTAACACAAGTGCGAAAAGTGGTTTTTCAACACTATCACATGTGCAAAAAGTGTTTTTTCCACACTAATACAAGTGCAAAAGTGGTTTCCTGCACCAACACAAGTGCGAAAAGTGGTTTTTCAACACTAACACAAGTGCGAAAAGTGGTTTTTCAACACTAACACAAGTGCGAAAGGTGGTTTTTCAACACTAACACAAGTGCGAAAAGTGGTTTTTCCAAAATAATACAAGTGCAAAAGTGGTTTCCTGCACCAACACAAGTGCGAAAAGTGGTTTTTCAACACTAACACAAGTGCGAAAAGTGGTTTTTCAACACTAACACAAGTGCGAAAAGTGGTTTTTCCACACTAACACAAGTGCGAAAAGTGGTTTTTCAACACTAACACAAGTGCGAAAAGTGGTTTTTCAACACTAACACAAGTGCGAAAAGTGGTTTTTCAACACTAACACAAGTGCGAAAAGTGGTTTTTCAACACTAACACAAGTGCGAAAAGTGGTTTTTCAACACTAACACAAGTGCGAAAAGTGGTTTTTCAACACTAACACAAGTGCGAAAAGTGTTTTTTCTACACTAATACAAGTGCAAAAGTGGTTTCCTGCACCAACACAAGTGCGAAAAGTGGTTTTTCAACACTAACACAAGTGCGAAAAGTGGTTTTTCCACACTAATACAAGTGCGAAAAGTTGTTTTTCCACACTAATACAAGTGCAAAAGTGGTTTTTCAACACTAACACAAGTGCGAAAAGTGGTTTTTCAACACTAACACAAGTGCGAAAAGTGTTTTTTCCACACTAATACAAGTGCAAAAGTGGTTTTTCAACACTAACACAAGTGCGAAAAGTGGTTTTTCAACACTAACACAAGTGCGAAAAGTCGTTTTTCCACACTAATACAAGTGCAAAAGTGGTTTCCTGCACCAACACAAGTGCGAAAAGTGGTTTTTCAACACTAACACAAGTGCGAAAAGTGGTTTTTCAACACTAACACAAGTGCGAAAAGTGGTTTTTCCACACTAATACAAGTGCAAAAGTGGTTTCCTGCACCAACACAAGTGCGAAAAGTGGTTTTTCAACACTAACACAAGTGCGAAAAGTGTTTTTTCCACACTAATACAAGTGCAAAAGTGGTTTCCTGCACCAACACAAGTGCGAAAAGTGGTTTTTGAACACTAACACAAGTGCGAAAAGTGGTTTTTCGACACTAACACAAGTGCGAAAAGTGTTTTTTCCACAATAATACAAGTGCAAAAGCGGTTTCCTGCACCAACACAAGTGCGAAAAGTGGTTTTTCAACACTAACACAAGTGCGAAATGTGGTTTTTCAACACTATCACAAGTGCAAAAAGTGTTTTTTCCACACTAATACAAGTGCGAAAAGTGTTTTTTCAACACAAACACAAGTGCGAAAAGTGTTTTTTCCACACTAATACAAGTGCAAAAGTGGTTTCCTGCACCAACACAAGTGCGAAAAGTGGTTTTTCAACACTAACACAAGTGCGAAAAGTGGTTTTTCAACACTAACACATGCGCGAAAAGTGGTTTTTCCACACTAATACAAGTGCAAAAGCAGTTTCCTGCACCAACACAAGTGCAAAAAGTGGTTTTTCAACACTAACACAAGTGCGAAAAGTGGTTTTTCAACACTATCACAAGTGCAAAAAGTGTTTTTTCCACACTAATACAAGTGCAAAAGTGGTTTCCTGCACCAACATAAGTGCGAAAAGTGGTTTTTCAACACTAACACAAGTGCGAAAAGTGGTTTTTCAACACTAACACAAGTGCGAAAAGTGGTTTTTCAACACTAACACAAGTGCGAAAAGTGGTTTTTCCAAACTAATACAAGTGCAAAAGTGGTTTCCTGCACCAACACAAGTGCGAAAAGTTGCTTTTCAACACTAACACAAGTGCGAAAAGTGGTTTTTCAACACTATCACAAGTGCAAAAAGTGTTTTTTCCACACTAATACAAGTGCAAAAGTGGTTTCCTGCACCAACACAAGTGCGAAAAGTGGTTTTTCAACAATAACACAAGTGCGAAAAGTGGTTTTTCAACACTAACACAACTGTGAAAAGTGGTTTTTCCACATTAATACAAGTGCAAAAGTGGTTTCCTGCACCAACACAAGTGCGAAAAGTGGTTTTTCAACACTAACACAAGTGCGAAAAGTGGTTTTTCAACACTAACACAAGTGCGAAAAGTGGTTTTTCAACACTAACACAAGTGCGAAAAGTGGTTTTTCCACACTAATACAAGTGCAAAAGTGGTTTCCTGCACCAACACAAGTGCGAAAAGTGGTTTTTCAACACTAACACAAGTGCGAAAAGTGGTTTTTCAACACTAACACAAGTGCGAAAAGTGGTTTTTCCACACTAATACAAGTGCAAAAGCGGTTTCCTGCACCAACACAAGTGCGAAAAGTGGTTTTTCAACACTAACACAAGTGCGAAAAGTGGTTTTTCAACACTATCACATGTGCAAAAAGTGTTTTTTCCACACTAATACAAGTGCAAAAGTGGTTTCCTGCACCAACACAAGTGCGAAAAGTGGTTTTTCAACACTAACACAAGTGCGAAAAGTGGTTTTTCAACACTAACACAAGTGCGAAAGGTGGTTTTTCAACACTAACACAAGTGCGAAAAGTGGTTTTTCCAAAATAATACAAGTGCAAAAGTGGTTTCCTGCACCAACACAAGTGCGAAAAGTGGTTTTTCAACACTAACACAAGTGCGAAAAGTGGTTTTTCAACACTAACACAAGTGCGAAAAGTGGTTTTTCCACACTAACACAAGTGCGAAAAGTGGTTTTTCAACACTAACACAAGTGCGAAAAGTGGTTTTTCAACACTAACACAAGTGCGAAAAGTGGTTTTTCAACACTAACACAAGTGCGAAAAGTGGTTTTTAAACACTAACACAAGTGCGAAAAGTGGTTTTTCAACACTAACACAAGTGCGAAAAGTGGTTTTTCAACACTAACACAAGTGCGAAAAGTGTTTTTTCTACACTAATACAAGTGCAAAAGTGGTTTCCTGCACCAACACAAGTGCGAAAAGTGGTTTTTCAACACTAACACAAGTGCGAAAAGTGGTTTTTCCACACTAATACAAGTGCGAAAAGTTGTTTTTCCACACTAATACAAGTGCAAAAGTGGTTTTTCAACACTAACACAAGTGCGAAAAGTGGTTTTTCAACACTAACACAAGTGCGAAAAGTGTTTTTTCCACACTAATACAAGTGCAAAAGTGGTTTTTCAACACTAACACAAGTGCGAAAAGTGGTTTTTCAACACTAACACAAGTGCGAAAAGTCGTTTTTCCACACTAATACAAGTGCAAAAGTGGTTTCCTGCACCAACACAAGTGCGAAAAGTGGTTTTTCAACACTAACACAAGTGCGAAAAGTGGTTTTTCAACACTAACACAAGTGCGAAAAGTGGTTTTTCCACACTAATACAAGTGCAAAAGTGGTTTCCTGCACCAACACAAGTGCGAAAAGTGGTTTTTCAACACTAACACAAGTGCGAAAAGTGGTTTTTCAACACTATCACAAGTGCAATAAGTGTTTTTTCCACACTAATACAAGTGCAAAAGTGGTTTCCTGCACCAACACAAGTGCGAAAAGTGGTTTTTCAACACTAACACAAGTGCGAAAAGTGGTTTTTTCACACTAATACAAGTGCAAAAGTGGTTTCCTGCACCAACACAAGTGCGAAAAGTGGTTTTTCAACACTAACACAAGTGCGAAAAGTGGTTTTTCAACACTATCACAAGTGCAAAAAGTGTTTTTTCCGCACTAATACATGTGCAAAAGTGGTTTCCTGCACCAACACAAGTGCGAAAAGTGGTTTTTCAACACTAACACAAGTGCGAAAAGTGGTTTTTCAACACTAACACAAGTGCGAAAAGTGGTTTTTCCACACTAACACAAGTGCAAAAGTGGTTTCCTGCACCAACACAAGTGCGAAAAGTGGTTTTTCAACACTAACACAAGTGCGAAAAGTGGTTTTTCAACACTAACACAAGTGCGAAAAGTGGTTTTTCCACACTAACACAAGTGCAAAAGTGGTTTCCTGCACCAACACAAGTGCGAAAAGTGGTTTTTCAACACTAACACAAGTGCGAAAAGTGGTTTTTCAACACTAACACAAGTGCGAAAAGTGGTTTTTCAACACTAACACAAGTGCGAAAAGTGTTTTTTCCACACTAATACAAGTGCAAAAGTGGTTTCCTGCACCAACACAAGTGCGAAAAGTGGTTTTTCAACACTAACACAAGTGCGAAAAGTGGTTTTTCCACACTAATACAAGTGCGAAAAGTTGTTTTTCCACACTAATACAAGTGCAAAAGTGGTTTTTCAACACTAACACAAGTGCGAAAAGTGGTTTTTCAACACTAACACAAGTGCGAAAAGTGTTTTTTCCACACTAATACAAGTGCAAAAGTGGTTTTTCAACACTAACACAAGTGCGAAAAGTGGTTTTTCAACACTAACACAAGTGCGAAAAGTGTTTTTTCCACACTAATACAAGTGCAAAAGTGGTTTCGTGCACCAACACAAGTGCGAAAAGTGGTTTTTCAACACTAACACAAGTGCGAAAAGTGGTTTTTCAACACTAACACAAGTGCGAAAAGTGTTTTTTCCACACTAATACAAGTGCAAAAGTGGTTTCGTGCACCAACACAAGTGCGAAAAGTGTTTTTTCCACACTAATACAAGTGCAAAAGTGGTTTCCTGCACCAACACAAGTGCGAAAAGTGGTTTTTGAACACTAACACAAGTGCGAAAAGTGGTTTTTCGACACTAACACAAGTGCGAAAAGTGTTTTTTCCACACTAATACAAGTGCAAAAGCGGTTTCCTGCACCAACACAAGTGCGAAAAGTGGTTTTTCAACACTAACACAAGTGCGAAATGTGGTTTTTCAACACTATCACAAGTGCAAAAAGTGTTTTTTCCACACTAATACAAGTGCGAAAAGTGGTTTTTCAACACAAACACAAGTGCGAAAAGTGTTTTTTCCACACTAATACAAGTGCAAAAGTGGTTTACTGCACCAACACAAGTGCGAAAAGTGGTTTTTCAACACTAACACAAGTGCGAAAAGTGGTTTTTCAACACTAACACATGCGCGAAAAGTGGTTTTTCCACACTAATACAAGTGCAAAAGCGGTTTCCTGCACCAACACAAGTGCAAAAAGTGGTTTTTCAACACTAACACAAGTGCGAAAAGTGGTTTTTCAACACTATCACAAGTGCAAAAAGTGTTTTTTCCACACTAATACAAGTGCAAAAGTGGTTTCCTGCACCAACACAAGTGCGAAAAGTGGTTTTTCAACACTAACACAAGTGCGAAAAGTGGTTTTTCAACACTAACACAAGTGCGAAAAGTGGTTTTTCAACACTAACACAAGTGCGAAAAGTGGTTTTTCCAAACTAATACAAGTGCAAAAGTGGTTTCCTGCTCCAACACAAGTGCGAAAAGTGGTTTTTCAACACTAACACATGTGCGAAAAGTGGTTTTTCAACACTAACACAAGTGCGAAAAGTGGTTTTTCCACACTAATACAAGTGCAAAAGTGGTTTCCTGCACCAACACAAGTGCGAAAAGTGGTTTTTCAACACTAACACAAGTGCGAAAAGTGGTTTTTCAACACTAACACAAGTGCGAAAAGTGGTTTTTCCACACTAATACAAGTGCAAAAGCGGTTTCCTGCACCAACACAAGTGCGAAAAGTGGTTTTTCAACACTAACACAAGTGTGAAAAGTGGTTTTTCAACACTATCACAAGTGCAAAAAGTGTTTTTTCCACACTAATAGAAGTGCAAAAGTGGTTTCCTGCACCAACACAAGTGCGAAAAGTGGTTTTTCAACACTAACACAAGTGCGAAAAGTGGTTTTTCAACACTAACACAAGTGCGAAAGGTGGTTTTTCAACACTAACACAAGTGCGAAAAGTGGTTTTTCCAAAATAATACAAGTGCAAAAGTGGTTTCCTGCACCAACACAAGTGCGAAAAGTGGCTTTTCAACACTAACACAAGTGCGAAAAGTGGTTTTTCAACACTATCACAAGTGCAAAAAGTGTTTTTTCCACACTAATACAAGTGCAAAAGTGGTTTCCTGCACCAACACAAGTGCGAAAAGTGGTTTTTCAACAATAACACAAGTGCGAAAAGTGGTTTTTCAACACTAACACAACTGTGAAAAGTGGTTTTTCCACACTAATACAAGTGCAAAAGTGGTTTCCTGCACCAACACAAGTGCGAAAAGTGGTTTTACAACACTAACACAAGTGCGAAAAGTGGATTTTCAACACTAACACAAGTGCGAAAAGTGGTTTTTCCACACTAATACAAGTGCAAAAGCGGTTTCCTGCACCAACACAAGTGCGAAAAGTGGTTTTTCAACACTAACACAAGTGCGAAAAGTGGTTTTTCAACACTATCACAAGTGCAAAAAGTGTTTTTTCCACACTAATACAAGTGCAAAAGTGGTTTCCTGCACCAACACAAGTGCGAAAAGTGGTTTTTCAACACTAACACAAGTGCGAAAAGTGGTTTTTCAACACTAACACAAGTGCGAAAGGTGGTTTTTCAACACTAACACAAGTGCGAAAAGTGGTTTTTCCAAAATAATACAAGTGCAAAAGTGGTTTCCTGCACCAACACAAGTGCGAAAAGTGGCTTTTCAACACTAACACAAGTGCGAAAAGTGGTTTTTCAACACTATCACAAGTGCAAAAAGTGTTTTTTCCACACTAATACAAGTGCAAAAGTGGTTTCCTGCACCAACACAAGTGCGAAAAGTGGTTTTTCAACAATAACACAAGTGCGAAAAGTGGTTTTTCAACACTAACACAACTGTGAAAAGTGGTTTTTCCACACTAATACAAGTGCAAAAGTGGTTTCCTGCACCAACACAAGTGCGAAAAGTGGTTTTACAACACTAACACAAGTGCGAAAAGTGGATTTTCAACACTAACACAAGTGCGAAAAGTGGTTTTTCCACACTAATACAAGTGCAAAAGCGGTTTCCTGCACCAACACAAGTGCGAAAAGTGGTTTTTCAACACTAACACAAGTGCGAAAAGTGGTTTTTCAACACTATCACAAGTGCAAAAAGTGTTTTTTCCACACTAATACAAGTGCAAAAGTGGTTTCCTGCACCAACACAAGTGCGAAAAGTGGTTTTTCAACACTAACACAAGTGCGAAAAGTGGTTTTTCAACACTAACACAAGTGCGAAAGGTGGTTTTTCAACACTAACACAAGTGCGAAAAGTGGTTTTTCCAAAATAATACAAGTGCAAAAGTGGTTTCCTGCACCAACACAAGTGCGAAAAGTGGCTTTTCAACACTAACACAAGTGCGAAAAGTGGTTTTTCAACACTATCACAAGTGCAAAAAGTGTTTTTTCCACACTAATACAAGTGCAAAAGTGGTTTCCTGCACCAACACAAGTGCGAAAAGTGGTTTTTCAACAATAACACAAGTGCGAAAAGTGGTTTTTCAACACTAACACAACTGTGAAAAGTGGTTTTTCCACACTAATACAAGTGCAAAAGTGGTTTCCTGCACCAACACAAGTGCGAAAAGTGGTTTTTCAACACTAACACAAGTGCAAAAAGTGGTTTTTCCAAACTAATACAAGTGCAAAAGTGGTTTCCTGCACCAACACAAGTGCGAAAAGTGGTTTTTCAACACTAACACAAGTGCGAAAAGTGGTTTTTCAACACTAACACAAGTGCGAAAAGTCGTTTTTCCACACTAATACAAGTGCAAAAGTGGTTTCCTGCACCAACACAAGTGCGAAAAGTGGTTTTTCAACACTAACACAAGTGCGAAAAGTGGTTTTTCAACACTAACACAAGTGCGAAAAGTGGTTTTTCCACACTAATACAAGTGCAAAAGTGGTTTCCTGCACCAACACAAGTGCGAAAAGTGGTTTTTCAACACTAACACAAGTGCGAAAAGTGGTTTTTCAACACTATCACAAGTGCAATAAGTGTTTTTTCCACACTAATACAAGTGCAAAAGTGGTTTCCTGCACCAACACAAGTGCGAAAAGTGGTTTTTCAACACTAACACAAGTGCGAAAAGTGGTTTTTCAACACTAACACAAGTGCGAAAAGTGGTTTTTCAACACTAACACAAGTGCGAAAAGTGTTTTTTCCACACTAATACAAGTGCAAAAGTGGTTTTTCAACACTAACACAAGTGCGAAAAGTGGTTTTTCAACACTAACACAAGTGCGAAAAGTGTTTTTTCCACACTAATACAAGTGCAAAAGTGGTTTCGTGCACCAACACAAGTGCGAAAAGTGGTTTTTCAACACTAACACAAGTGCGAAAAGTGGTTTTTCAACACTAACACAAGTGCGAAAAGTGTTTTTTCCACACTAATACAAGTGCAAAAGTGGTTTCGTGCACCAACACAAGTGCAAAAAGTGGTTTTTCAACACTAACACAAGTGCGAAAAGTGTTTTTCCCACACTAATACAAGTGCAAAAGTGGTTTCCTGCACCAACACAAGTGCGAAAAGTGGTTTTTGAACACTAACACAAGTGCGAAAAGTGGTTTTTCGACACTAACACAAGTGCGAAAAGTGTTTTTTCCACACTAATACAAGTGCAAAAGCGGTTTCCTGCACCAACACAAGTGCGAAAAGTGGTTTTTCAACACTAACACAAGTGCGAAATGTGGTTTTTCAACACTATCACAAGTGCAAAAAGTGTTTTTTCCACACTAATACAAGTGCGAAAAGTGGTTTTTCAACACAAACACAAGTGCGAAAAGTGTTTTTTCCACACTAATACAAGTGCAAAAGTGGTTTCCTGCACCAACACAAGTGCGAAAAGTGGTTTTTCAACACTAACACAAGTGCGAAAAGTGGTTTTTCAACACTAACACATGCGCGAAAAGTGGTTTTTCCACACTAATACAAGTGCAAAAGAGGTTTCCTGCACCAACACAAGTGCAAAAAGTGGTTTTTCAACACTAACACAAGTGCGAAAAGTGGTTTTTCAACACTATCACAAGTGCAAAAAGTGTTTTTTCCACACTAATACAAGTGCAAAAGTGGTTTCCTGCACCAACACAAGTGCGAAAAGTGGTTTTTCAACACTAACACAAGTGCGAAAAGTGGTTTTTCAACACTAACACAAGTGCGAAAAGTGGTTTTTCAACACTAACACAAGTGCGAAAAGTGGTTTTTCCAAACTAATACAAGTGCAAAAGTGGTTTCCTGCTCCAACACAAGTGCGAAAAGTGGTTTTTCAACACTAACACATGTGCGAAAAGTGGTTTTTCAACACTAACACAAGTGCGAAAAGTGGTTTTTCCACACTAATACAAGTGCAAAAGTGGTTTCCTGCACCAACACAAGTGCGAAAAGTGGTTTTTCAACACTAACACAAGTGCGAAAAGTGGTTTTTCAACACTAACACAAGTGCGAAAAGTGGTTTTTCCACACTAATACAAGTGCAAAAGCAGTTTCCTGCACCAACACAAGTGCGAAAAGTGGTTTTTCAACACTAACACAAGTGCGAAAAGTGGTTTTTCAACACTATCACAAGTGCAAAAAGTGTTTTTTCCACACTAATACAAGTGCAAAAGTGGTTTCCTGCACCAACACAAGTGCGAAAAGTGGTTTTTCAACACTAACACAAGTGCGAAAAGTGGTTTTTCAACACTAACACAAGTGCGAAAGGTGGTTTTTCAACACTGACACAAGTGCGAAAAGTGGTTTTTCCAAAATAATACAAGTGCAAAAGTGGTTTCCTGCACCAACACAAGTGCGAAAAGTGGCTTTTCAACACTAACACAAGTGCGAAAAGTGGTTTTTCAACACTATCACAAGTGCAAAAAGTGTTTTTTCCACACTAATACAAGTGCAAAAGTGGTTTCCTGCACCAACACAAGTGCGAAAAGTGGTTTTTCAACAATAACACAAGTGCGAAAAGTGGTTTTTCAACACTAACACAACTGTGAAAAGTGGTTTTTCCACACTAATACAAGTGCAAAAGTGGTTTCCTGCACCAACACAAGTGCGAAAAGTGGTTTTTCAACACTAACACAAGTGCAAAAAGTGGTTTTTCCAAACTAATACAAGTGCAAAAGTGGTTTCCTGCACCAACACAAGTGCGAAAAGTGGTTTTTCAACACTAACACAAGTGCGAAAAGTGGTTTTTCAACACTAACACAAGTGCGAAAAGTCGTTTTTCCACACTAATACAAGTGCAAAAGTGGTTTCCTGCACCAACACAAGTGCGAAAAGTGGTTTTTCAACACTAACACAAGTGCGAAAAGTGGTTTTTCAACACTAACACAAGTGCGAAAAGTGGTTTTTCCACACTAATACAAGTGCAAAAGTGGTTTCCTGCACCAACACAAGTGCGAAAAGTGGTTTTTCAACACTAACGCAAGTGCGAAAAGTGGTTTTTCAACACTATCACAAGTGCAATAAGTGTTTTTTCCACACTAATACAAGTGCAAAAGTGGTTTCCTGCACCAACACAAGTGCGAAAAGTGGTTTTTCAACACTAACACAAGTGCGAAAAGTGGTTTTTTCACACTAATACAAGTGCAAAAGTGGTTTCCTGCACCAACACAAGTGCGAAAAGTGGTTTTTCAACACTAACACAAGTGCGAAAAGTGGTTTTTCAACACTATCACAAGTGCAAAAAGTGTTTTTTCCGCACTAATACATGTGCAAAAGTGGTTTCCTGCACCAACACAAGTGCGAAAAGTGGTTTTTCAACACTAACACAAGTGCGAAAAGTGGTTTTTCAACACTATCACAAGTGCAAAAAGTGTTTTTTCTACACTAATACAAGTGCAAAAGTGGTTTCCTGCACCAACACAAGTGCGAAAAGTGGTTTTTCAACACTAACACAAGTGCGAAAAGTGGTTTTTCAACACTAACACAAGTGCGAAAAGTGGTTTTTCCACACTAACACAAGTGCAAAAGTGGTTTCCTGCACCAACACAAGTGCGAAAAGTGGTTTTTCAACACTAACACAAGTGCGAAAAGTGGTTTTTCAACACTAACACAAGTGCGAAAAGTGGTTTTTCAACACTAACACAAGTGCGAAAAGTGTTTTTTCCACACTAATACAAGTGCAAAAGTGGTTTCCTGCACCAACACAAGTGCGAAAAGTGGTTTTTCAACACTAACACAAGTGCGAAAAGTGGTTTTTCCACACTAATACAAGTGCGAAAAGTTGTTTTTCCACACTAATACAAGTGCAAAAGTGGTTTTTCAACACTAACACAAGTGCGAAAAGTGGTTTTTCAACACTAACACAAGTGCGAAAAGTGTTTTTTCCACACTAATACAAGTGCAAAAGTGGTTTTTCAACACTAACACAAGTGCGAAAAGTGGTTTTTCAACACTAACACAAGTGCGAAAAGTGTTTTTTCCACACTAATACAAGTGCAAAAGTGGTTTCGTGCACCAACACAAGTGCGAAAAGTGGTTTTTCAACACTAACACAAGTGCGAAAAGTGGTTTTTCAACACTAACACAAGTGCGAAAAGTGTTTTTTCCACACTAATACAAGTGCAAAAGTGGTTTCGTGCACCAACACAAGTGCAAAAAGTGGTTTTTCAACACTAACACAAGTGCGAAAAGTGTTTTTTCCACACTAATACAAGTGCAAAAGTGGTTTCCTGCACCAACACAAGTGCGAAAAGTGGTTTTTGAACACTAACACAAGTGCGAAAAGTGGTTTTTCGACACTAACACAAGTGCGAAAAGTGTTTTTTCCACACTAATACAAGTGCAAAAGCGGTTTCCTGCACCAACACAAGTGCGAAAAGTGGTTTTTCAACACTAACACAAGTGCGAAATGTGGTTTTTTAACACTATCACAAGTGCAAAAAGTGTTTTTTCCACACTAATACAAGTGCGAAAAGTGGTTTTTCAACACAAACACAAGTGCGAAAAGTGGTTTTTCAACACTATCACAAGTGAAAAAAGTGTTTTTTCCACACTAATACAAGTGCAAAAGTGGTTTCCTGCACCAACACAAGTGCGAAAAGTGGTTTTTCAACAATAACACAAGTGCGAAAAGTGGTTTTTCAACACTAACACAAGTGCGAAAAGTGGTTTTTCAACACTAACACAAGTGCGAAAAGTGTTTTTTCCACACTAATACAAGTGCAAAAGTGGTTTCCTGCACCAACACAAGTGCGAAAAGTGGTTTTTCAACACTAACACAAGTGCGAAAAGTGGTTTTTCCACACTAATACAAGTGCGAAAAGTTGTTTTTCCACACTAATACAAGTGCAAAAGTGGTTTTTCAACACTAACACAAGTGCGAAAAGTGGTTTTTCAACACTAACACAAGTGCGAAAAGTGTTTTTTCCACACTAATACAAGTGCAAAAGTGGTTTTTCAACACTAACACAAGTGCGAAAAGTGGTTTTTCAACACTAACACAAGTGCGAAAAGTGTTTTTTCCACACTAATACAAGTGCAAAAGTGGTTTCGTGCACCAACACAAGTGCGAAAAGTGGTTTTTCAACACTAACACAAGTGCGAAAAGTGGTTTTTCAACACTAACACAAGTGCAAAAAGTGTTTTTTCCACACTAATACAAGTGCAAAAGTGGTTTCGTGCACCAACACAAGTGCGAAAAGTGTTTTTTCCACACTAATACAAGTGCAAAAGTGGTTTCCTGCACCAACACAAGTGCGAAAAGTGGTTTTTGAACACTAACACAAGTGCGAAAAGTGGTTTTTCGACACTAACACAAGTGCGAAAAGTGTTTTTTCCACACTAATACAAGTGCAAAAGCGGTTTCCTGCACCAACACAAGTGCGAAAAGTGGTTTTTCAACACTAACACAAGTGCGAAATGTGGTTTTTCAACACTATCACAAGTGCAAAAAGTGTTTTTTCCACACTAATACAAGTGCGAAAAGTGGTTTTTCAACACAAACACAAGTGCGAAAAGTGTTTTTTCCACACTAATACAAGTGCAAAAGTGGTTTCCTGCACCAACACAAGTGCGAAAAGTGGTTTTTCAACACTAACACAAGTGCGAAAAGTGGTTTTTCAACACTAACACATGCGCGAAAAGTGGTTTTTCCACACTAATACAAGTGCAAAAGCGGTTTCCTGCACCAACACAAGTGCAAAAAGTGGTTTTTCAACACTAACACAAGTGCGAAAAGTGGTTTTTCAACACTATCACAAGTGCAAAAAGTGTTTTTTCCACACTAATACAAGTGCAAAAGTGGTTTCCTGCACCAACACAAGTGCGAAAAGTGGTTTTTCAACACTAACACAAGTGCGAAAAGTGGTTTTTCAACACTAACACAAGTGCGAAAAGTAGTTTTTCAACACTAACACAAGTGCGAAAAGTGGTTTTTCCAAACTAATACAAGTGCAAAAGTGGTTTCCTGCTCCAACACAAGTGCGAAAAGTGGTTTTTCAACACTAACACATGTGCGAAAAGTGGTTTTTCAACACTAACACAAGTGCGAAAAGTGGTTTTTCCACACTAATACAAGTGCAAAAGTGGTTTCCTGCACCAACACAAGTGCGAAAAGTGGTTTTTCAAAACTAACACAAGTGCGAAAAGTGGTTTTTCAACACTAACACAAGTGCGAAAAGTGGTTTTTCCACACTAATACAAGTGCAAAAGCGGTTTCCTGCACCAACACAAGTGCGAAAAGTGGTTTTTCAACACTAACACAAGTGTGAAAAGTGGTTTTTCAACACTATCACAAGTGCAAAAAGTGTTTTTTCCACACTAATACAAGTGCAAAAGTGGTTTCCTGCACCAACACAAGTGCGAAAAGTGGTTTTTCAACACTAACACAAGTGCGAAAAGTGGTTTTTCAACACTAACACAAGTGCGAAAGGTGGTTTTTCAACACTAACACAAGTGCGAAAAGTGGTTTTTCCAAAATAATACAAGTGCAAAAGTGGTTTCCTGCACCAACACAAGTGCGAAAAGTGGCTTTTCAACACTAACACAAGTGCGAAAAGTGGTTTTTCAACACTATCACAAGTGCAAAAAGTGTTTTTTCCACACTAATACAAGTGCAAAAGTGGTTTCCTGCACCAACACAAGTGCGAAAAGTGGTTTTTCAACAATAACACAAGTGCGAAAAGTGGTTTTTCAACACTAACACAACTGTGAAAAGTGGTTTTTCCACACTAATACAAGTGCAAAAGTGGTTTCCTGCACCAACACAAGTGCGAAAAGTGGTTTTACAACACTAACACAAGTGCGAAAAGTGGATTTTCAACACTAACACAAGTGCGAAAAGTGGTTTTTCCACACTAATACAAGTGCAAAAGCGGTTTCCTGCACCAACACAAGTGCGAAAAGTGGTTTTTCAACACTAACACAAGTGCGAAAAGTGGTTTTTCAACACTATCACAAGTGCAAAAAGTGTTTTTTCCACACTAATACAAGTGCAAAAGTGGTTTCCTGCACCAACACAAGTGCGAAAAGTGGTTTTTCAACACTAACACAAGTGCGAAAAGTGGTTTTTCAACACTAACACAAGTGCGAAAGGTGGTTTTTCAACACTAACACAAGTGCGAAAAGTGGTTTTTCCAAAATAATACAAGTGCAAAAGTGATTTCCTGCACCAACACAAGTGCGAAAAGTGGCTTTTCAACACTAACACAAGTGCGAAAAGTGGTTTTTCAACACTATCACAAGTGCAAAAAGTGTTTTTTCCACACTAATACAAGTGCAAAAGTGGTTTCCTGCACCAACACAAGTGCGAAAAGTGGTTTTTCAACAATAACACAAGTGCGAAAAGTGGTTTTTCAACACTAACACAACTGTGAAAAGTGGTTTTTCCACACTAATACAAGTGCAAAAGTGGTTTCCTGCACCAACACAAGTGCGAAAAGTGGTTTTTCAACACTAACACAAGTGCAAAAAGTGGTTTTTCCAAACTAATACAAGTGCAAAAGTGGTTTCCTGCACCAACACAAGTGCGAAAAGTGGTTTTTCAACACTAACACAAGTGCGAAAAGTGGTTTTTCAACACTAACACAAGTGCGAAAAGTCGTTTTTCCACACTAATACAAGTGCAAAAGTGGTTTCCTGCACCAACACAAGTGCGAAAAGTGGTTTTTCAACACTAACACAAGTGCGAAAAGTGGTTTTTCAACACTAACACAAGTGCGAAAAGTGGTTTTTCCACACTAATACAAGTGCAAAAGTGGTTTCCTGCACCAACACAAGTGCGAAAAGTGGTTTTTCAACACTAACACAAGTGCGAAAAGTGGTTTTTCAACACTATCACAAGTGCAATAAGTGTTTTTTCCACACTAATACAAGTGCAAAAGTGGTTTCCTGCACCAACACAAGTGCGAAAAGTGGTTTTTCAACACTAACACAAGTGCGAAAAGTGGTTTTTTCACACTAATACAAGTGCAAAAGTGGTTTCCTGCACCAACACAAGTGCGAAAAGTGGTTTTTCAACACTAACACAAGTGCGAAAAGTGGTTTTTCAACACTATCACAAGTGCAAAAAGTGTTTTTTCCGCACTAATACATGTGCAAAAGTGGTTTCCTGCACCAACACAAGTGCGAAAAGTGGTTTTTCAACACTAACACAAGTGCGAAAAGTGGTTTTTCAACACTATCACAAGTGCAAAAAGTGTTTTTTCTACACTAATACAAGTGCAAAAGTGGTTTCCTGCACCAACACAAGTGCGAAAAGTGGTTTTTCAACACTAACACAAGTGCGAAAAGTGGTTTTTCAACACTAACACAAGTGCGAAAAGTGGTTTTTCCACACTAACACAAGTGCAAAAGTGGTTTCCTGCACCAACACAAGTGCGAAAAGTGGTTTTTCAACACTAACACAAGTGCGAAAAGTGGTTTTTCAACACTAACACAAGTGCGAAAAGTGGTTTTTCAACACTAACACAAGTGCGAAAAGTGTTTTTTCCACACTAATACAAGTGCAAAAGTGGTTTCCTGCACCAACACAAGTGCGAAAAGTGGTTTTTCAACACCAACACAAGTGCGAAAAGTGGTTTTTCAACACTAACACAAGTGTGAAAAGTGGTTTTTCAACACTATCACAAGTGCAAAAAGTGTTTTTTCCACACTAATACAAGTGCAAAAGTGGTTTCCTGCACCAACACAAGTGCGAAAAGTGGTTTTTCAACACTAACACAAGTGCGAAAAGTGGTTTTTCAACACTAACACAAGTGCGAAAGGTGGTTTTTCAACACTAACACAAGTGCGAAAAGTGGTTTTTCCAAAATAATACAAGTGCAAAAGTTGTTTCCTGCACCAACACAAGTGCGAAAAGTGGCTTTTCAACACTAACACAAGTGCGAAAAGTGGTTTTTCAACACTATCACAAGTGCAAAAAGTGTTTTTTCCACACTAATACAAGTGCAAAAGTGGTTTCCTGCACCAACACAAGTGCGAAAAGTGGTTTTTCAACAATAACACAAGTGCGAAAAGTGGTTTTTCAACACTAACACAACTGTGAAAAGTGGTTTTTCCACACTAATACAAGTGCAAAAGTGGTTTCCTGCACCAACACAAGTGCGAAAAGTGGTTTTACAACACTAACACAAGTGCGAAAAGTGGATTTTCAACACTAACACAAGTGCGAAAAGTGGTTTTTCCACACTAATACAAGTGCAAAAGCGGTTTCCTGCACCAACACAAGTGCGAAAAGTGGTTTTTCAACACTAACACAAGTGCGAAAAGTGGTTTTTCAACACTATCACAAGTGCAAAAAGTGTTTTTTCCACACTAATACAAGTGCAAAAGTGGTTTCCTGCACCAACACAAGTGCGAAAAGTGGTTTTTCAACACTAACACAAGTGCGAAAAGTGGTTTTTCAACACTAACACAAGTGCGAAAGGTGGTTTTTCAACACTAACACAAGTGCGAAAAGTGGTTTTTCCAAAATAATACAAGTGCAAAAGTGGTTTCCTGCACCAACACAAGTGCGAAAAGTGGCTTTTCAACACTAACACAAGTGCGAAAAGTGGTTTTTCAACACTATCACAAGTGCAAAAAGTGTTTTTTCCACACTAATACAAGTGCAAAAGTGGTTTCCTGCACCAACACAAGTGCGAAAAGTGGTTTTTCAACAATAACACAAGTGCGAAAAGTGGTTTTTCAACACTAACACAACTGTGAAAAGTGGTTTTTCCACACTAATACAAGTGCAAAAGTGGTTTCCTGCACCAACACAAGTGCGAAAAGTGGTTTTTCAACACTAACACAAGTGCAAAAAGTGGTTTTTCCAAACTAATACAAGTGCAAAAGTGGTTTCCTGCACCAACACAAGTGCGAAAAGTGGTTTTTCAACACTAACACAAGTGCGAAAAGTGGTTTTTCAACACTAACACAAGTGCGAAAAGTCGTTTTTCCACACTAATACAAGTGCAAAAGTGGTTTCCTGCACCAACACAAGTGCGAAAAGTGGTTTTTCAACACTAACACAAGTGCGAAAAGTGGTTTTTCAACACTAACACAAGTGCGAAAAGTGGTTTTTCCACACTAATACAAGTGCAAAAGTGGTTTCCTGCACCAACACAAGTGCGAAAAGTGGTTTTTCAACACTAACACAAGTGCGAAAAGTGGTTTTTCAACACTATCACAAGTGCAATAAGTGTTTTTTCCACACTAATACAAGTGCAAAAGTGGTTTCCTGCACCAACACAAGTGCGAAAAGTGGTTTTTCAACACTAACACAAGTGCGAAAAGTGGTTTTTTCACACTAATACAAGTGCAAAAGTGGTTTCCTGCACCAACACAAGTGCGAAAAGTGGTTTTTCAACACTAACACAAGTGCGAAAAGTGGTTTTTCAACACTATCATAAGTGCAAAAAGTGTTTTTTCCGCACTAATACATGTGCAAAAGTGGTTTCCTGCACCAACACAAGTGCGAAAAGTGGTTTTTCAACACTAACACAAGTGCGAAAAGTGGTTTTTCAACACTATCACAAGTGCAAAAAGTGTTTTTTCTACACTAATACAAGTGCAAAAGTGGTTTCCTGCACCAACACAAGTGCGAAAAGTGGTTTTTCAACACTAACACAAGTGCGAAAAGTGGTTTTTCAACACTAACACAAGTGCGAAAAGTGGTTTTTCCACACTAACACAAGTGCAAAAGTGGTTTCCTGCACCAACACAAGTGCGAAAAGTGGTTTTTCAACACTAACACAAGTGCGAAAAGTGGTTTTTCAACACTAACACAAGTGCGAAAAGTGGTTTTTCAACACTAACACAAGTGCGAAAAGTGTTTTTTCCACACTAATACAAGTGCAAAAGTGGTTTCCTGCACCAACACAAGTGCGAAAAGTGGTTTTTCAACACTAACACAAGTGCGAAAAGTGGTTTTTCCACACTAATACAAGTGCGAAAAGTTGTTTTTCCACACTAATACAAGTGCAAAAGTGGTTTTTCAACACTAACACAAGTGCGAAAAGTGGTTTTTCAACACTAACACAAGTGCAAAAAGTGTTTTTTCCACACTAATACAAGTGCAAAAGTGGTTTTTCAACACTAACACAAGTGCGAAAAGTGGTTTTTCAACACTAACACAAGTGCGAAAAGTGTTTTTTCCACACTAATACAAGTGCAAAAGTGGTTTCGTGCACCAACACAAGTGCGAAAAGTGGTTTTTCAACACTAACACAAGTGCGAAAAGTGGTTTTTCAACACTAACACAAGTGCGAAAAGTGTTTTTTCCACACTAATACAAGTGCAAAAGTGGTTTCGTGCACCAACACAAGTGCAAAAAGTGGTTTTTCAACACTAACACAAGTGCGAAAAGTGTTTTTTCCACACTAATACAAGTGCAAAAGTGGTTTCCTGCACCAACACAAGTGCGAAAAGTGGTTTTTGAACACTAACACAAGTGCGAAAAGTGGTTTTTCGACACTAACACAAGTGCGAAAAGTGTTTTTTCCACACTAATACAAGTGCAAAAGCGGTTTCCTGCACCAACACAAGTGCGAAAAGTGGTTTTTCAACACTAACACAAGTGCGAAATGTGGTTTTTCAACACTATCACAAGTGCAAAAAGTGTTTTTTCCACACTAATACAAGTGCGAAAAGTGGTTTTTCAACACAAACACAAGTGCGAAAAGTGTTTTTTCCACACTAATACAAGTGCAAAAGTGGTTTCCTGCACCAACACAAGTGCGAAAAGTGGTTTTTCAACACTAACACAAGTGCGAAAAGTGGTTTTTCAACACTAACACATGCGCGAAAAGTGGTTTTTCCACACTAATACAAGTGCAAAAGAGGTTTCCTGCACCAACACAAGTGCAAAAAGTGGTTTTTCAACACTAACACAAGTGCGAAAAGTGGTTTTTCAACACTATCACAAGTGCAAAAAGTGTTTTTTCCACACTAATACAAGTGCAAAAGTGGTTTCCTGCACCAACACAAGTGCGAAAAGTGGTTTTTCAACACTAACACAAGTGCGAAAAGTGGTTTTTCAACACTAACACAAGTGCGAAAAGTGGTTTTTCAACACTAACACAAGTGCGAAAAGTGGTTTTTCCAAACTAATACAAGTGCAAAAGTGGTTTCCTGCTCCAACACAAGTGCGAAAAGTGGTTTTTCAACACTAACACATGTGCGAAAAGTGGTTTTTCAACACTAACACAAGTGCGAAAAGTGGTTTTTCCACACTAATACAAGTGCAAAAGTGGTTTCCTGCACCAACACAAGTGCGAAAAGTGGTTTTTCAACACTAACACAAGTGCGAAAAGTGGTTTTTCAACACTAACACAAGTGCGAAAAGTGGTTTTTCCACACTAATACAAGTGCAAAAGCAGTTTCCTGCACCAACACAAGTGCGAAAAGTGGTTTTTCAACACTAACACAAGTGCGAAAAGTGGTTTTTCAACACTATCACAAGTGCAAAAAGTGTTTTTTCCACACTAATACAAGTGCAAAAGTGGTTTCCTGCACCAACACAAGTGCGAAAAGTGGTTTTTCAACACTAACACAAGTGCGAAAAGTGGTTTTTCAACACTAACACAAGTGCGAAAGGTGGTTTTTCAACACTAACACAAGTGCGAAAAGTGGTTTTTCCAAAATAATACAAGTGCAAAAGTGGTTTCCTGCACCAACACAAGTGCGAAAAGTGGCTTTTCAACACTAACACAAGTGCGAAAAGTGGTTTTTCAACACTATCACAAGTGCAAAAAGTGTTTTTTCCACACTAATACAAGTGCAAAAGTGGTTTCCTGCACCAACACAAGTGCGAAAAGTGGTTTTTCAACAATAACACAAGTGCGAAAAGTGGTTTTTCAACACTAACACAACTGTGAAAAGTGGTTTTTCCACACTAATACAAGTGCAAAAGTGGTTTCCTGCACCAACACAAGTGCGAAAAGTGGTTTTTCAACACTAACACAAGTGCAAAAAGTGGTTTTTCCAAACTAATACAAGTGCAAAAGTGGTTTCCTGCACCAACACAAGTGCGAAAAGTGGTTTTTCAACACTAACACAAGTGCGAAAAGTGGTTTTTCAACACTAACACAAGTGCGAAAAGTCGTTTTTCCACACTAATACAAGTGCAAAAGTGGTTTCCTGCACCAACACAAGTGCGAAAAGTGGTTTTTCAACACTAACACAAGTGCGAAAAGTGGTTTTTCAACACTAACACAAGTGCGAAAAGTGGTTTTTCCACACTAATACAAGTGCAAAAGTGGTTTCCTGCACCAACACAAGTGCGAAAAGTGGTTTTTCAACACTAACACAAGTGCGAAAAGTGGTTTTTCAACACTATCACAAGTGCAATAAGTGTTTTTTCCACACTAATACAAGTGCAAAAGTGGTTTCCTGCACCAACACAAGTGCGAAAAGTGGTTTTTCAACACTAACACAAGTGCGAAAAGTGGTTTTTTCACACTAATACAAGTGCAAAAGTGGTTTCCTGCACAAACACAAGTGCGAAAAGTGGTTTTTCAACACTAACACAAGTGCGAAAAGTGGTTTTTCAACACTATCACAAGTGCAAAAAGTGTTTTTTCCGCACTAATACATGTGCAAAAGTGGTTTCCTGCACCAACACAAGTGCGAAAAGTGGTTTTTCAACACTAACACAAGTGCGAAAAGTGGTTTTTCAACACTATCACAAGTGCAAAAAGTGTTTTTTCTACACTAATACAAGTGCAAAAGTGGTTTCCTGCACCAACACAAGTGCGAAAAGTGGTTTTTCAACACTAACACAAGTGCGAAAAGTGGTTTTTCAACACTAACACAAGTGCGAAAAGTGGTTTTTCCACACTAACACAAGTGCAAAAGTGGTTTCCTGCACCAACACAAGTGCGAAAAGTGGTTTTTCAACACTAACACAAGTGCGAAAAGTGGTTTTTCAACACTAACACAAGTGCGAAAAGTGGTTTTTCAACACTAACACAAGTGCGAAAAGTGTTTTTTCCACACTAATACAAGTGCAAAAGTGGTTTCCTGCACCAACACAAGTGCGAAAAGTGGTTTTTCAACACTAACACAAGTGCGAAAAGTGGTTTTTCCACACTAATACAAGTGCGAAAAGTTGTTTTTCCACACTAATACAAGTGCAAAAGTGGTTTTTCAACACTAACACAAGTGCGAAAAGTGGTTTTTCAACACTAACACAAGTGCGAAAAGTGTTTTTTCCACACTAATACAAGTGCAAAAGTGGTTTTTCAACACTAACACAAGTGCGAAAAGTGGTTTTTCAACACTAACACAAGTGCGAAAAGTGTTTTTTCCACACTAATACAAGTGCAAAAGTGGTTTCGTGCACCAACACAAGTGCGAAAAGTGGTTTTTCAACCCTAACACAAGTGCGAAAAGTGGTTTTTCAACACTAACACAAGTGCGAAAAGTGTTTTTTCCACACTAATACAAGTGCAAAAGTGGTTTCGTGCACCAACACAAGTGCAAAAAGTGGTTTTTCAACACTAACACAAGTGCGAAAAGTGTTTTTTCCACACTAATACAAGTGCAAAAGTGGTTTCCTGCACCAACACAAGTGCGAAAAGTGGTTTTTGAACACTAACACAAGTGCGAAAAGTGGTTTTTCGACACTAACACAAGTGCGAAAAGTGTTTTTTCCACACTAATACAAGTGCAAAAGCGGTTTCCTGCACCAACACAAGTGCGAAAAGTGGTTTTTCAACACTAACACAAGTGCGAAATGTGGTTTTTCAACACTATCACAAGTGCAAAAAGTGTTTTTTCCACACTAATACAAGTGCGAAAAGTGGTTTTTCAACACAAACACAAGTGCGAAAAGTGTTTTTTCCACACTAATACAAGTGCAAAAGTGGTTTCCTGCACCAACACAAGTGCGAAAAGTGGTTTTTCAACACTAACACAAGTGCGAAAAGTGGTTTTTCAACACTAACACATGCGCGAAAAGTGGTTTTTCCACACTAATACAAGTGCAAAAGCGGTTTCCTGCACCAACACAAGTGCAAAAAGTGGTTTTTCAACACTAACACAAGTGCGAAAAGTGGTTTTTCAACAATATCACAAGTGCAAAAAGTGTTTTTTCCACACTAATACAAGTGCAAAAGTGGTTTCCTGCACCAACACAAGTGCGAAAAGTGGTTTTTCAACACTAACACAAGTGCGAAAAGTGGTTTTTCAACACTAACACAAGTGCGAAAAGTGGTTTTTCAACACTAACACAAGTGCGAAAAGTGGTTTTTCCAAACTAATACAAGTGCAAAAGTGGTTTCCTGCACCAACACAAGTGCGAAAAGTTGCTTTTCAACACTAACACAAGTGCGAAAAGTGGTTTTTCAACACTATCACAAGTGCAAAAAGTGTTTTTTCCACACTAATACAAGTGCAAAAGTGGTTTCCTGCACCAACACAAGTGCGAAAAGTGGTTTTTCAACAATAACACAAGTGCGAAAAGTGGTTTTTCAACACTAACACAACTGTGAAAAGTGGTTTTTCCACTAATACAAGTGCAAAAGTGGTTTCTTGCACCAACACAAGTGCGAAAAGTGGTTTTTCAACACTAACACAAGTGCGAAAAGTGGTTTTTCAACACTAACACAAGTGCGAAAAGTGGTTTTTCCAAACTAATACAAGTGCAAAAGTGGTTTCCTGCACCAACACAAGTGCGAAAAGTGGTTTTTCAACACTAACACAAGTGCGAAAAGTGGTTTTTCAACACTAACACAAGTGCGAAAAGTCGTTTTTCCACACTAATACAAGTGCAAAAGTGGTTTCCTGCACCAACACAAGTGCGAAAAGTGGTTTTTCAACACTAACACAAGTGCGAAAAGTGGTTTTTCAACACTAACACAAGTGCGAAAAGTGGTTTTTCCACACTAATACAAGTGCAAAAGTGGTTTCCTGCACCAACACAAGTGCGAAAAGTGGTTTTTCAACACTAACACAAGTGCGAAAAGTGGTTTTTCAACACTATCACAAGTGCAAAAAGTGTTTTTTCCGCACTAATACAAGTGCAAAAGTGGTTTCCTGCACCAACACAAGTGCGAAAAGTGGTTTTTCAACACTATCACAAGTGCAAAAAGTGTTTTTTCTACACTAATACAAGTGCAAAAGTGGTTTCCTGCACCAACACAAGTGCGAAAAGTGGTTTTTCAACACTAACACAAGTGCGAAAAGTGGTTTTTCAACACTAACACAAGTGCGAAAAGTGGGTTTTCCACACTAACACAAGTGCAAAAGTGGTTTCCTGCACCAACACAAGTGCGAAAAGTGGTTTTTCAACACTAACACAAGTGCGAAAAGTGGTTTTTCAACACTAACACAAGTGCGAAAAGTGGTTTTTCAACACTAACACAAGTGCGAAAAGTGTTTTTTCCACACTAATACAAGTGCAAAAGTGGTTTCCTGCACCAACACAAGTGCGAAAAGTGGTTTTTCAACACTAACACAAGTGCGAAAAGTGGTTTTTCCACACTAATACAAGTGCAAAAAGTTGTTTTTCCACACTAATACAAGTGCAAAAGTGGTTTTTCAACACTAACACAAGTGCGAAAAGTCGTTTTTCAACACTAACACAAGTGCGAAAAGTGTTTTTTCCACACTAATACAAGTGCAAAAGTTGTTTTTCAACACTAACACAAGTGCGAAAAGTGGTTTTTCAACACTAACACAAGTGCGAAAAGTGTTTTTTCCACACTAATACAAGTGCAAAAGTGGTTTCGTGCACCAACACAAGTGCGAAAAGTGGTTTTTCAACACTAACACAAGTGCGAAAAGTGTTTTTTCCACACTAATACAAGTGCAAAAGTGGTTTCCTGCACCAACACAAGTGCGAAAAGTGGTTTTTCAACACTAACACAAGTGCGAAAAGTGGTTTTTCAACACTAACACAAATGCGAAAAGTGGTTTTTCCACACTAATACAAGTGCAAAAGTGGTTTCCTGCACCAACACAAGTGCGAAAAGTGGTTTTTCAACACTAACACAAGTGCGAAAAGTGTTTTTTCCACACTAATACAAGTGCAAAAGTGGTTTCCTGCACCAACACAAGTGCGAAAAGTGGTTTTTGAACACTAACACAAGTGCGAAAAGTGGTTTTTCGACACTAACACAAGTGCGAAAAGTGTTTTTTCCACAATAATACAAGTGCAAAAGCGGTTTCCTGCACCAACACAAGTGCGAAAAGTGGTTTTTCAACACTAACACAAGTGCGAAATGTGGTTTTTCAACACTATCACAAGTGCAAAAAGTGTTTTTTCCACACTAATACAAGTGCGAAAAGTGTTTTTTCAACACAAACACAAGTGCGAAAAGTGTTTTTTCCACACTAATACAAGTGCAAAAGTGGTTTCCTGCACCAACACAAGTGCGAAAAGTGGTTTTTCAACACTAACACAAGTGCGAAAAGTGGTTTTTCAACACTAACACATGCGCGAAAAGTGGTTTTTCCACACTAATACAAGTGCAAAAGCAGTTTCCTGCACCAACACAAGTGCAAAAAGTGGTTTTTCAACACTAACACAAGTGCGAAAAGTGGTTTTTCAACACTATCACAAGTGCAAAAAGTGTTTTTTCCACACTAATACAAGTGCAAAAGTGGTTTCCTGCACCAACATAAGTGCGAAAAGTGGTTTTTCAACACTAACACAAGTGCGAAAAGTGGTTTTTCAACACTAACACAAGTGCGAAAAGTGGTTTTTCAACACTAACACAAGTGCGAAAAGTGGTTTTTCGAAACTAATACAAGTGCAAAAGTGGTTTCCTGCACCAACACAAGTGCGAAAAGTTGCTTTTCAACACTAACACAAGTGCGAAAAGTGGTTTTTCAACACTATCACAAGTGCAAAAAGTGTTTTTTCCACACTAATACAAGTGCAAAAGTGGTTTCCTGCACCAACACAAGTGCGAAAAGTGGTTTTTCAACAATAACACAAGTGCGAAAAGTGGTTTTTCAACACTAACACAACTGTGAAAAGTGGTTTTTCCACATTAATACAAGTGCAAAAGTGGTTTCCTGCACCAACACAAGTGCGAAAAGTGGTTTTTCAACACTAACACAAGTGCGAAAAGTGGTTTTTCAACACTAACACAAGTGCGAAAAGTGGTTTTTCCACACTAATACAAGTGCAAAAGTGGTTTCCTGCTCCAACACAAGTGCGAAAAGTGGTTTTTCAACACTAACACATGTGCGAAAAGTGGTTTTTCAACACTAACACAAGTGCGAAAAGTGGTTTTTCCACACTAATACAAGTGCAAAAGTGGTTTCCTGCACCAACACAAGTGCGAAAAGTGGTTTTTCAACACTAACACAAGTGCGAAAAGTGGTTTTTCAACACTAACACAAGTGCGAAAAGTGGTTTTTCCACACTAATACAAGTGCAAAAGCGGTTTCCTGCACCAACACAAGTGCGAAAAGTGGTTTTTCAACACTAACACAAGTGCGAAAAGTGGTTTTTCAACACTATCACAAGTGCAAAAAGTGTTTTTTCCACACTAATACAAGTGCAAAAGTGGTTTCCTGCACCAACACAAGTGCGAAAAGTGGTTTTTCAACACTAACACAAGTGCGAAAAGTGGTTTTTCAACACTAACACAAGTGCGAAAGGTGGTTTTTCAACACTAACACAAGTGCGAAAAGTGGTTTTTCCAAAATAATACAAGTGCAAAAGTGGTTTCCTGCACCAACACAAGTGCGAAAAGTGGCTTTTCAACACTAACACAAGTGCGAAAAGTGGTTTTTCAACACTATCACAAGTGCAAAAAGTGTTTTTTCCACACTAATACAAGTGCAAAAGTGGTTTCCTGCACCAACACAAGTGCGAAAAGTGGTTTTTCAACAATAACACAAGTGCGAAAAGTGGTTTTTCAACACTAACACAACTGTGAAAAGTGGTTTTTCCACACTAATACAAGTGCAAAAGTGGTTTCCTGCACCAACACAAGTGCGAAAAGTGGTTTTTCAACACTAACACAAGTGCAAAAAGTGGTTTTTCCAAACTAATACAAGTGCAAAAGTGGTTTCCTGCACCAACACAAGTGCGAAAAGTGGTTTTTCAACACTAACACAAGTGCGAAAAGTGGTTTTTCAACACTAACACAAGTGCGAAAAGTCGTTTTTCCACACTAATACAAGTGCAAAAGTGGTTTCCTGCACCAACACAAGTGCGAAAAGTGGTTTTTCAACACTAACACAAGTGCGAAAAGTGGTTTTTCAACACTAACACAAGTGCGAAAAGTGGTTTTTCCACACTAATACAAGTGCAAAAGTGGTTTCCTGCACCAACACAAGTGCGAAAAGTGGTTTTTCAACACTAACACAAGTGCGAAAAGTGGTTTTTCAACACTATCACAAGTGCAATAAGTGTTTTTTCCACACTAATACAAGTGCAAAAGTGGTTTCCTGCACCAACACAAGTGCGAAAAGTGGTTTTTCAACACTAACACAAGTGCGAAAAGTGGTTTTTCAACACTAACACAAGTGCGAAAAGTGGTTTTTCCACACTAATACAAGTGCAAAAGCGGTTTCCTGCACCAACACAAGTGCGAAAAGTGGTTTTTCAACACTAACACAAGTGCGAAAAGTGGTTTTTCAACACTATCACAAGTGCAAAAAGTGTTTTTTCCACACTAATACAAGTGCAAAAGTGGTTTCCTGCACCAACACAAGTGCGAAAAGTGGTTTTTCAACACTAACACAAGTGCGAAAAGTGGTTTTTCAACACTAACACAAGTGCGAAAGGTGGTTTTTCAACACTAACACAAGTGCGAAAAGTGGTTTTTCCAAAATAATACAAGTGCAAAAGTGGTTTCCTGCACCAACACAAGTGCGAAAAGTGGCTTTTCAACACTAACACAAGTGCGAAAAGTGGTTTTTCAACACTATCACAAGTGCAAAAAGTGTTTTTTCCACACTAATACAAGTGCAAAAGTGGTTTCCTGCACCAACACAAGTGCGAAAAGTGGTTTTTCAACAATAACACAAGTGCGAAAAGTGGTTTTTCAACACTAACACAACTGTGAAAAGTGGTTTTTCCACACTAATACAAGTGCAAAAGTGGTTTCCTGCACCAACACAAGTGCGAAAAGTGGTTTTACAACACTAACACAAGTGCGAAAAGTGGATTTTCAACAGTAACACAAGTGCGAAAAGTGGTTTTTCCACACTAATACAAGTGCAAAAGCGGTTTCCTGCACCAACACAAGTGCGAAAAGTGGTTTTTCAACACTAACACAAGTGCGAAAAGTGGTTTTTCAACACTATCACAAGTGCAAAAAGTGTTTTTTCCACACTAATACAAGTGCAAAAGTGGTTTCCTGCACCAACACAAGTGCGAAAAGTGGTTTTTCAACACTAACACAAGTGCGAAAAGTGGTTTTTCAACACTAACACAAGTGCGAAAGGTGGTTTTTCAACACTAACACAAGTGCGAAAAGTGGTTTTTCCAAAATAATACAAGTGCAAAAGTGGTTTCCTGCACCAACACAAGTGCGAAAAGTGGCTTTTCAACACTAACACAAGTGCGAAAAGTGGTTTTTCAACACTATCACAAGTGCAAAAAGTGTTTTTTCCACACTAATACAAGTGCAAAAGTGGTTTCCTGCACCAACACAAGTGCGAAAAGTGGTTTTTCAACAATAACACAAGTGCGAAAAGTGGTTTTTCAACACTAACACAACTGTGAAAAGTGGTTTTTCCACACTAATACAAGTGCAAAAGTGGTTTCCTGCACCAACACAAGTGCGAAAAGTGGTTTTTCAACACTAACACAAGTGCAAAAAGTGGTTTTTCCAAACTAATACAAGTGCAAAAGTGGTTTCCTGCACCAACACAAGTGCGAAAAGTGGTTTTTCAACACTAACACAAGTGCGAAAAGTGGTTTTTCAACACTAACACAAGTGCGAAAAGTGGTTTTTCCACACTAATACAAGTGCAAAAGTGGTTTCCTGCACCAACACAAGTGCGAAAAGTGGTTTTTCAACACTAACACAAGTGCGAAAAGTGGTTTTTCAACACTATCACAAGTGCAATAAGTGTTTTTTCCACACTAATACAAGTGCAAAAGTGGTTTCCTGCACCAACACAAGTGCGAAAAGTGGTTTTTCAACACTAACACAAGTGCGAAAAGTGGTTTTTTCACACTAATACAAGTGCAAAAGTGGTTTCCTGCACCAACACAAGTGCGAAAAGTGGTTTTTCAACACTAACACAAGTGCGAAAAGTGGTTTTTCAACACTATCACAAGTGCAAAAAGTGTTTTTTCCGCACTAATACATGTGCAAAAGTGGTTTCCTGCACCAACACAAGTGCGAAAAGTGGTTTTTCAACACTAACACAAGTGCGAAAAGTGGTTTTTCAACACTATCACAAGTGCAAAAAGTGTTTTTTCTACACTAATACAAGTGCAAAAGTGGTTTCCTGCACCAACACAAGTGCGAAAAGTGGTTTTTCAACACTAACACAAGTGCGAAAAGTGGTTTTTCAACACTAACACAAGTGCGAAAAGTGGTTTTTCCACACTAACACAAGTGCAAAAGTGGTTTCCTGCACCAACACAAGTGCGAAAAGTGGTTTTTCAACACTAACACAAGTGCGAAAAGTGGTTTTTCAACACTAACACAAGTGCGAAAAGTGGTTTTTCAACACTAACACAAGTGCGAAAAGTGTTTTTTCCACACTAATACAAGTGCAAAAGTGGTTTCCTGCACCAACACAAGTGCGAAAAGTGGTTTTTCAACACTAACACAAGTGCGAAAAGTGGTTTTTCCACACTAATACAAGTGCGAAAAGTTGTTTTTCCACACTAATACAAGTGCAAAAGTGGTTTTTCAACACTAACACAAGTGCGAAAAGTGGTTTTTCAACACTAACACAAGTGCGAAAAGTGTTTTTTCCACACTAATACAAGTGCAAAAGTGGTTTTTCAACACTAACACAAGTGCGAAAAGTGGTTTTTCAACACTAACACAAGTGCGAAAAGTGTTTTTTCCACACTAATACAAGTGCAAAAGTGGTTTCGTGCACCAACACAAGTGCGAAAAGTGGTTTTTCAACACTAACACAAGTGCGAAAAGTGGTTTTTCAACACTAACACAAGTGCGAAAAGTGTTTTTTCCACACTAATACAAGTGCAAAAGTGGTTTCGTGCACCAACACAAGTGCAAAAAGTGGTTTTTCAACACTAACACAAGTGCGAAAAGTGTTTTTTCCACACTAATACAAGTGCAAAAGTGGTTTCCTGCACCAACACAAGTGCGAAAAGTGGTTTTTGAACACTAACACAAGTGCGAAAAGTGGTTTTTCGACACTAACACAAGTGCGAAAAGTGTTTTTTCCACACTAATACAAGTGCAAAAGCGGTTTCCTGCACCAACACAAGTGCGAAAAGTGGTTTTTCAACACTAACACAAGTGCGAAATGTGGTTTTTCAACACTATCACAAGTGCAAAAAGTGTTTTTTCCACACTAATACAAGTGCGAAAAGCGGTTTTTCAACACAAACACAAGTGCGAAAAGTGTTTTTTCCACACTAATACAAGTGCAAAAGTGGTTTCCTGCACCAACACAAGTGCGAAAAGTGGTTTTTCAACACTAACACAAGTGCGAAAAGTGGTTTTTCAACACTAACACATGCGCGAAAAGTGGTTTTTCCACACTCATACAAGTGCAAAAGAGGTTTCCTGGACCAACACAAGTGCAAAAAGTGGTTTTTCAACACTAACACAAGTGCGAAAAGTGGTTTTTCAACACTATCACAAGTGCAAAAAGTGTTTTTTCCACACTAATACAAGTGCAAAAGTGGTTTCCTGCACCAACACAAGTGCGAAAAGTGGTTTTTCAACACTAACACAAGTGCGAAAAGTGGTTTTTCAACACTAACACAAGTGCGAAAAGTGGTTTTTCAACACTAACACAAGTGCGAAAAGTGGTTTTTCCAAACTAATACAAGTGCAAAAGTGGTTTCCTGCTCCAACACAAGTGCGAAAAGTGGTTTTTCAACACTAACACATGTGCGAAAAGTGGTTTTTCAACACTAACACAAGTGCGAAAAGTGGTTTTTCCACACTAATACAAGTGCAAAAGTGGTTTCCTGCACCAACACAAGTGCGAAAAGTGGTTTTTCAACACTAACACAAGTGCGAAAAGTGGTTTTTCAACACTAACACAAGTGCGAAAAGTGGTTTTTCCACACTAATACAAGTGCAAAAGCAGTTTCCTGCACCAACACAAGTGCGAAAAGTGGTTTTTCAACACTAACACAAGTGCGAAAAGTGGTTTTTCAACACTATCACAAGTGCAAAAAGTGTTTTTTCCACACTAATACAAGTGCAAAAGTGGTTTCCTGCACCAACACAAGTGCGAAAAGTGGTTTTTCAACACTAACACAAGTGCGAAAAGTGGTTTTTCAACACTAACACAAGTGCGAAATGTGGTTTTTCAACACTAACACAAGTGCGAAAAGTGGTTTTTCCAAAATAATACAAGTGCAAAAGTGGTTTCCTGCACCAACACAAGTGCGAAAAGTGGCTTTTCAACACTAACACAAGTGCGAAATGTGGTTTTTCAACACTATCACAAGTGCAAAAAGTGTTTTTTCCACACTAATACAAGTGCAAAAGTGGTTTCCTGCACCAACACAAGTGCGAAAAGTGGTTTTTCAACAATAACACAAGTGCGAAAAGTGGTTTTTCAACACTAACACAACTGTGAAAAGTGGTTTTTCCACACTAATACAAGTGCAAAAGTGGTTTCCTGCACCAACACAAGTGCGAAAAGTGGTTTTTCAACACTAACACAACTGCAAAAAGTGGTTTTTCCAAACTAATACAAGTGCAAAAGTGGTTTCCTGCACCAACACAAGTGCGAAAAGTGGTTTTTCAACACTAACACAAGTGCGAAAAGTGGTTTTTCAACACTAACACAAGTGCGAAAAGTCGTTTTTCCACACTAATACAAGTGCAAAAGTGGTTTCCTGCACCAACACAAGTGCGAAAAGTGGTTTTTCAACACTAACACAAGTGCGAAAAGTGGTTTTTCAACACTAACACAAGTGCGAAAAGTGGTTTTTCCACACTAATACAAGTGCAAAAGTGGTTTCCTGCACCAACACAAGTGCGAAAAGTGGTTTTTCAACACTAACACAAGTGCGAAAAGTGGTTTTTCAACACTATCACAAGTGCAATAAGTGTTTTTTCCACACTAATACAAGTGCAAAAGTGGTTTCCTGCACCAACACAAGTGCGAAAAGTGGTTTTTCAACACTAACACAAGTGCGAAAAGTGGTTTTTTCACACTAATACAAGTGCAAAAGTGGTTTCCTGCACCAACACAAGTGCGAAAAGTGGTTTTTCAACACTAACACAAGTGCGAAAAGTGGTTTTTCAACACTATCACAAGTGCAAAAAGTGTTTTTTCCGCACTAATACATGTGCAAAAGTGGTTTCCTGCACCAACACAAGTGCGAAAAGTGGTTTTTCAACACTAACACAAGTGCGAAAAGTGGTTTTTCAACACTAACACAAGTGCGAAATGTGGTTTTTCAACACTAACACAAGTGCGAAAAGTGGTTTTTCCAAAATAATACAAGTGCAAAAGTGGTTTCCTGCACCAACACAAGTGCGAAAAGTGGCTTTTCAACACTAACACAAGTGCGAAATGTGGTTTTTCAACACTATCACAAGTGCAAAAAGTGTTTTTTCCACACTAATACAAGTGCAAAAGTGGTTTCCTGCACCAACACAAGTGCGAAAAGTGGTTTTTCAACAATAACACAAGTGCGAAAAGTGGTTTTTCAACACTAACACAACTGTGAAAAGTGGTTTTTCCACACTAATACAAGTGCAAAAGTGGTTTCCTGCACCAACACAAGTGCGAAAAGTGGTTTTTCAACACTAACACAACTGCAAAAAGTGGTTTTTCCAAACTAATACAAGTGCAAAAGTGGTTTCCTGCACCAACACAAGTGCGAAAAGTGGTTTTTCAACACTAACACAAGTGCGAAAAGTGGTTTTTCAACACTAACACAAGTGCGAAAAGTCGTTTTTCCACACTAATACAAGTGCAAAAGTGGTTTCCTGCACCAACACAAGTGCGAAAAGTGGTTTTTCAACACTAACACAAGTGCGAAAAGTGGTTTTTCAACACTAACACAAGTGCGAAAAGTGGTTTTTCCACACTAATACAAGTGCAAAAGTGGTTTCCTGCACCAACACAAGTGCGAAAAGTGGTTTTTCAACACTAACACAAGTGCGAAAAGTGGTTTTTCAACACTATCACAAGTGCAATAAGTGTTTTTTCCACACTAATACAAGTGCAAAAGTGGTTTCCTGCACCAACACAAGTGCGAAAAGTGGTTTTTCAACACTAACACAAGTGCGAAAAGTGGTTTTTTCACACTAATACAAGTGCAAAAGTGGTTTCCTGCACCAACACAAGTGCGAAAAGTGGTTTTTCAACACTAACACAAGTGCGAAAAGTGGTTTTTCAACACTATCACAAGTGCAAAAAGTGTTTTTTTCCGCACTAATACATGTGCAAAAGTGGTTTCCTGCACCAACACAAGTGCGAAAAGTGGTTTTTCAACACTAACACAAGTGCGAAAAGTGGTTTTTCAACACTAACACAAGTGCGAAAAGTGGTTTTTCCACACTAACACAAGTGCAAAAGTGGTTTCCTGCACCAACACAAGTGCGAAAAGTGGTTTTTCAACACTAACACAAGTGCGAAAAGTGGTTTTTCAACACTAACACAAGTGCGAAAAGTGTTTTTCAACACTAACACAAGTGCGAAAAGTGTTTTTTCCACACTAATACAAGTGCAAAAGTGGTTTCCTGCACCAACACAAGTGCGAAAAGTGGTTTTTCAACACTAACACAAGTGCGAAAAGTGGTTTTTCCACACTAATACAAGTGCGAAAAGTTGTTTTTCCACACTAATACAAGTGCAAAAGTGGTTTTTCAACACTAACACAAGTGCGAAAAGTGGTTTTTCAACACTAACACAAGTGCGAAAAGTGTTTTTTCCACACTAATACAAGTGCAAAAGTGGTTTTTCCAACACTAACACAAGTGCGAAAAGTGGTTTTTCAACACTAACACAAGTGCGAAAAGTGTTTTTTCCACACTAATACAAGTGCAAAAGTGGTTTCGTGCACCAACACAAGTGCGAAAAGTGGTTTTTCAACACTAACACAAGTGCGAAAAGTGGTTTTTCAACACTAACACAAGTGCGAAAAGTGTTTTTTTCCACACTAATACAAGTGCAAAAGTGGTTTCGTGCACCAACACAAGTGCAAAAAGTGGTTTTTCAACACTAACACAAGTGCGAAAAGTGTTTTTTCCACACTAATACAAGTGCAAAAGTGGTTTCCTGCACCAACACAAGTGCGAAAAGTGGTTTTTGAACACTAACACAAGTGCGAAAAGTGGTTTTTCGACACTAACACAAGTGCGAAAAGTGTTTTTTCCACACTAATACAAGTGCAAAAGCGGTTTCCTGCACCAACCACAAGTGCGAAAAGTGGTTTTTCAACACTAACACAAGTGCGAAATGTGGTTTTTCAACACTATCACAAGTGCAAAAAGTGTTTTTTCCACACTAATACAAGTGCGAAAAGTGGTTTTTCAACACAAACACAAGTGCGAAAAGTGTTTTTTCCACACTAATACAAGTGCAAAAGTGGTTTCCTGCACCAACACAAGTGCGAAAAGTGGTTTTTCAACACTAACACAAGTGCGAAAAGTGGTTTTTCAACACTAACACATGCGCGAAAAGTGGTTTTTCCACACTAATACAAGTGCAAAAGCGGTTTCCTGCACCAACACAAGTGCAAAAAGTGGTTTTTCAACACTAACACAAGTGCGAAAAGTGGTTTTTCAACAATATCACAAGTGCAAAAAGTGTTTTTTCCACACTAATACAAGTGCAAAAGTGGTTTCCTGCACCAACACAAGTGCGAAAAGTGGTTTTTCAACACTAACACAAGTGCGAAAAGTGGTTTTTCAACACTAACACAAGTGCGAAAAGTGGTTTTTCAACACTAACACAAGTGCGAAAAGTGGTTTTTCCAAACTAATACAAGTGCAAAAGTGGTTTCCTGCACCAACACAAGTGCGAAAAGTTGCTTTTCAACACTAACACAAGTGCGAAAAGTGGTTTTTCAACACTATCACAAGTGCAAAAAGTGTTTTTTCCACACTAATACAAGTGCAAAAGTGGTTTCCTGCACCAACACAAGTGCGAAAAGTGGTTTTTCAACAATAACACAAGTGCGAAAAGTGGTTTTTCAACACTAACACAACTGTGAAAAGTGGTTTTTCCACTAATACAAGTGCAAAAGTGGTTTCTTGCACCAACACAAGTGCGAAAAGTGGTTTTTCAACACTAACACAAGTGCGAAAAGTGGTTTTTCAACACTAACACAAGTGCGAAAAGTGGTTTTTCCAAACTAATACAAGTGCAAAAGTGGTTTCCTGCACCAACACAAGTGCGAAAAGTGGTTTTTCAACACTAACACAAGTGCGAAAAGTGGTTTTTCAACACTAACACAAGTGCGAAAAGTCGTTTTTCCACACTAATACAAGTGCAAAAGTGGTTTCCTGCACCAACACAAGTGCGAAAAGTGGTTTTTCAACACTAACACAAGTGCGAAAAGTGGTTTTTCAACACTAACACAAGTGCGAAAAGTGGTTTTTCCACACTAATACAAGTGCAAAAGTGGTTTCCTGCACCAACACAAGTGCGAAAAGTGGTTTTTCAACACTAACACAAGTGCGAAAAGTGGTTTTTCAACACTATCACAAGTGCAAAAAGTGTTTTTTCCGCACTAATACAAGTGCAAAAGTGGTTTCCTGCACCAACACAAGTGCGAAAAGTGGTTTTTCAACACTATCACAAGTGCAAAAAGTGTTTTTTCTACACTAATACAAGTGCAAAAGTGGTTTCCTGCACCAACACAAGTGCGAAAAGTGGTTTTTCAACACTAACACAAGTGCGAAAAGTGGTTTTTCAACACTAACACAAGTGCGAAAAGTGGGTTTCCACACTAACACAAGTGCAAAAGTGGTTTCCTGCACCAACACAAGTGCGAAAAGTGGTTTTTCAACACTAACACAAGTGCGAAAAGTGGTTTTTCAACACTAACACAAGTGCGAAAAGTGGTTTTTCAACACTAACACAAGTGCGAAAAGTGTTTTTTCCACACTAATACAAGTGCAAAAGTGGTTTCCTGCACCAACACAAGTGCGAAAAGTGGTTTTTCAACACTAACACAAGTGCGAAAAGTGGTTTTTCCACACTAATACAAGTGCGAAAAGTTGTTTTTCCACACTAATACAAGTGCAAAAGTGGTTTCCTGCACCAACACAAGTGCGAAAAGTGGTTTTTCAACACTAACACAAGTGCGAAAAGTGGTTTTTTCACACTAATACAAGTGCAAAAGTGGTTTCCTGCACCAACACAAGTGCGAAAAGTGGTTTTTCAACACTAACACAAGTGCGAAAAGTGGTTTTTCAACACTATCACAAGTGCAAAAAGTGTTTTTCCGCACTAATACATGTGCAAAGTGGTTTCCTGCACCAACACAAGTGCGAAAAGTGGTTTTTCAACACTAACACAAGTGCGAAAAGTGGTTTTTCAACACTATCACAAGTGCAAAAAGTGTTTTTCTACACTAATACAAGTGCAAAAGTGGTTTCCTGCACCAACACAAGTGCGAAAAGTGGTTTTTCAACACTAACACAAGTGCGAAAAGTGGTTTTTCAACACTAACACAAGTGCGAAAAGTGGTTTTTTCCACACTAACACAAGTGCAAAAGTGGTTTCCTGCACCAACACAAGTGCGAAAAGTGGTTTTTCAACACTAACACAAGTGCGAAAAGTGGTTTTTCAACACTAACACAAGTGCGAAAAGTGGTTTTTCAACACTAACACAAGTGCGAAAAGTGTTTTTTCCACACTAATACAAGTGCAAAAGTGGTTTCCTGCACCAACACAAGTGCGAAAAGTGGTTTTTCAACACTAACACAAGTGCGAAAAGTGGTTTTTCCACACTAATACAAGTGCGAAAAGTTGTTTTTCCACACTAATACAAGTGCAAAAGTGGTTTTTCAACACTAACACAAGTGCGAAAAGTGGTTTTTCAACACTAACACAAGTGCGAAAAGTGTTTTTTCCACACTAATACAAGTGCAAAAGTGGTTTTTCAACACTAACACAAGTGCGAAAAGTGGTTTTTCAACACTAACACAAGTGCGAAAAGTGTTTTTTCCACACTAATACAAGTGCAAAAGTGGTTTCGTGCACCAACACAAGTGCGAAAAGTGGTTTTTCAACACTAACACAAGTGCGAAAAGTGGTTTTTCAACACTAACACAAGTGCGAAAAGTGTTTTTTCCACACTAATACAAGTGCAAAAGTGGTTTCGTGCACCAACACAAGTGCAAAAAGTGGTTTTTCAACACTAACACAAGTGCGAAAAGTGTTATTTTCCACACTAATACAAGTGCAAAAGTGGTTTCCTGCACCAACACAAGTGCGAAAAGTGGTTTTTGAACACTAACACAAGTGCGAAAAGTGGTTTTTCGACACTAACACAAGTGCGAAAAGTGTTTTTTCCACACTAATACAAGTGCAAAAGCGGTTTCCTGCACCAACACAAGTGCGAAAAGTGGTTTTTCAACACTAACACAAGTGCGAAATGTGGTTTTTCAACACTATCACAAGTGCAAAAAGTGTTTTTTCCACACTAATACAAGTGCGAAAAGTGGTTTTTCAACACAAACACAAGTGCGAAAAGTGTTTTTTCCACACTAATACAAGTGCAAAAGTGGTTTCCTGCACCAACACAAGTGCGAAAAGTGGTTTTTCAACACTAACACAAGTGCGAAAAGTGGTTTTTCAACACTAACACATGCGCGAAAAGTGGTTTTTCCACACTAATACAAGTGCAAAAGAGGTTTCCTGGACCAACACAAGTGCAAAAAGTGGTTTTTCAACACTAACACAAGTGCGAAAAGTGGTTTTTCAACACTATCACAAGTGCAAAAAGTGTTTTTTCCACCTAATACAAGTGCAAAAGTGTTTCCCTGCACCAACACAAGTGCGAAAAGTGGTTTTTCAACACTAACACAAGTGCGAAAAGTGGTTTTTCAACACTAACACAAGTGCGAAAAGTGGTTTTTCAACACTAACACAAGTGCAAAAGTGGTTTCCTGCACCAACACAAGTGCGAAAAGTGGTTTTTCAACACTAACACAAGTGCGAAAAGTGGTTTTTCAACACTAACACAAGTGCGAAAAGTCGTTTTTCCACACTAATACAAGTGCAAAAGTGGTTTCCTGCACCAACACAAGTGCGAAAAGTGGTTTTTCAACACTAACACAAGTGCGAAAAGTGGTTTTTCAACACTAACACAAGTGCGAAAAGTGGTTTTTTCCACACTAATACAAGTGCAAAAGTGGTTTCCTGCACCAACACAAGTGCGAAAAGTGGTTTTTCAACACTAACACAAGTGCGAAAAGTGGTTTTTCAACACTATCACAAGTGCAATAAGTGTTTTTTCCACACTAATACAAGTGCAAAAGTGGTTTCCTGCACCAACACAAGTGCGAAAAGTGGTTTTTCAACACTAACACAAGTGCGAAAAGTGGTTTTTCAACACTAACACAAGTGCGAAAAGTGGTTTTTCCACACTAATACAAGTGCAAAAGCGGTTTCCTGCACCAACACAAGTGCGAAAAGTGGTTTTTTCAACACTAACACAAGTGCGAAAAGTGGTTTTTCAACACTATCACAAGTGCAAAAAGTGTTTTTTCCACACTAATACAAGTGCAAAAGTGGTTTACTGCACCAACACAAGTGCGAAAAGTGGTTTTTCAACACTAACACAAGTGCGAAAAGTGGTTTTTCAACACTAACACAAGTGCGAAAGGTGGTTTTTCAACACTAACACAAGTGCGAAAAGTGGTTTTTCCAAAATAATACAAGTGCAAAAGTGGTTTCCTGCACCAACACAAGTGCGAAAAGTGGCTTTTCAACACTAACACAAGTGCGAAAAGTGGTTTTTCAACACTATCACAAGTGCAAAAAGTGTTTTTTCCACACTAATACAAGTGCAAAAGTGGTTTCCTGCACCAACACAAGTGCGAAAAGTGGTTTTTCAACAATAACACAAGTGCGAAAAGTGGTTTTTCAACACTAACACAACTGTGAAAAGTGGTTTTTCCACACTAATACAAGTGCAAAAGTGGTTTCCTGCACCAACACAAGTGCGAAAAGTGGTTTTACAACACTAACACAAGTGCGAAAAGTGGATTTTCAACAGTAACACAAGTGCGAAAAGTCGTTTTTCCACACTAATACAAGTGCAAAAGCGGTTTCCTGCACCAACACAAGTGCGAAAAGTGGTTTTTCAACACTAACACAAGTGCGAAAAGTGGTTTTTCAACACTATCACAAGTGCAAAAAGTGTTTTTTCCACACTAATACAAGTGCAAAAGTGGTTTCCTGCACCAACACAAGTGCGAAAAGTGGTTTTTCAACACTAACACAAGTGCGAAAAGTGGTTTTTCAACACTAACACAAGTGCGAAAGGTGGTTTTTCAACACTAACACAAGTGCGAAAAGTGGTTTTTCCAAAATAATACAAGTGCAAAAGTGGTTTCCTGCACCAACACAAGTGCGAAAAGTGGCTTTTCAACACTAACACAAGTGCGAAAAGTGGTTTTTCAACACTATCACAAGTGCAAAAAGTGTTTTTTCCACACTAATACAAGTGCAAAAGTGGTTTCCTGCACCAACACAAGTGCGAAAAGTGGTTTTTCAACAATAACACAAGTGCGAAAAGTGGTTTTTCAACACTAACACAACTGTGAAAAGTGGTTTTTCCACACTAATACAAGTGCAAAAGTGGTTTCCTGCACCAACACAAGTGCGAAAAGTGGTTTTTCAACACTAACACAAGTGCAAAAAGTGGTTTTTCCAAACTAATACAAGTGCAAAAGTGGTTTCCTGCACCAACACAAGTGCGAAAAGTGGTTTTTCAACACTAACACAAGTGCGAAAAGTGGTTTTTCAACACTAACACAAGTGCGAAAAGTGGTTTTTCCACACTAATACAAGTGCAAAAGTGGTTTCCTGCACCAACACAAGTGCGAAAAGTGGTTTTTCAACACTAACACAAGTGCGAAAAGTGGTTTTTCAACACTATCACAAGTGCAATAAGTGTTTTTTTCCACACTAATACAAGTGCAAAAGTGGTTTCCTGCACCAACACAAGTGCGAAAAGTGGTTTTTCAACACTAACACAAGTGCGAAAAGTGGTTTTTTCACACTAATACAAGTGCAAAAGTGGTTTCCTGCACCAACACAAGTGCGAAAAGTGGTTTTTCAACACTAACACAAGTGCGAAAAGTGGTTTTTCAACACTATCACAAGTGCAAAAAGTGTTTTTTCCGCACTAATACATGTGCAAAAGTGGTTTCCTGCACCAACACAAGTGCGAAAAGTGGTTTTTCAACACTAACACAAGTGCGAAAAGTGGTTTTTCAACACTATCACAAGTGCAAAAAGTGTTTTTTCTACACTAATACAAGTGCAAAAGTGGTTTCCTGCACCAACACAAGTGCGAAAAGTGGTTTTTCAACACTAACACAAGTGCGAAAAGTGGTTTTTCAACACTAACACAAGTGCGAAAAGTGGTTTTTCCACACTAACACAAGTGCAAAAGTGGTTTCCTGCACCAACACAAGTGCGAAAAGTGGTTTTTCAACACTAACACAAGTGCGAAAAGTGGTTTTTCAACACTAACACAAGTGCGAAAAGTGGTTTTTCAACACTAACACAAGTGCGAAAAGTGTTTTTTCCACACTAATACAAGTGCAAAAGTGGTTTCCTGCACCAACACAAGTGCGAAAAGTGGTTTTTCAACACTAACACAAGTGCGAAAAGTGGTTTTTCCACACTAATACAAGTGCGAAAAGTTGTTTTTCCACACTAATACAAGTGCAAAAGTGGTTTTTCAACACTAACACAAGTGCGAAAAGTGGTTTTTCAACACTAACACAAGTGCGAAAAGTGTTTTTTCCACACTAATACAAGTGCAAAAGTGGTTTTTCAACACTAACACAAGTGCGAAAAGTGGTTTTTCAACACTAACACAAGTGCGAAAAGTGTTTTTTCCACACTAATACAAGTGCAAAAGTGGTTTCGTGCACCAACACAAGTGCGAAAAGTGGTTTTTCAACACTAACACAAGTGCGAAAAGTGGTTTTTCAACACTAACACAAGTGCGAAAAGTGTTTTTTCCACACTAATACAAGTGCAAAAGTGGTTTCTTGCACCAACACAAGTGCAAAAAGTGGTTTTTCAACACTAACACAAGTGCGAAAAGTGTTTTTTCCACACTAATACAAGTGCAAAAGTGGTTTCCTGCACCAACACAAGTGCGAAAAGTGGTTTTTGAACACTAACACAAGTGCGAAAAGTGGTTTTTCGACACTAACACAAGTGCGAAAAGTGTTTTTTCCACACTAATACAAGTGCAAAAGCGGTTTCCTGCACCAACACAAGTGCGAAAAGTGGTTTTTCAACACTAACACAAGTGCGAAATGTGGTTTTTCAACACTATCACAAGTGCAAAAAGTGTTTTTTCCACACTAATACAAGTGCGAAAAGTGGTTTTTCAACACAAACACAAGTGCGAAAAGTGTTTTTTCCACACTAATACAAGTACAAAAGTGGTTTCCTGCACCAACACAAGTGCGAAAAGTGGTTTTTCAACACTAACACAAGTGCGAAAAGTGGTTTTTCAACACTAACACATGCGCGAAAAGTGGTTTTTCCACACTAATACAAGTGCAAAAGAGGTTTCCTGGACCAACACAAGTGCAAAAAGTGGTTTTTCAACACTAACACAAGTGCGAAAAGTGGTTTTTCAACACTATCACAAGTGCAAAAAGTGTTTTTTCCACACTAATACAAGTGCAAAAGTGGTTTCCTGCACCAACACAAGTGCAAAAAGTGGTTTTTCAACACTAACACAAGTGCGAAAAGTGGTTTTTCAACACTAACACAAGTGCGAAAAGTGGTTTTTCAACACTAACACAAGTGCGAAAAGTGGTTTTTCCAAACTAATACAAGTGCAAAAGTGGTTTCCTGCTCCAACACAAGTGCGAAAAGTGGTTTTTCAACACTAACACATGTGCGAAAAGTGGTTTTTCAACACTAACACAAGTGCGAAAAGTGGTTTTTCCACACTAATACAAGTGCAAAAGTGGTTTCCTGCACCAACACAAGTGCGAAAAGTGGTTTTTCAACACTAACACAAGTGCGAAAAGTGGTTTTTCAACACTAACACAAGTGCGAAAAGTGGTTTTTCCACACTAATACAAGTGCAAAAGCAGTTTCCTGCACCAACACAAGTGCGAAAAGTGGTTTTTCAACACTAACACAAGTGCGAAAAGTGGTTTTTCAACACTATCACAAGTGCAAAAAGTGTTTTTTCCACACTAATACAAGTGCAAAAGTGGTTTCCTGCACCAACACAAGTGCGAAAAGTGGTTTTTCAACACTAACACAAGTGCGAAAAGTGGTTTTTCAACACTAACACAAGTGCGAAATGTGGTTTTTCAACACTAACACAAGTGCGAAAAGTGGTTTTTCCAAAATAATACAAGTGCAAAAGTGGTTTCCTGCACCAACACAAGTGCGAAAAGTGGCTTTTCAACACTAACACAAGTGCGAAATGTGGTTTTTCAACACTATCACAAGTGCAAAAAGTGTTTTTTCCACACTAATACAAGTGCAAAAGTGGTTTCCTGCACCAACACAAGTGCGAAAAGTGGTTTTTCAACAATAACACAAGTGCGAAAAGTGGTTTTTCAACACTAACACAACTGTGAAAAGTGGTTTTTCCACACTAATACAAGTGCAAAAGTGGTTTCCTGCACCAACACAAGTGCGAAAAGTGGTTTTTCAACACTAACACAACTGCAAAAAGTGGTTTTTCCAAACTAATACAAGTGCAAAAGTGGTTTCCTGCACCAACACAAGTGCGAAAAGTGGTTTTTCAACACTAACACAAGTGCGAAAAGTGGTTTTTCAACACTAACACAAGTGCGAAAAGTCGTTTTTCCACACTAATACAAGTGCAAAAGTGGTTTCCTGCACCAACACAAGTGCGAAAAGTGGTTTTTCAACACTAACACAAGTGCGAAAAGTGGTTTTTCAACACTAACACAAGTGCGAAAAGTGGTTTTTCCACACTAATACAAGTGCAAAAGTGGTTTCCTGCACCAACACAAGTGCGAAAAGTGGTTTTTCAACACTAACACAAGTGCGAAAAGTGGTTTTTCAACACTATCACAAGTGCAATAAGTGTTTTTTCCACACTAATACAAGTGCAAAAGTGGTTTCCTGCACCAACACAAGTGCGAAAAGTGGTTTTTCAACACTAACACAAGTGCGAAAAGTGGTTTTTTCACACTAATACAAGTGCAAAAGTGGTTTCCTGCACCAACACAAGTGCGAAAAGTGGTTTTTCAACACTAACACAAGTGCGAAAAGTGGTTTTTCAACACTATCACAAGTGCAAAAAGTGTTTTTTCCGCACTAATACATGTGCAAAAGTGGTTTCCTGCACCAACACAAGTGCGAAAAGTGGTTTTTCAACACTAACACAAGTGCGAAAAGTGGTTTTTCAACACTATCACAAGTGCAAAAAGTGTTTTTTCTACACTAATACAAGTGCAAAAGTGGTTTCCTGCACCAACACAAGTGCGAAAAGTGGTTTTTCAACACTAACACAAGTGCGAAAAGTGGTTTTTCAACACTAACACAAGTGCGAAAAGTGGTTTTTCCACACTAACACAAGTGCAAAAGTGGTTTCCTGCACCAACACAAGTGCGAAAAGTGGTTTTTCAACACTAACACAAGTGCGAAAAGTGGTTTTTCAACACTAACACAAGTGCGAAAAGTGGTTTTTCAACACTAACACAAGTGCGAAAAGTGTTTTTTCCACACTAATACAAGTGCAAAAGTGGTTTCCTGCACCAACACAAGTGCGAAAAGTGGTTTTTCAACACTAACACAAGTGCGAAAAGTGGTTTTTCCACTCTAATACAAGTGCGAAAAGTTGTTTTTCCACACTAATACAAGTGCAAAAGTGGTTTTTCAACACTAACACAAGTGCGAAAAGTGGTTTTTCAACACTAACACAAGTGCGAAAAGTGTTTTTTCAACACTAATACAAGTGCAAAAGTGGTTTTTCAACACTAACACAAGTGCGAAAAGTGGTTTTTCAACACTAACACAAGTGCGAAAAGTGTTTTTTCCACACTAATACAAGTGCAAAAGTGGTTTCGTGCACCAACACAAGTGCGAAAAGTGGTTTTTCAACACTAACACAAGTGCGAAAAGTGGTTTTTCAACACTAACACAAGTGCGAAAAGTGTTTTTTCCACACTAATACAAGTGCAAAAGTGGTTTCGTGCACCAACACAAGTGCAAAAAGTGGTTTTTCAACACTAACACAAGTGCGAAAAGTGTTTTTTCCACACTAATACAAGTGCAAAAGTGGTTTCCTGCACCAACACAAGTGCGAAAAGTGGTTTTTGAACACTAACACAAGTGCGAAAAGTGGTTTTTCGACACTAACACAAGTGCGAAAAGTGTTTTTTCCACACTAATACAAGTGCAAAAGCGGTTTCCTGCACCAACACAAGTGCGAAAAGTGGTTTTTCAACACTAACACAAGTGCGAAATGTGGTTTTTCAACACTATCACAAGTGCAAAAAGTGTTTTTTCCACACTAATACAAGTGCGAAAAGTGGTTTTTCAACACAAACACAAGTGCGAAAAGTGTTTTTTCCACACTAATACAAGTGCAAAAGTGGTTTCCTGCACCAACACAAGTGCGAAAAGTGGTTTTTCAACACTAACACAAGTGCGAAAAGTGGTTTTTCAACACTAACACATGCGCGAAAAGTGGTTTTTCCACACTAATACAAGTGCAAAAGCGGTTTCCTGCACCAACACAAGTGCAAAAAGTGGTTTTTCAACACTAACACAAGTGCGAAAAGTGGTTTTTCAACAATATCACAAGTGCAAAAAGTGTTTTTTCCACACTAATACAAGTGCAAAAGTGGTTTCCTGCACCAACACAAGTGCGAAAAGTGGTTTTTCAACACTAACACAAGTGCGAAAAGTGGTTTTTCAACACTAACACAAGTGCGAAAAGTGGTTTTTCAACACTAACACAAGTGCGAAAAGTGGTTTTTCCAAACTAATACAAGTGCAAAAGTGGTTTCCTGCACCAACACAAGTGCGAAAAGTTGCTTTTCAACACTAACACAAGTGCGAAAAGTGGTTTTTCAACACTATCACAAGTGCAAAAAGTGTTTTTTCCACACTAATACAAGTGCAAAAGTGGTTTCCTGCACCAACACAAGTGCGAAAAGTGGTTTTTCAACAATAACACAAGTGCGAAAAGTGGTTTTTCAACACTAACACAACTGTGAAAAGTGGTTTTTCCACTAATACAAGTGCAAAAGTGGTTTCTTGCACCAACACAAGTGCGAAAAGTGGTTTTTCAACACTAACACAAGTGCGAAAAGTGGTTTTTCAACACTAACACAAGTGCGAAAAGTGGTTTTTCCAAACTAATACAAGTGCAAAAGTGGTTTCCTGCACCAACACAAGTGCGAAAAGTGGTTTTTCAACACTAACACAAGTGCGAAAAGTGGTTTTTCAACACTAACACAAGTGCGAAAAGTCGTTTTTCCACACTAATACAAGTGCAAAAGTGGTTTCCTGCACCAACACAAGTGCGAAAAGTGGTTTTTCAACACTAACACAAGTGCGAAAAGTGGTTTTTCAACACTAACACAAGTGCGAAAAGTGGTTTTTCCACACTAATACAAGTGCAAAAGTGGTTTCCTGCACCAACACAAGTGCGAAAAGTGGTTTTTCAACACTAACACAAGTGCGAAAAGTGGTTTTTCAACACTATCACAAGTGCAAAAAGTGTTTTTTCCGCACTAATACAAGTGCAAAAGTGGTTTCCTGCACCAACACAAGTGCGAAAAGTGGTTTTTCAACACTATCACAAGTGCAAAAAGTGTTTTTTCTACACTAATACAAGTGCAAAAGTGGTTTCCTGCACCAACACAAGTGCGAAAAGTGGTTTTTCAACACTAACACAAGTGCGAAAAGTGGTTTTTCAACACTAACACAAGTGCGAAAAGTGGGTTTTCCACACTAACACAAGTGCAAAAGTGGTTTCCTGCACCAACACAAGTGCGAAAAGTGGTTTTTCAACACTAACACAAGTGCGAAAAGTGGTTTTTCAACACTAACACAAGTGCGAAAAGTGGTTTTTCAACACTAACACAAGTGCGAAAAGTGTTTTTTCCACACTAATACAAGTGCAAAAGTGGTTTCCTGCACCAACACAAGTGCGAAAAGTGGTTTTTCAACACTAACACAAGTGCGAAAAGTGGTTTTTCCACACTAATACAAGTGCGAAAAGTTGTTTTTCCACACTAATACAAGTGCAAAAGTGGTTTCCTGCACCAACACAAGTGCGAAAAGTGGTTTTTCAACACTAACACAAGTGCGAAAAGTGGTTTTTTCACACTAATACAAGTGCAAAAGTGGTTTCCTGCACCAACACAAGTGCGAAAAGTGGTTTTTCAACACTAACACAAGTGCGAAAAGTGGTTTTTCAACACTATCACAAGTGCAAAAAGTGTTTTTTCCGCACTAATACATGTGCAAAAGTGGTTTCCTGCACCAACACAAGTGCGAAAAGTGGTTTTTCAACACTAACACAAGTGCGAAAAGTGGTTTTTCAACACTATCACAAGTGCAAAAAGTGTTTTTTCTACACTAATACAAGTGCAAAAGTGGTTTCCTGCACCAACACAAGTGCGAAAAGTGGTTTTTCAACACTAACACAAGTGCGAAAAGTGGTTTTTCAACACTAACACAAGTGCGAAAAGTGGTTTTTCCACACTAACACAAGTGCAAAAGTGGTTTCCTGCACCAACACAAGTGCGAAAAGTGGTTTTTCAACACTAACACAAGTGCGAAAAGTGGTTTTTCAACACTAACACAAGTGCGAAAAGTGGTTTTTCAACACTAACACAAGTGCGAAAAGTGTTTTTTCCACACTAATACAAGTGCAAAAGTGGTTTCCTGCACCAACACAAGTGCGAAAAGTGGTTTTTCAACACTAACACAAGTGCGAAAAGTGGTTTTTCCACACTAATACAAGTGCGAAAAGTTGTTTTTCCACACTAATACAAGTGCAAAAGTGGTTTTTCAACACTAACACAAGTGCGAAAAGTGGTTTTTCAACACTAACACAAGTGCGAAAAGTGTTTTTTCCACACTAATACAAGTGCAAAAGTGGTTTTTCAACACTAACACAAGTGCGAAAAGTGGTTTTTCAACACTAACACAAGTGCGAAAAGTGTTTTTTCCACACTAATACAAGTGCAAAAGTGGTTTCGTGCACCAACACAAGTGCGAAAAGTGGTTTTTCAACACTAACACAAGTGCGAAAAGTGGTTTTTCAACACTAACACAAGTGCGAAAAGTGTTTTTTCCACACTAATACAAGTGCAAAAGTGGTTTCGTGCACCAACACAAGTGCAAAAAGTGGTTTTTCAACACTAACACAAGTGCGAAAAGTGTTTTTTCCACACTAATACAAGTGCAAAAGTGGTTTCCTGCACCAACACAAGTGCGAAAAGTGGTTTTTGAACACTAACACAAGTGCGAAAAGTGGTTTTTCGACACTAACACAAGTGCGAAAAGTGTTTTTTCCACACTAATACAAGTGCAAAAGCGGTTTCCTGCACCAACACAAGTGCGAAAAGTGGTTTTTCAACACTAACACAAGTGCGAAATGTGGTTTTTCAACACTATCACAAGTGCAAAAAGTGTTTTTTCCACACTAATACAAGTGCGAAAAGTGGTTTTTCAACACAAACACAAGTGCGAAAAGTGTTTTTTCCACACTAATACAAGTGCAAAAGTGGTTTCCTGCACCAACACAAGTGCGAAAAGTGGTTTTTCAACACTAACACAAGTGCGAAAAGTGGTTTTTCAACACTAACACATGCGCGAAAAGTGGTTTTTCCACACTAATACAAGTGCAAAAGAGGTTTCCTGGACCAACACAAGTGCAAAAAGTGGTTTTTCAACACTAACACAAGTGCGAAAAGTGGTTTTTCAACACTATCACAAGTGCAAAAAGTGTTTTTTCCACACTAATACAAGTGCAAAAGTGGTTTCCTGCACCAACACAAGTGCGAAAAGTGGTTTTTCAACACTAACACAAGTGCGAAAAGTGGTTTTTCAACACTAACACAAGTGCGAAAAGTGGTTTTTCAACACTAACACAAGTGCGAAAAGTGGTTTTTCCAAACTAATACAAGTGCAAAAGTGGTTTCCTGCTCCAACACAAGTGCGAAAAGTGGTTTTTCAACACTAACACATGTGCGAAAAGTGGTTTTTCAACACTAACACAAGTGCGAAAAGTGGTTTTTCCACACTAATACAAGTGCAAAAGTGGTTTCCTGCACCAACACAAGTGCGAAAAGTGGTTTTTCAACACTAACACAAGTGCGAAAAGTGGTTTTTCAACACTAACACAAGTGCGAAAAGTGGTTTTTCCACACTAATACAAGTGCAAAAGCAGTTTCCTGCACCAACACAAGTGCGAAAAGTGGTTTTTCAACACTAACACAAGTGCGAAAAGTGGTTTTTCAACACTATCACAAGTGCAAAAAGTGTTTTTTCCACACTAATACAAGTGCAAAAGTGGTTTCCTGCACCAACACAAGTGCGAAAAGTGGTTTTTCAACACTAACACAAGTGCGAAAAGTGGTTTTTCAACACTAACACAAGTGCGAAATGTGGTTTTTCAACACTAACACAAGTGCGAAAAGTGGTTTTTCCAAAATAATACAAGTGCAAAAGTGGTTTCCTGCACCAACACAAGTGCGAAAAGTGGCTTTTCAACACTAACACAAGTGCGAAATGTGGTTTTTCAACACTATCACAAGTGCAAAAAGTGTTTTTTCCACACTAATACAAGTGCAAAAGTGGTTTCCTGCACCAACACAAGTGCGAAAAGTGGTTTTTCAACAATAACACAAGTGCGAAAAGTGGTTTTTCAACACTAACACAACTGTGAAAAGTGGTTTTTCCACACTAATACAAGTGCAAAAGTGGTTTCCTGCACCAACACAAGTGCGAAAAGTGGTTTTTCAACACTAACACAACTGCAAAAAGTGGTTTTTCCAAACTAATACAAGTGCAAAAGTGGTTTCCTGCACCAACACAAGTGCGAAAAGTGGTTTTTCAACACTAACACAAGTGCGAAAAGTGGTTTTTCAACACTAACACAAGTGCGAAAAGTCGTTTTTCCACACTAATACAAGTGCAAAAGTGGTTTCCTGCACCAACACAAGTGCGAAAAGTGGTTTTTCAACACTAACACAAGTGCGAAAAGTGGTTTTTCAACACTAACACAAGTGCGAAAAGTGGTTTTTCCACACTAATACAAGTGCAAAAGTGGTTTCCTGCACCAACACAAGTGCGAAAAGTGGTTTTTCAACACTAACACAAGTGCGAAAAGTGGTTTTTCAACACTATCACAAGTGCAATAAGTGTTTTTTCCACACTAATACAAGTGCAAAAGTGGTTTCCTGCACCAACACAAGTGCGAAAAGTGGTTTTTCAACACTAACACAAGTGCGAAAAGTGGTTTTTTCACACTAATACAAGTGCAAAAGTGGTTTCCTGCACCAACACAAGTGCGAAAAGTGGTTTTTCAACACTAACACAAGTGCGAAAAGTGGTTTTTCAACACTATCACAAGTGCAAAAAGTGTTTTTTCCGCACTAATACATGTGCAAAAGTGGTTTCCTGCACCAACACAAGTGCGAAAAGTGGTTTTTCAACACTAACACAAGTGCGAAAAGTGGTTTTTCAACACTATCACAAGTGCAAAAAGTGTTTTTTCTACACTAATACAAGTGCAAAAGTGGTTTCCTGCACCAACACAAGTGCGAAAAGTGGTTTTTCAACACTAACACAAGTGCGAAAAGTGGTTTTTCAACACTAACACAAGTGCGAAAAGTGGTTTTTCCACACTAACACAAGTGCAAAAGTGGTTTCCTGCACCAACACAAGTGCGAAAAGTGGTTTTTCAACACTAACACAAGTGCGAAAAGTGGTTTTTCAACACTAACACAAGTGCGAAAAGTGGTTTTTCAACACTAACACAAGTGCGAAAAGTGTTTTTTCCACACTAATACAAGTGCAAAAGTGGTTTCCTGCACCAACACAAGTGCGAAAAGTGGTTTTTCAACACTAACACAAGTGCGAAAAGTGGTTTTTCCACACTAATACAAGTGCGAAAAGTTGTTTTTCCACACTAATACAAGTGCAAAAGTGGTTTTTCAACACTAACACAAGTGCGAAAAGTGGTTTTTCAACACTAACACAAGTGCGAAAAGTGTTTTTTCCACACTAATACAAGTGCAAAAGTGGTTTTTCAACACTAACACAAGTGCGAAAAGTGGTTTTTCAACACTAACACAAGTGCGAAAAGTGTTTTTTCCACACTAATACAAGTGCAAAAGTGGTTTCGTGCACCAACACAAGTGCGAAAAGTGGTTTTTCAACACTAACACAAGTGCGAAAAGTGGTTTTTCAACACTAACACAAGTGCGAAAAGTGTTTTTTCCACACTAATACAAGTGCAAAAGTGGTTTCGTGCACCAACACAAGTGCAAAAAGTGGTTTTTCAACACTAACACAAGTGCGAAAAGTGTTTTTTCCACACTAATACAAGTGCAAAAGTGGTTTCCTGCACCAACACAAGTGCGAAAAGTGGTTTTTGAACACTAACACAAGTGCGAAAAGTGGTTTTTCGACACTAACACAAGTGCGAAAAGTGTTTTTTCCACACTAATACAAGTGCAAAAGCGGTTTCCTGCACCAACACAAGTGCGAAAAGTGGTTTTTCAACACTAACACAAGTGCGAAATGTGGTTTTTCAACACTATCACAAGTGCAAAAAGTGTTTTTTCCACACTAATACAAGTGCGAAAAGTGGTTTTTCAACACAAACACAAGTGCGAAAAGTGTTTTTTCCACACTAATACAAGTGCAAAAGTGGTTTCCTGCACCAACACAAGTGCGAAAAGTGGTTTTTCAACACTAACACAAGTGCGAAAAGTGGTTTTTCAACACTAACACATGCGCGAAAAGTGGTTTTTCCACACTAATACAAGTGCAAAAGCGGTTTCCTGCACCAACACAAGTGCAAAAAGTGGTTTTTCAACACTAACACAAGTGCGAAAAGTGGTTTTTCAACAATATCACAAGTGCAAAAAGTGTTTTTTCCACACTAATACAAGTGCAAAAGTGGTTTCCTGCACCAACACAAGTGCGAAAAGTGGTTTTTCAACACTAACACAAGTGCGAAAAGTGGTTTTTCAACACTAACACAAGTGCGAAAAGTGGTTTTTCAACACTAACACAAGTGCGAAAAGTGGTTTTTCCAAACTAATACAAGTGCAAAAGTGGTTTCCTGCACCAACACAAGTGCGAAAAGTTGCTTTTCAACACTAACACAAGTGCGAAAAGTGGTTTTTCAACACTATCACAAGTGCAAAAAGTGTTTTTTCCACACTAATACAAGTGCAAAAGTGGTTTCCTGCACCAACACAAGTGCGAAAAGTGGTTTTTCAACAATAACACAAGTGCGAAAAGTGGTTTTTCAACACTAACACAACTGTGAAAAGTGGTTTTTCCACTAATACAAGTGCAAAAGTGGTTTCTTGCACCAACACAAGTGCGAAAAGTGGTTTTTCAACACTAACACAAGTGCGAAAAGTGGTTTTTCAACACTAACACAAGTGCGAAAAGTGGTTTTTCCAAACTAATACAAGTGCAAAAGTGGTTTCCTGCACCAACACAAGTGCGAAAAGTGGTTTTTCAACACTAACACAAGTGCGAAAAGTGGTTTTTCAACACTAACACAAGTGCGAAAAGTCGTTTTTCCACACTAATACAAGTGCAAAAGTGGTTTCCTGCACCAACACAAGTGCGAAAAGTGGTTTTTCAACACTAACACAAGTGCGAAAAGTGGTTTTTCAACACTAACACAAGTGCGAAAAGTGGTTTTTCCACACTAATACAAGTGCAAAAGTGGTTTCCTGCACCAACACAAGTGCGAAAAGTGGTTTTTCAACACTAACACAAGTGCGAAAAGTGGTTTTTCAACACTATCACAAGTGCAAAAAGTGTTTTTTCCGCACTAATACAAGTGCAAAAGTGGTTTCCTGCACCAACACAAGTGCGAAAAGTGGTTTTTCAACACTATCACAAGTGCAAAAAGTGTTTTTTCTACACTAATACAAGTGCAAAAGTGGTTTCCTGCACCAACACAAGTGCGAAAAGTGGTTTTTCAACACTAACACAAGTGCGAAAAGTGGTTTTTCAACACTAACACAAGTGCGAAAAGTGGGTTTTCCACACTAACACAAGTGCAAAAGTGGTTTCCTGCACCAACACAAGTGCGAAAAGTGGTTTTTCAACACTAACACAAGTGCGAAAAGTGGTTTTTCAACACTAACACAAGTGCGAAAAGTGGTTTTTCAACACTAACACAAGTGCGAAAAGTGTTTTTTCCACACTAATACAAGTGCAAAAGTGGTTTCCTGCACCAACACAAGTGCGAAAAGTGGTTTTTCAACACTAACACAAGTGCGAAAAGTGGTTTTTCCACACTAATACAAGTGCGAAAAGTTGTTTTTCCACACTAATACAAGTGCAAAAGTGGTTTTTCAACACTAACACAAGTGCGAAAAGTCGTTTTTCAACACTAACACAAGTGCGAAAAGTGTTTTTTCCACACTAATACAAGTGCAAAAGTTGTTTTTCAACACTAACACAAGTGCGAAAAGTGGTTTTTCAACACTAACACAAGTGCGAAAAGTGTTTTTTCCACACTAATACAAGTGCAAAAGTGGTTTCGTGCACCAACACAAGTGCGAAAAGTGGTTTTTCAACACTAACACAAGTGCGAAAAGTGTTTTTTCCACACTAATACAAGTGCAAAAGTGGTTTCCTGCACCAACACAAGTGCGAAAAGTGGTTTTTCAACACTAACACAAGTGCGAAAAGTGGTTTTTCAACACTAACACAAATGCGAAAAGTGGTTTTTCCACACTAATACAAGTGCAAAAGTGGTTTCCTGCACCAACACAAGTGCGAAAAGTGGTTTTTCAACACTAACACAAGTGCGAAAAGTGTTTTTTCCACACTAATACAAGTGCAAAAGTGGTTTCCTGCACCAACACAAGTGCGAAAAGTGGTTTTTGAACACTAACACAAGTGCGAAAAGTGGTTTTTCGACACTAACACAAGTGCAAAAAGTGTTTTTTCCACAATAATACAAGTGCAAAAGCGGTTTCCTGCACCAACACAAGTGCGAAAAGTGGTTTTTCAACACTAACACAAGTGCGAAATGTGGTTTTTCAACACTATCACAAGTGCAAAAAGTGTTTTTTCCACACTAATACAAGTGCGAAAAGTGTTTTTTCAACACAAACACAAGTGCGAAAAGTGTTTTTTCCACACTAATACAAGTGCAAAAGTGGTTTCCTGCACCAACACAAGTGCGAAAAGTGGTTTTTCAACACTAACACAAGTGCGAAAAGTGGTTTTTCAACACTAACACATGCGCGAAAAGTGGTTTTTCCACACTAATACAAGTGCAAAAGCAGTTTCCTGCACCAACACAAGTGCAAAAAGTGGTTTTTCAACACTAACACAAGTGCGAAAAGTGGTTTTTCAACACTATCACAAGTGCAAAAAGTGTTTTTTCCACACTAATACAAGTGCAAAAGTGGTTTCCTGCACCAACATAAGTGCGAAAAGTGGTTTTTCAACACTAACACAAGTGCGAAAAGTGGTTTTTCAACACTAACACAAGTGCGAAAAGTGGTTTTTCAACACTAACACAAGTGCGAAAAGTGGTTTTTCCAAACTAATACAAGTGCAAAAGTGGTTTCCTGCACCAACACAAGTGCGAAAAGTTGCTTTTCAACACTAACACAAGTGCGAAAAGTGGTTTTTCAACACTATCACAAGTGCAAAAAGTGTTTTTTCCACACTAATACAAGTGCAAAAGTGGTTTCCTGCACCAACACAAGTGCGAAAAGTGGTTTTTCAACAATAACACAAGTGCGAAAAGTGGTTTTTCAACACTAACACAACTGTGAAAAGTGGTTTTTCCACATTAATACAAGTGCAAAAGTGGTTTCCTGCACCAACACAAGTGCGAAAAGTGGTTTTTCAACACTAACACAAGTGCGAAAAGTGGTTTTTCAACACTAACACAAGTGCGAAAAGTGGTTTTTCCACACTAATACAAGTGCAAAAGTGGTTTCCTGCTCCAACACAAGTGCGAAAAGTGGTTTTTCAACACTAACACATGTGCGAAAAGTGGTTTTTCAACACTAACACAAGTTCGAAAAGTGGTTTTTCCACACTAATACAAGTGCAAAAGTGGTTTCCTGCACCAACACAAGTGCGAAAAGTGGTTTTTCAACACTAACACAAGTGCGAAAAGTGGTTTTTCAACACTAACACAAGTGCGAAAAGTGGTTTTTCCACACTAATACAAGTGCAAAAGCGGTTTCCTGCACCAACACAAGTGCGAAAAGTGGTTTTTCAACACTAACACAAGTGCGAAAAGTGGTTTTTCAACACTATCACAAGTGCAAAAAGTGTTTTTTCCACACTAATACAAGTGCAAAAGTGGTTTCCTGCACCAACACAAGTGCAAAAAGTGGTTTTTCAACACTAACACAAGTGCGAAAAGTGGTTTTTCAACACTAACACAAGTGCGAAAGGTGGTTTTTCAACACTAACACAAGTGCGAAAAGTGGTTTTTCCAAAATAATACAAGTGCAAAAGTGGTTTCCTGCACCAACACAAGTGCGAAAAGTGGCTTTTCAACACTAACACAAGTGCGAAAAGTGGTTTTTCAACACTATCACAAGTGCAAAAAGTGTTTTTTCCACACTAATACAAGTGCAAAAGTGGTTTCCTGCACCAACACAAGTGCGAAAAGTGGTTTTTCAACAATAACACAAGTGCGAAAAGTGGTTTTTCAACACTAACACAACTGTGAAAAGTGGTTTTTCCACACTAATACAAGTGCAAAAGTGGTTTCCTGCACCAACACAAGTGCGAAAAGTGGTTTTTCAACACTAACACAAGTGCGAAAAGTGGTTTTTCAACACTAACACATGCGCGAAAAGTGGTTTTTCCACACTAATACAAGTGCAAAAGCAGTTTCCTGCACCAACACAAGTGCAAAAAGTGGTTTTTCAACACTAACACAAGTGCGAAAAGTGGTTTTTCAACACTATCACAAGTGCAAAAAGTGTTTTTTCCACACTAATACAAGTGCAAAAGTGGTTTCCTGCACCAACATAAGTGCGAAAAGTGGTTTTTCAACACTAACACAAGTGCGAAAAGTGGTTTTTCAACACTAACACAAGTGCGAAAAGTGGTTTTTCAACACTAACACAAGTGCGAAAAGTGGTTTTTCCAAACTAATACAAGTGCAAAAGTGGTTTCCTGCACCAACACAAGTGCGAAAAGTTGCTTTTCAACACTAACACAAGTGCGAAAAGTGGTTTTTCAACACTATCACAAGTGCAAAAAGTGTTTTTTCCACACTAATACAAGTGCAAAAGTGGTTTCCTGCACCAACACAAGTGTGAAAAGTGGTTTTTCAACAATAACACAAGTGCGAAAAGTGGTTTTTCAACACTAACACAACTGTGAAAAGTGGTTTTTCCACATTAATACAAGTGCAAAAGTGGTTTCCTGCACCAACACAAGTGCGAAAAGTGGTTTTTCAACACTAACACAAGTGCGAAAAGTGGTTTTTCAACACTAACACAAGTGCGAAAAGTGGTTTTTCCACACTAATACAAGTGCAAAAGTGGTTTCCTGCTCCAACACAAGTGCGAAAAGTGGTTTTTCAACACTAACACATGTGCGAAAAGTGGTTTTTCAACACTAACACAAGTTCGAAAAGTGGTTTTTCCACACTAATACAAGTGCAAAAGTGGTTTCCTGCACCAACACAAGTGCGAAAAGTGGTTTTTCAACACTAACACAAGTGCGAAAAGTGGTTTTTCAACACTAACACAAGTGCGAAAAGTGGTTTTTCCACACTAATACAAGTGCAAAAGCGGTTTCCTGCACCAACACAAGTGCGAAAAGTGGTTTTTCAACACTAACACAAGTGCGAAAAGTGGTTTTTCAACACTATCACAAGTGCAAAAAGTGTTTTTTCCACACTAATACAAGTGCAAAAGTGGTTTCCTGCACCAACACAAGTGCAAAAAGTGGTTTTTCAACACTAACACAAGTGCGAAAAGTGGTTTTTCAACACTAACACAAGTGCGAAAGGTGGTTTTTCAACACTAACACAAGTGCGAAAAGTGGTTTTTCCAAAATAATACAAGTGCAAAAGTGGTTTCCTGCACCAACACAAGTGCGAAAAGTGGCTTTTCAACACTAACACAAGTGCGAAAAGTGGTTTTTCAACACTATCACAAGTGCAAAAAGTGTTTTTTCCACACTAATACAAGTGCAAAAGTGGTTTCCTGCACCAACACAAGTGCGAAAAGTGGTTTTTCAACAATAACACAAGTGCGAAAAGTGGTTTTTCAACACTAACACAACTGTGAAAAGTGGTTTTTCCACACTAATACAAGTGCAAAAGTGGTTTCCTGCACCAACACAAGTGCGAAAAGTGGTTTTTCAACACTAACACAAGTGCAAAAAGTGGTTTTTCCAAACTAATACAAGTGCAAAAGTGGTTTCCTGCACCAACACAAGTGCGAAAAGTGGTTTTTCAACACTAACACAAGTGCGAAAAGTGGTTTTTCAACACTAACACAAGTGCGAAAAGTCGTTTTTCCACACTAATACAAGTGCAAAAGTGGTTTCCTGCACCAACACAAGTGCGAAAAGTGGTTTTTCAACACTAACACAAGTGCGAAAAGTGGTTTTTCAACACTAACACAAGTGCGAAAAGTGGTTTTTCCACACTAATACAAGTGCAAAAGTGGTTTCCTGCACCAACACAAGTGCGAAAAGTGGTTTTTCAACACTAACACAAGTGCGAAAAGTGGTTTTTCAACACTATCACAAGTGCAATAAGTGTTTTTTCCACACTAATACAAGTGCAAAAGTGGTTTCCTGCACCAACACAAGTGCGAAAAGTGGTTTTTCAACACTAACACAAGTGCGAAAAGTGGTTTTTCAACACTAACACAAGTGCGAAAAGTGGTTTTTCCACACTAATACAAGTGCAAAAGCGGTTTCCTGCACCAACACAAGTGCGAAAAGTGGTTTTTCAACACTAACACAAGTGCGAAAAGTGGTTTTTCAACACTATCACAAGTGCAAAAAGTGTTTTTTCCACACTAATACAAGTGCAAAAGTGGTTTCCTGCACCAACACAAGTGCGAAAAGTGGTTTTTCAACACTAACACAAGTGCGAAAAGTGGTTTTTCAACACTAACACAAGTGCGAAAGGTGGTTTTTCAACACTAACACAAGTGCGAAAAGTGGTTTTTCCAAAATAATACAAGTGCAAAAGTGGTTTCCTGCACCAACACAAGTGCGAAAAGTGGCTTTTCAACACTAACACAAGTGCGAAAAGTGGTTTTTCAACACTATCACAAGTGCAAAAAGTGTTTTTTCCACACTAATACAAGTGCAAAAGTGGTTTCCTGCACCAACACAAGTGCGAAAAGTGGTTTTTCAACAATAACACAAGTGCGAAAAGTGGTTTTTCAACACTAACACAACTGTGAAAAGTGGTTTTTCCACACTAATACAAGTGCAAAAGTGGTTTCCTGCACCAACACAAGTGCGAAAAGTGGTTTTACAACACTAACACAAGTGCGAAAAGTGGATTTTCAACAGTAACACAAGTGCGAAAAGTGGTTTTGCCACACTAATACAAGTGCAAAAGCGGTTTCCTGCACCAACACAAGTGCGAAAAGTGGTTTTTCAACACTAACACAAGTGCGAAAAGTGGTTTTTCAACACTATCACAAGTGCAAAAAGTGTTTTTTCCACACTAATACAAGTGCAAAAGTGGTTTCCTGCACCAACACAAGTGCGAAAAGTGGTTTTTCAACACTAACACAAGTGCGAAAAGTGGTTTTTCAACACTAACACAAGTGCGAAAGGTGGTTTTTCAACACTAACACAAGTGCGAAAAGTGGTTTTTCCAAAATAATACAAGTGCAAAAGTGGTTTCCTGCACCAACACAAGTGCGAAAAGTGGCTTTTCAACACTAACACAAGTGCGAAAAGTGGTTTTTCAACACTACCACAAGTGCAAAAAGTGTTTTTTCCACACTAATACAAGTGCAAAAGTGGTTTCCTGCACCAACACAAGTGCGAAAAGTGGTTTTTCAACAATAACACAAGTGCGAAAAGTGGTTTTTCAACACTAACACAACTGTGAAAAGTGGTTTTTCCACACTAATACAAGTGCAAAAGTGGTTTCCTGCACCAACACAAGTGCGAAAAGTGGTTTTTCAACACTAACACAAGTGCAAAAAGTGGTTTTTCCAAACTAATACAAGTGCAAAAGTGGTTTCCTGCACCAACACAAGTGCGAAAAGTGGTTTTTCAACACTAACACAAGTGCGAAAAGTGGTTTTTCAACACTAACACAAGTGCGAAAAGTGGTTTTTCCACACTAATACAAGTGCAAAAGTGGTTTCCTGCACCAACACAAGTGCGAAAAGTGGTTTTTCAACACTAACACAAGTGCGAAAAGTGGTTTTTCAACACTATCACAAGTGCAATAAGTGTTTTTTCCACACTAATACAAGTGCAAAAGTGGTTTCCTGCACCAACACAAGTGCGAAAAGTGGTTTTTCAACACTAACACAAGTGCGAAAAGTGGTTTTTTCACACTAATACAAGTGCAAAAGTGGTTTCCTGCACCAACACAAGTGCGAAAAGTGGTTTTTCAACACTAACACAAGTGCGAAAAGTGGTTTTTCAACACTATCACAAGTGCAAAAAGTGTTTTTTCCGCACTAATACATGTGCAAAAGTGGTTTCCTGCACCAACACAAGTGCGAAAAGTGGTTTTTCAACACTAACACAAGTGCGAAAAGTGGTTTTTCAACACTATCACAAGTGCAAAAAGTGTTTTTTCTACACTAATACAAGTGCAAAAGTGGTTTCCTGCACCAACACAAGTGCGAAAAGTGGTTTTTCAACACTAACACAAGTGCGAAAAGTGGTTTTTCAACACTAACACAAGTGCGAAAAGTGGTTTTTCCACACTAACACAAGTGCAAAAGTGGTTTCCTGCACCAACACAAGTGCGAAAAGTGGTTTTTCAACACTAACACAAGTGCGAAAAGTGGTTTTTCAACACTAACACAAGTGCGAAAAGTGGTTTTTCAACACTAACACAAGTGCGAAAAGTGTTTTTTCCACACTAATACAAGTGCAAAAGTGGTTTCCTGCACCAACACAAGTGCGAAAAGTGGTTTTTCAACACTAACACAAGTGCGAAAAGTGGTTTTTCCACACTAATACAAGTGCGAAAAGTTGTTTTTCCACACTAATACAAGTGCAAAAGTGGTTTTTCAACACTAACACAAGTGCGAAAAGTGGTTTTTCAACACTAACACAAGTGCGAAAAGTGTTTTTTCCACACTAATACAAGTGCAAAAGTGGTTTTTCAACACTAACACAAGTGCGAAAAGTGGTTTTTCAACACTAACACAAGTGCGAAAAGTGTTTTTTCCACACTAATACAAGTGCAAAAGTGGTTTCGTGCACCAACACAAGTGCGAAAAGTGGTTTTTCAACACTAACACAAGTGCGAAAAGTGGTTTTTCAACACTAACACAAGTGCGAAAAGTGTTTTTTCCACACTAATACAAGTGCAAAAGTGGTTTCGTGCACCAACACAAGTGCAAAAAGTGGTTTTTCAACACTAACACAAGTGCGAAAAGTGTTTTTTCCACACTAATACAAGTGCAAAAGTGGTTTCCTGCACCAACACAAGTGCGAAAAGTGGTTTTTGAACACTAACACAAGTGCGAAAAGTGGTTTTTCGACACTAACACAAGTGCGAAAAGTGTTTTTTCCACACTAATACAAGTGCAAAAGCGGTTTCCTGCACCAACACAAGTGCGAAAAGTGGTTTTTCAACACTAACACAAGTGCGAAATGTGGTTTTTCAACACTATCACAAGTGCAAAAAGTGTTTTTTCCACACTAATACAAGTGCGAAAAGTGGTTTTTCAACACAAACACAAGTGCGAAAAGTGTTTTTTCCACACTAATACAAGTGCAAAAGTGGTTTCCTGCACCAACACAAGTGCGAAAAGTGGTTTTTCAACACTAACACAAGTGCGAAAAGTGGTTTTTCAACACTAACACATGCGCGAAAAGTGGTTTTTCCACACTAATACAAGTGCAAAAGAGGTTTCCTGGACCAACACAAGTGCAAAAAGTGGTTTTTCAACACTAACACAAGTGCGAAAAGTGGTTTTTCAACACTATCACAAGTGCAAAAAGTGTTTTTTCCACACTAATACAAGTGCAAAAGTGGTTTCCTGCACCAACACAAGTGCGAAAAGTGGTTTTTCAACACTAACACAAGTGCGAAAAGTGGTTTTTCAACACTAACACAAGTGCGAAAAGTGGTTTTTCAACACTAACACAAGTGCGAAAAGTGGTTTTTCCAAACTAATACAAGTGCAAAAGTGGTTTCCTGCTCCAACACAAGTGCGAAAAGTGGTTTTTCAACACTAACACATGTGCGAAAAGTGGTTTTTCAACACTAACACAAGTGCGAAAAGTGGTTTTTCCACACTAATACAAGTGCAAAAGTGGTTTCCTGCACCAACACAAGTGCGAAAAGTGGTTTTTCAACACTAACACAAGTGCGAAAAGTGGTTTTTCAACACTAACACAAGTGCGAAAAGTGGTTTTTCCACACTAATACAAGTGCAAAAGCAGTTTCCTGCACCAACACAAGTGCGAAAAGTGGTTTTTCAACACTAACACAAGTGCGAAAAGTGGTTTTTCAACACTATCACAAGTGCAAAAAGTGTTTTTTCCACACTAATACAAGTGCAAAAGTGGTTTCCTGCACCAACACAAGTGCGAAAAGTGGTTTTTCAACACTAACACAAGTGCGAAAAGTGGTTTTTCAACACTAACACAAGTGCGAAATGTGGTTTTTCAACACTAACACAAGTGCGAAAAGTGGTTTTTCCAAAATAATACAAGTGCAAAAGTGGTTTCCTGCACCAACACAAGTGCGAAAAGTGGCTTTTCAACACTAACACAAGTGCGAAATGTGGTTTTTCAACACTATCACAAGTGCAAAAAGTGTTTTTTCCACACTAATACAAGTGCAAAAGTGGTTTCCTGCACCAACACAAGTGCGAAAAGTGGTTTTTCAACAATAACACAAGTGCGAAAAGTGGTTTTTCAACACTAACACAACTGTGAAAAGTGGTTTTTCCACACTAATACAAGTGCAAAAGTGGTTTCCTGCACCAACACAAGTGCGAAAAGTGGTTTTTCAACACTAACACAACTGCAAAAAGTGGTTTTTCCAAACTAATACAAGTGCAAAAGTGGTTTCCTGCACCAACACAAGTGCGAAAAGTGGTTTTTCAACACTAACACAAGTGCGAAAAGTGGTTTTTCAACACTAACACAAGTGCGAAAAGTCGTTTTTCCACACTAATACAAGTGCAAAAGTGGTTTCCTGCACCAACACAAGTGCGAAAAGTGGTTTTTCAACACTAACACAAGTGCGAAAAGTGGTTTTTCAACACTAACACAAGTGCGAAAAGTGGTTTTTCCACACTAATACAAGTGCAAAAGTGGTTTCCTGCACCAACACAAGTGCGAAAAGTGGTTTTTCAACACTAACACAAGTGCGAAAAGTGGTTTTTCAACACTATCACAAGTGCAATAAGTGTTTTTTCCACACTAATACAAGTGCAAAAGTGGTTTCCTGCACCAACACAAGTGCGAAAAGTGGTTTTTCAACACTAACACAAGTGCGAAAAGTGGTTTTTTCACACTAATACAAGTGCAAAAGTGGTTTCCTGCACCAACACAAGTGCGAAAAGTGGTTTTTCAACACTAACACAAGTGCGAAAAGTGGTTTTTCAACACTATCACAAGTGCAAAAAGTGTTTTTTCCGCACTAATACATGTGCAAAAGTGGTTTCCTGCACCAACACAAGTGCGAAAAGTGGTTTTTCAACACTAACACAAGTGCGAAAAGTGGTTTTTCAACACTATCACAAGTGCAAAAAGTGTTTTTTCTACACTAATACAAGTGCAAAAGTGGTTTCCTGCACCAACACAAGTGCGAAAAGTGGTTTTTCAACACTAACACAAGTGCGAAAAGTGGTTTTTCAACACTAACACAAGTGCGAAAAGTGGTTTTTCCACACTAACACAAGTGCAAAAGTGGTTTCCTGCACCAACACAAGTGCGAAAAGTGGTTTTTCAACACTAACACAAGTGCGAAAAGTGGTTTTTCAACACTAACACAAGTGCGAAAAGTGGCTTTTCAACACTAACACAAGTGCGAAAAGTGGTTTTTCAACACTATCACAAGTGCAAAAAGTGTTTTTTCCACACTAATACAAGTGCAAAAGTGGTTTCCTGCACCAACACAAGTGCGAAAAGTGGTTTTTCAACAATAACACAAGTGCGAAAAGTGGTTTTTCAACACTAACACAACTGTGAAAAGTGGTTTTTCCACACTAATACAAGTGCAAAAGTGGTTTCCTGCACCAACACAAGTGCGAAAAGTGGTTTTACAACACTAACACAAGTGCGAAAAGTGGATTTTCAACACTAACACAAGTGCGAAAAGTGGTTTTTCCACACTAATACAAGTGCAAAAGCGGTTTCCTGCACCAACACAAGTGCGAAAAGTGGTTTTTCAACACTAACACAAGTGCGAAAAGTGGTTTTTCAACACTATCACAAGTGCAAAAGTGGTTTCCTGCACCAACACAAGTGCGAAAAGTGGTTTTTCAACACTAACACAAGTGCGAAAAGTGGTTTTTCAACACTATCACAAGTGCAATAAGTGTTTTTTCCACACTAATACAAGTGCAAAAGTGGTTTCCTGCACCAACACAAGTGCGAAAAGTGGTTTTTCAACACTAACACAAGTGCGAAAAGTGGTTTTTCAACACTAACACAAGTGCGAAAAGTGGTTTTTCCACACTAATACAAGTGCAAAAGCGGTTTCCTGCACCAACACAAGTGCGAAAAGTGGTTTTTCAACACTAACACAAGTGCGAAAAGTGGTTTTTCAACACTATCACAAGTGCAAAAAGTGTTTTTTCCACACTAATACAAGTGCAAAAGTGGTTTCCTGCACCAACACAAGTGCGAAAAGTGGTTTTTCAACACTAACACAAGTGCGAAAAGTGGTTTTTCAACACTAACACAAGTGCGAAAGGTGGTTTTTCAACACTAACACAAGTGCGAAAAGTGGTTTTTCCAAAATAATACAAGTGCAAAAGTGGTTTCCTGCACCAACACAAGTGCGAAAAGTGGCTTTTCAACACTAACACAAGTGCGAAAAGTGGTTTTTCAACACTATCACAAGTGCAAAAAGTGTTTTTTCCACACTAATACAAGTGCAAAAGTGGTTTCCTGCACCAACACAAGTGCGAAAAGTGGTTTTTCAACAATAACACAAGTGCGAAAAGTGGTTTTTCAACACTAACACAACTGTGAAAAGTGGTTTTTCCACACTAATACAAGTGCAAAAGTGGTTTCCTGCACCAACACAAGTGCGAAAAGTGGTTTTACAACACTAACACAAGTGCGAAAAGTGGATTTTCAACAGTAACACAAGTGCGAAAAGTGGTTTTTCCACACTAATACAAGTGCAAAAGCGGTTTCCTGCACCAACACAAGTGCGAAAAGTGGTTTTTCAACACTAACACAAGTGCGAAAAGTGGTTTTTCAACACTATCACAAGTGCAAAAAGTGTTTTTTCCACACTAATACAAGTGCAAAAGTGGTTTCCTGCACCAACACAAGTGCGAAAAGTGGTTTTTCAACACTAACACAAGTGCGAAAAGTGGTTTTTCAACACTAACACAAGTGCGAAAGGTGGTTTTTCAACACTAACACAAGTGCGAAAAGTGGTTTTTCCAAAATAATACAAGTGCAAAAGTGGTTTCCTGCACCAACACAAGTGCGAAAAGTGGCTTTTCAACACTAACACAAGTGCGAAAAGTGGTTTTTCAACACTACCACAAGTGCAAAAAGTGTTTTTTCCACACTAATACAAGTGCAAAAGTGGTTTCCTGCACCAACACAAGTGCGAAAAGTGGTTTTTCAACAATAACACAAGTGCGAAAAGTGGTTTTTCAACACTAACACAACTGTGAAAAGTGGTTTTTCCACACTAATACAAGTGCAAAAGTGGTTTCCTGCACCAACACAAGTGCGAAAAGTGGTTTTTCAACACTAACACAAGTGCAAAAAGTGGTTTTTCCAAACTAATACAAGTGCAAAAGTGGTTTCCTGCACCAACACAAGTGCGAAAAGTGGTTTTTCAACACTAACACAAGTGCGAAAAGTGGTTTTTCAACACTAACACAAGTGCGAAAAGTGGTTTTTCCACACTAATACAAGTGCAAAAGTGGTTTCCTGCACCAACACAAGTGCGAAAAGTGGTTTTTCAACACTAACACAAGTGCGAAAAGTGGTTTTTCAACACTATCACAAGTGCAATAAGTGTTTTTTCCACACTAATACAAGTGCAAAAGTGGTTTCCTGCACCAACACAAGTGCGAAAAGTGGTTTTTCAACACTAACACAAGTGCGAAAAGTGGTTTTTTCACACTAATACAAGTGCAAAAGTGGTTTCCTGCACCAACACAAGTGCGAAAAGTGGTTTTTCAACACTAACACAAGTGCGAAAAGTGGTTTTTCAACACTATCACAAGTGCAAAAAGTGTTTTTTCCGCACTAATACATGTGCAAAAGTGGTTTCCTGCACCAACACAAGTGCGAAAAGTGGTTTTTCAACACTAACACAAGTGCGAAAAGTGGTTTTTCAACACTATCACAAGTGCAAAAAGTGTTTTTTCTACACTAATACAAGTGCAAAAGTGGTTTCCTGCACCAACACAAGTGCGAAAAGTGGTTTTTCAACACTAACACAAGTGCGAAAAGTGGTTTTTCAACACTAACACAAGTGCGAAAAGTGGTTTTTCCACACTAACACAAGTGCAAAAGTGGTTTCCTGCACCAACACAAGTGCGAAAAGTGGTTTTTCAACACTAACACAAGTGCGAAAAGTGGTTTTTCAACACTAACACAAGTGCGAAAAGTGGTTTTTCAACACTAACACAAGTGCGAAAAGTGTTTTTTCCACACTAATACAAGTGCAAAAGTGGTTTCCTGCACCAACACAAGTGCGAAAAGTGGTTTTTCAACACTAACACAAGTGCGAAAAGTGGTTTTTCCACACTAATACAAGTGCGAAAAGTTGTTTTTCCACACTAATACAAGTGCAAAAGTGGTTTTTCAACACTAACACAAGTGCGAAAAGTGGTTTTTCAACACTAACACAAGTGCGAAAAGTGTTTTTTCCACACTAATACAAGTGCAAAAGTGGTTTTTCAACACTAACACAAGTGCGAAAAGTGGTTTTTCAACACTAACACAAGTGCGAAAAGTGTTTTTTCCACACTAATACAAGTGCAAAAGTGGTTTCGTGCACCAACACAAGTGCGAAAAGTGGTTTTTCAACACTAACACAAGTGCGAAAAGTGGTTTTTCAACACTAACACAAGTGCGAAAAGTGTTTTTTCCACACTAATACAAGTGCAAAAGTGGTTTCGTGCACCAACACAAGTGCAAAAAGTGGTTTTTCAACACTAACACAAGTGCGAAAAGTGTTTTTTCCACACTAATACAAGTGCAAAAGTGGTTTCCTGCACCAACACAAGTGCGAAAAGTGGTTTTTGAACACTAACACAAGTGCGAAAAGTGGTTTTTCGACACTAACACAAGTGCGAAAAGTGTTTTTTCCACACTAATACAAGTGCAAAAGCGGTTTCCTGCACCAACACAAGTGCGAAAAGTGGTTTTTCAACACTAACACAAGTGCGAAATGTGGTTTTTCAACACTATCACAAGTGCAAAAAGTGTTTTTTCCACACTAATACAAGTGCGAAAAGTGGTTTTTCAACACAAACACAAGTGCGAAAAGTGTTTTTTCCACACTAATACAAGTGCAAAAGTGGTTTCCTGCACCAACACAAGTGCGAAAAGTGGTTTTTCAACACTAACACAAGTGCGAAAAGTGGTTTTTCAACACTAACACATGCGCGAAAAGTGGTTTTTCCACACTAATACAAGTGCAAAAGAGGTTTCCTGGACCAACACAAGTGCAAAAAGTGGTTTTTCAACACTAACACAAGTGCGAAAAGTGGTTTTTCAACACTATCACAAGTGCAAAAAGTGTTTTTTCCACACTAATACAAGTGCAAAAGTGGTTTCCTGCACCATCACAAGTGCGAAAAGTGGTTTTTCAACACTAACACAAGTGCGAAAAGTGGTTTTTCAACACTAACACAAGTGCGAAAAGTGGTTTTTCAACACTAACACAAGTGCGAAAAGTGGTTTTTCCAAACTAATACAAGTGCAAAAGTGGTTTCCTGCTCCAACACAAGTGCGAAAAGTGGTTTTTCAACACTAACACATGTGCGAAAAGTGGTTTTTCAACACTAACACAAGTGCGAAAAGTGGTTTTTCCACACTAATACAAGTGCAAAAGTGGTTTCCTGCACCAACACAAGTGCGAAAAGTGGTTTTTCAACACTAACACAAGTGCGAAAAGTGGTTTTTCAACACTAACACAAGTGCGAAAAGTGGTTTTTCCACACTAATACAAGTGCAAAAGCAGTTTCCTGCACCAACACAAGTGCGAAAAGTGGTTTTTCAACACTAACACAAGTGCGAAAAGTGGTTTTTCAACACTATCACAAGTGCAAAAAGTGTTTTTTCCACACTAATACAAGTGCAAAAGTGGTTTCCTGCACCAACACAAGTGCGAAAAGTGGTTTTTCAACACTAACACAAGTGCGAAAAGTGGTTTTTCAACACTAACACAAGTGCGAAATGTGGTTTTTCAACACTAACACAAGTGCGAAAAGTGGTTTTTCCAAAATAATACAAGTGCAAAAGTGGTTTCCTGCACCAACACAAGTGCGAAAAGTGGCTTTTCAACACTAACACAAGTGCGAAATGTGGTTTTTCAACACTATCACAAGTGCAAAAAGTGTTTTTTCCACACTAATACAAGTGCAAAAGTGGTTTCCTGCACCAACACAAGTGCGAAAAGTGGTTTTTCAACAATAACACAAGTGCGAAAAGTGGTTTTTCAACACTAACACAACTGTGAAAAGTGGTTTTTCCACACTAATACAAGTGCAAAAGTGGTTTCCTGCACCAACACAAGTGCGAAAAGTGGTTTTTCAACACTAACACAACTGCAAAAAGTGGTTTTTCCAAACTAATACAAGTGCAAAAGTGGTTTCCTGCACCAACACAAGTGCGAAAAGTGGTTTTTCAACACTAACACAAGTGCGAAAAGTGGTTTTTCAACACTAACACAAGTGCGAAAAGTCGTTTTTCCACACTAATACAAGTGCAAAAGTGGTTTCCTGCACCAACACAAGTGCGAAAAGTGGTTTTTCAACACTAACACAAGTGCGAAAAGTGGTTTTTCAACACTAACACAAGTGCGAAAAGTGGTTTTTCCACACTAATACAAGTGCAAAAGTGGTTTCCTGCACCAACACAAGTGCGAAAAGTGGTTTTTCAACACTAACACAAGTGCGAAAAGTGGTTTTTCAACACTATCACAAGTGCAATAAGTGTTTTTTCCACACTAATACAAGTGCAAAAGTGGTTTCCTGCACCAACACAAGTGCGAAAAGTGGTTTTTCAACACTAACACAAGTGCGAAAAGTGGTTTTTTCACACTAATACAAGTGCAAAAGTGGTTTCCTGCACCAACACAAGTGCGAAAAGTGGTTTTTCAACACTAACACAAGTGCGAAAAGTGGTTTTTCAACACTATCACAACCGCAAAAAGTGTTTTTTCCGCACTAATACATGTGCAAAAGTGGTTTCCTGCACCAACACAAGTGCGAAAAGTGGTTTTTCAACACTAACACAAGTGCGAAAAGTGGTTTTTCAACACTATCACAAGTGCAAAAAGTGTTTTTTCTACACTAATACAAGTGCAAAAGTGGTTTCCTGCACCAACACAAGTGCGAAAAGTGGTTTTTCAACACTAACACAAGTGCGAAAAGTGGTTTTTCAACACTAACACAAGTGCGAAAAGTGGTTTTTCCACACTAACACAAGTGCAAAAGTGGTTTCCTGCACCAACACAAGTGCGAAAAGTGGTTTTTCAACACTAACACAAGTGCGAAAAGTGGTTTTTCAACACTAACACAAGTGCGAAAAGTGGCTTTTCAACACTAACACAAGTGCGAAAAGTGGTTTTTCAACACTATCACAAGTGCAAAAAGTGTTTTTTCCACACTAATACAAGTGCAAAAGTGGTTTCCTGCACCAACACAAGTGCGAAAAGTGGTTTTTCAACAATAACACAAGTGCGAAAAGTGGTTTTTCAACACTAACACAACTGTGAAAAGTGGTTTTTCCACACTAATACAAGTGCAAAAGTGGTTTCCTGCACCAACACAAGTGCGAAAAGTGGTTTTACAACACTAACACAAGTGCGAAAAGTGGATTTTCAACACTAACACAAGTGCGAAAAGTGGTTTTTCCACACTAATACAAGTGCAAAAGCGGTTTCCTGCACCAACACAAGTGCGAAAAGTGGTTTTTCAACACTAACACAAGTGCGAAAAGTGGTTTTTCAACACTATCACAAGTGCAAAAAGTGTTTTTTCCACACTAATACAAGTGCAAAAGTGGTTTCCTGCACCAACACAAGTGCGAAAAGTGGTTTTTCAACACTAACACAAGTGCGAAAAGTGGTTTTTCAACACTAACACAAGTGCGAAAGGTGGTTTTTCAACACTAACACAAGTGCGAAAAGTGGTTTTTCCAAAATAATACAAGTGCAAAAGTGGTTTCCTGCACCAACACAAGTGCGAAAAGTGGCTTTTCAACACTAACACAAGTGCGAAAAGTGGTTTTTCAACACTATCACAAGTGCAAAAAGTGTTTTTTCCACACTAATACAAGTGCAAAAGTGGTTTCCTGCACCAACACAAGTGCGAAAAGTGGTTTTTCAACAATAACACAAGTGCGAAAAGTGGTTTTTCAACACTAACACAACTGTGAAAAGTGGTTTTTCCACACTAATACAAGTGCAAAAGTGGTTTCCTGCACCAACACAAGTGCGAAAAGTGGTTTTTCAACACTAACACAAGTGCAAAAAGTGGTTTTTCCAAACTAATACAAGTGCAAAAGTGGTTTCCTGCACCAACACAAGTGCGAAAAGTGGTTTTTCAACACTAACACAAGTGCGAAAAGTGGTTTTTCAACACTAACACAAGTGCGAAAAGTGGTTTTTCCACACTAATACAAGTGCAAAAGTGGTTTCCTGCACCAACACAAGTGCGAAAAGTGGTTTTTCAACACTAACACAAGTGCGAAAAGTGGTTTTTCAACACTATCACAAGTGCAATAAGTGTTTTTTCCACACTAATACAAGTGCAAAAGTGGTTTCCTGCACCAACACAAGTGCGAAAAGTGGTTTTTCAACACTAACACAAGTGCGAAAAGTGGTTTTTTCACACTAATACAAGTGCAAAAGTGGTTTCCTGCACCAACACAAGTGCGAAAAGTGGTTTTTCAACACTAACACAAGTGCGAAAAGTGGTTTTTCAACACTATCACAAGTGCAAAAAGTGTTTTTTCCGCACTAATACATGTGCAAAAGTGGTTTCCTGCACCAACACAAGTGCGAAAAGTGGTTTTTCAACACTAACACAAGTGCGAAAAGTGGTTTTTCAACACTATCACAAGTGCAAAAAGTGTTTTTTCTACACTAATACAAGTGCAAAATTGGTTTCCTGCACCAACACAAGTGCGAAAAGTGGTTTTTCAACACTAACACAAGTGCGAAAAGTGGTTTTTCAACACTAACACAAGTGCGAAAAGTGGTTTTTCCACACTAACACAAGTGCAAAAGTGGTTTCCTGCACCAACACAAGTGCGAAAAGTGGTTTTTCAACACTAACACAAGTGCGAAAAGTGGTTTTTCAACACTAACACAAGTGCGAAAAGTGGTTTTTCAACACTAACACAAGTGCGAAAAGTGTTTTTTCCACACTAATACAAGTGCAAAAGTGGTTTCCTGCACCAACACAAGTGCGAAAAGTGGTTTTTCAACACTAACACAAGTGCGAAAAGTGGTTTTTCCACACTAATACAAGTGCGAAAAGTTGTTTTTCCACACTAATACAAGTGCAAAAGTGGTTTTTCAACACTAACACAAGTGCGAAAAGTGGTTTTTCAACACTAACACAAGTGCGAAAAGTGTTTTTTCCACACTAATACAAGTGCAAAAGTGGTTTTTCAACACTAACACAAGTGCGAAAAGTGGTTTTTCAACACTAACACAAGTGCGAAAAGTGTTTTTTCCACACTAATACAAGTGCAAAAGTGGTTTCGTGCACCAACACAAGTGCGAAAAGTGGTTTTTCAACACTAACACAAGTGCGAAAAGTGGTTTTTCAACACTAACACAAGTGCGAAAAGTGTTTTTTCCACACTAATACAAGTGCAAAAGTGGTTTCGTGCACCAACACAAGTGCAAAAAGTGGTTTTTCAACACTAACACAAGTGCGAAAAGTGTTTTTTCCACACTAATACAAGTGCAAAAGTGGTTTCCTGCACCAACACAAGTGCGAAAAGTGGTTTTTGAACACTAACACAAGTGCGAAAAGTGGTTTTTCGACACTAACACAAGTGCGAAAAGTGTTTTTTCCACACTAATACAAGTGCAAAAGCGGTTTCCTGCACCAACACAAGTGCGAAAAGTGGTTTTTCAACACTAACACAAGTGCGAAATGTGGTTTTTCAACACTATCACAAGTGCAAAAAGTGTTTTTTCCACACTAATACAAGTGCGAAAAGTGGTTTTTCAACACAAACACAAGTGCGAAAAGTGTTTTTTCCACACTAATACAAGTGCAAAAGTGGTTTCCTGCACCAACACAAGTGCGAAAAGTGGTTTTTCAACACTAACACAAGTGCGAAAAGTGGTTTTTCAACACTAACACATGCGCGAAAAGTGGTTTTTCCACACTAATACAAGTGCAAAAGAGGTTTCCTGGACCAACACAAGTGCAAAAAGTGGTTTTTCAACACTAACACAAGTGCGAAAAGTGGTTTTTCAACACTATCACAAGTGCAAAAAGTGTTTTTTCCACACTAATACAAGTGCAAAAGTGGTTTCCTGCACCAACACAAGTGCGAAAAGTGGTTTTTCAACACTAACACAAGTGCGAAAAGTGGTTTTTCAACACTAACACAAGTGCGAAAAGTGGTTTTTCAACACTAACACAAGTGCGAAAAGTGGTTTTTCCAAACTAATACAAGTGCAAAAGTGGTTTCCTGCTCCAACACAAGTGCGAAAAGTGGTTTTTCAACACTAACACATGTGCGAAAAGTGGTTTTTCAACACTAACACAAGTGCGAAAAGTGGTTTTTCCACACTAATACAAGTGCAAAAGTGGTTTCCTGCACCAACACAAGTGCGAAAAGTGGTTTTTCAACACTAACACAAGTGCGAAAAGTGGTTTTTCAACACTAACACAAGTGCGAAAAGTGGTTTTTCCACACTAATACAAGTGCAAAAGCAGTTTCCTGCACCAACACAAGTGCGAAAAGTGGTTTTTCAACACTAACACAAGTGCGAAAAGTGGTTTTTCAACACTATCACAAGTGCAAAAAGTGTTTTTTCCACACTAATACAAGTGCAAAAGTGGTTTCCTGCACCAACACAAGTGCGAAAAGTGGTTTTTCAACACTAACACAAGTGCGAAAAGTGGTTTTTCAACACTAACACAAGTGCGAAATGTGGTTTTTCAACACTAACACAAGTGCGAAAAGTGGTTTTTCCAAAATAATACAAGTGCAAAAGTGGTTTCCTGCACCAACACAAGTGCGAAAAGTGGCTTTTCAACACTAACACAAGTGCGAAATGTGGTTTTTCAACACTATCACAAGTGCAAAAAGTGTTTTTTCCACACTAATACAAGTGCAAAAGTGGTTTCCTGCACCAACACAAGTGCGAAAAGTGGTTTTTCAACAATAACACAAGTGCGAAAAGTGGTTTTTCAACACTAACACAACTGTGAAAAGTGGTTTTTCCACACTAATACAAGTGCAAAAGTGGTTTCCTGCACCAACACAAGTGCGAAAAGTGGTTTTTCAACACTAACACAACTGCAAAAAGTGGTTTTTCCAAACTAATACAAGTGCAAAAGTGGTTTTTCAACACTATCACAAGTGCAAAAAGTGTTTTTTCCGCACTAATACATGTGCAAAAGTGGTTTCCTGCACCAACACAAGTGCGAAAAGTGGTTTTTCAACACTAACACAAGTGCGAAAAGTGGTTTTTCAACACTATCACAAGTGCAAAAAGTGTTTTTTCCGCACTAATACATGTGCAAAAGTGGTTTCCTGCACCAACACAAGTGCGAAAAGTGGTTTTTCAACACTAACACAAGTGCGAAAAGTGGTTTTTCAACACTATCACAAGTGCAAAAAGTGTTTTTTCTACACTAATACAAGTGCAAAAGTGGTTTCCTGCACCAACACAAGTGCGAAAAGTGGTTTTTCAACACTAACACAAGTGCGAAAAGTGGTTTTTCAACACTAACACAAGTGCGAAAAGTGGTTTTTCCACACTAACACAAGTGCAAAAGTGGTTTCCTGCACCAACACAAGTGCGAAAAGTGGTTTTTCAACACTAACACAAGTGCGAAAAGTGGTTTTTCAACACTAACACAAGTGCGAAAAGTGGTTTTTCAACACTAACACAAGTGCGAAAAGTGTTTTTTCCACACTAATACAAGTGCAAAAGTGGTTTCCTGCACCAACACAAGTGCGAAAAGTGGTTTTTCAACACTAACACAAGTGCGAAAAGTGGTTTTTCCACACTAATACAAGTGCGAAAAGTTGTTTTTCCACACTAATACAAGTGCAAAAGTGGTTTTTCAACACTAACACAAGTGCGAAAAGTGGTTTTTCAACACTAACACAAGTGCGAAAAGTGTTTTTTCCACACTAATACAAGTGCAAAAGTGGTTTTTCAACACTAACACAAGTGCGAAAAGTGGTTTTTCAACACTAACACAAGTGCGAAAAGTGTTTTTTCCACACTAATACAAGTGCAAAAGTGGTTTCGTGCACCAACACAAGTGCGAAAAGTGGTTTTTCAACACTAACACAAGTGCGAAAAGTGGTTTTTCAACACTAACACAAGTGCGAAAAGTGTTTTTTCCACACTAATACAAGTGCAAAAGTGGTTTCGTGCACCAACACAAGTGCAAAAAGTGGTTTTTCAACACTAACACAAGTGCGAAAAGTGTTTTTTCCACACTAATACAAGTGCAAAAGTGGTTTCCTGCACCAACACAAGTGCGAAAAGTGGTTTTTGAACACTAACACAAGTGCGAAAAGTGGTTTTTCGACACTAACACAAGTGCGAAAAGTGTTTTTTCCACACTAATACAAGTGCAAAAGCGGTTTCCTGCACCAACACAAGTGCGAAAAGTGGTTTTTCAACACTAACACAAGTGCGAAATGTGGTTTTTCAACACTATCACAAGTGCAAAAAGTGTTTTTTCCACACTAATACAAGTGCGAAAAGTGGTTTTTCAACACAAACACAAGTGCGAAAAGTGTTTTTTCCACACTAATACAAGTGCAAAAGTGGTTTCCTGCACCAACACAAGTGCGAAAAGTGGTTTTTCAACACTAACACAAGTGCGAAAAGTGGTTTTTCAACACTAACACATGCGCGAAAAGTGGTTTTTCCACACTAATACAAGTGCAAAAGCGGTTTCCTGCACCAACACAAGTGCAAAAAGTGGTTTTTCAACACTAACACAAGTGCGAAAAGTGGTTTTTCAACAATATCACAAGTGCAAAAAGTGTTTTTTCCACACTAATACAAGTGCAAAAGTGGTTTCCTGCACCAACACAAGTGCGAAAAGTGGTTTTTCAACACTAACACAAGTGCGAAAAGTGGTTTTTCAACACTAACACAAGTGCGAAAAGTGGTTTTTCAACACTAACACAAGTGCGAAAAGTGGTTTTTCCAAACTAATACAAGTGCAAAAGTGGTTTCCTGCACCAACACAAGTGCGAAAAGTTGCTTTTCAACACTAACACAAGTGCGAAAAGTGGTTTTTCAACACTATCACAAGTGCAAAAAGTGTTTTTTCCACACTAATACAAGTGCAAAAGTGGTTTCCTGCACCAACACAAGTGCGAAAAGTGGTTTTTCAACAATAACACAAGTGCGAAAAGTGGTTTTTCAACACTAACACAACTGTGAAAAGTGGTTTTTCCACTAATACAAGTGCAAAAGTGGTTTCTTGCACCAACACAAGTGCGAAAAGTGGTTTTTCAACACTAACACAAGTGCGAAAAGTGGTTTTTCAACACTAACACAAGTGCGAAAAGTGGTTTTTCCAAACTAATACAAGTGCAAAAGTGGTTTCCTGCACCAACACAAGTGCGAAAAGTGGTTTTTCAACACTAACACAAGTGCGAAAAGTGGTTTTTCAACACTAACACAAGTGCGAAAAGTCGTTTTTCCACACTAATACAAGTGCAAAAGTGGTTTCCTGCACCAACACAAGTGCGAAAAGTGGTTTTTCAACACTAACACAAGTGCGAAAAGTGGTTTTTCAACACTAACACAAGTGCGAAAAGTGGTTTTTCCACACTAATACAAGTGCAAAAGTGGTTTCCTGCACCAACACAAGTGCGAAAAGTGGTTTTTCAACACTAACACAAGTGCGAAAAGTGGTTTTTCAACACTATCACAAGTGCAAAAAGTGTTTTTTCCGCACTAATACAAGTGCAAAAGTGGTTTCCTGCACCAACACAAGTGCGAAAAGTGGTTTTTCAACACTATCACAAGTGCAAAAAGTGTTTTTTCTACACTAATACAAGTGCAAAAGTGGTTTCCTGCACCAACACAAGTGCGAAAAGTGGTTTTTCAACACTAACACAAGTGCGAAAAGTGGTTTTTCAACACTAACACAAGTGCGAAAAGTGGGTTTTCCACACTAACACAAGTGCAAAAGTGGTTTCCTGCACCAACACAAGTGCGAAAAGTGGTTTTTCAACACTAACACAAGTGCGAAAAGTGGTTTTTCAACACTAACACAAGTGCGAAAAGTGGTTTTTCAACACTAACACAAGTGCGAAAAGTGTTTTTTCCACACTAATACAAGTGCAAAAGTGGTTTCCTGCACCAACACAAGTGCGAAAAGTGGTTTTTCAACACTAACACAAGTGCGAAAAGTGGTTTTTCCACACTAATACAAGTGCGAAAAGTTGTTTTTCCACACTAATACAAGTGCAAAAGTGGTTTTTCAACACTAACACAAGTGCGAAAAGTCGTTTTTCAACACTAACACAAGTGCGAAAAGTGTTTTTTCCACACTAATACAAGTGCAAAAGTTGTTTTTCAACACTAACACAAGTGCGAAAAGTGGTTTTTCAACACTAACACAAGTGCGAAAAGTGTTTTTTCCACACTAATACAAGTGCAAAAGTGGTTTCGTGCACCAACACAAGTGCGAAAAGTGGTTTTTCAACACTAACACAAGTGCGAAAAGTGTTTTTTCCACACTAATACAAGTGCAAAAGTGGTTTCCTGCACCAACACAAGTGCGAAAAGTGGTTTTTCAACACTAACACAAGTGCGAAAAGTGGTTTTTCAACACTAACACAAATGCGAAAAGTGGTTTTTCCACACTAATACAAGTGCAAAAGTGGTTTCCTGCACCAACACAAGTGCGAAAAGTGGTTTTTCAACACTAACACAAGTGCGAAAAGTGTTTTTTCCACACTAATACAAGTGCAAAAGTGGTTTCCTGCACCAACACAAGTGCGAAAAGTGGTTTTTGAACACTAACACAAGTGCGAAAAGTGGTTTTTCGACACTAACACAAGTGCGAAAAGTGTTTTTTCCACAATAATACAAGTGCAAAAGCGGTTTCCTGCACCAACACAAGTGCGAAAAGTGGTTTTTCAACACTAACACAAGTGCGAAATGTGGTTTTTCAACACTATCACAAGTGCAAAAAGTGTTTTTTCCACACTAATACAAGTGCGAAAAGTGTTTTTTCAACACTAACACAAATGCGAAAAGTGGTTTTTCCACACTAATACAAGTGCAAAAGTGGTTTCCTGCACCAACACAAGTGCGAAAAGTGGTTTTTCAACACTAACACAAGTGCGAAAAGTGTTTTTTCCACACTAATACAAGTGCAAAAGTGGTTTCCTGCACCAACACAAGTGCGAAAAGTGGTTTTTGAACACTAACACAAGTGCGAAAAGTGGTTTTTCGACACTAACACAAGTGCGAAAAGTGTTTTTTCCACAATAATACAAGTGCAAAAGCGGTTTCCTGCACCAACACAAGTGCGAAAAGTGGTTTTTCAACACTAACACAAGTGCGAAATGTGGTTTTTCAACACTATCACAAGTGCAAAAAGTGTTTTTTCCACACTAATACAAGTGCGAAAAGTGTTTTTTCAAAACAAACACAAGTGCGAAAAGTGTTTTTTCCACACTAATACAAGTGCAAAAGTGGTTTCCTGCACCAACACAAGTGCGAAAAGTGGTTTTTCAACACTAACACAAGTGCGAAAAGTGGTTTTTCAACACTAACACATGCGCGAAAAGTGGTTTTTCCACACTAATACAAGTGCAAAAGCAGTTTCCTGCACCAACACAAGTGCAAAAAGTGGTTTTTCAACACTAACACAAGTGCGAAAAGTGGTTTTTCAACACTATCACAAGTGCAAAAAGTGTTTTTTCCACACTAATACAAGTGCAAAAGTGGTTTCCTGCACCAACATAAGTGCGAAAAGTGGTTTTTCAACACTAACACAAGTGCGAAAAGTGGTTTTTCAACACTAACACAAGTGCGAAAAGTGGTTTTTCAACACTAACACAAGTGCGAAAAGTGGTTTTTCCAAACTAATACAAGTGCAAAAGTGGTTTCCTGCACCAACACAAGTGCGAAAAGTTGCTTTTCAACACTAACACAAGTGCGAAAAGTGGTTTTTCAACACTATCACAAGTGCAAAAAGTGTTTTTTCCACACTAATACAAGTGCAAAAGTGGTTTCCTGCACCAACACAAGTGCGAAAAGTGGTTTTTCAACAATAACACAAGTGCGAAAAGTGGTTTTTCAACACTAACACAACTGTGAAAAGTGGTTTTTCCACATTAATACAAGTGCAAAAGTGGTTTCCTGCACCAACACAAGTGCGAAAAGTGGTTTTTCAACACTAACACAAGTGCGAAAAGTGGTTTTTCAACACTAACACAAGTGCGAAAAGTGGTTTTTCCACACTAATACAAGTGCAAAAGTGGTTTCCTGCTCCAACACAAGTGCGAAAAGTGGTTTTTCAACACTAACACAAGTGCGAAAAGTGGTTTTTCCACACTATCACAAGTGCAAAAAGTGTTTTTTCCACACTAATACAAGTGCAAAAGTGGTTTCCTGCACCAACACAAGTGCGAAAAGTGGTTTTTCAACAATAACACAAGTGCGAAAAGTGGTTTTTCAACACTAACACAACTGTGAAAAGTGGTTTTTCCACATTAATACAAGTGCAAAAGTGGTTTCCTGCACCAACACAAGTGCGAAAAGTGGTTTTTCAACACTAACACAAGTGCGAAAAGTGGTTTTTCAACACTAACACAAGTGCGAAAAGTGGTTTTTCCACACTAATACAAGTGCAAAAGTGGTTTCCTGCTCCAACACAAGTGCGAAAAGTGGTTTTTCAACACTAACACAAGTGCGAAAAGTGGTTTTTCCACACTAATACAAGTGCAAAAGTGGTTTCCTGCACCAACACAAGTGCGAAAAGTGGTTTTTCAACACTAACACAAGTGCGAAAAGTGGTTTTTCAACACTAACACAAGTGCGAAAAGTGGTTTTTCCACACTAATACAAGTGCAAAAGCGGTTTCCTGCACCAACACAAGTGCGAAAAGTGGTTTTTCAACACTATCACAAGTGCAAAAAGTGTTTTTTCCACACTAATACAAGTGCAAAAGTGGTTTCCTGCACCAACACAAGTGCGAAAAGTGGTTTTTCAACACTAACACAAGTGCGAAAAGTGGTTTTTCAACACTAACACAAGTGCGAAAGGTGGTTTTTCAACACTAACACAAGTGCGAAAAGTGGTTTTTCCAAAATAATACAAGTGCAAAAGTGGTTTCCTGCACCAACACAAGTGCGAAAAGTGGCTTTTCAACACTAACACAAGTGCGAAAAGTGGTTTTTCAACACTATCACAAGTGCAAAAAGTGTTTTTTCCACACTAATACAAGTGCAAAAGTGGTTTCCTGCACCAACACAAGTGCGAAAAGTGGTTTTTCAACAATAACACAAGTGCGAAAAGTGGTTTTTCAACACTAACACAACTGTGAAAAGTGGTTTTTCCACACTAATACAAGTGCAAAAGTGGTTTCCTGCACCAACACAAGTGCGAAAAGTGGTTTTTCAACACTAACACAAGTGCAAAAAGTGGTTTTTCCAAACTAATACAAGTGCAAAAGTGGTTTCCTGCACCAACACAAGTGCGAAAAGTGGTTTTTCAACACTAACACAAGTGCGAAAAGTGGTTTTTCAACACTAACACAAGTGCGAAAAGTCGTTTTTCCACACTAATACAAGTGCAAAAGTGGTTTCCTGCACCAACACAAGTGCGAAAAGTGGTTTTTCAACACTAACACAAGTGCGAAAAGTGGTTTTTCAACACTAACACAAGTGCGAAAAGTGGTTTTTCCACACTAATACAAGTGCAAAAGTGGTTTCCTGCACCAACACAAGTGCGAAAAGTGGTTTTTCAACACTAACACAAGTGCGAAAAGTGGTTTTTCAACACTATCACAAGTGCAATAAGTGTTTTTTCCACACTAATACAAGTGCAAAAGTGGTTTCCTGCACCAACACAAGTGCGAAAAGTGGTTTTTCAACACTAACACAAGTGCGAAAAGTGGTTTTTTCACACTAATACAAGTGCAAAAGTGGTTTCCTGCACCAACACAAGTGCGAAAAGTGGTTTTTCAACACTAACACAAGTGCGAAAAGTGGTTTTTCAACACTATCACAAGTGCAAAAAGTGTTTTTTCCGCACTAATACATGTGCAAAAGTGGTTTCCTGCACCAACACAAGTGCGAAAAGTGGTTTTTCAACACTAACACAAGTGCGAAAAGTGGTTTTTCAACACTATCACAAGTGCAAAAAGTGTTTTTTCTACACTAATACAAGTGCAAAAGTGGTTTCCTGCACCAACACAAGTGCGAAAAGTGGTTTTTCAACACTAACACAAGTGCGAAAAGTGGTTTTTCAACACTAACACAAGTGCGAAAAGTGGTTTTTCCACACTAATACAAGTGCAAAAGTGGTTTCCTGCACCAACACAAGTGCGAAAAGTGGTTTTTCAACACTAACACAAGTGCAAAAGTGGTTTTTCAACACTAACACAAGTGCGAAAAGTGGTTTTTCAACACTAACACAAGTGTGAAAAGTGTTTTTTCCACACTAATACAAGTGCAAAAGTGGTTTTTCAACACTAACACAAGTGCGAAAAGTGGTTTTTCAACACTAACACAAGTGCGAAAAGTGTTTTTTCCACACTAATACAAGTGCAAAAGTGGTTTCGTGCACCAACACAAGTGCGAAAAGTGGTTTTTCAACACTAAAACAAGTGCGAAAAGTGGTTTTTCAACACTAACACAAGTGCGAAAAGTGTTTTTTCCACACTAATACAAGTGCAAAAGTGGTTTCGTGCACCAACACAAGTGCAAAAAGTGGTTTTTCAACACTAACACAAGTGCGAAAAGTGTTTTTTCCACACTAATACAAGTGCAAAAGTGGTTTCCTGCACCAACACAAGTGCGAAAAGTGGTTTTTCAACACTAACACAAGTGCGAAAAGTGGTTTTTCGACACTAACACAAGTGCGAAAAGTGTTTTTTCCACACTAATACAAGTGCAAAAGCGGTTTCCTGCACCAACACAAGTGCGAAAAGTGGTTTTTCAACACTAACACAAGTGCGAAATGTGGTTTTTCAACACTATCACAAGTGCAAAAAGTGTTTTTTCCACACTAATACAAGTGCGAAAAGTGGTTTTTCAACACAAACACAAGTGCGAAAAGTGTTTTTTCCACACTAATACAAGTGCAAAAGTGGTTTCCTGCACCAACACAAGTGCGAAAAGTGGTTTTTCAACACTAACACAAGTGCGAAAAGTGGTTTTTCAACACTAACACATGCGCGAAAAGTGGTTTTTCCACACTAATACAAGTGCAAAAGAGGTTTCCTGGACCAACACAAGTGCAAAAAGTGGTTTTTCAACACTAACACAAGTGCGAAAAGTGGTTTTTCAACACTATCACAAGTGCAAAAAGTGTTTTTTCCACACTAATACAAGTGCAAAAGTGGTTTCCTGCACCAACACAAGTGCGAAAAGTGGTTTTTCAACACTAACACAAGTGCGAAAAGTGGTTTTTCAACACTAACACAAGTGCGAAAAGTGGTTTTTCAACACTAACACAAGTGCGAAAAGTGGTTTTTCCAAACTAATACAAGTGCAAAAGTGGTTTCCTGCTCCAACACAAGTGCGAAAAGTGGTTTTTCAACACTAACACATGTGCGAAAAGTGGTTTTTCAACACTAACACAAGTGCGAAAAGTGGTTTTTCCACACTAATACAAGTGCAAAAGTGGTTTCCTGCACCAACACAAGTGCGAAAAGTGGTTTTTCAACACTAACACAAGTGCGAAAAGTGGTTTTTCAACACTAACACAAGTGCGAAAAGTGGTTTTTCCACACTAATACAAGTGCAAAAGCAGTTTCCTGCACCAACACAAGTGCGAAAAGTGGTTTTTCAACACTAACACAAGTGCGAAAAGTGGTTTTTCAACACTATCACAAGTGCAAAAAGTGTTTTTTCCACACTAATACAAGTGCAAAAGTGGTTTCCTGCACCAACACAAGTGCGAAAAGTGGTTTTTCAACACTAACACAAGTGCGAAAAGTGGTTTTTCAACACTAACACAAGTGCGAAATGTGGTTTTTCAACACTAACACAAGTGCGAAAAGTGGTTTTTCCAAAATAATACAAGTGCAAAAGTGGTTTCCTGCACCAACACAAGTGCGAAAAGTGGCTTTTCAACACTAACACAAGTGCGAAATGTGGTTTTTCAACACTATCACAAGTGCAAAAAGTGTTTTTTCCACACTAATACAAGTGCAAAAGTGGTTTCCTGCACCAACACAAGTGCGAAAAGTGGTTTTTCAACAATAACACAAGTGCGAAAAGTGGTTTTTCAACACTAACACAACTGTGAAAAGTGGTTTTTCCACACTAATACAAGTGCAAAAGTGGTTTCCTGCACCAACACAAGTGCGAAAAGTGGTTTTTCAACACTAACACAACTGCAAAAAGTGGTTTTTCCAAACTAATACAAGTGCAAAAGTGGTTTCCTGCACCAACACAAGTGCGAAAAGTGGTTTTTCAACACTAACACAAGTGCGAAAAGTGGTTTTTCAACACTAACACAAGTGCGAAAAGTCGTTTTTCCACACTAATACAAGTGCAAAAGTGGTTTCCTGCACCAACACAAGTGCGAAAAGTGGTTTTTCAACACTAACACAAGTGCGAAAAGTGGTTTTTCAACACTAACACAAGTGCGAAAAGTGGTTTTTCCACACTAATACAAGTGCAAAAGTGGTTTCCTGCACCAACACAAGTGCGAAAAGTGGTTTTTCAACACTAACACAAGTGCGAAAAGTGGTTTTTCAACACTATCACAAGTGCAATAAGTGTTTTTTCCACACTAATACAAGTGCAAAAGTGGTTTCCTGCACCAACACAAGTGCGAAAAGTGGTTTTTCAACACTAACACAAGTGCGAAAAGTGGTTTTTTCACACTAATACAAGTGCAAAAGTGGTTTCCTGCACCAACACAAGTGCGAAAAGTGGTTTTTCAACACTAACACAAGTGCGAAAAGTGGTTTTTCAACACTATCACAAGTGCAAAAAGTGTTTTTTCCGCACTAATACATGAGCAAAAGTGGTTTCCTGCACCAACACAAGTGCGAAAAGTGGTTTTTCAACACTAACACAAGTGCGAAAAGTGGTTTTTCAACACTATCACAAGTGCAAAAAGTGTTTTTTCTACACTAATACAAGTGCAAAAGTGGTTTCCTGCACCAACACAAGTGCGAAAAGTGGTTTTTCAACACTAACACAAGTGCGAAAAGTGGTTTTTCAACACTAACACAAGTGCGAAAAGTGGTTTTTCCACACTAACACAAGTGCAAAAGTGGTTTCCTGCACCAACACAAGTGCGAAAAGTGGTTTTTCAACACTAACACAAGTGCGAAAAGTGGTTTTTCAACACTAACACAAGTGCGAAAAGTGGTTTTTCAACACTAACACAAGTGCGAAAAGTGTTTTTTCCACACTAATACAAGTGCAAAAGTGGTTTCCTGCACCAACACAAGTGCGAAAAGTGGTTTTTCAACACTAACACAAGTGCGAAAAGTGGTTTTTCCACACTAATACAAGTGCGAAAAGTTGTTTTTCCACACTAATACAAGTGCAAAAGTGGTTTTTCAACACTAACACAAGTGCGAAAAGTGGTTTTTCAACACTAACACAAGTGCGAAAAGTGTTTTTTCCACACTAATACAAGTGCAAAAGTGGTTTTTCAACACTAACACAAGTGCGAAAAGTGGTTTTTCAACACTAACACAAGTGCGAAAAGTGTTTTTTCCACACTAATACAAGTGCAAAAGTGGTTTCGTGCACCAACACAAGTGCGAAAAGTGGTTTTTCAACACTAACACAAGTGCGAAAAGTGGTTTTTCAACACTAACACAAGTGCGAAAAGTGTTTTTTCCACACTAATACAAGTGCAAAAGTGGTTTCGTGCACCAACACAAGTGCAAAAAGTGGTTTTTCAACACTAACACAAGTGCGAAAAGTGTTTTTTCCACACTAATACAAGTGCAAAAGTGGTTTCCTGCACCAACACAAGTGCGAAAAGTGGTTTTTGAACACTAACACAAGTGCGAAAAGTGGTTTTTCGACACTAACACAAGTGCGAAAAGTGTTTTTTCCACACTAATACAAGTGCAAAAGCGGTTTCCTGCACCAACACAAGTGCGAAAAGTGGTTTTTCAACACTAACACAAGTGCGAAATGTGGTTTTTCAACACTATCACAAGTGCAAAAAGTGTTTTTTCCACACTACTACAAGTGCGAAAAGTGGTTTTTCAACACAAACACAAGTGCGAAAAGTGTTTTTTCCACACTAATACAAGTGCAAAAGTGGTTTCCTGCACCAACACAAGTGCGAAAAGTGGTTTTTCAACACTAACACAAGTGCGAAAAGTGGTTTTTCAACACTAACACATGCGCGAAAAGTGGTTTTTCCACACTAATACAAGTGCAAAAGCGGTTTCCTGCACCAACACAAGTGCAAAAAGTGGTTTTTCAACACTAACACAAGTGCGAAAAGTGGTTTTTCAACAATATCACAAGTGCAAAAAGTGTTTTTTCCACACTAATACAAGTGCAAAAGTGGTTTCCTGCACCAACACAAGTGCGAAAAGTGGTTTTTCAACACTAACACAAGTGCGAAAAGTGGTTTTTCAACACTAACACAAGTGCGAAAAGTGGTTTTTCAACACTAACACAAGTGCGAAAAGTGGTTTTTCCAAACTAATACAAGTGCAAAAGTGGTTTCCTGCACCAACACAAGTGCGAAAAGTTGCTTTTCAACACTAACACAAGTGCGAAAAGTGGTTTTTCAACACTATCACAAGTGCAAAAAGTGTTTTTTCCACACTAATACAAGTGCAAAAGTGGTTTCCTGCACCAACACAAGTGCGAAAAGTGGTTTTTCAACAATAACACAAGTGCGAAAAGTGGTTTTTCAACACTAACACAACTGTGAAAAGTGGTTTTTCCACTAATACAAGTGCAAAAGTGGTTTCTTGCACCAACACAAGTGCGAAAAGTGGTTTTTCAACACTAACACAAGTGCGAAAAGTGGTTTTTCAACACTAACACAAGTGCGAAAAGTGGTTTTTCCAAACTAATACAAGTGCAAAAGTGGTTTCCTGCACCAACACAAGTGCGAAAAGTGGTTTTTCAACACTAACACAAGTGCGAAAAGTGGTTTTTCAACACTAACACAAGTGCGAAAAGTGTTTTTTCCACACTAATACAAGTGCAAAAGTGGTTTCGTGCACCAACACAAGTGCGAAAAGTGGTTTTTCAACACTAACACAAGTGCGAAAAGTGGTTTTTCAACACTAACACAAGTGCGAAAAGTGTTTTTTCCACACTAATACAAGTGCAAAAGTGGTTTCGTGCACCAACACAAGTGCAAAAAGTGGTTTTTCAACACTAACACAAGTGCGAAAAGTGTTTTTTCCACACTAATACAAGTGCAAAAGTGGTTTCCTGCACCAACACAAGTGCGAAAAGTGGTTTTTGAACACTAACACAAGTGCGAAAAGTGGTTTTTCGACACTAACACAAGTGCGAAAAGTGTTTTTTCCACACTAATACAAGTGCAAAAGCGGTTTCCTGCACCAACACAAGTGCGAAAAGTGGTTTTTCAACACTAACACAAGTGCGAAATGTGGTTTTTCAACACTATCACAAGTGCAAAAAGTGTTTTTTCCACACTAATACAAGTGCGAAAAGTGGTTTTTCAACACAAACACAAGTGCGAAAAGTGTTTTTTCCACACTAATACAAGTGCAAAAGTGGTTTCCTGCACCAACACAAGTGCGAAAAGTGGTTTTTCAACACTAACACAAGTGCGAAAAGTGGTTTTTCAACACTAACACATGCGCGAAAAGTGGTTTTTCCACACTAATACAAGTGCAAAAGCGGTTTCCTGCACCAACACAAGTGCAAAAAGTGGTTTTTCAACACTAACACAAGTGCGAAAAGTGGTTTTTCAACAATATCACAAGTGCAAAAAGTGTTTTTTCCACACTAATACAAGTGCAAAAGTGGTTTCCTGCACCAACACAAGTGCGAAAAGTGGTTTTTCAACACTAACACAAGTGCGAAAAGTGGTTTTTCAACACTAACACAAGTGCGAAAAGTGGTTTTTCAACACTAACACAAGTGCGAAAAGTGGTTTTTCCAAACTAATACAAGTGCAAAAGTGGTTTCCTGCACCAACACAAGTGCGAAAAGTTGCTTTTCAACACTAACACAAGTGCGAAAAGTGGTTTTTCAACACTATCACAAGTGCAAAAAGTGTTTTTTCCACACTAATACAAGTGCAAAAGTGGTTTCCTGCACCAACACAAGTGCGAAAAGTGGTTTTTCAACAATAACACAAGTGCGAAAAGTGGTTTTTCAACACTAACACAACTGTGAAAAGTGGTTTTTCCACTAATACAAGTGCAAAAGTGGTTTCTTGCACCAACACAAGTGCGAAAAGTGGTTTTTCAACACTAACACAAGTGCGAAAAGTGGTTTTTCAACACTAACACAAGTGCGAAAAGTGGTTTTTCCAAACTAATACAAGTGCAAAAGTGGTTTCCTGCACCAACACAAGTGCGAAAAGTGGTTTTTCAACACTAACACAAGTGCGAAAAGTGGTTTTTCAACACTAACACAAGTGCGAAAAGTCGTTTTTCCACACTAATACAAGTGCAAAAGTGGTTTCCTGCACCAACACAAGTGCGAAAAGTGGTTTTTCAACACTAACACAAGTGCGAAAAGTGGTTTTTCAACACTAACACAAGTGCGAAAAGTGGTTTTTCCACACTAATACAAGTGCAAAAGTGGTTTCCTGCACCAACACAAGTGCGAAAAGTGGTTTTTCAACACTAACACAAGTGCGAAAAGTGGTTTTTCAACACTATCACAAGTGCAAAAAGTGTTTTTTCCGCACTAATACAAGTGCAAAAGTGGTTTCCTGCACCAACACAAGTGCGAAAAGTGGTTTTTCAACACTATCACAAGTGCAAAAAGTGTTTTTTCTACACTAATACAAGTGCAAAAGTGGTTTCCTGCACCAACACAAGTGCGAAAAGTGGTTTTTCAACACTAACACAAGTGCGAAAAGTGGTTTTTCAACACTAACACAAGTGCGAAAAGTGGGTTTTCCACACTAACACAAGTGCAAAAGTGGTTTCCTGCACCAACACAAGTGCGAAAAGTGGTTTTTCAACACTAACACAAGTGCGAAAAGTGGTTTTTCAACACTAACACAAGTGCGAAAAGTGGTTTTTCAACACTAACACAAGTGCGAAAAGTGTTTTTTCCACACTAATACAAGTGCAAAAGTGGTTTCCTGCACCAACACAAGTGCGAAAAGTGGTTTTTCAACACTAACACAAGTGCGAAAAGTGGTTTTTCCACACTAATACAAGTGCGAAAAGTTGTTTTTCCACACTAATACAAGTGCAAAAGTGGTTTTTCAACACTAACACAAGTGCGAAAAGTCGTTTTTCAACACTAACACAAGTGCGAAAAGTGTTTTTTCCACACTAATACAAGTGCAAAAGTTGTTTTTCAACACTAACACAAGTGCGAAAAGTGGTTTTTCAACACTAACACAAGTGCGAAAAGTGTTTTTTCCACACTAATACAAGTGCAAAAGTGGTTTCGTGCACCAACACAAGTGCGAAAAGTGGTTTTTCAACACTAACACAAGTGCGAAAAGTGTTTTTTCCACACTAATACAAGTGCAAAAGTGGTTTCCTGCACCAACACAAGTGCGAAAAGTGGTTTTTCAACACTAACACAAGTGCGAAAAGTGGTTTTTCAACACTAACACAAATGCGAAAAGTGGTTTTTCCACACTAATACAAGTGCAAAAGTGGTTTCCTGCACCAACACAAGTGCGAAAAGTGGTTTTTCAACACTAACACAAGTGCGAAAAGTGTTTTTTCCACACTAATACAAGTGCAAAAGTGGTTTCCTGCACCAACACAAGTGCGAAAAGTGGTTTTTGAACACTAACACAAGTGCGAAAAGTGGTTTTTCGACACTAACACAAGTGCGAAAAGTGTTTTTTCCACAATAATACAAGTGCAAAAGCGGTTTCCTGCACCAACACAAGTGCGAAAAGTGGTTTTTCAACACTAACACAAGTGCGAAATGTGGTTTTTCAACACTATCACAAGTGCAAAAAGTGTTTTTTCCACACTAATACAAGTGCGAAAAGTGTTTTTTCAACACTAACACAAATGCGAAAAGTGGTTTTTCCACACTAATACAAGTGCAAAAGTGGTTTCCTGCACCAACACAAGTGCGAAAAGTGGTTTTTCAACACTAACACAAGTGCGAAAAGTGTTTTTTCCACACTAATACAAGTGCAAAAGTGGTTTCCTGCACCAACACAAGTGCGAAAAGTGGTTTTTGAACACTAACACAAGTGCGAAAAGTGGTTTTTCGACACTAACACAAGTGCGAAAAGTGTTTTTTCCACAATAATACAAGTGCAAAAGCGGTTTCCTGCACCAACACAAGTGCGAAAAGTGGTTTTTCAACACTAACATAAGTGCGAAATGTGGTTTTTCAACACTATCACAAGTGCAAAAAGTGTTTTTTCCACACTAATACAAGTGCAAAAAGTGTTTTTTCAACACAAACACAAGTGCGAAAAGTGTTTTTTCCACCTAATACAAGTGCAAAAGTGTTTCCTGCACCAACACAAGTGCGAAAAGTGGTTTTTCAACACTAACACAAGTGCGAAAAGTGGTTTTTCAACACTAACACATGCGCGAAAAGTGGTTTTTCCACACTGAATACAAGTGCAAAAAGCAGTTTCCTGCACCAACACAAGTGCAAAAAGTGTTTTTCAACACTAACACAAGTGCGAAAAGTGGTTTTTCAACACTATCACAAGTGCAAAAAGTGTTTTTTCCACACTAATACAAGTGCAAAAGTGGTTTCCTGCACCAACATAAGTGCGAAAAGTGGTTTTTCAACACTAACACAAGTGCGAAAAGTGGTTTTTCAACACTAACACAAGTGCGAAAAGTGGTTTTTCAACACTAACACAAGTGCGAAAAGTGGTTTTTCCAAACTAATACAAGTGCAAAAGTGGTTTCCTGCACCAACACAAGTGCGAAAAGTTGCTTTTCAACACTAACACAAGTGCGAAAAGTGGTTTTTCAACACTATCACAAGTGCAAAAAGTGTTTTTTTCCACACTAATACAAGTGCAAAAGTGGTTTCCTGCACCAACACAAGTGCGAAAAGTGGTTTTTCAACAATAACACAAGTGCGAAAAGTGGTTTTTCAACACTAACACAACTGTGAAAAGTGGTTTTTCCACATTAATACAAGTGCAAAAGTGGTTTCCTGCACCAACACAAGTGCGAAAAGTGGTTTTTCAACACTAACACAAGTGCGAAAAGTGGGTTTTCCACACTAACACAAGTGCAAAAGTGGTTTCCTGCACCAACACAAGTGCGAAAAGTGGTTTTTCAACACTAACACAAGTGCGAAAAGTGGTTTTTCAACACTAACACAAGTGCGAAAAGTGGTTTTTCAACACTAACACAAGTGCGAAAAGTGTTTTTTTCCACACTAATACAAGTGCAAAAGTGGTTTCCTGCACCAACACAAGTGCGAAAAGTGGTTTTTCAACACTAACACAAGTGCGAAAAGTGGTTTTTCCACACTAATACAAGTGCGAAAAGTTGTTTTTCCACACTAATACAAGTGCAAAAGTGGTTTTTCAACACTAACACAAGTGCGAAAAGTCGTTTTTCAACACTAACACAAGTGCGAAAAGTGTTTTTTCCACACTAATACAAGTGCAAAAGTTGTTTTTCAACACTAACACAAGTGCGAAAAGTGGTTTTTCAACACTAACACAAGTGCGAAAAGTGTTTTTCCACACTAATACAAGTGCAAAAGTGGTTTCGTGCACCAACACAAGTGCGAAAAGTGGTTTTTCAACACTAACACAAGTGCGAAAAGTGTTTTTTCCACACTAATACAAGTGCAAAAGTGGTTTCCTGCACCAACACAAGTGCGAAAAGTGGTTTTTCAACACTAACACAAGTGCGAAAAGTGGTTTTTCAACACTAACACAAATGCGAAAAGTGGTTTTTCCACACTAATACAAGTGCAAAAGTGGTTTCCTGCACCAACACAAGTGCGAAAAGTGGTTTTTCAACACTAACACAAGTGCGAAAAGTGTTTTTTCCACACTAATACAAGTGCAAAAGTGGTTTCCTGCACCAACACAAGTGCGAAAAGTGGTTTTTGAACACTAACACAAGTGCGAAAAGTGGTTTTTCGACACTAACACAAGTGCGAAAAGTGTTTTTTCCACAATAATACAAGTGCAAAAGCGGTTTCCTGCACCAACACAAGTGCGAAAAGTGGTTTTTCAACACTAACACAAGTGCGAAATGTGGTTTTTCAACACTATCACAAGTGCAAAAAGTGTTTTTTCCACACTAATACAAGTGCGAAAAGTGTTTTTTCAACACTAACACAAATGCGAAAAGTGGTTTTTCCACACTAATACAAGTGCAAAAGTGGTTTCCTGCACCAACACAAGTGCGAAAAGTGGTTTTTCAACACTAACACAAGTGCGAAAAGTGTTTTTTTCCACACTAATACAAGTGCAAAAGTGGTTTCCTGCACCAACACAAGTGCGAAAAGTGGTTTTTGAACACTAACACAAGTGCGAAAAGTGGTTTTTCGACACTAACACAAGTGCGAAAAGTGTTTTTTCCACAATAATACAAGTGCAAAAGCGGTTTCCTGCACCAACACAAGTGCGAAAAGTGGTTTTTCAACACTAACATAAGTGCGAAATGTGGTTTTTCAACACTATCACAAGTGCAAAAAGTGTTTTTTCCACACTAATACAAGTGCGAAAAGTGTTTTTTCAACACAAACACAAGTGCGAAAAGTGTTTTTTCCACACTAATACAAGTGCAAAAGTGGTTTCCTGCACCAACACAAGTGCGAAAAGTGGTTTTTCAACACTAACACAAGTGCGAAAAGTGGTTTTTCAACACTAACACATGCGCGAAAAGTGGTTTTTCCACACTAATACAAGTGCAAAAGCAGTTTCCTGCACCAACACAAGTGCAAAAAGTGGTTTTTCAACACTAACACAAGTGCGAAAAGTGGTTTTTCAACACTATCACAAGTGCAAAAAGTGTTTTTTTCCACACTAATACAAGTGCAAAAGTGGTTTCCTGCACCAACATAAGTGCGAAAAGTGGTTTTTCAACACTAACACAAGTGCGAAAAGTGGTTTTTCAACACTAACACAAGTGCGAAAAGTGGTTTTTCAACACTAACACAAGTGCGAAAAGTGGTTTTTCCAAACTAATACAAGTGCAAAAGTGGTTTCCTGCACCAACACAAGTGCGAAAAGTTGCTTTTCAACACTAACACAAGTGCGAAAAGTGGTTTTTCAACACTATCACAAGTGCAAAAAGTGTTTTTTCCACACTAATACAAGTGCAAAAGTGGTTTCCTGCACCAACACAAGTGCGAAAAGTGGTTTTTCAACAATAACACAAGTGCGAAAAGTGGTTTTTCAACACTAACACAACTGTGAAAAGTGGTTTTTCCACATTAATACAAGTGCAAAAGTGGTTTCCTGCACCAACACAAGTGCGAAAAGTGGTTTTTCAACACTAACACAAGTGCGAAAAGTGGTTTTTCAACACTAACACAAGTGCGAAAAGTGGTTTTTCCACACTAATACAAGTGCAAAAGTGGTTTCCTGCTCCAACACAAGTGCGAAAAGTGGTTTTTCAACACTAACACAAGTGCGAAAAGTGGTTTTTCCACACTAATACAAGTGCAAAAGTGGTTTCCTGCACCAACACAAGTGCGAAAAGTGGTTTTTCAACACTAACACAAGTGCGAAAAGTGGTTTTTCAACACTAACACAAGTGCGAAAAGTGGTTTTTCCACACTAATACAAGTGCAAAAGCGGTTTCCTGCACCAACACAAGTGCGAAAAGTGGTTTTTCAACACTAACACAAGTGCGAAAAGTGGTTTTTCAACACTATCACAAGTGCAAAAAGTGTTTTTTCCACACTAATACAAGTGCAAAAGTGGTTTCCTGCACCAACACAAGTGCGAAAAGTGGTTTTTCAACACTAACACAAGTGCGAAAAGTGGTTTTTCAACACTAACACAAGTGCGAAAGGTGGTTTTTCAACACTAACACAAGTGCGAAAAGTGGTTTTTCCAAAATAATACAAGTGCAAAAGTGGTTTCCTGCACCAACACAAGTGCGAAAAGTGGCTTTTCAACACTAACACAAGTGCGAAAAGTGGTTTTTCAACACTATCACAAGTGCAAAAAGTGTTTTTTCCACACTAATACAAGTGCAAAAGTGGTTTCCTGCACCAACACAAGTGCGAAAAGTGGTTTTTCAACAATAACACAAGTGCGAAAAGTGGTTTTTCAACACTAACACAACTGTGAAAAGTGGTTTTTCCACACTAATACAAGTGCAAAAGTGGTTTCCTGCACCAACACAAGTGCGAAAAGTGGTTTTTCAACACTAACACAAGTGCAAAAAGTGGTTTTTCCCAAACTAATACAAGTGCAAAAGTGGTTTCCTGCACCAACACAAGTGCGAAAAGTGGTTTTTCAACACTAACACAAGTGCGAAAAGTGGTTTTTCAACACTAACACAAGTGCGAAAAGTCGTTTTTCCACACTAATACAAGTGCAAAAGTGGTTTCCTGCACCAACACAAGTGCCGAAAAAGTGGTTTTTCAACACTAACACAAGTGCGAAAAGTGGTTTTTCAACACTAACACAAGTGCGAAAAGTGGTTTTTCCACACTAATACAAGTGCAAAAGTGGTTTCCTGCACCAACACAAGTGCGAAAAGTGGTTTTTCAACACTAACACAAGTGCGAAAAGTGGGTTTTTCAACACTATCACAAGTGCAATAAGTGTTTTTTCCACACTAATACAAGTGCAAAAGTGGTTTCCTGCACCAACACAAGTGCGAAAAGTGGTTTTTCAACACTAACACAAGTGCGAAAAGTGGTTTTTTCACACTAATACAAGTGCAAAAGTGGTTTCCTGCACCAACACAAGTGCGAAAAGTGGTTTTTCAACACTAACACAAGTGCGAAAAGTGGTTTTTCAACACTATCACAAGTGCAAAAAGTGTTTTTTCCGCACTAATACATGTGCAAAAGTGGTTTCCTGCACCAACACAAGTGCGAAAAGTGGTTTTTCAACACTAACACAAGTGCGAAAAGTGGTTTTTCAACACTATCACAAGTGCAAAAAGTGTTTTTTCTACACTAATACAAGTGCAAAAGTGGTTTCCTGCACCAACACAAGTGCGAAAAGTGTTTTTCAACACTAACACAAGTGCGAAAAGTGGTTTTTCAACACTAACACAAGTGCGAAAAGTGGTTTTTCCACACTAATACAAGTGCAAAAGTGGTTTCCTGCACCAACACAAGTGCGAAAAGTGGTTTTTCAACACTAACACAAGTGCGAAAAGTGGTTTTTCAACACTATCACAAGTGCAATAAGTGTTTTTTCCACACTAATACAAGTGCAAAAGTGGTTTCCTGCACCAACACAAGTGCGAAAAGTGGTTTTTCAACACTAACACAAGTGCGAAAAGTGGTTTTTTCACACTAATACAAGTGCAAAAGTGGTTTCCTGCACCAACACAAGTGCGAAAAGTGGTTTTTCAACACTAACACAAGTGCGAAAAGTGGTTTTTCAACACTATCACAAGTGCAAAAAGTGTTTTTTTCCGCACTAATACATGTGCAAAAGTGGTTTCCTGCACCAACACAAGTGCGAAAAGTGGTTTTTCAACACTAACACAAGTGCGAAAAGTGGTTTTTCAACACTATCACAAGTGCAAAAAGTGTTTTTTCTACACTAATACAAGTGCAAAAGTGGTTTCCTGCACCAACACAAGTGCGAAAAGTGGTTTTTCAACACTAACACAAGTGCGAAAAGTGGTTTTTCAACACTAACACAAGTGCGAAAAGTGGTTTTTCCACACTAACACAAGTGCAAAAGTGGTTTCCTGCACCAACACAAGTGCGAAAAGTGGTTTTTCAACACTAACACAAGTGCGAAAAGTGGTTTTTCAACACTAACACAAGTGCGAAAAGTGGTTTTTCAACACTAACACAAGTGCGAAAAGTGTTTTTTCCACACTAATACAAGTGCAAAAGTGGTTTCCTGCACCAACACAAGTGCGAAAAGTGGTTTTTCAACACTAACACAAGTGCGAAAAGTGGTTTTTCCACACTAATACAAGTGCGAAAAGTTGTTTTTCCACACTAATACAAGTGCAAAAGTGGTTTTTCAACACTAACACAAGTGCGAAAAGTGGTTTTTCAACACTAACACAAGTGCGAAAAGTGTTTTTTCCACACTAATACAAGTGCAAAAGTGGTTTTTCAACACTAACACAAGTGCGAAAAGTGGTTTTTCAACACTAACACAAGTGCGAAAAGTGTTTTTTCCACACTAATACAAGTGCAAAAGTGGTTTCGTGCACCAACACAAGTGCGAAAAGTGGTTTTTCAACACTAACACAAGTGCGAAAAGTGGTTTTTCAACACTAACACAAGTGCGAAAAGTGTTTTTTCCACACTAATACAAGTGCAAAAGTGGTTTCGTGCACCAACACAAGTGCAAAAAGTGGTTTTTCAACACTAACACAAGTGCGAAAAGTGTTTTTTCCACACTAATACAAGTGCAAAAGTGGTTTCCTGCACCAACACAAGTGCGAAAAGTGGTTTTTGAACACTAACACAAGTGCGAAAAGTGGTTTTTTGACACTAACACAAGTGCGAAAAGTGTTTTTTCCACACTAATACAAGTGCAAAAGCGGTTTCCTGCACCAACACAAGTGCGAAAAGTGGTTTTTCAACACTAACACAAGTGCGAAATGTGGTTTTTCAACACTATCACAAGTGCAAAAAGTGTTTTTTCCACACTAATACAAGTGCGAAAAGTGGTTTTTCAACACAAACACAAGTGCGAAAAGTGTTTTTTCCACACTAATACAAGTGCAAAAGTGGTTTCCTGCACCAACACAAGTGCGAAAAGTGGTTTTTCAACACTAACACAAGTGCGAAAAGTGGTTTTTCAACACTAACACAAGTGCAAAAGAGGTTTCCTGGACCAACACAAGTGCAAAAAGTGGTTTTTCAACACTAACACAAGTGCGAAAAGTGGTTTTTCCACACTAATACAAGTGCGAAAAGTTGTTTTTCCACACTAATACAAGTGCAAAAGTGGTTTTTCAACACTAACACAAGTGCGAAAAGTGGTTTTTCAACACTAACACAAGTGCGAAAAGTGTTTTTTCCACACTAATACAAGTGCAAAAGTGGTTTTTCAACACTAACACAAGTGCGAAAAGTGGTTTTTCAACACTAACACAAGTGCGAAAAGTGTTTTTTCCACACTAATACAAGTGCAAAAGTGGTTTCGTGCACCAACACAAGTGCGAAAAGTGGTTTTTCAACACTAACACAAGTGCGAAAAGTGGTTTTTCAACACTAACACAAGTGCGAAAAGTGTTTTTTCCACACTAATACAAGTGCAAAAGTGGTTTCGTGCACCAACACAAGTGCAAAAAGTGGTTTTTCAACACTAACACAAGTGCGAAAAGTGTTTTTTCCACACTAATACAAGTGCAAAAGTGGTTTCCTGCACCAACACAAGTGCGAAAAGTGGTTTTTGAACACTAACACAAGTGCGAAAAGTGGTTTTTTGACACTAACACAAGTGCGAAAAGTGTTTTTTCCACACTAATACAAGTGCAAAAGCGGTTTCCTGCACCAACACAAGTGCGAAAAGTGGTTTTTCAACACTAACACAAGTGCGAAATGTGGTTTTTCAACACTATCACAAGTGCAAAAAGTGTTTTTTCCACACTAATACAAGTGCGAAAAGTGGTTTTTCAACACAAACACAAGTGCGAAAAGTGTTTTTTCCACACTAATACAAGTGCAAAAGTGGTTTCCTGCACCAACACAAGTGCGAAAAGTGGTTTTTCAACACTAACACAAGTGCGAAAAGTGTTTTTTCCACACTAATACAAGTGCAAAAGAGGTTTCCTGGACCAACACAAGTGCAAAAAGTGGTTTTTCAACACTAACACAAGTGCGAAAAGTGGTTTTTCAACACTATCACAAGTGCAAAAAGTGTTTTTTCCACACTAATACAAGTGCAAAAGTGGTTTCCTGCACCAACACAAGTGCAAAAAGTGGTTTTTCAACACTAACACAAGTGCGAAAAGTGGTTTTTCAACACTAACACAAGTGCGAAAAGTGGTTTTTCAACACTAACACAAGTGCGAAAAGTGGTTTTTCCAAACTAATACAAGTGCAAAAGTGGTTTCCTGCTCCAACACAAGTGCGAAAAGTGGTTTTTCAACACTAACACATGTGCGAAAAGTGGTTTTTCAACACTAACACAAGTGCGAAAAGTGGTTTTTCCACACTAATACAAGTGCAAAAGTGGTTTCCTGCACCAACACAAGTGCGAAAAGTGGTTTTTCAACACTAACACAAGTGCGAAAAGTGGTTTTTCAACACTAACACAAGTGCGAAAAGTGGTTTTTCCACACTAATACAAGTGCAAAAGCAGTTTCCTGCACCAACACAAGTGCGAAAAGTGGTTTTTCAACACTAACACAAGTGCGAAAAGTGGTTTTTCAACACTATCACAAGTGCAAAAAGTGTTTTTTCCACACTAATACAAGTGCAAAAGTGGTTTCCTGCACCAACACAAGTGCGAAAAGTGGTTTTTCAACACTAACACAAGTGCGAAAAGTGGTTTTTCAATACTAACACAAGTGCGAAATGTGGTTTTTCAACACTAACACAAGTGCGAAAAGTGGTTTTTCCAAAATAATACAAGTGCAAAAGTGGTTTCCTGCACCAACACAAGTGCGAAAAGTGGCTTTTCAACACTAACACAAGTGCGAAAAGTGGTTTTTCAACACTATCACAAGTGCAAAAAGTGTTTTTTCCACACTAATACAAGTGCAAAAGTGGTTTCCTGCACCAACACAAGTGCGAAAAGTGGTTTTTCAACAATAACACAAGTGCGAAAAGTGGTTTTTCAACACTAACACAACTGTGAAAAGTGGTTTTTCCACACTAATACAAGTGCAAAAGTGGTTTCCTGCACCAACACAAGTGCGAAAAGTGGTTTTTCAACACTAACACAAGTGCAAAAAGTGGTTTTTCCAAACTAATACAAGTGCAAAAGTGGTTTCCTGCACCAACACAAGTGCGAAAAGTGGTTTTTCAACACTAACACAAGTGCGAAAAGTGGTTTTTCAACACTAACACAAGTGCGAAAAGTCGTTTTTCCACACTAATACAAGTGCAAAAGTGGTTTCCTGCACCAACACAAGTGCGAAAAGTGGTTTTTCAACACTAACACAAGTGCGAAAAGTGGTTTTTCAACACTAACACAAGTGCGAAAAGTGGTTTTTCCACACTAATACAAGTGCAAAAGTGGTTTCCTGCACCAACACAAGTGCGAAAAGTGGTTTTTCAACACTAACACAAGTGCGAAAAGTGGTTTTTCAACACTATCACAAGTGCAATAAGTGTTTTTTCCACACTAATACAAGTGCAAAAGTGGTTTCCTGCACCAACACAAGTGCGAAAAGTGGTTTTTCAACACTAACACAAGTGCGAAAAGTGGTTTTTTCACACTAATACAAGTGCAAAAGTGGTTTCCTGCACCAACACAACTGCGAAAAGTGGTTTTTCAACACTAACACAAGTGCGAAAAGTGGTTTTTCAACACTATCACAAGTGCAAAAAGTGTTTTTTCCGCACTAATACATGTGCAAAAGTGGTTTCCTGCACCAACACAAGTGCGAAAAGTGGTTTTTCAACACTAACACAAGTGCGAAAAGTGGTTTTTCAACACTATCACAAGTGCAAAAAGTGTTTTTTCTACACTAATACAAGTGCAAAAGTGGTTTCCTGCACCAACACAAGTGCGAAAAGTGGTTTTTCAACACTAACACAAGTGCGAAAAGTGGTTTTTCAACACTAACACAAGTGCGAAAAGTGGTTTTTCCACACTAACACAAGTGCAAAAGTGGTTTCCTGCACCAACACAAGTGCGAAAAGTGGTTTTTCAACACTAACACAAGTGCAAAAAGTGGTTTTTCAACACTAACACAAGTGCGAAAAGTGGTTTTTCAACACTAACACAAGTGCGAAAAGTGTTTTTTCCACACTAATACAAGTGCAAAAGTGGTTTCCTGCACCAACACAAGTGCGAAAAGTGGTTTTTCAACACTAACACAAGTGCGAAAAGTGGTTTTTCCACACTAATACAAGTGCGAAAAGTTGTTTTTCCACACTAATACAAGTGCAAAAGTGGTTTTTCAACACTAACACAAGTGCGAAAAGTGGTTTTTCAACACTAACACAAGTGCGAAAAGTGTTTTTTCCACACTAATACAAGTGCAAAAGTGGTTTTTCAACACTAACACAAGTGCGAAAAGTGGTTTTTCAACACTAACACAAGTGCGAAAAGTGTTTTTTCCACACTAATACAAGTGCAAAAGTGGTTTCGTGCACCAACACAAGTGCGAAAAGTGGTTTTTCAACACTAACACAAGTGCGAAAAGTGGTTTTTCAACACTAACACAAGTGCGAAAAGTGTTTTTTCCACACTAATACAAGTGCAAAAGTGGTTTCGTGCACCAACACAAGTGCAAAAAGTGGTTTTTCAACACTAACACAAGTGCGAAAAGTGTTTTTTCCACACTAATACAAGTGCAAAAGTGGTTTCCTGCACCAACACAAGTGCGAAAAGTGGTTTTTGAACACTAACACAAGTGCGAAAAGTGGTTTTTCGACACTAACACAAGTGCGAAAAGTGTTTTTTCCACACTAATACAAGTGCAAAAGCGGTTTCCTGCACCAACACAAGTGCGAAAAGTGGTTTTTCAACACTAACACAAGTGCGAAATGTGGTTTTTCAACACTATCACAAGTGCAAAAAGTGTTTTTTCCACACTAATACAAGTGCGAAAAGTGGTTTTTCAACACAAACACAAGTGCGAAAAGTGTTTTTTCCACACTAATACAAGTGCAAAAGTGGTTTCCTGCACCAACACAAGTGCGAAAAGTGGTTTTTCAACGCAAACACAAGTGCGAAAAGTGGTTTTTCAACACTAACACATGCGCGAAAAGTGGTTTTTCCACACTAATACAAGTGCAAAAGCGGTTTCCTGCACCAACACAAGTGCAAAAAGTGGTTTTTCAACACTAACACAAGTGCGAAAAGTGGTTTTTCAACAATATCACAAGTGCAAAAAGTGTTTTTTCCACACTAATACAAGTGCAAAAGTGGTTTCCTGCACCAACACAAGTGCGAAAAGTGGTTTTTCAACACTAACACAAGTGCGAAAAGTGGTTTTTCAACACTAACACAAGTGCGAAAAGTGGTTTTTCAACACTAACACAAGTGCGAAAAGTGGTTTTTCCAAATTAATACAAGTGCAAAAGTGGTTTCCTGCACCAACACAAGTGCAAAAAGTTGCTTTTCAACACTAACACAAGTGCGAAAAGTGGTTTTTCAACACTATCACAAGTGCAAAAAGTGTTTTTTCCACACTAATACAAGTGCAAAAGTGGTTTCCTGCACCAACACAAGTGCGAAAAGTGGTTTTTCAACAATAACACAAGTGCGAAAAGTGGTTTTTCAACACTAACACAACTGTGAAAAGTGGTTTTTCCACTAATACAAGTGCAAAAGTGGTTTCTTGCACCAACACAAGTGCGAAAAGTGGTTTTTCAACACTAACACAAGTGCGAAAAGTGGTTTTTCAACACTAACACAAGTGCGAAAAGTGGTTTTTCCAAACTAATACAAGTGCAAAAGTGGTTTCCTGCACCAACACAAGTGCGAAAAGTGGTTTTTCAACACTAACACAAGTGCGAAAAGTGGTTTTTCAACACTAACACAAGTGCGAAAAGTCGTTTTTCCACACTAATACAAGTGCAAAAGTGGTTTCCTGCACCAACACAAGTGCGAAAAGTGGTTTTTCAACACTAACACAAGTCCGAAAAGTGGTTTTTCAACACTAACACAAGTGCGAAAAGTGGTTTTTCCACACTAATACAAGTGCAAAAGTGGTTTCCTGCACCAACACAAGTGCGAAAAGTGGTTTTTCAACACTAACACAAGTGCGAAAAGTGGTTTTTCAACACTATCACAAGTGCAAAAAGTGTTTTTTCCGCACTAATACAAGTGCAAAAGTGGTTTCCTGCACCAACACAAGTGCGAAAAGTGGTTTTTCAACACTATCACAAGTGCAAAAAGTGTTTTTTCTACACTAATACAAGTGCAAAAGTGGTTTCCTGCACCAACACAAGTGCGAAAAGTGGTTTTTCAACACTAACACAAGTGCGAAAAGTGGTTTTTCAACACTAACACAAGTGCGAAAAGTGGGTTTTCCACACTAACACAAGTGCAAAAGTGGTTTCCTGCACCAACACAAGTGCGAAAAGTGGTTTTTCAACACTAACACAAGTGCGAAAAGTGGTTTTTCAACACTAACACAAGTGCGAAAAGTGGTTTTTCAACACTAACACAAGTGCGAAAAGTGTTTTTTCCACACTAATACAAGTGCAAAAGTGGTTTCCTGCACCAACACAAGTGCGAAAAGTGGTTTTTCAACACTAACACAAGTGCGAAAAGTGGTTTTTCCACACTAATACAAGTGCGAAAAGTTGTTTTTCCACACTAATACAAGTGCAAAAGTGGTTTTTCAACACTAACACAAGTGCGAAAAGTCGTTTTTCAACACTAACACAAGTGCGAAAAGTGTTTTTTCCACACTAATACAAGTGCAAAAGTTGTTTTTCAACACTAACACAAGTGCGAAAAGTGGTTTTTCAACACTAACACAAGTGCGAAAAGTGTTTTTTCCACACTAATACAAGTGCAAAAGTGGTTTCGTGCACCAACACAAGTGCGAAAAGTGGTTTTTCAACACTAACACAAGTGCGAAAAGTGTTTTTTCCACACTAATACAAGTGCAAAAGTGGTTTCCTGCACCAACACAAGTGCGAAAAGTGGTTTTTCAACACTAACACAAGTGCGAAAAGTGGTTTTTCAACACTAACACAAATGCGAAAAGTGGTTTTTCCACACTAATACAAGTGCAAAAGTGGTTTCCTGCACCAACACAAGTGCGAAAAGTGGTTTTTCAACACTAACACAAGTGCGAAAAGTGTTTTTTCCACACTAATACAAGTGCAAAAGTGGTTTCCTGCACCAACACAAGTGCGAAAAGTGGTTTTTGAACACTAACACAAGTGCGAAAAGTGGTTTTTCGACACTAACACAAGTGCGAAAAGTGTTTTTTCCACAATAATACAAGTGCAAAAGCGGTTTCCTGCACCAACACAAGTGCGAAAAGTGGTTTTTCAACACTAACACAAGTGCGAAATGTGGTTTTTCAACACTATCACAAGTGCAAAAAGTGTTTTTTCCACACTAATACAAGTGCGAAAAGTGTTTTTTCAACACAAACACAAGTGCGAAAAGTGTTTTTTCCACACTAATACAAGTGCAAAAGTGGTTTCCTGCACCAACACAAGTGCGAAAAGTGGTTTTTCAACACTAACACAAGTGCGAAAAGTGGTTTTTCAACACTAACACATGCGCGAAAAGTGGTTTTTCACACTAATACAAGTGCAAAAGCAGTTTCCTGCACCAACACAAGTGCAAAAAGTGGTTTTTCAACACTAACACAAGTGCGAAAAGTGGTTTTTCAACACTATCACAAGTGCAAAAAGTGTTTTTTCCACACTAATACAAGTGCAAAAGTGGTTTCCTGCACCAACATAAGTGCGAAAAGTGGTTTTTCAACACTAACACAAGTGCGAAAAGTGGTTTTTCAACACTAACACAAGTGCGAAAAGTGGTTTTTCAACACTAACACAAGTGCGAAAAGTGGTTTTTCCAAACTAATACAAGTGCAAAAGTGGTTTCCTGCACCAACACAAGTGCGAAAAGTTGCTTTTCAACACTAACACAAGTGCGAAAAGTGGTTTTTCAACACTATCACAAGTGCAAAAAGTGTTTTTTCCACACTAATACAAGTGCAAAAGTGGTTTCCTGCACCAACACAAGTGCGAAAAGTGGTTTTTCAACAATAACACAAGTGCGAAAAGTGGTTTTTCAACACTAACACAACTGTGAAAAGTGGTTTTTCCACATTAATACAAGTGCAAAAGTGGTTTCCTGCACCAACACAAGTGCGAAAAGTGGTTTTTCAACACTAACACAAGTGCGAAAAGTGGTTTTTCAACACTAACACAAGTGCGAAAAGTGGTTTTTCCACACGAATACAAGTGCAAAAGTGGTTTCCTGCTCCAACACAAGTGCGAAAAGTGGTTTTTCAACACTAACACATGTGCGAAAAGTGGTTTTTCAACACTAACACAAGTGCGAAAAGTGGTTTTTCCACACTAATACAAGTGCAAAAGTGGTTTCCTGCACCAACACAAGTGCGAAAAGTGGTTTTTCAACACTAACACAAGTGCGAAAAGTGGTTTTTCAACACTAACACAAGTGCGAAAAGTGGTTTTTCCACACTAATACAAGTGCAAAAGCGGTTTCCTGCACCAACACAAGTGCGAAAAGTGGTTTTTCAACACTAACACAAGTGCGAAAAGTGGTTTTTCAACACTATCACAAGTGCAAAAAGTGTTTTTTCCACACTAATACAAGTGCAAAAGTGGTTTCCTGCACCAACACAAGTGCGAAAAGTGGTTTTTCAACACTAACACAAGTGCGAAAAGTGGTTTTTCAACACTAACACAAGTGCGAAAGGTGGTTTTTCAACACTAACACAAGTGCGAAAAGTGGTTTTTCCAAAATAATACAAGTGCAAAAGTGGTTTCCTGCACCAACACAAGTGCGAAAAGTGGCTTTTCAACACTAACACAAGTGCGAAAAGTGGTTTTTCAACACTATCACAAGTGCAAAAAGTGTTTTTTCCACACTAATACAAGTGCAAAAGTGGTTTCCTGCACCAACACAAGTGCGAAAAGTGGTTTTTCAACAATAACACAAGTGCGAAAAGTGGTTTTTCAACACTAACACAACTGTGAAAAGTGGTTTTTCCACACTAATACAAGTGCAAAAGTGGTTTCCTGCACCAACACAAGTGCGAAAAGTGGTTTTTCAACACTAACACAAGTGCAAAAAGTGGTTTTTCCAAACTAATACAAGTGCAAAAGTGGTTTCCTGCACCAACACAAGTGCGAAAAGTGGTTTTTCAACACTAACACAAGTGCGAAAAGTGGTTTTTCAACACTAAAACAAGTGCGAAAAGTGGTTTTTCAACACTAACACAAGTGCGAAAAGTGTTTTTTCCACACTAATACAAGTGCAAAAGTGGTTTCCTGCACCAACACAAGTGCGAAATGTGGTTTTTCAACACTATCACAAGTGCAAAAAGTGTTTTTTCCACACTAATACAAGTGCGAAAAGTGGTTTTTCAACACAAACACAAGTGCGAAAAGTGTTTTTTCCACACTAATACAAGTGCAAAAGTGGTTTCCTGCACCAACACAAGTGCGAAAAGTGGTTTTTCAACGCAAACACAAGTGCGAAAAGTGGTTTTTCAACACTAACACATGCGCGAAAAGTGGTTTTTCCACACTAATACAAGTGCAAAAGCGGTTTCCTGCACCAACACAAGTGCAAAAAGTGGTTTTTCAACACTAACACAAGTGCGAAAAGTGGTTTTTCAACAATATCACAAGTGCAAAAAGTGTTTTTTCCACACTAATACAAGTGCAAAAGTGGTTTCCTGCACCAACACAAGTGCGAAAAGTGGTTTTTCAACACTAACACAAGTGCGAAAAGTGGTTTTTCAACACTAACACAAGTGCGAAAAGTGGTTTTTCAACACTAACACAAGTGCGAAAAGTGGTTTTTCCAAATTAATACAAGTGCAAAAGTGGTTTCCTGCACCAACACAAGTGCGAAAAGTTGCTTTTCAACACTAACACAAGTGCGAAAAGTGGTTTTTCAACACTATCACAAGTGCAAAAAGTGTTTTTTCCACACTAATACAAGTGCAAAAGTGGTTTCCTGCACCAACACAAGTGCGAAAAGTGGTTTTTCAACAATAACACAAGTGCGAAAAGTGGTTTTTCAACACTAACACAACTGTGAAAAGTGGTTTTTCCACTAATACAAGTGCAAAAGTGGTTTCTTGCACCAACACAAGTGCGAAAAGTGGTTTTTCAACACTAACACAAGTGCGAAAAGTGGTTTTTCAACACTAACACAAGTGCGAAAAGTGGTTTTTCCAAACTAATACAAGTGCAAAAGTGGTTTCCTGCACCAACACAAGTGCGAAAAGTGGTTTTTCAACACTAACACAAGTGCGAAAAGTGGTTTTTCAACACTAACACAAGTGCGAAAAGTCGTTTTTCCACACTAATACAAGTGCAAAAGTGGTTTCCTGCACCAACACAAGTGCGAAAAGTGGTTTTTCAACACTAACACAAGTCCGAAAAGTGGTTTTTTCAACACTAACACAAGTGCGAAAAGTGGTTTTTCCACACTAATACAAGTGCAAAAGTGGTTTCCTGCACCAACACAAGTGCGAAAAGTGGTTTTTCAACACTAACACAAGTGCGAAAAGTGGTTTTTCAACACTATCACAAGTGCAAAAAGTGTTTTTTCCGCACTAATACAAGTGCAAAAGTGGTTTCCTGCACCAACACAAGTGCGAAAAGTGGTTTTTCAACACTATCACAAGTGCAAAAAGTGTTTTTTCTACACTAATACAAGTGCAAAAGTGGTTTCCTGCACCAACACAAGTGCGAAAAGTGGTTTTTCAACACTAACACAAGTGCGAAAAGTGGTTTTTCAACACTAACACAAGTGCGAAAAGTGGGTTTTCCACACTAACACAAGTGCAAAAGTGGTTTCCTGCACCAACACAAGTGCGAAAAGTGGTTTTTCAACACTAACACAAGTGCGAAAAGTGGTTTTTCAACACTAACACAAGTGCGAAAAGTGGTTTTTCAACACTAACACAAGTGCGAAAAGTGTTTTTTCCACACTAATACAAGTGCAAAAGTGGTTTCCTGCACCAACACAAGTGCGAAAAGTGGTTTTTCAACACTAACACAAGTGCGAAAAGTGGTTTTTCCACACTAATACAAGTGCGAAAAGTTGTTTTTCCACACTAATACAAGTGCAAAAGTGGTTTTTCAACACTAACACAAGTGCGAAAAGTCGTTTTTCAACACTAACACAAGTGCGAAAAGTGTTTTTTCCACACTGAATACAAGTGCAAAAGTTGTTTTTCAACACTAACACAAGTGCGAAAAGTGGTTTTTTCAACACTAACACAAGTGCGAAAAGTGTTTTTTCCACACTAATACAAGTGCAAAAGTGGTTTCGTGCACCAACACAAGTGCGAAAAGTGGTTTTTCAACACTAACACAAGTGCGAAAAGTGTTTTTTCCACACTAATACAAGTGCAAAAGTGTTTCCTGCACAACAAGAAGTGGTTCCTGCACCAACACAAGTGCGAAAAGTGGTTTTTCAACACTAACACAAGTGCGAAAAGTGGTTTTTCAACACTAACACAAATGCGAAAAGTGGTTTTTCCACACTAATACAAGTGCAAAAGTGGTTTCCTGCACCAACACAAGTGCGAAAAGTGGTTTTTCAACACTAACACAAGTGCGAAAAGTGTTTTTTCCACACTAATACAAGTGCAAAAGTGGTTTCCTGCACCAACACAAGTGCGAAAAGTGGTTTTTGAACACTAACACAAGTGCGAAAACTGGTTTTTCGACACTAACACAAGTGCGAAAAGTGTTTTTTCCACAATAATACAAGTGCAAAAGCGGTTTCCTGCACCAACACAAGTGCGAAAAGTGGTTTTTCAACACTAACACAAGTGCGAAATGTGGTTTTTCAACACTATCACAAGTGCAAAAAGTGTTTTTTCCACACTAATACAAGTGCGAAAAGTGTTTTTTCAACACAAACACAAGTGCGAAAAGTGTTTTTTCCACACTAATACAAGTGCAAAAGTGGTTTCCTGCACCAACACAAGTGCGAAAAGTGGTTTTTCAACACTAACACAAGTGCGAAAAGTGGTTTTTCAACACTAACACATGCGCGAAAAGTGGTTTTTCACACTAATACAAGTGCAAAAGCAGTTTCCTGCACCAACACAAGTGCAAAAAGTGGTTTTTCAACACTAACACAAGTGCGAAAAGTGGTTTTTCAACACTATCACAAGTGCAAAAAGTGTTTTTTCCACACTAATACAAGTGCAAAAGTGGTTTCCTGCACCAACATAAGTGCGAAAAGTGGTTTTTCAACACTAACACAAGTGCGAAAAGTGGTTTTTCAACACTAACACAAGTGCGAAAAGTGGTTTTTCAACACTAACACAAGTGCGAAAAAGTGGTTTTTCCAAACTAATACAAGTGCAAAAGTGGTTTCCTGCACCAACACAAGTGCGAAAAGTTGCTTTTCAACACTAACACAAGTGCGAAAAGTGGTTTTTCAACACTATCACAAGTGCAAAAAGTGTTTTTTCCACACTAATACAAGTGCAAAAGTGGTTTCCTGCACCAACACAAGTGCGAAAAGTGGTTTTTCAACAATAACACAAGTGCGAAAAGTGGTTTTTCAACACTAACACAACTGTGAAAAGTGGTTTTTCCACATTAATACAAGTGCAAAAGTGGTTTCCTGCACCAACACAAGTGCGAAAAGTGGTTTTTCAACACTAACACAAGTGCGAAAAGTGGTTTTTCAACACTAACACAAGTGCGAAAAGTGGTTTTTCCACACTAATACAAGTGCAAAAGTGGTTTCCTGCTCCAACACAAGTGCGAAAAGTGGTTTTTCAACACTAACACATGTGCGAAAAGTGGTTTTTCAACACTAACACAAGTGCGAAAAGTGGTTTTTCCACACTAATACAAGTGCAAAAGTGGTTTCCTGCACCAACACAAGTGCGAAAAGTGGTTTTTCAACACTAACACAAGTGCGAAAAGTGGTTTTTCAAAACACTAACACAAGTGCGAAAAGTGGTTTTTCCACACTAATACAAGTGCAAAAGCGGTTTCCTGCACCAACACAAGTGCGAAAAGTGGTTTTTCAACACTAACACAAGTGCGAAAAGTGGTTTTTCAACACTATCACAAGTGCAAAAAGTGTTTTTTCCACACTAATACAAGTGCAAAAGTGGTTTCCTGCACCAACACAAGTGCGAAAAGTGGTTTTTCAACACTAACACAAGTGCGAAAAGTGGTTTTTCAACACTAACACAAGTGCGAAAGGTGGTTTTTCAACACTAACACAAGTGCGAAAAGTGGTTTTTCCAAAATAATACAAGTGCAAAAGTGGTTTCCTGCACCAACACAAGTGCGAAAAGTGGCTTTTCAACACTAACACAAGTGCGAAAAGTGGTTTTTCAACACTATCACAAGTGCAAAAAGTGTTTTTTCCACACTAATACAAGTGCAAAAGTGGTTTCCTGCACCAACACAAGTGCGAAAAGTGGTTTTTCAACAATAACACAAGTGCGAAAAGTGGTTTTTCAACACTAACACAACTGTGAAAAGTGGTTTTTCCACACTAATACAAGTGCAAAAGTGGTTTCCTGCACCAACACAAGTGCGAAAAGTGGTTTTTCAACACTAACACAAGTGCAAAAAGTGGTTTTTCCAAACTAATACAAGTGCAAAAGTGGTTTCCTGCACCAACACAAGTGCGAAAAGTGGTTTTTCAACACTAACACAAGTGCGAAAAGTGGTTTTTCAACACTAACACAAGTGCGAAAAGTGGTTTTTCAACACTAACACAAGTGCGAAAAGTGTTTTTTCCACACTAATACAAGTGCAAAAGTGGTTTCCTGCACCAACACAAGTGCGAAAAGTGGTTTTTCAACACTAACACAAGTGCGAAAAGTGGTTTTTCCACACTAATACAAGTGCGAAAAGTTGTTTTTCCACACTAATACAAGTGCAAAAGTGGTTTTTCAACACTAACACAAGTGCGAAAAGTGGTTTTTCAACACTAACACAAGTGCGAAAAGTGTTTTTTCCACACTAATACAAGTGCAAAAGTGGTTTTTCAACACTAACACAAGTGCGAAAAGTGGTTTTTCAACACTAACACAAGTGCGAAAAGTGTTTTTTCCACACTAATACAAGTGCAAAAGTGGTTTCGTGCACCAACACAAGTGCGAAAAGTGGTTTTTCAACACTAACACAAGTGCGAAAAGTGGTTTTTCAACACTAACACAAGTGCGAAAAGTGTTTTTTCCACACTAATACAAGTGCAAAAGTGGTTTCGTGCACCAACACAAGTGCAAAAAGTGGTTTTTCAACACTAACACAAGTGCGAAAAGTGTTTTTTCCACACTAATACAAGTGCAAAAGTGGTTTCCTGCACCAACACAAGTGCGAAAAGTGGTTTTTGAACACTAACACAAGTGCGAAAAGTGGTTTTTTGACACTAACACAAGTGCGAAAAGTGTTTTTTCCACACTAATACAAGTGCAAAAGCGGTTTCCTGCACCAACACAAGTGCGAAAAGTGGTTTTTCAACACTAACACAAGTGCGAAATGTGGTTTTTCAACACTATCACAAGTGCAAAAAGTGTTTTTTCCACACTAATACAAGTGCGAAAAGTGGTTTTTCAACACAAACACAAGTGCGAAAAGTGTTTTTTCCACACTAATACAAGTGCAAAAGTGGTTTCCTGCACCAACACAAGTGCGAAAAGTGGTTTTTCAACACTAACACAAGTGCGAAAAGTGGTTTTTCAACACTAACACATGCGCGAAAAGTGGTTTTTCCACACTAATACAAGTGCAAAAGAGGTTTCCTGGACCAACACAAGTGCAAAAAGTGGTTTTTCAACACTAACACAAGTGCGAAAAGTGGTTTTTCAACACTATCACAAGTGCAAAAAGTGTTTTTTCCACACTAATACAAGTGCAAAAGTGGTTTCCTGCACCAACACAAGTGCAAAAAGTGGTTTTTCAACACTAACACAAGTGCGAAAAGTGGTTTTTCAACACTAACACAAGTGCGAAAAGTGGTTTTTCAACACTAACACAAGTGCGAAAAGTGGTTTTTCCAAACTAATACAAGTGCAAAAGTGGTTTCCTGCTCCAACACAAGTGCGAAAAGTGGTTTTTCAACACTAACACATGTGCGAAAAGTGGTTTTTCAACACTAACACAAGTGCGAAAAGTGGTTTTTCCACACTAATACAAGTGCAAAAGTGGTTTCCTGCACCAACACAAGTGCGAAAAGTGGTTTTTCAACACTAACACAAGTGCGAAAAGTGGTTTTTCAACACTAACACAAGTGCGAAAAGTGGTTTTTCCACACTAATACAAGTGCAAAAGCAGTTTCCTGCACCAACACAAGTGCGAAAAGTGGTTTTTCAACACTAACACAAGTGCGAAAAGTGGTTTTTCAACACTATCACAAGTGCAAAAAGTGTTTTTTCCACACTAATACAAGTGCAAAAGTGGTTTCCTGCACCAACACAAGTGCGAAAAGTGGTTTTTCAACACTAACACAAGTGCGAAAAGTGGTTTTTCAATACTAACACAAGTGCGAAATGTGGTTTTTCAACACTAACACAAGTGCGAAAAGTGGTTTTTCCAAAATAATACAAGTGCAAAAGTGGTTTCCTGCACCAACACAAGTGCGAAAAGTGGCTTTTCAACACTAACACAAGTGCGAAATGTGGTTTTTCAACACTATCACAAGTGCAAAAAGTGTTTTTTCCACACTAATACAAGTGCAAAAGTGGTTTCCTGCACCAACACAAGTGCGAAAAGTGGTTTTTCAACAATAACACAAGTGCGAAAAGTGGTTTTTCAACACTAACACAACTGTGAAAAGTGGTTTTTCCACACTAATACAAGTGCAAAAGTGGTTTCCTGCACCAACACAAGTGCGAAAAGTGGTTTTTCAACACTAACACAAGTGCAAAAAGTGGTTTTTCCAAACTAATACAAGTGCAAAAGTGGTTTCCTGCACCAACACAAGTGCGAAAAGTGGTTTTTCAACACTAACACAAGTGCGAAAAGTGGTTTTTCAACACTAACACAAGTGCGAAAAGTCGTTTTTCCACACTAATACAAGTGCAAAAGTGGTTTCCTGCACCAACACAAGTGCGAAAAGTGGTTTTTCAACACTAACACAAGTGCGAAAAGTGGTTTTTCAACACTAACACAAGTGCGAAAAGTGGTTTTTCCACACTAATACAAGTGCAAAAGTGGTTTCCTGCACCAACACAAGTGCGAAAAGTGGTTTTTCAACACTAACACAAGTGCGAAAAGTGGTTTTTCAACACTATCACAAGTGCAATAAGTGTTTTTTCCACACTAATACAAGTGCAAAAGTGGTTTCCTGCACCAACACAAGTGCGAAAAGTGGTTTTTCAACACTAACACAAGTGCGAAAAGTGGTTTTTTCACACTAATACAAGTGCAAAAGTGGTTTCCTGCACCAACACAAGTGCGAAAAGTGGTTTTTCAACACTAACACTAGTGCGAAAAGTGGTTTTTCAACACTATCACAAGTGCAAAAAGTGTTTTTTCCGCAATAATACATGTGCAAAAGTGGTTTCCTGCACCAACACAAGTGCGAAAAGTGGTTTTTCAACACTAACACAAGTGCGAAAAGTGGTTTTTCAACACTATCACAAGTGCAAAAAGTGTTTTTTCTACACTAATACAAGTGCAAAAGTGGTTTCCTGCACCAACACAAGTGCGAAAAGTGGTTTTTCAACACTAACACAAGTGCGAAAAGTGGTTTTTCAACACTAACACAAGTGCGAAAAGTGGTTTTTCCACACTAACACAAGTGCAAAAGTGGTTTCCTGCACCAACACAAGTGCGAAAAGTGGTTTTTCAACACTAACACAAGTGCGAAAAGTGGTTTTTCAACACTAACACAAGTGCGAAAAGTGGTTTTTCAACACTAACACAAGTGCGAAAAGTGTTTTTTCCACACTAATACAAGTGCAAAAGTGGTTTCCTGCACCAACACAAGTGCGAAAAGTGGTTTTTCAACACTAACACAAGTGCGAAAAGTGGTTTTTCCACACTAATACAAGTGCGAAAAGTTGTTTTTCCACACTAATACAAGTGCAAAAGTGGTTTTTCAACACTAACACAAGTGCGAAAAGTGGTTTTTCAACACTAACACAAGTGCGAAAAGTGTTTTTTCCACACTAATACAAGTGCAAAAGTGGTTTTTCAACACTAACACAAGTGCGAAAAGTGGTTTTTCAACACTAACACAAGTGCGAAAAGTGTTTTTTCCACACTAATACAAGTGCAAAAGTGGTTTCGTGCACCAACACAAGTGCGAAAAGTGGTTTTTCAACACTAACACAAGTGCGAAAAGTGGTTTTTCAACACTAACACAAGTGCGAAAAGTGTTTTTTCCACACTAATACAAGTGCAAAAGTGGTTTCGTGCACCAACACAAGTGCAAAAAGTGGTTTTTCAACACTAACACAAGTGCGAAAAGTGTTTTTTCCACACTAATACAAGTGCAAAAGTGGTTTCCTGCACCAACACAAGTGCGAAAAGTGGTTTTTGAACACTAACACAAGAGCGAAAAGTGGTTTTTCGACACTAACACAAGTGCGAAAAGTGTTTTTTCCACACTAATACAAGTGCAAAAGCGGTTTCCTGCACCAACACAAGTGCGAAAAGTGGTTTTTCAACACTAACACAAGTGCGAAATGTGGTTTTTCAACACTATCACAAGTGCAAAAAGTGTTTTTTCCACACTAATACAAGTGCGAAAAGTGGTTTTTCAACACAAACACAAGTGCGAAAAGTGTTTTTTCCACACTAATACAAGTGCAAAAGTGGTTTCCTGCACCAACACAAGTGCGAAAAGTGGTTTTTCAACACAAACACAAGTGCGAAAAGTGGTTTTTCAACACTAACACATGCGCGAAAAGTGGTTTTTCCACACTAATACAAGTGCAAAAGCGGTTTCCTGCACCAACACAAGTGCAAAAAGTGGTTTTTCAACACTAACACAAGTGCGAAAAGTGGTTTTTCAACAATATCACAAGTGCAAAAAGTGTTTTTTCCACACTAATACAAGTGCAAAAGTGGTTTCCTGCACCAACACAAGTGCGAAAAGTGGTTTTTCAACACTAACACAAGTGCGAAAAGTGGTTTTTCAACACTAACACAAGTGCGAAAAGTGGTTTTTCAACACTAACACAAGTGCGAAAAGTGGTTTTTCCAAATTAATACAAGTGCAAAAGTGGTTTCCTGCACCAACACAAGTGCGAAAAGTTGCTTTTCAACACTAACACAAGTGCGAAAAGTGGTTTTTCAACACTATCACAAGTGCAAAAAGTGTTTTTTCCACACTAATACAAGTGCAAAAGTGGTTTCCTGCACCAACACAAGTGCGAAAAGTGGTTTTTCAACAATAACACAAGTGCGAAAAGTGGTTTTTCAACACTAACACAACTGTGAAAAGTGGTTTTTCCACTAATACAAGTGCAAAAGTGGTTTCTTGCACCAACACAAGTGCGAAAAGTGGTTTTTCAACACTAACACAAGTGCGAAAAGTGGTTTTTCAACACTAACACAAGTGCGAAAAGTGGTTTTTCCAAACTAATACAAGTGCAAAAGTGGTTTCCTGCACCAACACAAGTGCGAAAAGTGGTTTTTCAACACTAACACAAGTGCGAAAAGTGGTTTTTCAACACTAACACAAGTGCGAAAAGTCGTTTTTCCACACTAATACAAGTGCAAAAGTGGTTTCCTGCACCAACACAAGTGCGAAAAGTGGTTTTTCAACACTAACACAAGTGCGAAAAGTGGTTTTTCAACACTAACACAAGTGCGAAAAGTGGTTTTTCCACACTAATACAAGTGCAAAAGTGGTTTCCTGCACCAACACAAGTGCGAAAAGTGGTTTTTCAACACTAACACAAGTGCGAAAAGTGGTTTTTCAACACTATCACAAGTGCAAAAAGTGTTTTTTCCGCACTAATACAAGTGCAAAAGTGGTTTCCTGCACCAACACAAGTGCGAAAAGTGGTTTTTCAACACTATCACAAGTGCAAAAAGTGTTTTTTCTACACTAATACAAGTGCAAAAGTGGTTTCCTGCACCAACACAAGTGCGAAAAGTGGTTTTTCAACACTATCACAAGTGCGAAAAGTGGTTTTTCAACACTAACACAAGTGCGAAAAGTGGGTTTTCCACACTAACACAAGTGCAAAAGTGGTTTCCTGCACCAACACAAGTGCGAAAAGTGGTTTTTCAACACTAACACAAGTGCGAAAAGTGGTTTTTCAACACTAACACAAGTGCGAAAAGTGGTTTTTCAACACTAACACAAGTGCGAAAAGTGTTTTTTCCACACTAATACAAGTGCAAAAGTGGTTTCCTGCACCAACACAAGTGCGAAAAGTGGTTTTTCAACACTAACACAAGTGCGAAAAGTGGTTTTTCCACACTAATACAAGTGCGAAAAGTTGTTTTTCCACACTAATACAAGTGCAAAAGTGGTTTTTCAACACTAACACAAGTGCGAAAAGTGGTTTTTCAACACTAACACAAGTGCGAAAAGTGGTTTTTTCACACTAATACAAGTGCAAAAGTGGTTTCCTGCACCAACACAAGTGCGAAAAGTGGTTTTTCAACACTAACACTAGTGCGAAAAGTGGTTTTTCAACACTATCACAAGTGCAAAAAGTGTTTTTTCCGCACTAATACATGTGCAAAAGTGGTTTCCTGCACCAACACAAGTGCGAAAAGTGGTTTTTCAACACTAACACAAGTGCGAAAAGTGGTTTTTCAACACTATCACAAGTGCAAAAAGTGTTTTTTCTACACTAATACAAGTGCAAAAGTGGTTTCCTGCACCAACACAAGTGCGAAAAGTGGTTTTTCAACACTAACACAAGTGCGAAAAGTGGTTTTTCAACACTAACACAAGTGCGAAAAGTGGTTTTTCCACACTAACACAAGTGCAAAAGTGGTTTCCTGCACCAACACAAGTGCGAAAAGTGGTTTTTCAACACTAACACAAGTGCGAAAAGTGGTTTTTCAACACTAACACAAGTGCGAAAAGTGGTTTTTCAACACTAACACAAGTGCGAAAAGTGTTTTTTCCACACTAATACAAGTGCAAAAGTGGTTTCCTGCACCAACACAAGTGCGAAAAGTGGTTTTTCAACACTAACACAAGTGCGAAAAGTGGTTTTTCCACACTAATACAAGTGCGAAAAGTTGTTTTTCCACACTAATACAAGTGCAAAAGTGGTTTTTCAACACTAACACAAGTGCGAAAAGTGGTTTTTCAACACTAACACAAGTGCGAAAAGTGTTTTTTCCACACTAATACAAGTGCAAAAGTGGTTTTTCAACACTAACACAAGTGCGAAAAGTGGTTTTTCAACACTAACACAAGTGCGAAAAGTGTTTTTTCCACACTAATACAAGTGCAAAAGTGGTTTCGTGCACCAACACAAGTGCGAAAAGTGGTTTTTCAACACTAACACAAGTGCGAAAAGTGGTTTTTCAACACTAACACAAGTGCGAAAAGTGTTTTTTCCACACTAATACAAGTGCAAAAGTGGTTTCGTGCACCAACACAAGTGCAAAAAGTGGTTTTTCAACACTAACACAAGTGCGAAAAGTGTTTTTTCCACACTAATACAAGTGCAAAAGTGGTTTCCTGCACCAACACAAGTGCGAAAAGTGGTTTTTGAACACTAACACAAGTGCGAAAAGTGGTTTTTCGACACTAACACAAGTGCGAAAAGTGTTTTTTCCACACTAATACAAGTGCAAAAGCGGTTTCCTGCACCAACACAAGTGCGAAAAGTGGTTTTTCAACACTAACACAAGTGCGAAATGTGGTTTTTCAACACTATCACAAGTGCAAAAAGTGTTTTTTCCACACTAATACAAGTGCGAAAAGTGGTTTTTCAACACAAACACAAGTGCGAAAAGTGTTTTTTCCACACTAATACAAGTGCAAAAGTGGTTTCCTGCACCAACACAAGTGCGAAAAGTGGTTTTTCAAAACAAACACAAGTGCGAAAAGTGGTTTTTCAACACTAACACATGCGCGAAAAGTGGTTTTTCCACACTAATACAAGTGCAAAAGCGGTTTCCTGCACCAACACAAGTGCAAAAAGTGGTTTTTCAACACTAACACAAGTGCGAAAAGTGGTTTTTCAACAATATCACAAGTGCAAAAAGTGTTTTTTCCACACTAATACAAGTGCAAAAGTGGTTTCCTGCACCAACACAAGTGCGAAAAGTGGTTTTTCAACACTAACACAAGTGCGAAAAGTGGTTTTTCAACACTAACACAAGTGCGAAAAGTGGTTTTTCAACACTAACACAAGTGCGAAAAGTGGTTTTTCCAAATTAATACAAGTGCAAAAGTGGTTTCCTGCACCAACACAAGTGCGAAAAGTTGCTTTTCAACACTAACACAAGTGCGAAAAGTGGTTTTTCAACACTATCACAAGTGCAAAAAGTGTTTTTTCCACACTAATACAAGTGCAAAAGTGGTTTCCTGCACCAACACAAGTGCGAAAAGTGGTTTTTCAACAATAACACAAGTGCGAAAAGTGGTTTTTCAACACTAACACAACTGTGAAAAGTGGTTTTTCCACTAATACAAGTGCAAAAGTGGTTTCTTGCACCAACACAAGTGCGAAAAGTGGTTTTTCAACACTAACACAAGTGCGAAAAGTGGTTTTTCAACACTAACACAAGTGCGAAAAGTGGTTTTTCCAAACTAATACAAGTGCAAAAGTGGTTTCCTGCACCAACACAAGTGCGAAAAGTGGTTTTTCAACACTAACACAAGTGCGAAAAGTGGTTTTTCAACACTAACACAAGTGCGAAAAGTCGTTTTTCCACACTAATACAAGTGCAAAAGTGGTTTCCTGCACCAACACAAGTGCGAAAAGTGGTTTTTCAACACTAACACAAGTGCGAAAAGTGGTTTTTCAACACTAACACAAGTGCGAAAAGTGGTTTTTCCACACTAATACAAGTGCAAAAGTGGTTTCCTGCACCAACACAAGTGCGAAAAGTGGTTTTTCAACACTAACACAAGTGCGAAAAGTGGTTTTTCAACACTATCACAAGTGCAAAAAGTGTTTTTTCCGCACTAATACAAGTGCAAAAGTGGTTTCCTGCACCAACACAAGTGCGAAAAGTGGTTTTTCAACACTATCACAAGTGCAAAAAGTGTTTTTTCTACACTAATACAAGTGCAAAAGTGGTTTCCTGCACCAACACAAGTGCGAAAAGTGGTTTTTCAACACTAACACAAGTGCGAAAAGTGGTTTTTCAACACTAACACAAGTGCGAAAAGTGGGTTTTCCACACTAACACAAGTGCAAAAGTGGTTTCCTGCACCAACACAAGTGCGAAAAGTGGTTTTTCAACACTAACACAAGTGCGAAAAGTGGTTTTTCAACACTAACACAAGTGCGAAAAGTGGTTTTTCAACACTAACACAAGTGCGAAAAGTGTTTTTTCCACACTAATACAAGTGCAAAAGTGGTTTCCTGCACCAACACAAGTGCGAAAAGTGGTTTTTCAACACTAACACAAGTGCGAAAAGTGGTTTTTCCACACTAATACAAGTGCGGAAAGTTGTTTTTCCACACTAATACAAGTGCAAAAGTGGTTTTTCAACACTAACACAAGTGCGAAAAGTCGTTTTTCAACACTAACACAAGTGCGAAAAGTGTTTTTTCCACACTAATACAAGTGCAAAAGTTGTTTTTCAACACTAACACAAGTGCGAAAAGTGGTTTTTCAACACTAACACAAGTGCGAAAAGTGTTTTTTCCACACTAATACAAGTGCAAAAGTGGTTTCGTGCACCAACACAAGTGCGAAAAGTGGTTTTTCAACACTAACACAAGTGCGAAAAGTGTTTTTTCCACACTAATACAAGTGCAAAAGTGGTTTCCTGCACCAACACAAGTGCGAAAAGTGGTTTTTCAACACTAACACAAGTGCGAAAAGTGGTTTTTCAACACTAACACAAATGCGAAAAGTGGTTTTTCCACACTAATACAAGTGCAAAAGTGGTTTCCTGCACCAACACAAGTGCGAAAAGTGGTTTTTCAACACTAACACAAGTGCGAAAAGTGTTTTTTCCACACTAATACAAGTGCAAAAGTGGTTTCCTGCACCAACACAAGTGCGAAAAGTGGTTTTTGAACACTAACACAAGTGCGAAAAGTGGTTTTTCGACACTAACACAAGTGCAAAAAGTGTTTTTTCCACAATAATACAAGTGCAAAAGCGGTTTCCTGCACCAACACAAGTGCGAAAAGTGGTTTTTCAACACTAACACAAGTGCGAAATGTGGTTTTTCAACACTATCACAAGTGCAAAAAGTGTTTTTTCCACACTAATACAAGTGCGAAAAGTGTTTTTTCAACACAAACACAAGTGCGAAAAGTGTTTTTTCCACACTAATACAAGTGCAAAAGTGGTTTCCTGCACCAACACAAGTGCGAAAAGTGGTTTTTCAACACTAACACAAGTGCGAAAAGTGGTTTTTCAACACTAACACATGCGCGAAAAGTGGTTTTTCACACTAATACAAGTGCAAAAGCAGTTTCCTGCACCAACACAAGTGCAAAAAGTGGTTTTTCAACACTAACACAAGTGCGAAAAGTGGTTTTTCAACACTATCACAAGTGCAAAAAGTGTTTTTTCCACACTAATACAAGTGCAAAAGTGGTTTCCTGCACCAACATAAGTGCGAAAAGTGGTTTTTCAACACTAACACAAGTGCGAAAAGTGGTTTTTCAACACTAACACAAGTGCGAAAAGTGGTTTTTCAACACTAACACAAGTGCGAAAAGTGGTTTTTCCAAACTAATACAAGTGCAAAAGTGGTTTCCTGCACCAACACAAGTGCGAAAAGTTGCTTTTCAACACTAACACAAGTGCGAAAAGTGGTTTTTCAACACTATCACAAGTGCAAAAAGTGTTTTTTCCACACTAATACAAGTGCAAAAGTGGTTTCCTGCACCAACACAAGTGCGAAAAGTGGTTTTTCAACAATAACACAAGTGCGAAAAGTGGTTTTTCAACACTAACACAACTGTGAAAAGTAGTTTTTCCACATTAATACAAGTGCAAAAGTGGTTTCCTGCACCAACACAAGTGCGAAAAGTGGTTTTTCAACACTAACACAAGTGCGAAAAGTGGTTTTTCAACACTAACACAAGTGCGAAAAGTGGTTTTTCCACACTAATACAAGTGCAAAAGTGGTTTCCTGCTCCAACACAAGTGCGAAAAGTGGTTTTTCAACACTAACACATGTGCGAAAAGTGGTTTTTCAACACTAACACAAGTGCGAAAAGTGGTTTTTCCACACTAATACAAGTGCAAAAGTGGTTTCCTGCACCAACACAAGTGCGAAAAGTGGTTTTTCAACACTAACACAAGTGCGAAAAGTGGTTTTTCAACACTAACACAAGTGCGAAAAGTGGTTTTTCCACACTAATACAAGTGCAAAAGCGGTTTCCTGCACCAACACAAGTGCGAAAAGTGGTTTTTCAACACTAACACAAGTGCGAAAAGTGGTTTTTCAACACTATCACAAGTGCAAAAAGTGTTTTTTCCACACTAATACAAGTGCAAAAGTGGTTTCCTGCACCAACACAAGTGCGAAAAGTGGTTTTTCAACACTAACACAAGTGCGAAAAGTGGTTTTTCAACACTAACACAAGTGCGAAAGGTGGTTTTTCAACACTAACACAAGTGCGAAAAGTGGTTTTTCCAAAATAATACAAGTGCAAAAGTGGTTTCCTGCACCAACACAAGTGCGAAAAGTGGCTTTTCAACACTAACACAAGTGCGAAAAGTGGTTTTTCAACACTATCACAAGTGCAAAAAGTGTTTTTTCCACACTAATACAAGTGCAAAAGTGGTTTCCTGCACCAACACAAGTGCGAAAAGTGGTTTTTCAACAATAACACAAGTGCGAAAAGTGGTTTTTCAACACTAACACAACTGTGAAAAGTGGTTTTTCCACACTAATACAAGTGCAAAAGTGGTTTCCTGCACCAACACAAGTGCGAAAAGTGGTTTTTCAACACTAACACAAGTGCAAAAAGTGGTTTTTCCAAACTAATACAAGTGCAAAAGTGGTTTCCTGCACCAACACAAGTGCGAAAAGTGGTTTTTCAACACTAACACAAGTGCGAAAAGTGGTTTTTCAACACTAACACAAGTGCGAAAAGTCGTTTTTCCACACTAATACAAGTGCAAAAGTGGTTTCCTGCACCAACACAAGTGCGAAAAGTGGTTTTTCAACACTAACACAAGTGCGAAAAGTGGTTTTTCAACACTAACACAAGTGCGAAAAGTGGTTTTTCCACACTAATACAAGTGCAAAAGTGGTTTCCTGCACCAACACAAGTGCGAAAAGTGGTTTTTCAACACTAACACAAGTGCGAAAAGTGGTTTTTCAACACTATCACAAGTGCAATAAGTGTTTTTTCCACACTAATACAAGTGCAAAAGTGGTTTCCTGCACCAACACAAGTGCGAAAAGTGGTTTTTCAACACTAACACAAGTGCGAAAAGTGGTTTTTTCACACTAATACAAGTGCAAAAGTGGTTTCCTGCACCAACACAAGTGCGAAAAGTGGTTTTTCAACACTAACACAAGTGCGAAAAGTGGTTTTTCAACACTATCACAAGTGCAAAAAGTGTTTTTTCCGCACTAATACATGTGCAAAAGTGGTTTCCTGCACCAACACAAGTGCGAAAAGTGGTTTTTCAACACTAACACAAGTGCGAAAAGTGGTTTTTCAACACTATCACAAGTGCAAAAAGTGTTTTTTCTACACTAATACAAGTGCAAAAGTGGTTTCCTGCACCAACACAAGTGCGAAAAGTGGTTTTTCAACACTAACACAAGTGCGAAAAGTGGTTTTTCAACACTAACACAAGTGTGAAAAGTGGTTTTTCCACACTAACACAAGTGCAAAAGTGGTTTCCTGCACCAACACAAGTGCGAAAAGTGGTTTTTCAACACTAACACAAGTGCGAAAAGTGGTTTTTCAACACTAACACAAGTGCGAAAAGTGGTTTTTCAACACTAACACAAGTGCGAAAAGTGTTTTTTCCACACTAATACAAGTGCAAAAGTGGTTTCCTGCACCAACACAAGTGCGAAAAGTGGTTTTTCAACACTAACACAAGTGCGAAAAGTGGTTTTTCCACACTAATACAAGTGCGAAAAGTTGTTTTTCCACACTAATACAAGTGCAAAAGTGGTTTTTCAACACTAACACAAGTGCGAAAAGTGGTTTTTCAACACTAACACAAGTGCGAAAAGTGTTTTTTCCACACTAATACAAGTGCAAAAGTGGTTTTTCAACACTAACACAAGTGCGAAAAGTGGTTTTTTAAACACTAACACAAGTGCGAAAAGTGTTTTTTCCACACTAATACAAGTGCAAAAGTGGTTTCGTGCACCAACACAAGTGCGAAAAGTGGTTTTTCAACACTAACACAAGTGCGAAAAGTGTTTTTTCCACACTAATACAAGTGCAAAAGTGGTTTCCTGCACCAACACAAGTGCGAAAAGTGGTTTTTCAACACTAACACAAGTGCGAAAAGTGGTTTTTCAACACTAACACAAGTGCGAAAAGTGGTTTTTCCACACTAATACAAGTGCAAAAGTGGTTTCCTGCACCAACATAAGTGCGAAAAGTGGTTTTTCAACACTAACACAAGTGCGAAAAGTGGTTTTTCAACACTAACACATGCGCGAAAAGTGGTTTTTCCACACTAATACAAGTGCAAAAGCAGTTTCCTGCACCAACACAAGTGCAAAAAGTGGTTTTTCAACACTAACACAAGTGCGAAAAGTGGTTTTTCAACACTATCACAAGTGCAAAAAGTGTTTTTTCCACACTAATACAAGTGCAAAAGTGGTTTCCTGCACCAACATAAGTGCGAAAAGTGGTTTTTCAACACTAACACAAGTGCGAAAAGTGGTTTTTCAACACTAACACAAGTGCGAAAAGTGGTTTTTCCAAAATAATACAAGTGCAAAAGTGGTTTCCTGCACCAACACAAGTGCGAAAAGTTGCTTTTCAACACTAACACAAGTGCGAAAAGTGGTTTTTCAACACTAACACAAGTGCGAAAAGTGGTTTTTCAACACTAACACATGCGCGAAAAGTGGTTTTTCCACACTAATACAAGTGCAAAAGCAGTTTCCTGCACCAACACAAGTGCAAAAAGTGGTTTTTCAACACTAACACAAGTGCGAAAAGTGGTTTTTCAACACTATCACAAGTGCAAAAAGTGTTTTTTCCACACTAATACAAGTGCAAAAGTGGTTTCCTGCACCAACATAAGTGCGAAAAGTGGTTTTTCAACACTAACACAAATGCGAAAAGTGGTTTTTCAACACTAACACAAGTGCGAAAAGTGGTTTTTCCAAACTAATACAAGTGCAAAAGTGGTTTCCTGCACCAACACAAGTGCGAAAAGTTGCTTTTCAACACTAACACAAGTGCGAAAAGTGGTTTTTCAACACTATCACAAGTGCAAAAAGTGTTTTTTCCACACTAATACAAGTGCAAAAGTGGTTTCCTGCACCAACACAAGTGCGAAAAGTGGTTTTTCAACAATAACACAAGTGCGAAAAGTGGTTTTTCAACACTAACACAACTGTGAAAAGTGGTTTTTCCACATTAATACAAGTGCAAAAGTGGTTTCCTGCACCAACACAAGTGCGAAAAGTGGTTTTTCAACACTAACACAAGTGCGAAAAGTGGTTTTTCAACACTAACACAAGTGCGAAAAGTGGTTTTTCCACACTAATACAAGTGCAAAAGTGGTTTCCTGCTCCAACACAAGTGCGAAAAGTGGTTTTTCAACACTAACACATGTGCGAAAAGTGGTTTTTCAACACTAACACAAGTGCGAAAAGTGGTTTTTCCACACTAATACAAGTGCAAAAGTGGTTTCCTACACCAACACAAGTGCGAAAAGTGGTTTTTCAACACTAACACAAGTGCGAAAAGTGGTTTTTCAACACTAACACAAGTGCGAAAAGTGGTTTTTCCACACTAATACAAGTGCAAAAGCGGTTTCCTGCACCAACACAAGTGCGAAAAGTGGTTTTTCAACACTAACACAAGTGCGAAAAGTGGTTTTTCAACACTATCACAAGTGCAAAAAGTGTTTTTTCCACACTAATACAAGTGCAAAAGTGGTTTCCTGCACCAACACAAGTGCGAAAAGTGGTTTTTCAACACTAACACAAGTGCGAAAAGTGGTTTTTCAACACTAACACAAGTGCGAAAGGTGGTTTTTCAACACTAACACAAGTGCGAAAAGTGGTTTTTCCAAAATAATACAAGTGCAAAAGTGGTTTCCTGCACCAACACAAGTGCGAAAAGTGGCTTTTCAACACTAACACAAGTGCGAAAAGTGGTTTTTCAACACTATCACAAGTGCAAAAAGTGTTTTTTCCACACTAATACAAGTGCAAAAGTGGTTTCCTGCACCAACACAAGTGCGAAAAGTGGTTTTTCAACAATAACACAAGTGCGAAAAGTGGTTTTTCAACACTAACACAACTGTGAAAAGTGGTTTTTCCACACTAATACAAGTGCAAAAGTGGTTTCCTGCACCAACACAAGTGCGAAAAGTGGTTTTTCAACACTAACACAAGTGCAAAAAGTGGTTTTTCCAAACTAATACAAGTGCAAAAGTGGTTTCCTGCACCAACACAAGTGCGAAAAGTGGTTTTTCAACACTAACACAAGTGCGAAAAGTGGTTTTTCAACACTAACACAAGTGCGAAAAGTCGTTTTTCCACACTAATACAAGTGCAAAAGTGGTTTCCTGCACCAACACAAGTGCGAAAAGTGGTTTTTCAACACTAACACAAGTGCGAAAAGTGGTTTTTCAACACTAACACAAGTGCGACAAGTGGTTTTCCCACACTAATACAAGTGCAAAAGTGGTTTCCTGCACCAACACAAGTGCGAAAAGTGGTTTTTCAACACTAACACAAGTGCGAAAAGTGGTTTTTCAACACTATCACAAGTGCAATAAGTGTTTTTTCCACACTAATACAAGTGCAAAAGTGGTTTCCTGCACCAACACAAGTGCGAAAAGTGGTTTTTCAACACTAACACAAGTGCGAAAAGTGGTTTTTTCACACTAATACAAGTGCAAAAGTGGTTTCCTGCACCAACACAAGTGCGAAAAGTGGTTTTTCAACACTAACACAAGTGCGAAAAGTGGTTTTTCAACACTATCACAAGTGCTAAAAGTGTTTTTTCCGCACTAATACATGTGCAAAAGTGGTTTCCTGCACCAACACAAGTGCGAAAAGTGGTTTTTCAACACTAACACAAGTGCGAAAAGTGGTTTTTCAACACTATCACAAGTGCAAAAAGTGTTTTTTCTACACTAATACAAGTGCAAAAGTGGTTTCCTGCACCAACACAAGTGCGAAAAGTGGTTTTTCAACACTAACACAAGTGCGAAAAGTGGTTTTTCAACACTAACACAAGTGCGAAAAGTGGTTTTTCCACACTAACACAAGTGCAAAAGTGGTTTCCTGCACCAACACAAGTGCGAAAAGTGGTTTTTCAACACTAACACAAGTGCGAAAAGTGGTTTTTCAACACTAACATAAGTGCGAAAAGTGGTTTTTCAACACTAACACAAGTGCGAAAAGTGTTTTTTCCACACTAATACAAGTGCAAAAGTGGTTTCCTGCACCAACACAAGTGCGAAAAGTGGTTTTTCAACACTAACACAAGTGCGAAAAGTGGTTTTTCCACACTAATACAAGTGCGAAAAGTTGTTTTTCCACACTAATACAAGTGCAAAAGTGGTTTTTCAACACTAACACAAGTGCGAAAAGTGGTTTTTCAACACTAACACAAGTGCGAAAAGTGTTTTTTCCACACTAATACAAGTGCAAAAGTGGTTTTTCAACACTAACACAAGTGCGAAAAGTGGTTTTTCAACACTAACACAAGTGCGAAAAGTGTTTTTTCCACACTAATACAAGTGCAAAAGTGGTTTCGTGCACCAACACAAGTGCGAAAAGTGGTTTTTCAACACTAACACAAGTGCGAAAAGTGTTTTTTCCACACTAATACAAGTGCAAAAGTGGTTTCCTGCACCAACACAAGTGCGAAAAGTGGTTTTTCAACACTAACACAAGTGCGAAAAGTGGTTTTTCAACACTAACACAAGTGCGAAAAGTGGTTTTTCCACACTAATACAAGTGCAAAAGTGGTTTCCTGCACCAACACAAGTGCGAAAAGTGGTTTTTGAACACTAACACAAGTGCGAAAAGTGGTTTTTCAACACTAACACAAGTGCGAAAAGTGTTTTTTCCACACTAATACAAGTGCAAAAGTGGTTTCCTGCACCAACACAAGTGCGAAAAGTGGTTTTTGAACACTAACACAAGTGCGAAAAGTGGTTTTTCGACACTAACACAAGTGCGAAAAGTGTTTTTTCCACACTAATACAAGTGCAAAAGCGGTTTCCTGCACCAACACAGTGCGAAAAGTGGTTTTTCAACACTAACACAAGTGCGAAATGTGGTTTTTCAACACTATCACAAGTGCAAAAAGTGTTTTTTCCACACTAATACAAGTGCAAAAAGTGGTTTTTCAACACAAACACAAGTGCGAAAAGTGTTTTTGCCACACTAATACAAGTGCAAAAGTGGTTTCCTGCACCAACACAAGTGCGAAAAGTGGTTTTTCAACACTAACACAAGTGCGAAAAGTGGTTTTTCAACACTAACACATGCGCGAAAAGTGGTTTTTCCACACTAATACAAGTGCAAAAGCAGTTTCCTGCATCAACACAAGTGCAAAAAGTGGTTTTTCAACACTAACACAAGTGCGAAAAGTGGTTTTTCAACACTATCACAAGTGCAAAAAGTGTTTTTTCCACACTAATACAAGTGCAAAAGTGGTTTCCTGCACCAACACAAGTGCGAAAAGTGGTTTTTCAACACTAACACAAGTGCGAAAAGTGGTTTTTCCAAACTAATACAAGTGCAAAAGTGGTTTCCTGCACCAACACAAGTGCGAAAAGTGGTTTTTCAACACTAACACAAGTGCGAAAAGTGGTTTTTCAACACTAACACAAGTGCGAAAAGTCGTTTTTCCACACTAATACAAGTGCAAAAGTGGTTTCCTGCACCAACACAAGTGCGAAAAGTGGTTTTTCAACACTAACACAACTGTGAAAAGTGGTTTTTCCACACTAATACAAGTGCAAAAGTGGTTTCCTGCACCAACACAAGTGCGAAAAGTGGTTTTTCAACACTAACACAAGTGCAAAAAGTGGTTTTTCCAAACTAATACAAGTGCAAAAGTGGTTTCCTGCACCAACACAAGTGCGAAAAGTGGTTTTTCAACACTAACACAAGTGCGAAAAGTGGTTTTTCAACACTAACACAAGTGCGAAAAGTCGTTTTTCCACACTAATACAAGTGCAAAAGTGGTTTCCTGCACCAACACAAGTGCGAAAAGTGGTTTTTCAACACTAACACAAGTGCGAAAAGTGGTTTTTCAACACTAACACAAGTGCGAAAAGTGGTTTTTCCACACTAATACAAGTGCAAAAGTGGTTTCCTGCACCAACACAAGTGCGAAAAGTGGTTTTTCAACACTAACACAAGTGCGAAAAGTGGTTTTTCAACACTATCACAAGTGCAATAAGTGTTTTTTCCACACTAATACAAGTGCAAAAGTGGTTTCCTGCACCAACACAAGTGCGAAAAGTGGTTTTTCAACACTAACACAAGTGCGAAAAGTGGTTTTTTCACACTAATACAAGTGCAAAAGTGGTTTCCTGCACCAACACAAGTGCGAAAAGTGGTTTTTCAACACTAACACAAGTGCGAAAAGTGGTTTTTCAACACTATCACAAGTGCAAAAAGTGTTTTTTCCGCACTAATACATGTGCAAAAGTGGTTTCCTGCACCAACACAAGTGCGAAAAGTGGTTTTTCAACACTAACACAAGTGCGAAAAGTGGTTTTTCAACACTATCACAAGTGCAAAAAGTGTTTTTTCTACACTAATACAAGTGCAAAAGTGGTTTCCTGCACCAACACAAGTGCGAAAAGTGGTTTTTCAACACTAACACAAGTGCGAAAAGTGGTTTTTCAACACTAACACAAGTGCGAAAAGTGGTTTTTCCACACTAACACAAGTGCAAAAGTGGTTTCCTGCACCAACACAAGTGCGAAAAGTGGTTTTTCAACACTAACACAAGTGCGAAAAGTGGTTTTTCAACACTAACACAAGTGCGAAAAGTGGTTTTTCAACACTAACACAAGTGCGAAAAGTGTTTTTTCCACACTAATACAAGTGCAAAAGTGGTTTCCTGCACCAACACAAGTGCGAAAAGTGGTTTTTCAACACTAACACAAGTGCGAAAAGTGGTTTTTCCACACTAATACAAGTGCGAAAAGTTGTTTTTCCACACTAATACAAGTGCAAAAGTGGTTTTTCAACACTAACACAAGTGCGAAAAGTGGTTTTTCAACACTAACTCAAGTGCGAAAAGTGTTTTTTCCACACTAATACAAGTGCAAAAGTGGTTTTTCAACACTAACACAAGTGCGAAAAGTGGTTTTTCAACACTAACACAAGTGCGAAAAGTGTTTTTTCCACACTAATACAAGTGCAAAAGTGGTTTCGTGCACCAACACAAGTGCGAAAAGTGGTTTTTCAACACTAACACAAGTGCGAAAAGTGTTTTTTCCACACTAATACAAGTGCAAAAGTGGTTTCCTGCACCAACACAAGTGCGAAAAGTGGTTTTTCAACACTAACACAAGTGCGAAAAGTGGTTTTTCAACACTAACACAAGTGCGAAAAGTGGTTTTTCCACACTAATACAAGTGCAAAAGTGGTTTCCTGCACCAACACAAGTGCGAAAAGTGGTTTTTGAACACTAACACAAGTGCGAAAAGTGGTTTTTCAACACTAACACAAGTGCGAAAAGTGTTTTTTCCACACTAATACAAGTGCAAAAGTGGTTTCCTGCACCAACACAAGTGCGAAAAGTGGTTTTTGAACACTAACACAAGTGCGAAAAGTGGTTTTTCGACACTAACACAAGTGCGAAAAGTGTTTTTTCCACACTAATACAAGTGCAAAAGCGGTTTCCTGCACCAACACAGTGCGAAAAGTGGTTTTTCAACACTAACACAAGTGCGAAATGTGGTTTTTCAACACTATCACAAGTGCAAAAAGTGTTTTTTCCACACTAATACAAGTGCGAAAAGTGGTTTTTCAACACAAACACAAGTGCGAAAAGTGTTTTTGCCACACTAATACAAGTGCAAAAGTGGTTTCCTGCACCAACACAAGTGCGAAAAGTGGTTTTTCAACACTAACACAAGTGCGAAAAGTGGTTTTTCAACACTAACACATGCGCGAAAAGTGGTTTTTCCACACTAATACAAGTGCAAAAGCGGTTTCCTGCACCAACACAAGTGCAAAAAGTGGTTTTTCAACACTAACACAAGTGCGAAAAGTGGTTTTTCAACACTATCACAAGTGCAAAAAGTGTTTTTTCCACACTAATACAAGTGCAAAAGTGGTTTCCTGCACCAACACAAGTGCGAAAAGTGGTTTTTCAACACTAACACAAGTGCGAAAAGTGGTTTTTCAACACTAACACAAGTGCGAAAAGTGGTTTTTCAACACTAACACAAGTGCAAAAAGTGTTTTTTCCACACTAATACAAGTGCAAAAGTGGTTTCCTGCACCAACACAAGTGCGAAAAGTGGTTTTTCAACAATAACACAAGTGCGAAAAGTGGTTTTTCAACACTAACACAACTGTGAAAAGTGGTTTTTCCACATTAATACAAGTGCAAAAGTGGTTTCCTGCACCAACACAAGTGCGAAAAGTGGTTTTTCAACACTAACACAAGTGCGAAAAGTGGTTTTTCAACACTAAAACAAGTGCGAAAAGTGGTTTTTCCACACTAATACAAGTGCAAAAGTGGTTTCCTGCTCCAACACAAGTGCGAAAAGTGGTTTTTCAACACTAACACATGTGCGAAAAGTGGTTTTTCAACACTAACACAAGTGCGAAAAGTGGTTTTTCCACACTAATACAAGTGCAAAAGTGGTTTCCTGCACCAACACAAGTGCGAAAAGTGGTTTTTCAACACTAACACAAGTGCGAAAAGTGGTTTTTCCACACTAATACAAGTGCAAAAGTGGTTTCCTGCACCAACATAAGTGCGAAAAGTGGTTTTTCAACACTAACACAAGTGCGAAAAGTGGTTTTTCCACACTAATACAAGTGCAAAAGTGGTTTCCTGCACCAACATAAGTGCGAAAAGTGGTTTTTCAACACTAACACAAGTGCGAAAAGTGGTTTTTGAACACTAACACAAGTGCGAAAAGTGGTTTTTCAACACTAACACAAGTGCGAAAAGTGTTTTTTCCACACTAATACAAGTGCAAAAGTGGTTTCCTGCACCAACACAAGTGCGAAAAGTGGTTTTTGAACACTAACACAAGTGCGAAAAGTGGTTTTTCGACACTAACACAAGTGCGAAAAGTGTTTTTTCCACACTAATACAAGTGCAAAAGCGGTTTCCTGCACCAACACAGTGCGAAAAGTGGTTTTTCAACACTAACACAAGTGCGAAATGTGGTTTTTCAACACTATCACAAGTGCAAAAAGTGTTTTTTCCACACTAATACAAGTGCGAAAAGTGGTTTTTCAACACAAACACAAGTGCGAAAAGTGTTTTTTCCACACTAATACAAGTGCAAAAGTGGTTTCCTGCACCAACACAAGTGCGAAAAGTGGTTTTTCAACACTAACACAAGTGCGAAAAGTGGTTTTTCAACACTAACACATGCGCGAAAAGTGGTTTTTCCACACTAATACAAGTGCAAAAGCGGTTTCCTGCACCAACACAAGTGCAAAAAGTGGTTTTTCAACACTAACACAAGTGCGAAAAGTGGTTTTTCAACACTATCACAAGTGCAAAAAGTGTTTTTTCCACACTAATACAAGTGCAAAAGTGGTTTCCTGCACCAACACAAGTGCGAAAAGTGGTTTTTCAACACTAACACAAGTGCGAAAAGTGGTTTTTCAACACTAACACAAGTGCGAAAAGTGGTTTTTCAACACTAACACAAGTGCGAAAAGTGGTTTTTCCAAACTAATACAAGTGCAAAAGTGGTTTCCTGCACCAACACAAGTGCGAAAAGTGGTTTTTCAACACTAACACAAGTGCGAAAAGTGGTTTTTCAACACTAACACAAGTGCGAAAAGTGGTTTTTCCACACTAATACAAGTGCAAAAGTGGTTTCCTGCTCCAACACAAGTGCGAAAAGTGGTTTTTCAACACTAACACATGTGCGAAAAGTGGTTTTTCAACACTAACACAAGTGCGAAAAGTGGTTTTTCCACACTAATACAAGTGCAAAAGTGGTTTCCTGCACCAACACAAGTGCGAAAAGTGGTTTTTCAACACTAACACAAGTGCGAAAAGTGGTTTTTCAACACTAACACAAGTGCGAAAAGTGGTTTCTCCACACTAATACAAGTGCAAAAGCGGTTTCCTGCACCAACACAAGTGCGAAAAGTGGTTTTTCAACACTAACACAAGTGCGAAAAGTGGTTTTTCAACACTATCACAAGTGCAAAAAGTGTTTTTTCCACACTAATACAAGTGCAAAAGTGGTTTCCTGCACCAACACAAGTGCGAAAAGTGGTTTTTCAACACTAACACAAGTGCGAAAAGTGGTTTTTCAACACTAACACAAGTGCGAAAGGTGGTTTTTCAACACTAACACAAGTGCGAAAAGTGGTTTTTCTAAAATAATACAAGTGCAAAAGTGGTTTCCTGCACCAACACAAGTGCGAAAAGTGGCTTTTCAACACTAACACAAGTGCGAAAAGTGGTTTTTCAACACTATCACAAGTGCAAAAAGTGTTTTTTCCACACTAATACAAGTGCAAAAGTGGTTTCCTGCACCAACACAAGTGCGAAAAGTGGTTTTTCAACAATAACACAAGTGCGAAAAGTGGTTTTTCAACACTAACACAAGTGCGAAAAGTGGTTTTTCCACACTAATACAAGTGCAAAAGTGGTTTCCTGCACCAACACAAGTGCGAAAAGTGGTTTTTCAACACTAACACAAGTGCGAAAAGTGGTTTTTCAACACTAACACAAGTGCGAAAAGTGGTTTTTCCACACTAATACAAGTGCAAAAGTGGTTTCCTGCACCAACACAAGTGCGAAAAGTGGTTTTTCAACACTAACACAAGTGCGAAAAGTGGTTTTTCAACACTAACACAAGTGCGAAAAGTGGTTTTTCCACACTAATACAAGTGCAAAAGCGGTTTCCTGCACCAACACAAGTGCGAAAAGTGGTTTTTCAACACTAACACAAGTGCGAAAAGTGGTTTTTCAACACTATCACAAGTGCAAAAAGTGTTTTTTCCACACTAATACAAGTGCAAAAGTGGTTTCCTGCACCAACACAAGTGCGAAAAGTGGTTTTTCAACACTAACACAAGTGCGAAAAGTGGTTTTTCAACACTAACACAAGTGCGAAAGGTGGTTTTTCAACACTAACACAAGTGCGAAAAGTGGTTTTTCCAAAATAATACAAGTGCAAAAGTGGTTTCCTGCACCAACACAAGTGCGAAAAGTAGCTTTTCAACACTAACACAAGTGCGAAAAGTGGTTTTTCAACACTATCACAAGTGCAAAAAGTGTTTTTTCCACACTAATACAAGTGCAAAAGTGGTTTCCTGCACCAACACAAGTGCGAAAAGTGGTTTTTCAACAATAACACAAGTGCGAAAAGTGGTTTTTCAACACTAACACAACTGTGAAAAGTGGTTTTTCCACACTAATACAAGTGCAAAAGTGGTTTCCTGCACCAACACAAGTGCGAAAAGTGGTTTTTCAACACTAACACAAGTGCAAAAAGTGGTTTTTCCAAACTAATACAAGTGCAAAAGTGGTTTCCTGCACCAACACAAGTGCGAAAAGTGGTTTTTCAACACTAACACAAGTGCGAAAAGTGGTTTTTCAACACTAACACAAGTGCGAAAAGTCGTTTTTCCACACTAATACAAGTGCAAAAGTGGTTTCCTGCACCAACACAAGTGCGAAAAGTGGTTTTTCAACACTAACACAAGTGCGAAAAGTGGTTTTTCAACACTAACACAAGTGCGAAAAGTGGTTTTTCCACACTAATACAAGTGCAAAAGTGGTTTCCTGCACCAACACATGTGCGAAAAGTGGTTTTTCAACACGAACACAAGTGCGAAAAGTGGTTTTTCAACACTATCACAAGTGCAATAAGTGTTTTTTCCACACTAATACAAGTGCAAAAGTGGTTTCCTGCACCAACACAAGTGCGAAAAGTGGTTTTTCAACACTAACACAAGTGCGAAAAGTGGTTTTTTCACACTAATACAAGTGCAAAAGTGGTTTCCTGCACCAACACAAGTGCGAAAAGTGGTTTTTCAACACTAACACAAGTGCGAAAAGTGGTTTTTCAACACTATCACAAGTGCAAAAAGTGTTTTTTCCGCACTAATACATGTGCAAAAGTGGTTTCCTGCACCAACACAAGTGCGAAAAGTGGTTTTTCAACACTAACACAAGTGCGAAAAGTGGTTTTTCAACACTATCACAAGTGCAAAAAGTGTTTTTTCTACACTAATACAAGTGCAAAAGTGGTTTCCTGCACCAACACAAGTGCGAAAAGTGGTTTTTCAACACTAACACAAGTGCGAAAAGTGGTTTTTCAACACTAACACAAGTGCGAAAAGTGGTTTTTCCACACTAACACAAGTGCAAAAGTGGTTTCCTGCACCAACACAAGTGCGAAAAGTGGTTTTTCAACACTAACACAAGTGCGAAAAGTGGTTTTTCAACACTAACACAAGTGCGAAAAGTGGTTTTTCAACACTAACACAAGTGCGAAAAGTGTTTTTTCCACACTAATACAAGTGCAAAAGTGGTTTCCTGCACCAACACAAGTGCGAAAAGTGGTTTTTCAACACTAACACAAGTGCGAAAAGTGGTTTTTCCACACTAATACAAGTGCGAAAAGTTGTTTTTCCACACTAATACAAGTGCAAAAGTGGTTTTTCAACACTAACACAAGTGCGAAAAGTGGTTTTTCAACACTAACACAAGTGCGAAAAGTGTTTTTTCCACACTAATACAAGTGCAAAAGTGGTTTTTCAACACTAACACAAGTGCGAAAAGTGGTTTTTCAACACTAACACAAGTGCGAAAAGTGTTTTTTCCACACTAATACAAGTGCAAAAGTGGTTTCGTGCACCAACACAAGTGCGAAAAGTGGTTTTTCAACACTAACACAAGTGCGAAAAGTGTTTTTTCCACACTAATACAAGTGCAAAAGTGGTTTCCTGCACCAACACAAGTGCGAAAAGTGGTTTTTCAACACTAACACAAGTGCGAAAAGTGGTTTTTCAACACTAACACAAGTGCGAAAAGTGGTTTTTCCACACTAATACAAGTGCAAAAGTGGTTTCCTGCACCAACACAAGTGCGAAAAGTGGTTTTTGAACACTAACACAAGTGCGAAAAGTGGTTTTTCGACACTAACACAAGTGCGAAAAGTGTTTTTTCCACACTAATACAAGTGCAAAAGCGGTTTCCTGCACCAACACAGTGCGAAAAGTGGTTTTTCAACACTAACACAAGTGCGAAATGTGGTTTTTCAACACTATCACAAGTGCAAAAAGTGTTTTTTCCACACTAATACAAGTGCGAAAAGTGGTTTTTCAACACAAACACAAGTGCGAAAAGTGTTTTTTCCACACTAATACAAGTGCAAAAGTGGTTTCCTGCACCAACACAAGTGCGAAAAGTGGTTTTTCAACACTAACACAAGTGCGAAAAGTGGTTTTTCAACACTAACACATGCGCGAAAAGTGGTTTTTCCACACTAATACAAGTGCAAAAGCGGTTTCCTGCACCAACACAAGTGCAAAAAGTGGTTTTTCAACACTAACACAAGTGCGAAAAGTGGTTTTTCAACACTATCACAAGTGCCAAAAGTGTTTTTTCCACACTAATACAAGTGCAAAAGTGGTTTCCTGCACCAACACAAGTGCGAAAAGTGGTTTTTCAACACTAACACAAGTGCGAAAAGTGGTTTTTCAACACTAACACAAGTGCGAAAAGTGGTTTTTCAACACTAACACAAGTGCGAAAAGTGGTTTTTCCAAACTAATACAAGTGCAAAAGTGGTTTCCTGCACCAACACAAGTGCGAAAAGTGGTTTTTCAACACTAACACAAGTGCGAAAAGTGGTTTTTCAACACTAACACAAGTGCGAAAAGTGGTTTTTCCACACTAATACAAGTGCAAAAGTGGTTTCCTGCTCCAACACAAGTGCGAAAAGTGGTTTTTCAACACTAACACATGTGCGAAAAGTGGTTTTTCAACACTAACACAAGTGCGAAAAGTGGTTTTTCCACACTAATACAAGTGCAAAAGTGGTTTCCTGCACCAACACAAGTGCGAAAAGTGGTTTTTCAACACTAACACAAGTGCGAAAAGTGGTTTTTCAACACTAACACAAGTGCGAAAAGTGGTTTTTCCACACTAATACAAGTGCAAAAGCGGTTTCCTGCACCAACACAAGTGCGAAAAGTGGTTTTTCAACACTAACACAAGTGCGAAAAGTGGTTTTTCAACACTATCACAAGTGCAAAAAGTGTTTTTTCCACACTAATACAAGTGCAAAAGTGGTTTCCTGCACCAACACAAGTGCGAAAAGTGGTTTTTCAACACTAACACAAGTGCGAAAAGTGGTTTTTCAACACTAACACAAGTGCGAAAGGTGGTTTTTCAACACTAACACAAGTGCGAAAAGTGGTTTTTCCAAAATAATACAAGTGCAAAAGTGGTTTCCTGCACCAACACAAGTGCGAAAAGTGGCTTTTCAACACTAACACAAGTGCGAAAAGTGGTTTTTCAACACTATCACAAGTGCAAAAAGTGTTTTTTCCACACTAATACAAGTGCAAAAGTGGTTTCCTGCACCAACACAAGTGCGAAAAGTGGTTTTTCAACAATAATACAAGTGCGAAAAGTGGTTTTTCAACACTAACACAACTGTGAAAAGTGGTTTTTCCACACTAATACAAGTGCAAAAGTGGTTTCCTGCACCAACACAAGTGCGAAAAGTGGTTTTTCAACACTAACACAAGTGCAAAAAGTGGTTTTTCCAAACTAATACAAGTGCAAAAGTGGTTTCCTGCACCAACACAAGTGCGAAAAGTGGTTTTTCAACACTAACACAAGTGCGAAAAGTGGTTTTTCAACACTAACACAAGTGCGAAAAGTCGTTTTTCCACACTAATACAAGTGCAAAAGTGGTTTCCTGCACCAACACAAGTGCGAAAAGTGGTTTTTCAACCCTAACACAAGTGCGAAAAGTGGTTTTTCAACACTAACACAAGTGCGAAAAGTGGTTTTTCCACACTAATACAAGTGCAAAAGTGGTTTCCTGCACCAACACAAGTGCGAAAAGTGGTTTTTCAACACTAACACAAGTGCGAAAAGTGGTTTTTCAACACTATCACAAGTGCAATAAGTGTTTTTTCCACACTAATACAAGTGCAAAAGTGGTTTCCTGCACCAACACAAGTGCGAAAAGTGGTTTTTCAACACTAACACAAGTGCGAAAAGTGGTTTTTTCACACTAATACAAGTGCAAAAGTGGTTTCCTGCACCAACACAAGTGCGAAAAGTGGTTTTTCAACACTAACACAAGTGCGAAAAGTGGTTTTTCAACACTATCACAAGTGCAAAAAGTGTTTTTTCCGCACTAATACATGTGCAAAAGTGGTTTCCTGCACCAACACAAGTGCGAAAAGTGGTTTTTCAACACTAACACAAGTGCGAAAAGTGGTTTTTCAACACTATCACAAGTGCAAAAAGTGTTTTTTCTACACTAATACAAGTGCAAAAGTGGTTTCCTGCACCAACACAAGTGCGAAAAGTGGTTTTTCAACACTAACACAAGTGCGAAAAGTGGTTTTTCAACACTAACACAAGTGCGAAAAGTGGTTTTTCCACACTAACACAAGTGCAAAAGTGGTTTCCTGCACCAACACAAGTGCGAAAAGTGGTTTTTCAACACTAACACAAGTGCGAAAAGTGGTTTTTCAACACTAACACAAGTGCGAAAAGTGGTTTTTCAACACGAACACAAGTGCGAAAAGTGTTTTTTCCACACTAATACAAGTGCAAAAGTGGTTTCCTGCACCAACACAAGTGCGAAAAGTGGTTTTTCAACACTAACACAAGTGCGAAAAGTGGTTTTTCCACACTAATACAAGTGCGAAAAGTTGTTTTTCCACACTAATACAAGTGCAAAAGTGGTTTTTCAACACTAACACAAGTGCGAAAAGTGGTTTTTCAACACTAACACAAGTGCGAAAAGTGTTTTTTCCACACTAATACAAGTGCAAAAGTGGTTTTTCAACACTAACACAAATGCGAAAAGTGGTTTTTCAACACTAACACAAGTGCGAAAAGTGTTTTTTCCACACTAATACAAGTGCAAAAGTGGTTTCGTGCACCAACACAAGTGCGAAAAGTGGTTTTTCAACACTAACACAAGTGCGAAAAGTGTTTTTTCCACACTAATACAAGTGCAAAAGTGGTTTCCTGCACCAACACAAGTGCGAAAAGTGGTTTTTCAACACTAACACAAGTGCGAAAAGTGGTTTTTCAACACTAACACAAGTGCGAAAAGTGGTTTTTCCACACTAATACAAGTGCAAAAGTGGTTTCCTGCACCAACACAAGTGCGAAAAGTGGTTTTTGAACACTAACACAAGTGCGAAAAGTGGTTTTTTCACACTAATACAAGTGCAAAAGTGGTTTCCTGCACCAACACAAGTGCGAAAAGTGGTTTTTCAACAATAACACAAGTGCGAAAAGTGGTTTTTCAACACTAACACAAGTGCGAAAAGTGGTTTTTCGACACTAACACAAGTGCAAAAAGTGTTTTTTCCACACTAATACAAGTGCAAAAGCGGTTTCCTGCACCAACACAGTGCGAAAAGTGGTTTTTCAACACTAACACAAGTGCGAAATGTGGTTTTTCAACACTATCAGAAGTGCAAAAAGTGTTTTTTCCACACTAATACAATTGCGAAAAGTGGTTTTTCAACACAAACACAAGTGCGAAAAGTGTATTTTCCACACTAATACAAGTGCAAAAGTGGTTTCCTGCACCAACACAAGTGCGAAAAGTGGTTTTTCAACACTAACACAAGTGCGAAAAGTGGTTTTTCAACACTAACACATGCGCGAAAAGTGGTTTTTCCACACTAATACAAGTGCAAAAGCGGTTTCCTGCACCAACACAAGTGCAAAAAGTGGTTTTTCAACACTAACACAAGTGCAAAAAGTGGTTTTTCAACACTATCACAAGTGCAAAAAGTGGTTTTTCCACACTAATACAAGTGCAAAAGTGGTTTCCTGCACCAACACAAGTGCGAAAAGTGGTTTTTCAACACTAACACAAGTGCGAAAAGTGGTTTTTCAACACTAACACAAGTGCGAAAAGTGGTTTTTCAACACTAACACAAGTGCGAAAAGTGGTTTTTCCAAACTAATACATGTGCAAAAGTGGTTTCCTGCACCAACACAAGTGCGAAAAGTTGCTTTTCAACACTAACACAAGTGCGAAAAGTGGTTTTTCAACACTATCACAAGTGCAAAAAGTGTTTTTTCCACACTAATACAAGTGCAAAAGTGGTTTCCTGCACCAACACAAGTGCGAAAAGTGGTTTTTCAACAATAACACAAGTGCGAAAAGTGGTTTTTCAACACTAACACAACTGTGAAAAGTGGGTTTTCCACACTAATACAAGTACAAAAGTGGTTTCCTGCACCAACACAAGTGCGAAAAGTGGTTTTTCAACACTAACACAAGTGCGAAAAGTGGTTTTTCAACACTATCACAAGTGCAAAAAGTGTTTTTACCGCACTAATACAAGTGCAAAAGTGGTTTCCTGCACCAACACAAGTGCGAAAAGTGGTTTTTCAACACTAACACAAGTGCGAAAAGTGGTTTTTCAACACTATCACAAGTGCAAAAAGTGTTTTTTCTACACTAATACAAGTGCAAAAGTGGTTTCCTGCACCAACACAAGTGCGAAAAGTGGTTTTTCAACACTAACACAAGTGCGAAAAGTGGTTTTTCAACACTATCACAAGTGCAAAAAGTGTTTTTTCTACACTAATACAAGTGCAAAAGTGGTTTCCTGCACCAACACAAGTGCGAAAAGTGGTTTTTCAACACTAACATAAGTGCGAAAAGTGGTTTTTCAACACTAACACAAGTGCGAAAAGTGGTTTTTCCACACTAACACAAGTGCAAAAGTGGTTTCCTGCACCAACACAAGTGCGAAAAGTGGTTTTTCAACACTAACACAAGTGCGAAAAGTGGTTTTTCAACACTATCACAAGTGCAAAAAGTGTTTTTTCCACACTAATACAAGTGCGAAAAGTGGTTTTTCCACACTAATACAAGTGCAAAAGTGGTTTTTCAACACTAACACAAGTGCGAAAAGTGGTTTTTCAACACTAACACAAGTGCGAAAAGTGTTTTTTCCACACTAATACAAGTGCAAAAGTGGTTTCCTGCACCAACACAAGTGCGAAAAGTGGTTTTTCAACACTAACACAAGTGCGAAATGTGGTTTTTCAACACTAACACAAGTGCGAAAAGTGGTTTTTCCACACTAATACAAGTGCAAAAGTGGTTTCCTGCACCAACACAAGTGCGAAAAGTGGTTTTTCAACACTAACACAAGTGCGAAAAGTGTTTTTTCCACACTAATACAAGTGCAAAAGTGGTTTCCTGCACCAACACAAGTGCGAAAAGTGGTTTTTGAACACTAACACAAGTGCGAAAAGTGGTTTTTCAACACTAACACAAGTGCGAAAAGTGTTTTTTCCACACTAATACAAGTGCAAAAGCGGTTTCCTGCACCAACACAAGTGCGAAAAGTGGTTTTTCAACACTAACACAAGTGCGAAATGTGGTTTTTCAACACTATCACAAGTGCAAAAAGTGTTTTTCCACACTAATACAAGTGCGAAAAGTGGTTTTTCAACACAAACAAGTGCGAAAAGTGTTTTTTCCACACTAATACAAGTGCAAAAGTGGTTTCCTGCACCAACACAAGTGCGAAAAGTGGTTTTTCAACAATAACACAAGTGCAAAAAGTGGTTTTTCAACACTAACACATGCGCGAAAAGTGGTTTTTCCACACTAATACAAGTGCAAAAGTTGTTTCCTGCACCAACACAAGTGCGAAAAGTGGTTTTTCAACACTAACACAAGTGCGAAAAGTGGTTTTTCAACACTAACACAAGTGCGAAAAGTGTTTTTTCCACACTAATACAAGTGCAAAAGTGGTTTCCTGCACCAACACAAGTGTGAAAAGTGGTTTTTCAACACTAACACAAGTGCGAAAAGTGGTTTTTCAACATTAACACATGTGCGAAAAGTGGTTTTTCCACACTAATACAAGTGCAAAAGCAGTTTCCTGCACCAACACAAGTGCGAAAAGTGGTTTTTCAACACGAACACAAGTGCGAAATGTGGTTTTTCAACACTATCACAAGTGCAAAAAGTGTTTTTTCCACACTAATACAAGTGCAAAAAGTGGTTTTTCAACACTAACACAAGTGCAAAAAGTGGTTTTTCAACACTAACACAAGTGCGAAAAGTGTTTTTTCCACACTAATACAAGTGCAAAAGTGGTTTCCTGCACCAACACAAGTGCGAAAAGTGGTTTTTCAACACTAACACAAGTGCGAAAAGTGGTTTTTCAACACTATCACAAGTGCAAAAAGTGTTTTTTCCACACTAATACAAGTGCAAAAGTGGTTTCCTGCACCAACACAAGTGCGAAAAGTGGTTTTTCAACACTAACACAAGTGCGAAAAGTGGTTTTTCAACACTAACACAAGTGCAAAAAGTGGTTTTTCCAAACTAATACAAGTGCAAAAGTGGTTTCCTGCACCAACACAAGTGCGAAAAGTGGTTTTCAACACGAACACAAGTGCGAAAAGTGGTTTTTCAACACTAACACAAGTGCGAAAAGTCGTTTTTCCACACTAATACAAGTGCAAAAGTGGTTTCCTGCACCAACACAAGTGCGAAAAGTGTTTTTTCAACACTAACACAAGTGCGAAAAGTGGTTTTTCAACACTAACACAAGTGCGAAAAGTGGTTTTTCCACACTAATACAAGTGCAAAAGTGGTTTCCTGCACCAACACAAGTGCGAAAAGTAGTTTTTCAACACTAACACAAGTGCGAAAAGTGGTTTTTCAACACTATCAAGTGCAAATGTGTTTTTGTGCAATGTGCAATGCAATGTGCAATATCAAGTGCAAATGTGCAATGTGTTTTTTCCACACTAATACAAGTGCAAAAATGGTTTCCTGCACCAACACAAGTGCGAAAAGTGGTTTTTCAACACTAACACAAGTGCGAAAAGTGGTTTTTCAACACTAACACAAGTGCGAAAAGTGGTTTTTTCACACTAATACAAGTGCAAATGTGGTTTCCTGCACCAACACAAGTGCGAAAAGTGGTTTTTCAACACTAACACAAGTGCGAAAAGTGGTTTTTCAACACTATCACAAGTGCAAAAAGTGTTTTTTCCGCATTAATACAAGTGCAAAAGTGGTTTCCTGCACCAACACAAGTGCGAAAAGTGTTTTCTCAACACTAACACAAGTGCGAAAGTGTTTTTTCCAAACTAACACAAGTGCGAAAGTGGTTTCCTGCACCAACACAAGTGCGAAATGTGGTTTTTCAACACTAACACAAGTGCGAAAAGTGGTTTTTCAACACTATCACAAGTGCAAAAAGTGTTTTTTCCACACTAATACAAGTGCAAAAGTGGTTTCCTGCACCATCACAAGTGCGAAAAGTGGTTTTTCAACACTAACACAAGTGCGAAAAGTGGTTTTTCAACACTATCACAAGTGCAATAAGTGTTTTTCCACACTAATACAAGTGCAAAAGTGGTTTTCTGCACGAACACAAGTGCGAAAAGTGGTTTTTCAACACTAACACAAGTGCGAAAAGTGGTTTTTCAACACTAACACAAGTGCGAAAAGTGGTTTTTCACACTAATACAAGTGCAAAAGTGGTTTCCTGCACCAACACAAGTGCGAAAAGTGGTTTTTCAACACTAACACAAGTGCGAAAAGTGGTTTTTCAACACTAATACAAGTGCAAAAGTGGTTTCCTGCACCAACACAAGTGCGAAAAGTGGTTTTTCAACACTATCACAAATGCGAAAAGTGGTTTTTCAACACCAACACAAGTGCGAAAAGTGGTTTTTCCACACTAACACAAGTGCAAAAGTTGTTTCCTGCACCAACACAAGTGCGAAAAGTGGTATTTCAACACTAACACAAGTGCGAAAAGTGGTTTTTCAACACTATCACAAGTGCGAAAAGTGTTTTTTCCACACTAATACAAGTGCAAAAGTGGTTTCCTGCACAAACACAAGTGCGAAAAGTGGTTTTTCAACACTAACACAAGTGCGAAAAGTGGTTTTTCAACACTAACACAAGTGCGAAAAGTGGTTTTTCCACACTAATACAAGTGCAAAAGTGGTTTCCTGCACCAACACAAGTGCGAAAAGTGGTTTTTCAACACTAACACAAGTGCGAAAAGTGGTTTTTCAACACTAACACAAGTGCGAAAAGTGGTTTTTCCACACTAATACAAGTGCAAAAGTGGTTTCCTGCACCAACACAAGTGCGAAAAGTGGTTTTCCAACACTAACACAAGTGCGAAAAGTGGTTTTTCCACACTAATACAAGTGCAAAAGTGGTTTCCTGCATCAACACAACTGCGAAAGGTGGTTTTTCAACACTAACACAAGTGCGAAAAGTGGTTTTTCAACACTAACACAAGTGCGAAAAGTGGTTTTTCCACACTAATACAAGTGCAAAAGCGGTTTCCTGCACCAACACAAGTGCAAAAAGTGGTTTTTCAACACTAACACAAGTGCGAAAAGTGGTTTTTCAACACTATCACAAGTGCAAAAAGTGTTTTTTCCACACTAATACAAGTGCAAAAGTGGTTTCCTGCACCAACACAAGTGCGAAAAGTGGTTTTTCAACACTAACACAAGTGCGAAAAGTGGTTTTTCCACACTAATACAAGTGCAAAAGCGGTTTCCTGCACCAACACAAGTGCAAAAAGTGGTTTTTCAACACTAACACAAGTGCAAAAAGTGGTTTTTCAACACTATCACAAGTGCAAAAAGTGTTTTTTCCACACTAATACAAGTGCAAAAGTGGTTTCCTGCACCAACACAAGTGCGAAAAGTGGTTTTTCAACACTAACACAAGTGCGAAAAGTGGTTTTTCAACACTAACACAAGTGCGAAAAGTGGTTTTTCAACACTAACACAAGTGCGAAAAGTGGTTTTTCCAAACTAATACAAGTGCAAAAGTGGTTTCCTGCACCAACACAAGTGCGAAAAGTGGTTTTTCAACACTAACACAAGTGCAAAAAGGGGTTTTTCAACATTATCACTAGTGCAAAAAGTGTTTTTTCCACACTAATACAAGTGCAAAAGTGGTTTCCTGCACCAACACAAGCGCGAAAAGTGGTTTTTCAACACTAACACAAGTGCGAAAAGTGGTTTTTCAACACTAACACAACTGCGAAAAGTGGTTTTTCCACACTAATACAAGTGCAAAAGTGGTTTCCTGCACCAACACAAGTGCGAAAAGTGGTTTTTCAACACTAACACAAGTGCGAAAAGTGGTTTTTCAACACTATGACAAGTGCAATAAGTGTTTTTTCCAAACTAATACAAGTGCAAAAGTGGTTTCCTGCACCAACACAAGTGCGAAAAGTGGTTTTTCAACACTAACACAAGTGCGAAAAGTGGTTTTTCCACACTAACACAAGTGCAAAAGTGGTTTCCTGCACCAACACAAGTGCGAAAAGTGGTTTTTAAACACTAACACAAGTGCGAAAAGTGGTTTTTCAACACTAACACAAGTGCGAAAAGTGGTTTTTCCACACTAATACACGTACAAAAGTGGTTTCCTGCACCAACACAAGTGCGAAATGTGGTTTTTCAACACTAACACAAGTGCGAAAAGTGGTTTTTCAACACTAACACAAGTGCGAAAAGTGGTTTTTCCACACTAACACAAGTGCAAAAGTGGTTTCCTGCACCAACACAAGTGCGAAAAGTGGTTTTTCAACACTAACACAAGTGCGAAAAGTGGTTTTTCAACACTAACACAAGTGCGAAAAGTGGTTTTTCCACACTAATACAAGTGCAAAAGTGGTTTCCTGCACCAACACAAGTGCGAAAAGTGGTTTTTCAACACTAACACAAGTGAGAAAAGTGGTTTTTCCACACTAACACAAGTGCGAAAAGTGGTTTTTCCACACTAATACAAGTGCAAAAGTGGTTTCCTGCACCAACACAAGTGCGAAAAGTGGTTTTTCAACACTAACACAAGTGCGAAAAGTGGTTTTTCAACACTAACACAAGTGCGAAAAGTGGTTTTGCCACACTAACACAAGTGCAAAAAGTGGTTTTTCCACACTAATACAAGTGCAAAAGTGGTTTCCTGCACCAACACAAGTGCGAAAAGTGGTTTTTCAACACTAACACAAGTGCGAAAAGTGGTTTTCAACACTAACACAAGTGCGAAAAGTGGTTTTTCAACACTAACACAAGTGCGAAAAGTGGTTTTTCCACACTAATACAAGTGCAAAAGCGGTTTCCTGCACCAACACAAGTGCGAAAAGTGGTTTTTCAACACTAACACAAGTGCGAAAAGGGGTTTTTCAACACTATCACAAGTGCAAAAAGTGTTTTTTCCACACTAATACAAGTGCAAAAGTGGTTACCTGCACCAACACAAGTGCGAAAAGTGGTTTTTCAACACTAACACAAGTGCGAAAAGTGGTTTTTCAACACTAACACAACTGCGAAAAGTGGTTTTTCCACACTAATACAAGTGCAAAAGTGGTTTTCTGCACCAACACAAGTGCGAAAAGTGGTTTTTCAACACTAACACAAGTGCGAAAAGTGGTTTCTCAACACTAACACAAGTGCGAAAAGTGTTTTTTCCAAACTAATACAAGTGCAAAAGTGGTTTCCTGCACCAACACAAGTGCGAAACGTGGTTTTTCAACACTAACACAAGTGCGAAAAGTGGTTTTTCAACACTAACCCAAGTGCGAAAAGTGGTTTTTCCACACTAATACAAGTGCAAAAGTGGTTTCCTGCACCAACACAAGTGCGAAATGTGGTTTTTCAACACTATCACAAGTGCAAAAAGTGTTTTTTCCACACTAATACAAGTGCAAAAGTGGTTTCCTGCACCATCACAAGTGCGAAAAGTGGTTTTTCAACACTAACACAAGTGCGAAAAGTGGTTTTTCACACTAATACAAGTGCAAAAGTGGTTTCCTGCACCAACACAAGTGCGAAAAGTGGTTTTTCAACACTAACACAAGTGCGTGCGAAAAGTGGTTTTTCAACACTATCACAAGTGCAAAAAGTGTTTTTTCCACACTAATACAAGTGCAAAAGTGGTTTCCTGCACCAACACAAGTGCGAAAAGTGGTTTTTCAACACTATCACAAGTGCAAAAAGTGTTTTTTCTACACTAATACAAGTGCAAAAGTGGTTTCCTGCACCAACACAAGTGCGAAAAGTGGTTTTTCAACACTAACACAAGTGCGAAAAGTGGTTTTTCAACACTATCACAAGTGCAAAAAGTGTTTTTTCTACACTAATACAAGTGCAAAAGTGGTTTCCTGCACCAACACAAGTGCGAAAAGTGGTTTTTCAACACTAACACAAGTGCGAAAAGTGGTTTTTCAACACTAACACAAGTGCGAAAAGTGGTTTTTCCACACTAACACAAGTGCAAAAGTGGTTTCCTGCACCAACACAAGTGCGAAAAGTGGTTTTTCAACACTAACACAAGTGCGAAAAGTGGTTTTTCAACACTATCACAAGTGCAAAAAGTGTTTTTTCCACACTAATACAAGTGCGAAAAGTGGTTTTTCCACACTAATACAAGTGCAAAAGTGGTTTTTCAACACTAACACAAGTGCGAAAAGTGGTTTTTCAACACTAACACAAGTGCGAAAAGTGTTTTTTCCACACTAATACAAGTGCAAAAGTGGTTTCCTGCACCAACACAAGTGCGAAATGTGGTTTTTCAACACTAACACAAGTGCGAAATGTGGTTTTTCAACACTAACACAAGTGCGAAAAGTGGTTTTTCCACACTAATACAAGTGCAAAAGTGGTTTCCTGCACCAACACAAGTGCGAAAAGTGGTTTTTCAACACTAACACAAGTGCGAAAAGTGTTTTTTCCACACTAATACAAGTGCAAAAGTGGTTTCCTGCACCAACACAAGTGCGAAAAGTGGTTTTTGAACACTAACACAAGTGCGAAAAGTGGTTTTTCAACACTAACACAAGTGCGAAAAGTGTTTTTTCCACACTAATACAAGTGCAAAAGCGGTTTCCTGCACCAACACAAGTGCGAAAAGTGGTTTTTCAACACTAACACAAGTGCGAAATGTGGTTTTTCAACACTATCACAAGTGCAAAAAGTGTTTTTCCACACTAATACAAGTGCGAAAAGTGGTTTTTCAACACAAACAAGTGCGAAAAGTGTTTTTTCCACACTAATACAAGTGCAAAAGTGGTTTCCTGCACCAACACAAGTGCGAAAAGTGGTTTTTCAACAATAACACAAGTGCAAAAAGTGGTTTTTCAACACTAACACATGCGCGAAAAGTGGTTTTTCCACACTAATACAAGTGCAAAAGTTGTTTCCTGCACCAACACAAGTGCGAAAAGTGGTTTTTCAACACTAACACAAGTGCGAAAAGTGGTTTTTCAACACTAACACAAGTGCGAAAAGTGTTTTTTCCACACTAATACAAGTGCAAAAGTGGTTTCCTGCACCAACACAAGTGCGAAAAGTGGTTTTTCAACACTAACACAAGTGCGAAAAGTGGTTTTTCAACATTAACACATGTGCGAAAAGTGGTTTTTCCACACTAATACAAGTGCAAAAGCAGTTTCCTGCACCAACACAAGTGCGAAAAGTGGTTTTTCAACACGAACACAAGTGCGAAATGTGGTTTTTCAACACTAATACAAGTGCAAAAGTGGTTTCCTGCACCAACACAAGTGCGAAAAGTGGTTTCCTGCACCAACACAAGTGCGAAAAGTGGTTTTTCAACACTAACACAAGTGCGAAAAGTGGTTTTTCAACATTAACACATGTGCGAAAAGTGGTTTTTCCACACTAATACAAGTGCAAAAGCAGTTTCCTGCACCAACACAAGTGCGAAAAGTGGTTTTTCAACACGAACACAAGTGCGAAATGTGGTTTTTCAACACTATCACAAGTGCAAAAAGTGTTTTTTCCACACTAATACAAGTGCGAAAAGTGGTTTTTCCACACTAATACAAGTGCAAAAGCGGTTTCCTGCACCAACACAAGTGCGAAAAGTGGTTTTTCAACACGAACACAAGTGCGAAATGTGGTTTTTCAACACTATCACAAGTGCAAAAAGTGTTTTTTCCACACTAATACAAGTGCGAAAAGTGGTTTTTCAACACTAACACAAGTGCAAAAAGTGGTTTTTCAACACTAACACAAGTGCGAAAAGTGTTTTTTCCACACTAATACAAGTGCAAAAGTGGTTTCCTGCACCAACACAAGTGCGAAAAGTGGTTTTTCAACACTAACACAAGTGCGAAAAGTGGTTTTTCAACACTATCACAAGTGCAAAAAGTGTTTTTTCCACACTAATACAAGTGCAAAAGTGGTTTCCTGCACCAACACAAGTGCGAAAAGTGGTTTTTCAACACTAACACAAGTGCGAAAAGTGGTTTTTCAACACTAACACAAGTGCAAAAAGTGGTTTTTCCAAACTAATACAAGTGCAAAAGTGGTTTCCTGCACCAACACAAGTGCGAAAAGTGGTTTTCAACACGAACACAAGTGCGAAAAGTGGTTTTTCAACACTAACACAAGTGCGAAAAGTCGTTTTTCCACACTAATACAAGTGCAAAAGTGGTTTCCTGCACCAACACAAGTGCGAAAAGTGGTTTTTCAACACTAACACAAGTGCGAAAAGTGGTTTTTCAACACTAACACAAGTGCGAAAAGTGGTTTTTCCACACTAATACAAGTGCAAAAGTGGTTTCCTGCACAAACACAAGTGCGAAAGTAGTTTTTCAACACTAACACAAGTGCGAAAAGTGGTTTTTCAACACTATCACAAGTGCAATGTGTTTTTTCCACACTAATACAAGTGCAAAAGTGGTTTCCTGCACCAACACAAGTGCGAAAAGTGGTTTTTCAACACTAACACAAGTGCGAAAAGTGGTTTTTCAACACTAACACAAGTGCGAAAAGTGGTTTTTTCACACTAATACAAGTGCAAATGTGGTTTCCTGCACCAACACAAGTGCGAAAAGTGGTTTTTCAACACTAACACAAGTGCGAAAAGTGGTTTTTCAACACTATCACAAGTGCAAAAAGTGTTTTTTCCGCACTAATACAAGTGCAAAAGTGGTTTCCTGCACCAACACAAGTGCGAAAAGTGTTTTCTCAACACTAACACAAGTGCGAAAGTGTTTTTTCCAAACTAACACAAGTGCGAAAGTGGTTTCCTGCACCAACACAAGTGCGAAATGTGGTTTTTCAACACTAACACAAGTGCGAAAAGTGGTTTTTCAACACTATCACAAGTGCAAAAAGTGTTTTTTCCACACTAATACAAGTGCAAAAGTGGTTTCCTGCACCATCACAAGTGCGAAAAGTGGTTTTTCAACACTAACACAAGTGCGAAAAGTGGTTTTTCAACACTATCACAAGTGCAATAAGTGTTTTTCCACACTAATACAAGTGCAAAAGTGGTTTTCTGCACGAACACAAGTGCGAAAAGTGGTTTTTCAACACTAACACAAGTGCGAAAAGTGGTTTTTCAACACTAACACAAGTGCGAAAAGTGGTTTTTCACACTAATACAAGTGCAAAAGTGGTTTCCTGCACCAACACAAGTGCGAAAAGTGGTTTTTCAACACTAACACAAGTGCGAAAAGTGGTTTTTCAACACTAATACAAGTGCAAAAGTGGTTTCCTGCACCAACACAAGTGCGAAAAGTGGTTTTTCAACACTATCACAAATGCGAAAAGTGGTTTTTCAACACCAACACAAGTGCGAAAAGTGGTTTTTCCACACTAACACAAGTGCAAAAGTTGTTTCCTGCACCAACACAAGTGCGAAAAGTGGTATTTCAACACTAACACAAGTGCGAAAAGTGGTTTTTCAACACTATCACAAGTGCGAAAAGTGTTTTTTCCACACTAATACAAGTGCAAAAGTGGTTTCCTGCACAAACACAAGTGCGAAAAGTGGTTTTTCAACACTAACACAAGTGCGAAAAGTGGTTTTTCAACACTAACACAAGTGCGAAAAGTGGTTTTTCCACACTAATACAAGTGCAAAAGTGGTTTCCTGCACCAACACAAGTGCGAAAAGTGGTTTTTCAACACTAACACAAGTGCGAAAAGTGGTTTTTCAACACTAACACAAGTGCGAAAAGTGGTTTTTCCACACTAATACAAGTGCAAAAGTGGTTTCCTGCACCAACACAAGTGCGAAAAGTGGTTTTCCAACACTAACACAAGTGCGAAAAGTGGTTTTTCCACACTAATACAAGTGCAAAAGTGGTTTCCTGCATCAACACAACTGCGAAACGTGGTTTTTCAACACTAACACAAGTGCGAAAAGTGGTTTTTCAACACTAACACAAGTGCGAAAAGTGGTTTTTCCACACTAATACAAGTGCAAAAGCGGTTTCCTGCACCAACACAAGTGCAAAAAGTGGTTTTTCAACACTAACACAAGTGCGAAAAGTGGTTTTTCAACACTATCACAAGTGCAAAAAGTGTTTTTTCCACACTAATACAAGTGCAAAAGTGGTTTCCTGCACCAACACAAGTGCGAAAAGTGGTTTTTCAACACTAACACAAGTGCGAAAAGTGGTTTTTCCACACTAATACAAGTGCAAAAGCGGTTTCCTGCACCAACACAAGTGCAAAAAGTGGTTTTTCAACACTAACACAAGTGCGAAAAGTGGTTTTTCAACACTATCACAAGTGCAAAAAGTGTTTTTTCCACACTAATACAAGTGCAAAAGTGGTTTCCTGCACCAACACAAGTGCGAAAAGTGGTTTTTCAACACTAACACAAGTGCGAAAAGTGGTTTTTCAACACTAACACAAGTGCGAAAAGTGGTTTTTCAACACTAACACAAGTGCGAAAAGTGGTTTTTCCAAACTAATACAAGTGCAAAAGTGGTTTCCTGCACCAACACAAGTGCGAAAAGTGGTTTTTCAACACTAACACAAGTGCAAAAAGGGGTTTTTCAACACTATCACTAGTGCAAAAAGTGTTTTTTCCACACTAATACAAGTGCAAAAGTGGTTTCCTGCACCAACACAAGCGCGAAAAGTGGTTTTTCAACACTAACACAAGTGCGAAAAGTGGTTTTTCAACACTAACACAACTGCGAAAAGTGGTTTTTCCACACTAATACAAGTGCAAAAGTGGTTTCCTGCACCAACACAAGTGCGAAAAGTGGTTTTTCAACACTAACACAAGTGCGAAAAGTGGTTTTTCAACACTATGACAAGTGCAATAAGTGTTTTTTCCAAACTAATACAAGTGCAAAAGTGGTTTCCTGCACCAACACAAGTGCGAAAAGTGGTTTTTCAACACTAACACAAGTGCGAAAAGTGGTTTTTCCACACTAACACAAGTGCAAAAGTGGTTTCCTGCACCAACACAAGTGCGAAAAGTGGTTTTTCAACACTAACACAAGTGCGAAAAGTGGTTTTTCAACACTAACACAAGTGCGAAAAGTGGTTTTTCCACACTAATACACGTACAAAAGTGGTTTCCTGCACCAACACAAGTGCGAAATGTGGTTTTTCAACACTAACACAAGTGCGAAAAGTGGTTTTTCAACACTAACACAAGTGCGAAAAGTGGTTTTTCCACACTAACACAAGTGCAAAAGTGGTTTCCTGCACCAACACAAGTGCGAAAAGTGGTTTTTCAACACTAACACAAGTGCGAAAAGTGGTTTTTCAACACTAATACAAGTGCGAAAAGTGGTTTTTCCACACTAATACAAGTGCAAAAGTGGTTTCCTGCACCAACACAAGTGCGAAAAGTGGTTTTTCAACACTAACACAAGTGAGAAAAGTGGTTTTTCCACACTAACACAAGTGCGAAAAGTGGTTTTTCCACACTAATACAAGTGCAAAAGTGGTTTCCTGCACCAACACAAGTGCGAAAAGTGGTTTTTCAACACTAACACAAGTGTGAAAAGTGGTTTTTCAACACTAACACAAGTGTGAAAAGTGGTTTTGCCACACTAACACAAGTGCAAAAAGTGGTTTTTCCACACTAATACAAGTGCAAAAGTGGTTTCCTGCACCAACACAAGTGCGAAAAGTGGTTTTTCAACACTAACACAAGTGCGAAAAGTGGTTTTCAACACTAACACAAGTGCGAAAAGTGGTTTTTCAACACTAACACAAGTGCGAAAAGTGGTTTTTCCACACTAATACAAGTGCAAAAGCGGTTTCCTGCACCAACACAAGTGCGAAAAGTGGTTTTTCAACACTAACACAAGTGCGAAAAGGGGTTTTTCAACACTATCACAAGTGCAAAAAGTGTTTTTTCCACACTAATACAAGTGCAAAAGTGGTTACCTGCACCAACACAAGTGCAAAAAGTGGTTTTTCAACACTAACACAAGTGCGAAAAGTGGTTTTTCAACACTAACACAACTGCGAAAAGTGGTTTTTCCACACTAATACAAGTGCAAAAGTGGTTTTCTGCACCAACACAAGTGCGAAAAGTGGTTTTTCAACACTAACACAAGTGCGAAAAGTGGTTTCTCAACACTAACACAAGTGCGAAAAGTGTTTTTTCCAAACTAATACAAGTGCAAAAGTGGTTTCCTGCACCAACACAAGTGCGAAACGTGGTTTTTCAACACTAACACAAGTGCGAAAAGTGGTTTTTCAACACTAACCCAAGTGCGAAAAGTGGTTTTTCCACACTAATACAAGTGCAAAAGTGGTTTCCTGCACCAACACAAGTGCGAAATGTGGTTTTTCAACACTATCACAAGTGCAAAAAGTGTTTTTTCCACACTAATACAAGTGCAAAAGTGGTTTCCTGCACCATCACAAGTGCGAAAAGTGGTTTTTCAACACTAACACAAGTGCGAAAAGTGGTTTTTCACACTAATACAAGTGTAAAAGTGGTTTCCTGCACCAACACAAGTGCGAAAAGTGGTTTTTCAACACTAACACAAGTGCGTGCGAAAAGTGGTTTTTCAACACTATCACAAGTGCAAAAAGTGTTTTTTCCACACTAATACAAGTGCAAAAGTGGTTTCCTGCACCAACACAAGTGCGAAAAGTGGTTTTTCAACACTATCACAAGTGCAAAAAGTGTTTTTTCTACACTAATACAAGTGCAAAAGTGGTTTCCTGCACCAACACAAGTGCGAAAAGTGGTTTTTCAACACTAACACAAGTGCGAAAAGTGGTTTTTCAACACTATCACAAGTGCAAAAAGTGTTTTTTCTACACTAATACAAGTGCAAAAGTGGTTTCCTGCACCAACACAAGTGCGAAAAGTGGTTCTTCAACACTAACACAAGTGCGAAAAGTGGTTTTTCAACACTAACACAAGTGCGAAAAGTGGTTTTTCCACACTAACACAAGTGCATAAGTGGTTTCCTGCACCAACACAAGTGCGAAAAGTGGTTTTTCAACACTAACACAAGTGCGAAAAGTGGTTTTTCAACACTATCACAAGTGCAAAAAGTGTTTTTTCCACACTAATACAAGTGCGAAAAGTGGTTTTTCCACACTAATACAAGTGCAAAAGTGGTTTTTCAACACTAACACAAGTGCGAAAAGTGGTTTTTCAACACTAACACAAGTGCGAAAAGTGTTTTTTCCACACTAATACAAGTGCAAAAGTGGTTTCCTGCACCAACACAAGTGCGAAAAGTGGTTTTTCAACACTAACACAAGTGCGAAATGTGGTTTTTCAACACTAACACAAGTGCGAAAAGTGGTTTTTCCACACTAATACAAGTGCAAAAGTGGTTTCCTGCACCAACACAAGTGCGAAAAGTGGTTTTTCAACACTAACACAAGTGCGAAAAGTGTTTTTTCCACACTAATACAAGTGCAAAAGTGGTTTCCTGCACCAACACAAGTGCGAAAAGTGGTTTTTGAACACTAACACAAGTGCGAAAAGTGGTTTTTCAACACTAACACAAGTGCGAAAAGTGTTTTTTCCACACTAATACAAGTGCAAAAGCGGTTTCCTGCACCAACACAAGTGCGAAAAGTGGTTTTTCAACACTAACACAAGTGCGAAATGTGGTTTTTCAACACTATCACAAGTGCAAAAAGTGTTTTTCCACACTAATACAAGTGCGAAAAGTGGTTTTTCAACACAAACAAGTGCGAAAAGTGTTTTTTCCACACTAATACAAGTGCAAAAGTGGTTTCCTGCACCAACACAAGTGCGAAAAGTGGTTTTTCAACAATAACACAAGTGCAAAAAGTGGTTTTTCAACACTAACACATGCGCGAAAAGTGGTTTTTCCACACTAATACAAGTGCAAAAGTTGTTTCCTGCACCAACACAAGTGCGAAAAGTGGTTTTTCAACACTAACACAAGTGCGAAAAGTGGTTTTTCAACACTAACACAAGTGCGAAAAGTGTTTTTTCCACACTAATACAAGTGCAAAAGTGGTTTCCTGCACCAACACAAGTGCGAAAAGTGGTTTTTCAACACTAACACAAGTGCGAAAAGTGGTTTTTCAACATTAACACATGTGCGAAAAGTGGTTTTTCCACACTAATACAAGTGCAAAAGCAGTTTCCTGCACCAACACAAGTGCGAAAAGTGGTTTTTCAACACGAACACAAGTGCGAAATGTGGTTTTTCAACACTATCACAAGTGCAAAAAGTGTTTTTTCCACACTAATACAAGTGCGAAAAGTGGTTTTTCAACACTAACACAAGTGCAAAAAGTGGTTTTTCAACACTAACACAAGTGCGAAAAGTGTTTTTTCCACACTAATACAAGTGCAAAAGTGGTTTCCTGCACCAACACAAGTGCGAAAAGTGGTTTTTCAACACTAACACAAGTGCGAAAAGTGGTTTTTCAACACTATCACAAGTGCAAAAAGTGTTTTTCCACACTAATACAAGTGCAAAAGTGGTTTCCTGCACCAACACAAGTGCGAAAAGTGGTTTTTCAACACTAACACAAGTGCGAAAAGTGGTTTTTCAACACTAACACAAGTGCAAAAAGTGGTTTTTCCAAACTAATACAAGTGCAAAAGTGGTTTCCTGCACCAACACAAGTGCGAAAAGTGGTTTTCAACACGAACACAAGTGCGAAAAGTGGTTTTTCAACACTAACACAAGTGCGAAAAGTCGTTTTTCCACACTAATACAAGTGCAAAAGTGGTTTCCTGCACCAACACAAGTGCGAAAAGTGGTTTTCAACACTAACACAAGTGCGAAAAGTGGTTTTTCAACACTAACACAAGTGCGAAAAGTGGTTTTTCCACACTAATACAAGTGCAAAAGTGGTTTCCTGCACCAACACAAGTGCGAAAAGTAGTTTTTCAACACTAACACAAGTGCGAAAAGTGGTTTTTCAACACTATCACAAGTGCAATGTGTTTTTTCCACACTAATACAAGTGCAAAAGTGGTTTCCTGCACCAACACAAGTGCGAAAAGTGGTTTTTCAACACTAACACAAGTGCGAAAAGTGGTTTTTCAACACTAACACAAGTGCGAAAAGTGGTTTTTTCACACTAATACAAGTGCAAATGTGGTTTCCTGCACCAACACAAGTGCGAAAAGTGGTTTTTCAACACTAACACAAGTGCGAAAAGTGGTTTTTCAACACTATCACAAGTGCAAAAAGTGTTTTTTCCGCACTAATACAAGTGCAAAAGTGGTTTCCTGCACCAACACAAGTGCGAAAAGTGTTTTCTCAACACTAACACAAGTGCGAAAGTGTTTTTTCCAAACTAACACAAGTGCGAAAGTGGTTTCCTGCACCAACACAAGTGCGAAATGTGGTTTTTCAACACTAACACAAGTGCGAAAAGTGGTTTTTCAACACTATCACAAGTGCAAAAAGTGTTTTTTCCACACTAATACAAGTGCAAAAGTGGTTTCCTGCACCATCACAAGTGCGAAAAGTGGTTTTTCAACACTAACACAAGTGCGAAAAGTGGTTTTTCAACACTATCACAAGTGCAATAAGTGTTTTTCCACACTAATACAAGTGCAAAAGTGGTTTTCTGCACGAACACAAGTGCGAAAAGTGGTTTTTCAACACTAACACAAGTGCGAAAAGTGGTTTTTCAACACTAACACAAGTGCGAAAAGTGGTTTTTCACACTAATACAAGTGCAAAAGTGGTTTCCTGCACCAACACAAGTGCGAAAAGTGGTTTTTCAACACTAACACAAGTGCGAAAAGTGGTTTTTCAACACTAATACAAGTGCAAAAGTGGTTTCCTGCACCAACACAAGTGCGAAAAGTGGTTTTTCAACACTATCACAAATGCGAAAAGTGGTTTTTCAACACCAACACAAGTGCGAAAAGTGGTTTTTCCACACTAACACAAGTGCAAAAGTTGTTTCCTGCACCAACACAAGTGCGAAAAGTGGTATTTCAACACTAACACAAGTGCGAAAAGTGGTTTTTCAACACTATCACAAGTGCGAAAAGTGTTTTTTCCACACTAATACAAGTGCAAAAGTGGTTTCCTGCACAAACACAAGTGCGAAAAGTGGTTTTTCAACACTAACACAAGTGCGAAAAGTGGTTTTTCAACACTAACACAAGTGCGAAAAGTGGTTTTTCCACACTAATACAAGTGCAAAAGTGGTTTCCTGCACCAACACAAGTGCGAAAAGTGGTTTTTCAACACTAACACAAGTGCGAAAAGTGGTTTTTCAACACTAACACAAGTGCGAAAAGTGGTTTTTCCACACTAATACAAGTGCAAAAGTGGTTTCCTGCACCAACACAAGTGCGAAAAGTGGTTTTTCAACACTAACACAAGTGCGAAAAGTGGTTTTTCCACACTAATACAAGTGCAAAAGTGGTTTCCTGCATCAACACAACTGCGAAAGGTGGTTTTTCAACACTAACACAAGTGCGAAAAGTGGTTTTTCAACACTAACACAAGTGCGAAAAGTGGTTTTTCCACACTAATACAAGTGCAAAAGCGGTTTCCTGCACCAACACAAGTGCAAAAAGTGGTTTTTCAACACTAACACAAGTGCGAAAAGTGGTTTTTCAACACTATCACAAGTGCAAAAAGTGTTTTTTCCACACTAATACAAGTGCAAAAGTGGTTTCCTGCACCAACACAAGTGCGAAAAGTGGTTTTTCAACACTAACACAAGTGCGAAAAGTGGTTTTTCCACACTAATACAAGTGCAAAAGCGGTTTCCTGCACCAACACAAGTGCAAAAAGTGGTTTTTCAACACTAACACAAGTGCGAAAAGTGGTTTTTCAACACTATCACAAGTGCAAAAAGTGTTTTTTCCACACTAATACAAGTGCAAAAGTGGTTTCCTGCACCAACACAAGTGCGAAAAGTGGTTTTTCAACACTAACACAAGTGCGAAAAGTGGTTTTTCAACACTAACACAAGTGCGAAAAGTGGTTTTTCAACACTAACACAAGTGCGAAAAGTGGTTTTTCCAAACTAATACAAGTGCAAAAGTGGTTTCCTGCACCAACACAAGTGCGAAAAGTGGTTTTTCAACACTAACACAAGTGCAAAAAGGGGTTTTTCAACACTATCACTAGTGCAAAAAGTGTTTTTTCCACACTAATACAAGTGCAAAAGTGGTTTCCTGCACCAACACAAGCGCGAAAAGTGGTTTTTCAACACTAACACAAGTGCGAAAAGTGGTTTTTCAACACTAACACAACTGCGAAAAGTGGTTTTTCCACACTAATACAAGTGCAAAAGTGGTTTCCTGCACCAACACAAGTGCGAAAAGTGGTTTTTCAACAATAACACAAGTGCGAAAAGTGGTTTTTCAACACTATGACAAGTGCAATAAGTGTTTTTTCCAAACTAATACAAGTGCAAAAGTGGTTTCCTGCACCAACACAAGTGCGAAAAGTGGTTTTTCAACACTAACACAAGTGCGAAAAGTGGTTTTTCCACACTAACACAAGTGCAAAAGTGGTTTCCTGCACCAACACAAGTGCGAAAAGTGGTTTTTCAACACTAACACAAGTGCGAAAAGTGGTTTTTCAACACTAACACAAGTGCGAAAAGTGGTTTTTCCACACTAATACACGTACAAAAGTGGTTTCCTGCACCAACACAAGTGCGAAATGTGGTTTTTCAACACTAACACAAGTGCGAAAAGTGGTTTTTCAACACTAACACAAGTGCGAAAAGTGGTTTTTCCACACTAACACAAGTGCAAAAGTGGTTTCCTGCACCAACACAAGTGCGAAAAGTGGTTTTTCAACACTAACACAAGTGCGAAAAGTGGTTTTTCAACACTAACACAAGTGCGAAAAGTGGTTTTTCCACACTAATACAAGTGCAAAAGTGGTTTCCTGCACCAACACAAGTGCGAAAAGTGGTTTTTCAACACTAACACAAGTGAGAAAAGTGGTTTTTCCACACTAACACAAGTGCGAAAAGTGGTTTTTCCACACTAATACAAGTGCAAAAGTGGTTTCCTGCACCAACACAAGTGCGAAAAGTGGTTTTTCAACACTAACACAAGTGCGAAAAGTGGTTTTTCAACACTAACACAAGTGCGAAAAGTGGTTTTGCCACACTAACACAAGTGCAAAAAGTGGTTTTTCCACACTAATACAAGTGCAAAAGTGGTTTCCTGCACCAACACAAGTGCGAAAAGTGGTTTTTCAACACTAACACAAGTGCGAAAAGTGGTTTTCAACACTAACACAAGTGCGAAAAGTGGTTTTTCAACACTAACACAAGTGCGAAAAGTGGTTTTTCCACACTAATACAAGTGCAAAAGCGGTTTCCTGCACCAACACAAGTGCGAAAAGTGGTTTTTCAACACTAACACAAGTGCGAAAAGGGGTTTTTCAACACTATCACAAGTGCAAAAAGTGTTTTTTCCACACTAATACAAGTGCAAAAGTGGTTACCTGCACCAACACAAGTGCGAAAAGTGGTATTTCAACACTAACACAAGTGCGAAAAGTGGTTTTTCAACACTAACACAACTGCGAAAAGTGGTTTTTCCACACTAATACAAGTGCAAAAGTGGTTTTCTGCACCAACACAAGTGCGAAAAGTGGTTTTTCAACACTAACACAAGTGCGAAAAGTGGTTTCTCAACACTAACACAAGTGCGAAAAGTGTTTTTTCCAAACTAATACAAGTGCAAAAGTGGTTTCCTGCACCAACACAAGTGCGAAACGTGGTTTTTCAACACTAACACAAGTGCGAAAAGTGGTTTTTCAACACTAACCCAAGTGCGAAAAGTGGTTTTTCCACACTAATACAAGTGCAAAAGTGGTTTCCTGCACCAACACAAGTGCGAAATGTGGTTTTTCAACACTATCACAAGTGCAAAAAGTGTTTTTTCCACACTAATACAAGTGCAAAAGTGGTTTCCTGCACCATCACAAGTGCGAAAAGTGGTTTTTCAACACTAACACAAGTGCAAAAAGTGGTTTTTCACACTAATACAAGTGCAAAAGTGGTTTCCTGCACCAACACAAGTGCGAAAAGTGGTTTTTCAACACTAACACAAGTGCGTGCGAAAAGTGGTTTTTCAACACTATCACAAGTGCAAAAAGTGTTTTTTCCACACTAATACAAGTGCAAAAGTGGTTTCCTGCACCAACACAAGTGCGAAAAGTGGTTTTTCAACACTATCACAAGTGCGAAAATTGGTTTTTCAACACCAACACAAGTGCGAAAAGTGGTTTTTACACACTAACACAAGTGCAAAAGTTGTTTCCTGCACCAACACAAGTGCGAAAAGTGGTATTTCAACACTAACAAGTGCGAAAAGTGGTTTTTCAACACTATCACAAGTGCGAAAAGTGTTTTTTCCACACTAATACAAGTGCAAAAGTGGTTTCCTGCACCAACACAAGTGCGAAAAGTGGTTTTTCAACACTAACACAAGTGCGAAAAGTGGTTTTTCAACACTATCACAAGTGCAAAAAGTGTTTTTTCTACACTAATACAAGTGCAAAAGTGGTTTCCTGCACCAACACAAGTGCGAAAAGTGGTTTTTCAACACTAACACAAGTGCGAAAAGTGGTTTTTCAACACTAACACAAGTGCAAAAAGTGGTTTTTCCACACTAACACAAGTGCAAAAGTGGTTTCCTGCACCAACACAAGTGCGAAAAGTGGTTTTTCAACACTAACACAAGTGCGAAAAGTGGTTTTTCAACACTATCACAAGTGCAAAAAGTGTTTTTTCCACATTAATACAAGTGCGAAAAGTGGTTTTTCCACACTAATACAAGTGCAAAAGTGGTTTTTCAACACTAACACAAGTGCGAAAAGTGTTTTTTCCACACTAATACAAGTGCAAAAGTGGTTTCCTGCACCAACACAAGTGCGAAAAGTGGTTTTTCAACACTAACACAAGTGCGAAAAGTGGTTTTTCAACACTAACACAAGTGCGAAAAGTGGTTTTTCCACACTAATACACGTACAAAAGTGGTTTCCTGCACCAACACAAGTGCGAAATGTGGTTTTTCAACACTAACACAAGTGCGAAAAGTGGTTTTTCAACACTAACACAAGTGCGAAAAGTGGTTTTTCCACACTAACACAAGTGCAAAAGTGGTTTCCTGCACCAACACAAGTGCGAAAAGTGGTTTTTCAACACAACCACAAGTGCGAAAAGTGGTTTTTCAACACTAACACAAGTGCGAAAAGTGGTTTTTCCACACTAATACAAGTGCAAAAGTGGTTTCCTGCACCAACACAAGTGCGAAAAGTGGTTTTTCAACACTAACACAAGTGAGAAAAGTGGTTTTTCCACACTAACACAAGTGCGAAAAGTGGTTTTTCCACACTAATACAAGTGCAAAAGTGGTTTCCTGCACCAACACAAGTGCGAAAAGTGGTTTTTCAACACTAACACAAGTGCGAAAAGTGGTTTTTCAACACTAACACAAGTGCGAAAAGTGGTTTTGCCACACTAACACAAGTGCAAAAAGTGGTTTTTCCACACTAATACAAGTGCAAAAGTGGTTTCCTGCACCAACACAAGTGCGAAAAGTGGTTTTTCAACACTAACACAAGTGCGAAAAGTGGTTTTCAACACTAACACAAGTGCGAAAAGTGGTTTTTCAACACTAACACAAGTGCGAAAAGTGGTTTTTCCACACTAATACAAGTGCAAAAGCGGTTTCCTGCACCAACACAAGTGCGAAAAGTGGTTTTTCAACACTAACACAAGTGCGAAAAGGGGTTTTTCAACACTATCACAAGTGCAAAAAGTGTTTTTTCCACACTAATACAAGTGCAAAAGTGGTTACCTGCACCAACACAAGTGCGAAAAGTGGTTTTTCAACACTAACACAAGTGCGAAAAGTGGTTTTTCAACACTAACACAACTGCGAAAAGTGGTTTTTCCACACTAATACAAGTGCAAAAATGGTTTTCTGCACCAACACAAGTGCGAAAAGTGGTTTTTCAACACTAACACAAGTGCGAAAAGTGGTTTCTCAACACTAACACAAGTGCGAAAAGTGTTTTTTCCAAACTAATACAAGTGCAAAAGTGGTTTCCTGCACCAACACAAGTGCGAAACGTGGTTTTTCAACACTAACACAAGTGCGAAAAGTGGTTTTTCAACACTAACCCAAGTGCGAAAAGTGGTTTTTCCACACTAATACAAGTGCAAAAGTGGTTTCCTGCACCAACACAAGTGCGAAATGTGGTTTTTCAACACTATCACAAGTGCAAAAAGTGTTTTTTCCACACTAATACAAGTGCAAAAGTGGTTTCCTGCACCATCACAAGTGCGAAAAGTGGTTTTTCAACACTAACACAAGTGCGAAAAGTGGTTTTTCACACTAATACAAGTGCAAAAGTGGTTTCCTGCACCAACACAAGTGCGAAAAGTGGTTTTTCAACACTAACACAAGTGCGTGCGAAAAGTGGTTTTTCAACACTATCACAAGTGCAAAAAGTGTTTTTTCCACACTAATACAAGTGCAAAAGTGGTTTCCTGCACCAACACAAGTGCGAAAAGTGGTTTTTCAACACTATCACAAGTGCGAAAAGTGGTTTTTCAACACCAACACAAGTGCGAAAAGTGGTTTTTACACACTAACACAAGTGCAAAAGTTGTTTCCTGCACCAACACAAGTGCGAAAAGTGGTATTTCAACACTAACAAGTGCGAAAAGTGGTTTTTCAACACTATCACAAGTGCGAAAAGTGTTTTTTCCACACTAATACAAGTGCAAAAGTGGTTTCCTGCACCAACACAAGTGCGAAAAGTGGTTTTTCAACACTAACACAAGTGCGAAAAGTGGTTTTTCAACACTATCACAAGTGCAAAAAGTGTTTTTTCTACACTAATACAAGTGCAAAAGTGGTTTCCTGCACCAACACAAGTGCGAAAAGTGGTTTTTCAACACTAACACAAGTGCGAAAAGTGGTTTTTCAACACTAACACAAGTGCGAAAAGTGGTTTTTCCACACTAACACAAGTGCAAAAGTGGTTTCCTGCACCAACACAAGTGCGAAAAGTGGTTTTTCAACACTAACACAAGTGCGAAAAGTGGTTTTTCAACACTATCACAAGTGCAAAAAGTGTTTTTTCCACACTAATACAAGTGCGAAAAGTGGTTTTTCCACACTAATACAAGTGCAAAAGTGGTTTTTCAACACTAACACAAGTGCGAAAAGTGTTTTTTCCACACTAATACAAGTGCAAAAGTGGTTTCCTGCACCAACACAAGTGCGAAAAGTGGTTTTTCAACACTAACACAAGTGCGAAAAGTGGTTTTTCAACACTAACACAAGTGCGAAAAGTGGTTTTTCCACACTAATACAAGTGCAAAAGTGGTTTCCTGCACCAACACAAGTGCGAAAAGTGGTTTTTCAACACTAACACAAGTGCGAAAAGTGGTTTTTCAACACTATCACAAGTGCAAAAAGAGTTTTTTCCGCACTAATACATGTGCAAAAGTGGTTTCCTGCACCAACACAAGTGCGAAAAGTGGTTTTTCAACACTAACACAAGTGTGAAAAGTGGTTTTTCAACACTATCACAAGTGCAAAAAGTGTTTTTTCTACACTAATACAAGTGCAAAAGTGGTTTCCTGCACCAACACAAGTGCGAAAAGTGGTTTTTCAACACTAACACAAGTGCGAAAAGTGGTTTTTCAACACTAACACAAGTGCGAAAAGTGGTTTTTCCACACTAACACAAGTGCAAAAGTGGTTTCCTGCACCAACACAAGTGCGAAAAGTGGTTTTTCAACACTAACACAAGTGCGAAAAGTGGTTTTTCAACACTAACACAAGTGCGAAAAGTGGTTTTTCAACACTAACACAAGTGCGAAAAGTGTTTTTTCCACACTAATACAAGTGCAAAAGTGGTTTCCTGCACCAACACAAGTGCGAAAAGTGGTTTTTCAACACTAACACAAGTGCGAAAAGTGGTTTTTCCACACTAATACAAGTGCGAAAAGTTGTTTTTCCACACTAATGCAAGTGCAAAAGTGGTTTTTCAACACTAACACAAGTGCGAAAAGTGGTTTTTCAACACTAACACAAGTGCGAAAAGTGTTTTTTCCACACTAATACAAGTGCAAAAGTGGTTTGTCAACACTAACACAAGTGCGAAAAGTGGTTTTTCAACACTAACACAAGTGCGAAAAGTGTTTTTTCCACACTAATACAAGTGCAAAAGTGGTTTCGTGCACCAACACAAGTGCGAAAAGTGGTTTTTCAACACTAACACAAGTGCGAAAAGTGTTTTTTCCACACTAATACAAGTGCAAAAGTGGTTTCCTGCACCAACACAAGTGCGAAAAGTGGTTTTTCAACACTAACACAAGTGCGAAAAGTGGTTTTTCAACACTAACACAAGTGCGAAAAGTGGTTTTTCCACACTAATACAAGTGCAAAAGTGGTTTCCTGCACCAACACAAGTGCGAAAAGTGGTTTTTGAACACTAACACAAGTGCGAAAAGTGGTTTTTCAACACTAACACAAGTGCGAAAAGTGTTTTTTCCACACTAATACAAGTGCAAAAGTGGTTTCCTGCACCAACACAAGTGCGAAAAGTGGTTTTTGAACACTAACACAAGTGCGAAAAGTGGTTTTTCGACACTAACACAAGTGCGAAAAGTGTTTTTGCCACACTAATACAAGTGTAAAAGCGGTTTCCTGCACCAACACAGTGCGAAAAGTGGTTTTTCAACACTAACACAAGTGCGAAATGTGGTTTTTCAACACTATCACAAGTGCAAAAAGTGTTTTTTCCACACTAATACAAGTGCGAAAAGTGGTTTTTCAACACAAACACAAGTGCGAAAAGTGTTTTTTCCACACTAATACAAGTGCAAAAGTGGTTTCCTGCACCAACACAAGTGCGAAAAGTGGTTTTTCAACACTAACACAAGTGCGAAAAGTGGTTTTTCAACACTAACACATGCGCGAAAAGTGGTTTTTCCACACTAATACAAGTGCAAAAGCGGTTTCCTGCACCAACACAAGTGCAAAAAGTGGTTTTTCAACACTAACACAAGTGCGAAAAGTGGTTTTTCAACACTATCACAAGTGCAAAAAGTGTTTTTTCCACACTAATACAAGTGCAAAAGTGGTTTCCTGCACCAACACAAGTGCGAAAAGTGGTTTTTCAACACTAACACAAGTGCGAAAAGTGGTTTTTCAACACTAACACAAGTGCGAAAAGTGGTTTTTCAACACTAACACAAGTGCGAAAAGTGGTTTTTCCAAACTAATACAAGTGCAAAAGTGGTTTCCTGCACCAACACAAGTGCGAAAAGTTGCTTTTCAACACTAACACAAGTGCGAAAAGTGGTTTTTCAACACTATCACAAGTGCAAAAAGTGTTTTTTCCACACTAATACAAGTGCAAAAGTGGTTTCCTGCACCAACACAAGTGCGAAAAGTGGTTTTTCAACAATAACACAAGTGCGAAAAGTGGTTTTTCAACACTAACACAACTGTGAAAAGTGGTTTTTCCACACTAATACAAGTACAAAAGTGGTTTCCTGCACCAACACAAGTGCGAAAAGTGGTTTTTCAACAGTAACACAAGTGCGAAAAGTGGTTTTTCAACACTATCACAAGTGCAAAAAGTGTTTTTACCGCACTAATACAAGTGCAAAAGTGGTTTCCTGCACCAACACAAGTGCGAAAAGTGGTTTTTCAACACTAACACAAGTGCGAAAAGTGGTTTTTCAACACTATCACAAGTGCAAAAAGTGTTTTTTCTACACTAATACAAGTGCAAAAGTGGTTTCCTGCACCAACACAAGTGCGAAAAGTGGTTTTTCAACACTAACACAAGTGCGAAAAGTGGTTTTTCAACACTATCACAAGTGCAAAAAGTGTTTTTTCTACACTAATACAAGTGCAAAAGTGGTTTCCTGCACCAACACAAGTGCGAAAAGTGGTTTTTCAACACTAACACAAGTGCGAAAAGTGGTTTTTCAACACTAACACAAGTGCGAAAAGTGGTTTTTCCACACTAACACAAGTGCAAAAGTGGTTTCCTGCACCAACACAAGTGCGAAAAGTGGTTTTTCAACACTAACACAAGTGCGAAAAGTGGTTTTTCAACACTATCACAAGTGCAAAAAGTGTTTTTTCCACACTAATACAAGTGCGAAAAGTGGTTTTTCCACACTAATACAAGTGCAAAAGTGGTTTTTCAACACTAACACAAGTGCGAAAAGTGGTTTTTCAACACTAACACAAGTGCGAAAAGTGTTTTTTCCACACTAATACAAGTGCAAAAGTGGTTTCCTGCACCAACACAAGTGCGAAAAGTGGTTTTTCAACACTAACACAAGTGCGAAAAGTGGTTTTTCAACACTAACACAAGTGCGAAAAGTGGTTTTTCCACACTAATACAAGTGCAAAAGTGGTTTCCTGCACCAACACAAGTGCGAAAAGTGGTTTTTCAACACTAACACAAGTGCGAAAAGTGTTTTTTCCACACTAATACAAGTGCAAAAGTGGTTTCCTGCACCAACACAAGTGCGAAAAGTGGTTTTTGAAAACTAACACAAGTGCGAAAAGTGGTTTTTCAACACTAACACAAGTGCGAAAAGTGTTTTTTCCACACTAATACAAGTGCAAAAGCGGTTTCCTGCACCAATACAAGTGCGAAAAGTGGTTTTTCAACACTAACACAAGTGCGAAATGTGGTTTTTCAACACTATCACAAGTGCAAAAAGTGTTTTTCCACACTAATACAAGTGCGAAAAGTGGTTTTTCAACACAAACAAGTGCGAAAAGTGTTTTTTCCACACTAATACAAGTGCAAAAGTGGTTTCCTGCACCAACACAAGTGCGAAAAGTGGTTTTTCAACAATAACACAAGTGCAAAAAGTGGTTTTTCAACACTAACACATGCGCGAAAAGTGGTTTTTCCACACTAATACAAGTGCAAAAGTTGTTTCCTGCACCAACACAAGTGCGAAAAGTGGTTTTTCAACACTAACACAAGTGCGAAAAGTGGTTTTTCAACACTAACACAAGTGCGAAAAGTGTTTTTTCCACACTAATACAAGTGCAAAAGTGGTTTCCTGCACCAACACAAGTGCGAAAAGTGGTTTTTCAACACTAACACAAGTGCGAAAAGTGGTTTTTCAACATTAACACATGTGCGAAAAGTGGTTTTTCCACACTAATACAAGTGCAAAAGCAGTTTCCTGCACCAACACAAGTGCGAAAAGTGGTTTTTCAACACGAACACAAGTGCGAAATGTGGTTTTTCAACACTATCACAAGTGCAAAAAGTGTTTTTTCCACACTAATACAAGTGCGAAAAGTGGTTTTTCAACACTAACACAAGTGCAAAAAGTGGTTTTTCAACACTAACACAAGTGCGAAAAGTGTTTTTTCCACACTAATACAAGTGCAAAAGTGGTTTCCTGCACCAACACAAGTGCGAAAAGTGGTTTTTCAACACTAACACAAGTGCGAAAAGTGGTTTTTCAACACTCTCACAAGTGCAAAAAGTGTTTTTTCCACACTAATACAAGTGCAAAAGTGGTTTCCTGCACCAACACAAGTGCGAAAAGTGGTTTTTCAACACTAACACAAGTGCGAAAAGTGGTTTTTCAACACTAACACAAGTGCAAAAAGTGGTTTTTCCAAACTAATACAAGTGCAAAAGTGGTTTCCTGCACCAACACAAGTGCGAAAAGTGGTTTTCAACACGAACACAAGTGCGAAAAGTGGTTTTTCAACACTAACACAAGTGCGAAAAGTCGTTTTTCCACACTAATACAAGTGCAAAAGTGGTTTCCTGCACCAACACAAGTGCGAAAAGTGGTTTTTCAACACTAACACAAGTGCGAAAAGTGGTTTTTCAACACGAACACAAGTGCGAAAAGTGGTTTTTCCACACTAATACAAGTGCAAAAGTGGTTTCCTGCACCAACACAAGTGCGAAAAGTAGTTTTTGAACACTAACACAAGTGCGAAAAGTGGTTTTTCAACACTATCACAAGTGCAATGTGTTTTTTCCACACTAATACAAGTGCAAAAGTGGTTTCCTGCACCAACACAAGTGCGAAAAGTGGTTTTTCAACACTAACACAAGTGCGAAAAGTGGTTTTTCAACACTAACACAAGTGCGAAAAGTGGTTTTTTCACACTAATACAAGTGCAAATGTGGTTTCCTGCACCAACACAAGTGCGAAAAGTGGTTTTTCAACACTAACACAAGTGCGAAAAGTGGTTTTTCAACACTATCACAAATGCAAAAAGTGTTTTTTCCGCACTAATACAAGTGCAAAAGTGGTTTCCTGCACCAACACAAGTGCGAAAAGTGGTTTCTCAACACTAACACAAGTGCGAAAGTGTTTTTTCCAAACTAACACAAGTGCGAAAGTGGTTTCCTGCACCAACACAAGTGCGAAATGTGGTTTTTCAACACTAACACAAGTGCGAAAAGTGGTTTTTCAACACTATCACAAGTGCAAAAAGTGTTTTTTCCACACTAATACAAGTGCAAAAGTGGTTTCCTGCACCATCACAAGTGCGAAAAGTGGTTTTTCAACACTAACACAAGTGCGAAAAGTGGTTTTTCAACACTATCACAAGTGCAATAAGTGTTTTTCCACACTAATACAAGTGCAAAAGTGGTTTTCTGCACGAACACAAGTGCGAAAAGTGGTTTTTCAACACTAACACAAGTGCGAAAAGTGGTTTTTCAACACTAACACAAGTGCGAAAAGTGGTTTTTCACACTAATACAAGTGCAAAAGTGGTTTCCTGCACCAACACAAGTGCGAAAAGTGGTTTTTCAACACTAACACAAGTGCGAAAAGTGGTTTTTCAACACTAATACAAGTGCAAAAGTGGTTTCCTGCACCAACACAAGTGCGAAAAGTGGTTTTTCAACACTATCACAAATGCGAAAAGTGGTTTTTCAACACCAACACAAGTGCGAAAAGTGGTTTTTCCACACTAACACAAGTGCAAAAGTTGTTTCCTGCACCAACACAAGTGCGAAAAGTGGTATTTCAACACTAACACAAGTGCGAAAAGTGGTTTTTCAACACTATCACAAGTGCGAAAAGTGTTTTTTCCACACTAATACAAGTGCAAAAGTGGTTTCCTGCACAAACACAAGTGCGAAAAGTGGTTTTTCAACACTAACACAAGTGTGAAAAGTGGTTTCTCAACACTAACACAAGTGCGAAAAGTGGTTTTTCAACACTAACACAAGTGCGAAAAGTGGTTTTTCCACACTAATACAAGTGCAAAAGTGGTTTCCTGCACCAACACAAGTGCGAAAAGTGGTTTTTCAACACTAACACAAGTGCGAAAAGTGGTTTTTCAACACTAACACAAGTGCGAAAAGTGGTTTTTCCACACTAATACAAGTGCAAAAGTGGTTTCCTGCACCAACACAAGTGCGAAAAGTGGTTTTTCAACACTAACACAAGTGCGAAAAGTGGTTTTTCCACACTAATACAAGTGCAAAAGTGGTTTCCTGCATCAACACAACTGCGAAAGGTGGTTTTTCAACACTAACACAAGTGCGAAAAGTGGTTTTTCAACACTAACACAAGTGCGAAAAGTGGTTTTTCCACACTAATACAAGTGCAAAAGCGGTTTCCTGCACCAACACAAGTGCAAAAAGTGGTTTTTCAACACTAACACAAGTGCGAAAAGTGGTTTTTCAACACTATCACAAGTGCAAAAAGTGTTTTTTCCACACTAATACAAGTGCAAAAGTGGTTTCCTGCACCAACACAAGTGCGAAAAGTGGTTTTTCAACACTAACACAAGTGCGAAAAGTGGTTTTTCAACACTAACACAAGTGCGAAAAGTGGTTTTTCAACACTAACACAAGTGCGAAAAGTGGTTTTTCCAAACTAATACAAGTGCAAAAGTGGTTTCCTGCACCAACACAAGTGCGAAAAGTGGTTTTTCAACACTAACACAAGTGCAAAAAGGGGTTTTTCAACACTATCACTAGTGCAAAAAGTGTTTTTTCCGCATTAATACAAGTGCAAAAGTGGTTTCCTGCACCAACACAAGTGCGAAAAGTGTTTTCTCAACACTAACACAAGTGCGAAAGTGTTTTTTCCAAACTAACACAAGTGCGAAAGTGGTTTCCTGCACCAACACAAGTGCGAAATGTGGTTTTTCAACACTAACACAAGTGCGAAAAGTGGTTTTTCAACACTATCACAAGTGCAAAAAGTGTTTTTTCCACACTAATACAAGTGCAAAAGTGGTTTCCTGCACCATCACAAGTGCGAAAAGTGGTTTTTCAACACTAACACAAGTGCGAAAAGTGGTTTTTCAACACTATCACAAGTGCAATAAGTGTTTTTCCACACTAATACAAGTGCAAAAGTGGTTTTCTGCACGAACACAAGTGCGAAAAGTGGTTTTTCAACACTAACACAAGTGCGAAAAGTGGTTTTTCAACACTAACACAAGTGCGAAAAGTGGTTTTTCACACTAATACAAGTGCAAAAGTGGTTTCCTGCACCAACACAAGTGCGAAAAGTGGTTTTTCAACACTAACACAAGTGCGAAAAGTGGTTTTTCAACACTAATACAAGTGCAAAAGTGGTTTCCTGCACCAACACAAGTGCGAAAAGTGGTTTTTCAACACTATCACAAATGCGAAAAGTGGTTTTTCAACACCAACACAAGTGCGAAAAGTGGTTTTTCCACACTAACACAAGTGCAAAAGTTGTTTCCTGCACCAACACAAGTGCGAAAAGTGGTATTTCAACACTAACACAAGTGCGAAAAGTGGTTTTTCAACACTATCACAAGTGCGAAAAGTGTTTTTTCCACACTAATACAAGTGCAAAAGTGGTTTCCTGCACAAACACAAGTGCGAAAAGTGGTTTTTCAACACTAACACAAGTGCGAAAAGTGGTTTTTCAACACTAACACAAGTGCGAAAAGTGGTTTTTCCACACTAATACAAGTGCAAAAGTGGTTTCCTGCACCAACACAAGTGCGAAAAGTGGTTTTTCAACACTAACACAAGTGCGAAAAGTGGTTTTTCAACACTAACACAAGTGCGAAAAGTGGTTTTTCCACACTAATACAAGTGCAAAAGTGGTTTCCTGCACCAACACAAGTGCGAAAAGTGGTTTTCCAACACTAACACAAGTGCGAAAAGTGGTTTTTCCACACTAATACAAGTGCAAAAGTGGTTTCCTGCATCAACACAACTGCGAAAGGTGGTTTTTCAACACGAACACAAGTGCGAAAAGTGGTTTTTCAACACTAACACAAGTGCGAAAAGTGGTTTTTCCACACTAATACAAGTGCAAAAGCGGTTTCCTGCACCAACACAAGTGCAAAAAGTGGTTTTTCAACACTAACACAAGTGCGAAAAGTGGTTTTTCAACACTATCACAAGTGCAAAAAGTGTTTTTTCCACACTAATACAAGTGCAAAAGTGGTTTCCTGCACCAACACAAGTGCGAAAAGTGGTTTTTCAACACTAACACAAGTGCGAAAAGTGGTTTTTCCACACTAATACAAGTGCAAAAGCGGTTTCCTGCACCAACACAAGTGCAAAAAGTGGTTTTTCAACACTAACACAAGTGCAAAAAGTGGTTTTTCAACACTATCACAAGTGCAAAAAGTGTTTTTTCCACACTAATACAAGTGCAAAAGTGGTTTCCTGCACCAACACAAGTGCGAAAAGTGGTTTTTCAACACTAACACAAGTGCGAAAAGTGGTTTTTCAACACTAACACAAGTGCGAAAAGTGGTTTTTCAACACTAACACAAGTGCGAAAAGTGGTTTTTCCAAACTAATACAAGTGCAAAAGTGGTTTCCTGCACCAACACAAGTGCGAAAAGTGGTTTTTCAACACTAACACAAGTGCAAAAAGGGGTTTTTCAACATTATCACTAGTGCAAAAAGTGTTTTTTCCACACTAATACAAGTGCAAAAGTGGTTTCCTGCACCAACACAAGCGCGAAAAGTGGTTTTTCAACACTAACACAAGTGCGAAAAGTGGTTTTTCAACACTAACACAACTGCGAAAAGTGGTTTTTCCACACTAATACAAGTGCAAAAGTGGTTTCCTGCACCAACACAAGTGCGAAAAGTGGTTTTTCAACACTAACACAAGTGCGAAAAGTGGTTTTTCAACACTATGACAAGTGCAATAAGTGTTTTTTCCAAACTAATACAAGTGCAAAAGTGGTTTCCTGCACCAACACAAGTGCGAAAAGTGGTTTTTCAACACTAACACAAGTGCGAAAAGTGGTTTTTCCACACTAACACAAGTGCAAAAGTGGTTTCCTGCACCAACACAAGTGCGAAAAGTGGTTTTTCAACACTAACACAAGTGCGAAAAGTGGTTTTTCAACACTAACACAAGTGCGAAAAGTGGTTTTTCCACACTAATACACGTACAAAAGTGGTTTCCTGCACCAACACAAGTGCGAAATGTGGTTTTTCAACACTAACACAAGTGCGAAAAGTGGTTTTTCAACACTAACACAAGTGCGAAAAGTGGTTTTTCCACACTAACACAAGTGCAAAAGTGGTTTCCTGCACCAACACAAGTGCGAAAAGTGGTTTTTCAACACTAACACAAGTGCGAAAAGTGGTTTTTCAACACTAACACAAGTGCGAAAAGTGGTTTTTCCACACTAATACAAGTGCAAAAGTGGTTTCCTGCACCAACACAAGTGCGAAAAGTGGTTTTTCAACACTAACACAAGTGAGAAAAGTGGTTTTTCCACACTAACACAAGTGCGAAAAGTGGTTTTTCCACACTAATACAAGTGCAAAAGTGGTTTCCTGCACCAACACAAGTGCGAAAAGTGGTTTTTCAACACTAACACAAGTGCGAAAAGTGGTTTTTCAACACTAACACAAGTGCGAAAAGTGGTTTTGCCACACTAACACAAGTGCAAAAAGTGGTTTTTCCACACTAATACAAGTGCAAAAGTGGTTTCCTGCACCAACACAAGTGCGAAAAGTGGTTTTTCAACACTAACACAAGTGCGAAAAGTGGTTTTTCCACACTAATACAAGTGCAAAAGCGGTTTCCTGCACCAACACAAGTGCGAAAACTGGTTTTTCAACACTAACACAAGTGCGAAAAGGGGTTTTTCAACACTATCACAAGTGCAAAAAGTGTTTTTTCCACACTAATACAAGTGCAAAAGTGGTTACCTGCACCAACACAAGTGCGAAAAGTGGTTTTTCAACACTAACACAAGTGCGAAAAGTGGTTTTTCAACACTAACACAACTGCGAAAAGTGGTTTTTCCACACTAATACAAGTGCAAAAGTGGTTTTCTGCACCAACACAAGTGCGAAAAGTGGTTTTTCAACACTAACACAAGTGCGAAAAGTGGTTTCTCAACACTAACACAAGTGCGAAAAGTGTTTTTTCCAAACTAATACAAGTGCAAAAGTGGTTTCCTGCACCAACACAAGTGCGAAACGTGGTTTTTCAACACTAACACAAGTGCGAAAAGTGGTTTTTCAACACTAACCCAAGTGCGAAAAGTGGTTTTTCCACACTAATACAAGTGCAAAAGTGGTTTCCTGCACCAACACAAGTGCGAAATGTGGTTTTTCAACACTATCACAAGTGCAAAAAGTGTTTTTTCCACACTAATACAAGTGCAAAAGTGGTTTCCTGCACCATCACAAGTGCGAAAAGTGGTTTTTCAACACTAACACAAGTGCGAAAAGTGGTTTTTCACACTAATACAAGTGCAAAAGTGGTTTCCTGCACCAACACAAGTGCGAAAAGTGGTTTTTCAACACTAACACAAGTGCGTGCGAAAAGTGGTTTTTCAACACTATCACAAGTGCAAAAAGTGTTTTTTCCACACTAATACAAGTGCAAAAGTGGTTTCCTGCACCAACACAAGTGCGAAAAGTGGTTTTTCAACACTATCACAAGTGCAAAAAGTGTTTTTTCTACACTAATACAAGTGCAAAAGTGGTTTCCTGCACCAACACAAGTGCGAAAAGTGGTTTTTCAACACTAACACAAGTGCGAAAAGTGGTTTTTCAACACTATCACAAGTGCAAAAAGTGTTTTTTCTACACTAATACAAGTGCAAAAGTGGTTTCCTGCACCAACACAAGTGCGAAAAGTGGTTTTTCAACACTAACACAAGTGCGAAAAGTGGTTTTTCAACACTAACACAAGTGCGAAAAGTGGTTTTTCCACACTAACACAAGTGCAAAAGTGGTTTCCTGCACCAACACAAGTGCGAAAAGTGGTTTTTCAACACTAACACAAGTGCGAAAAGTGGTTTTTCAACACTATCACAAGTGCAAAAAGTGTTTTTTCCACACTAATACAAGTGCGAAAAGTGGTTTTTCCACACTAATACAAGTGCAAAAGTGGTTTTTCAACACTAACACAAGTGCGAAAAGTGGTTTTTCAACACTAACACAAGTGCGAAAAGTGTTTTTTCCACACTAATACAAGTGCAAAAGTGGTTTCCTGCACCAACACAAGTGCGAAATGTGGTTTTTCAACACTAACACAAGTGCGAAATGTGGTTTTTCAACACTAACACAAGTGCGAAAAGTGGTTTTTCCACACTAATACAAGTGCAAAAGTGGTTTCCTGCACCAACACAAGTGCGAAAAGTGGTTTTTCAACACTAACACAAGTGCGAAAAGTGTTTTTTCCACACTAATACAAGTGCAAAAGTGGTTTCCTGCACCAACACAAGTGCGAAAAGTGGTTTTTGAACACTAACACAAGTGCGAAAAGTGGTTTTTCAACACTAACACAAGTGCGAAAAGTGTTTTTTCCACACTAATACAAGTGCAAAAGCGGTTTCCTGCACCAACACAAGTGCGAAAAGTGGTTTTTCAACACTAACACAAGTGCGAAATGTGGTTTTTCAACACTATCACAAGTGCAAAAAGTGTTTTTCCACACTAATACAAGTGCGAAAAGTGGTTTTTCAACACAAACAAGTGCGAAAAGTGTTTTTTCCACACTAATACAAGTGCAAAAGTGGTTTCCTGCACCAACACAAGTGCGAAAAGTGGTTTTTCAACAATAACACAAGTGCAAAAAGTGGTTTTTCAACACTAACACATGCGCGAAAAGTGGTTTTTCCACACTAATACAAGTGCAAAAGTTGTTTCCTGCACCAACACAAGTGCGAAAAGTGGTTTTTCAACACTAACACAAGTGCGAAAAGTGGTTTTTCAACACTAACACAAGTGCGAAAAGTGTTTTTTCCACACTAATACAAGTGCAAAAGTGGTTTCCTGCACCAACACAAGTGCGAAAAGTGGTTTTTCAACACTAACACAAGTGCGAAAAGTGGTTTTTCAACATTAACACATGTGCGAAAAGTGGTTTTTCCACACTAATACAAGTGCAAAAGCAGTTTCCTGCACCAACACAAGTGCGAAAAGTGGTTTTTCAACACGAACACAAGTGCGAAATGTGGTTTTTCAACACTAATACAAGTGCAAAAGTGGTTTCCTGCACCAACACAAGTGCGAAAAGTGGTTTCCTGCACCAACACAAGTGCGAAAAGTGGTTTTTCAACACTAACACAAGTGCGAAAAGTGGTTTTTCAACATTAACACATGTGCGAAAAGTGGTTTTTCCACACTAATACAAGTGCAAAAGCAGTTTCCTGCACCAACACAAGTGCGAAAAGTGGTTTTTCAACACGAACACAAGTGCGAAATGTGGTTTTTCAACACTATCACAAGTGCAAAAAGTGTTTTTTCCACACTAATACAAGTGCGAAAAGTGGTTTTTCCACACTAATACAAGTGCAAAAGCGGTTTCCTGCACCAACACAAGTGCGAAAAGTGGTTTTTCAACACGAACACAAGTGCGAAATGTGGTTTTTCAACACTATCACAAGTGCAAAAAGTGTTTTTTCCACACTAATACAAGTGCGAAAAGTGGTTTTTCAACACTAACACAAGTGCAAAAAGTGGTTTTTCAACACTAACACAAGTGCGAAAAGTGTTTTTTCCACACTAATACAAGTGCAAAAGTGGTTTCCTGCACCAACACAAGTGCGAAAAGTGGTTTTTCAACACTAACACAAGTGCGAAAAGTGGTTTTTCAACACTATCACAAGTGCAAAAAGTGTTTTTTCCACACTAATACAAGTGCAAAAGTGGTTTCCTGCACCAACACAAGTGCGAAAAGTGGTTTTTCAACACTAACACAAGTGCGAAAAGTGGTTTTTCAACACTAACACAAGTGCAAAAAGTGGTTTTTCCAAACTAATACAAGTGCAAAAGTGGTTTCCTGCACCAACACAAGTGCGAAAAGTGGTTTTCAACACGAACACAAGTGCGAAAAGTGGTTTTTCAACACTAACACAAGTGCGAAAAGTCGTTTTTCCACACTAATACAAGTGCAAAAGTGGTTTCCTGCACCAACACAAGTGCGAAAAGTGGTTTTTCAACACTAACACAAGTGCGAAAAGTGGTTTTTCAACACTAACACAAGTGCGAAAAGTGGTTTTTCCACACTAATACAAGTGCAAAAGTGGTTTCCTGCACCAACACAAGTGCGAAAGTAGTTTTTCAACACTAACACAAGTGCGAAAAGTGGTTTTTCAACACTATCACAAGTGCAATGTGTTTTTTCCACACTAATACAAGTGCAAAAGTGGTTTCCTGCACCAACACAAGTGCGAAAAGTGGTTTTTCAACACTAACACAAGTGCGAAAAGTGGTTTTTCAACACTAACACAAGTGCGAAAAGTGGTTTTTTCACACTAATACAAGTGCAAATGTGGTTTCCTGCACCAACACAAGTGCGAAAAGTGGTTTTTCAACACTAACACAAGTGCGAAAAGTGGTTTTTCAACACTATCACAAGTGCAAAAAGTGTTTTTTCCGCACTAATACAAGTGCAAAAGTGGTTTCCTGCACCAACACAAGTGCGAAAAGTGTTTTCTCAACACTAACACAAGTGCGAAAGTGTTTTTTCCAAACTAACACAAGTGCGAAAGTGGTTTCCTGCACCAACACAAGTGCGAAATGTGGTTTTTCAACACTAACACAAGTGCGAAAAGTGGTTTTTCAACACTATCACAAGTGCAAAAAGTGTTTTTTCCACACTAATACAAGTGCAAAAGTGGTTTCCTGCACCATCACAAGTGCGAAAAGTGGTTTTTCAACACTAACACAAGTGCGAAAAGTGGTTTTTCAACACTATCACAAGTGCAATAAGTGTTTTTCCACACTAATACAAGTGCAAAAGTGGTTTTCTGCACGAACACAAGTGCGAAAAGTGGTTTTTCAACACTAACACAAGTGCGAAAAGTGGTTTTTCAACACTAACACAAGTGCGAAAAGTGGTTTTTCACACTAATACAAGTGCAAAAGTGGTTTCCTGCACCAACACAAGTGCGAAAAGTGGTTTTTCAACACTAACACAAGTGCGAAAAGTGGTTTTTCAACACTAATACAAGTGCAAAAGTGGTTTCCTGCACCAACACAAGTGCGAAAAGTGGTTTTTCAACACTATCACAAATGCGAAAAGTGGTTTTTCAACACCAACACAAGTGCGAAAAGTGGTTTTTCCACACTAACACAAGTGCAAAAGTTGTTTCCTGCACCAACACAAGTGCGAAAAGTGGTATTTCAACACTAACACAAGTGCGAAAAGTGGTTTTTCAACACTATCACAAGTGCGAAAAGTGTTTTTTCCACACTAATACAAGTGCAAAAGTGGTTTCCTGCACAAACACAAGTGCGAAAAGTGGTTTTTCAACACTAACACAAGTGCGAAAAGTGGTTTTTCAACACTAACACAAGTGCGAAAAGTGGTTTTTCCACACTAATACAAGTGCAAAAGTGGTTTCCTGCACCAACACAAGTGCGAAAAGTGGTTTTTCAACACTAACACAAGTGCGAAAAGTGGTTTTTCAACACTAACACAAGTGCGAAAAGTGGTTTTTCCACACTAATACAAGTGCAAAAGTGGTTTCCTGCACCAACACAAGTGCGAAAAGTGGTTTTCCAACACTAACACAAGTGCGAAAAGTGGTTTTTCCACACTAATACAAGTGCAAAAGTGGTTTCCTGCATCAACACAACTGCGAAACGTGGTTTTTCAACACTAACACAAGTGCGAAAAGTGGTTTTTCAACACTAACACAAGTGCGAAAAGTGGTTTTTCCACACTAATACAAGTGCAAAAGCGGTTTCCTGCACCAACACAAGTGCAAAAAGTGGTTTTTCAACACTAACACAAGTGCGAAAAGTGGTTTTTCAACACTATCACAAGTGCAAAAAGTGTTTTTTCCACACTAATACAAGTGCAAAAGTGGTTTCCTGCACCAACACAAGTGCGAAAAGTGGTTTTTCAACACTAACACAAGTGCGAAAAGTGGTTTTTCCACACTAATACAAGTGCAAAAGCGGTTTCCTGCACCAACACAAGTGCAAAAAGTGGTTTTTCAACACTAACACAAGTGCGAAAAGTGGTTTTTCAACACTATCACAAGTGCAAAAAGTGTTTTTTCCACACTAATACAAGTGCAAAAGTGGTTTCCTGCACCAACACAAGTGCGAAAAGTGGTTTTTCAACACTAACACAAGTGCGAAAAGTGGTTTTTCAACACTAACACAAGTGCGAAAAGTGGTTTTTCAACACTAACACAAGTGCGAAAAGTGGTTTTTCCAAACTAATACAAGTGCAAAAGTGGTTTCCTGCACCAAGACAAGTGCGAAAAGTGGTTTTTCAACACTAACACAAGTGCAAAAAGGGGTTTTTCAACACTATCACTAGTGCAAAAAGTGTTTTTTCCACACTAATACAAGTGCAAAAGTGGTTTCCTGCACCAACACAAGCGCGAAAAGTGGTTTTTCAACACTAACACAAGTGCGAAAAGTGGTTTTTCAACACTAACACAACTGCGAAAAGTGGTTTTTCCACACTAATACAAGTGCAAAAGTGGTTTCCTGCACCAACACAAGTGCGAAAAGTGGTTTTTCAACACTAACACAAGTGCGAAAAGTGGTTTTTCAACACTATGACAAGTGCAATAAGTGTTTTTTCCAAACTAATACAAGTGCAAAAGTGGTTTCCTGCACCAACACAAGTGCGAAAAGTGGTTTTTCAACACTAACACAAGTGCGAAAAGTGGTTTTTCCACACTAACACAAGTGCAAAAGTGGTTTCCTGCACCAACACAAGTGCGAAAAGTGGTTTTTCAACACTAACACAAGTGCGAAAAGTGGTTTTTCAACACTAACAGAAGTGCGAAAAGTGGTTTTTCCACACTAATACACGTACAAAAGTGGTTTCCTGCACCAACACAAGTGCGAAATGTGGTTTTTCAACACTAACACAAGTGCGAAAAGTGGTTTTTCAACACTAACACAAGTGCGAAAAGTGGTTTTTCCACACTAACACAAGTGCAAAAGTGGTTTCCTGCACCAACACAAGTGCGAAAAGTGGTTTTTCAACACTAACACAAGTGCGAAAAGTGGTTTTTCAACACTAATACAAGTGCGAAAAGTGGTTTTTCCACACTAATACAAGTGCAAAAGTGGTTTCCTGCACCAACACAAGTGCGAAAAGTGGTTTTTCAACACTAACACAAGTGAGAAAAGTGGTTTTTCCACACTAACACAAGTGCGAAAAGTGGTTTTTCCACACTAATACAAGTGCAAAAGTGGTTTCCTGCACCAACACAAGTGCGAAAAGTGGTTTTTCAACACTAACACAAGTGCGAAAAGTGGTTTTTCAACACTAACACAAGTGTGAAAAGTGGTTTTGCCACACTAACACAAGTGCAAAAAGTGGTTTTTCCACACTAATACAAGTGCAAAAGTGGTTTCCTGCACCAACACAAGTGCGAAAAGTGGTTTTTCAACACTAACACAAGTGCGAAAAGTGGTTTTCAACACTAACACAAGTGCGAAAAGTGGTTTTTCAACACTAACACAAGTGCGAAAAGTGGTTTTTCCACACTAATACAAGTGCAAAAGCGGTTTCCTGCACCAACACAAGTGCGAAAAGTGGTTTTTCAACACTAACACAAGTGCGAAAAGGGGTTTTTCAACACTATCACAAGTGCAAAAAGTGTTTTTTCCACACTAATACAAGTGCAAAAGTGGTTACCTGCACCAACACAAGTGCGAAAAGTGGTTTTTCAACACTAACACAAGTGCGAAAAGTGGTTTTTCAACACTAACACAACTGCGAAAAGTGGTTTTTCCACACTAATACAAGTGCAAAAGTGGTTTTCTGCACCAACACAAGTGCGAAAAGTGGTTTTTCAACACTAACACAAGTGCGAAAAGTGGTTTCTCAACACTAACACAAGTGCGAAAAGTGTTTTTTCCAAACTAATACAAGTGCAAAAGTGGTTTCCTGCACCAACACAAGTGCGAAACGTGGTTTTTCAACACTAACACAAGTGCGAAAAGTGGTTTTTCAACACTAACCCAAGTGCGAAAAGTGGTTTTTCCACACTAATACAAGTGCAAAAGTGGTTTCCTGCACCAACACAAGTGCGAAATGTGGTTTTTCAACACTATCACAAGTGCAAAAAGTGTTTTTTCCACACTAATACAAGTGCAAAAGTGGTTTCCTGCACCATCACAAGTGCGAAAAGTGGTTTTTCAACACTAACACAAGTGCGAAAAGTGGTTTTTCACACTAATACAAGTGCAAAAGTGGTTTCCTGCACCAACACAAGTGCGAAAAGTGGTTTTTCAACACTAACACAAGTGCGTGCGAAAAGTGGTTTTTCAACACTATCACAAGTGCAAAAAGTGTTTTTTCCACACTAATACAAGTGCAAAAGTGGTTTCCTGCACCAACACAAGTGCGAAAAGTGGTTTTTCAACACTATCACAAGTGCAAAAAGTGTTTTTTCTACACTAATACAAGTGCAAAAGTGGTTTCCTGCACCAACACAAGTGCGAAAAGTGGTTTTTCAACACTAACACAAGTGCGAAAAGTGGTTTTTCAACACTATCACAAGTGCAAAAAGTGTTTTTTCTACACTAATACAAGTGCAAAAGTGGTTTCCTGCACCAACACAAGTGCGAAAAGTGGTTTTTCAACACTAACACAAGTGCGAAAAGTGGTTTTTCAACACTAACACAAGTGCGAAAAGTGGTTTTTCCACACTAACACAAGTGCATAAGTGGTTTCCTGCACCAACACAAGTGCGAAAAGTGGTTTTTCAACACTAACACAAGTGCGAAAAGTGGTTTTTCAACACTATCACAAGTGCAAAAAGTGTTTTTTCCACACTAATACAAGTGCGAAAAGTGGTTTTTCCACACTAATACAAGTGCAAAAGTGGTTTTTCAACACTAACACAAGTGCGAAAAGTGGTTTTTCAACACTAACACAAGTGCGAAAAGTGTTTTTTCCACACTAATACAAGTGCAAAAGTGGTTTCCTGCACCAACACAAGTGCGAAAAGTGGTTTTTCAACACTAACACAAGTGCGAAATGTGGTTTTTCAACACTAACACAAGTGCGAAAAGTGGTTTTTCCACACTAATACAAGTGCAAAAGTGGTTTCCTGCACCAACACAAGTGCGAAAAGTGGTTTTTCAACACTAACACAAGTGCGAAAAGTGTTTTTTCCACACTAATACAAGTGCAAAAGTGGTTTCCTGCACCAACACAAGTGCGAAAAGTGGTTTTTGAACACTAACACAAGTGCGAAAAGTGGTTTTTCAACACTAACACAAGTGCGAAAAGTGTTTTTTCCACACTAATACAAGTGCAAAAGCGGTTTCCTGCACCAACACAAGTGCGAAAAGTGGTTTTTCAACACTAACACAAGTGCGAAATGTGGTTTTTCAACACTATCACAAGTGCAAAAAGTGTTTTTCCACACTAATACAAGTGCGAAAAGTGGTTTTTCAACACAAACAAGTGCGAAAAGTGTTTTTTCCACACTAATACAAGTGCAAAAGTGGTTTCCTGCACCAACACAAGTGCGAAAAGTGGTTTTTCAACAATAACACAAGTGCAAAAAGTGGTTTTTCAACACTAACACATGCGCGAAAAGTGGTTTTTCCACACTAATACAAGTGCAAAAGTTGTTTCCTGCACCAACACAAGTGCGAAAAGTGGTTTTTCAACACTAACACAAGTGCGAAAAGTGGTTTTTCAACACTAACACAAGTGCGAAAAGTGTTTTTTCCACACTAATACAAGTGCAAAAGTGGTTTCCTGCACCAACACAAGTGCGAAAAGTGGTTTTTCAACACTAACACAAGTGCGAAAAGTGGTTTTTCAACATTAACACATGTGCGAAAAGTGGTTTTTCCACACTAATACAAGTGCAAAAGCAGTTTCCTGCACCAACACAAGTGCGAAAAGTGGTTTTTCAACACGAACACAAGTGCGAAATGTGGTTTTTCAACACTATCACAAGTGCAAAAAGTGTTTTTTCCACACTAATACAAGTGCGAAAAGTGGTTTTTCAACACTAACACAAGTGCAAAAAGTGGTTTTTCAACACTAACACAAGTGCGAAAAGTGTTTTTTCCACACTAATACAAGTGCAAAAGTGGTTTCCTGCACCAACACAAGTGCGAAAAGTGGTTTTTCAACACTAACACAAGTGCGAAAAGTGGTTTTTCAACACTATCACAAGTGCAAAAAGTGTTTTTCCACACTAATACAAGTGCAAAAGTGGTTTCCTGCACCAACACAAGTGCGAAAAGTGGTTTTTCAACACTAACACAAGTGCGAAAAGTGGTTTTTCAACACTAACACAAGTGCAAAAAGTGGTTTTTCCAAACTAATACAAGTGCAAAAGTGGTTTCCTGCACCAACACAAGTGCGAAAAGTGGTTTTCAACACGAACACAAGTGCGAAAAGTGGTTTTTCAACACTAACACAAGTGCGAAAAGTCGTTTTTCCACACTAATACAAGTGCAAAAGTGGTTTCCTGCACCAACACAAGTGCGAAAAGTGGTTTTTCAACACTAACACAAGTGCGAAAAGTGGTTTTTCAACACTAACACAAGTGCGAAAAGTGGTTTTTCCACACTAATACAAGTGCAAAAGTGGTTTCCTGCACCAACACAAGTGCGAAAAGTAGTTTTTCAACACTAACACAAGTGCGAAAAGTGGTTTTTCAACACTATCACAAGTGCAATGTGTTTTTTCCACACTAATACAAGTGCAAAAGTGGTTTCCTGCACCAACACAAGTGCGAAAAGTGGTTTTTCAACACTAACACAAGTGCGAAAAGTGGTTTTTCAACACTAACACAAGTGCGAAAAGTGGTTTTTTCACACTAATACAAGTGCAAATGTGGTTTCCTGCACCAACACAAGTGCGAAAAGTGGTTTTTCAACACTAACACAAGTGCGAAAAGTGGTTTTTCAACACTATCACAAGTGCAAAAAGTGTTTTTTCCGCACTAATACAAGTGCAAAAGTGGTTTCCTGCACCAACACAAGTGCGAAAAGTGTTTTCTCAACACTAACACAAGTGCGAAAGTGTTTTTTCCAAACTAACACAAGTGCGAAAGTGGTTTCCTGCACCAACACAAGTGCGAAATGTGGTTTTTCAACACTAACACAAGTGCGAAAAGTGGTTTTTCAACACTATCACAAGTGCAAAAAGTGTTTTTTCCACACTAATACAAGTGCAAAAGTGGTTTCCTGCACCATCACAAGTGCGAAAAGTGGTTTTTCAACACTAACACAAGTGCGAAAAGTGGTTTTTCAACACTATCACAAGTGCAATAAGTGTTTTTCCACACTAATACAAGTGCAAAAGTGGTTTTCTGCACGAACACAAGTGCGAAAAGTGGTTTTTCAACACTAACACAAGTGCGAAAAGTGGTTTTTCAACACTAACACAAGTGCGAAAAGTGGTTTTTCACACTAATACAAGTGCAAAAGTGGTTTCCTGCACCAACACAAGTGCGAAAAGTGGTTTTTCAACACTAACACAAGTGCGAAAAGTGGTTTTTCAACACTAATACAAGTGCAAAAGTGGTTTCCTGCACCAACACAAGTGCGAAAAGTGGTTTTTCAACACTATCACAAATGCGAAAAGTGGTTTTTCAACACCAACACAAGTGCGAAAAGTGGTTTTTCCACACTAACACAAGTGCAAAAGTTGTTTCCTGCACCAACACAAGTGCGAAAAGTGGTATTTCAACACTAACACAAGTGCGAAAAGTGGTTTTTCAACACTATCACAAGTGCGAAAAGTGTTTTTTCCACACTAATACAAGTGCAAAAGTGGTTTCCTGCACAAACACAAGTGCGAAAAGTGGTTTTTCAACACTAACACAAGTGCGTGCGAAAAGTGGTTTTTCAACACTATCACAAGTGCAAAAAGTGTTTTTTCCACACTAATACAAGTGCAAAAGTGGTTTCCTGCACCAACACAAGTGCGAAAAGTGGTTTTTCAACACTATCACAAGTGCAAAAAGTGTTTTTTCTACACTAATACAAGTGCAAAAGTGGTTTCCTGCACCAACACAAGTGCGAAAAGTGGTTTTTCAACACTAACACAAGTGCGAAAAGTGGTTTTTCAACACTATCACAAGTGCAAAAAGTGTTTTTTCTACACTAATACAAGTGCAAAAGTGGTTTCCTGCACCAACACAAGTGCGAAAAGTGGTTTTTCAACACTAACACAAGTGCGAAAAGTGGTTTTTCAACACTAACACAAGTGCGAAAAGTGGTTTTTCCACACTAACACAAGTGCATAAGTGGTTTCCTGCACCAACACAAGTGCGAAAAGTGGTTTTTCAACACTAACACAAGTGCGAAAAGTGGTTTTTCAACACTATCACAAGTGCAAAAAGTGTTTTTTCCACACTAATACAAGTGCGAAAAGTGGTTTTTCCACACTAATACAAGTGCAAAAGTGGTTTTTCAACACTAACACAAGTGCGAAAAGTGGTTTTTCAACACTAACACAAGTGCGAAAAGTGTTTTTTCCACACTAATACAAGTGCAAAAGTGGTTTCCTGCACCAACACAAGTGCGAAAAGTGGTTTTTCAACACTAACACAAGTGCGAAATGTGGTTTTTCAACACTAACACAAGTGCGAAAAGTGGTTTTTCCACACTAATACAAGTGCAAAAGTGGTTTCCTGCACCAACACAAGTGCGAAAAGTGGTTTTTCAACACTAACACAAGTGCGAAAAGTGTTTTTTCCACACTAATACAAGTGCAAAAGTGGTTTCCTGCACCAACACAAGTGCGAAAAGTGGTTTTTGAACACTAACACAAGTGCGAAAAGTGGTTTTTCAACACTAACACAAGTGCGAAAAGTGTTTTTTCCACACTAATACAAGTGCAAAAGCGGTTTCCTGCACCAACACAAGTGCGAAAAGTGGTTTTTCAACACTAACACAAGTGCGAAATGTGGTTTTTCAACACTATCACAAGTGCAAAAAGTGTTTTTCCACACTAATACAAGTGCGAAAAGTGGTTTTTCAACACAAACAAGTGCGAAAAGTGTTTTTTCCACACTAATACAAGTGCAAAAGTGGTTTCCTGCACCAACACAAGTGCGAAAAGTGGTTTTTCAACAATAACACAAGTGCAAAAAGTGGTTTTTCAACACTAACACATGCGCGAAAAGTGGTTTTTCCACACTAATACAAGTGCAAAAGTTGTTTCCTGCACCAACACAAGTGCGAAAAGTGGTTTTTCAACACTAACACAAGTGCGAAAAGTGGTTTTTCAACACTAACACAAGTGCGAAAAGTGTTTTTTCCACACTAATACAAGTGCAAAAGTGGTTTCCTGCACCAACACAAGTGCGAAAAGTGGTTTTTCAACACTAACACAAGTGCGAAAAGTGGTTTTTCAACATTAACACATGTGCGAAAAGTGGTTTTTCCACACTAATACAAGTGCAAAAGCAGTTTCCTGCACCAACACAAGTGCGAAAAGTGGTTTTTCAACACGAACACAAGTGCGAAATGTGGTTTTTCAACACTATCACAAGTGCAAAAAGTGTTTTTTCCACACTAATACAAGTGCGAAAAGTGGTTTTTCAACACTAACACAAGTGCAAAAAGTGGTTTTTCAACACTAACACAAGTGCGAAAAGTGTTTTTTCCACACTAATACAAGTGCAAAAGTGGTTTCCTGCACCAACACAAGTGCGAAAAGTGGTTTTTCAACACTAACACAAGTGCGAAAAGTGGTTTTTCAACACTATCACAAGTGCAAAAAGTGTTTTTCCACACTAATACAAGTGCAAAAGTGGTTTCCTGCACCAACACAAGTGCGAAAAGTGGTTTTTCAACACTAACACAAGTGCGAAAAGTGGTTTTTCAACACTAACACAAGTGCAAAAAGTGGTTTTTCCAAACTAATACAAGTGCAAAAGTGGTTTCCTGCACCAACACAAGTGCGAAAAGTGGTTTTCAACACGAACACAAGTGCGAAAAGTGGTTTTTCAACACTAACACAAGTGCGAAAAGTCGTTTTTCCACACTAATACAAGTGCAAAAGTGGTTTCCTGCACCAACACAAGTGCGAAAAGTGGTTTTTCAACACTAACACAAGTGCGAAAAGTGGTTTTTCAACACTAACACAAGTGCGAAAAGTGGTTTTTCCACACTAATACAAGTGCAAAAGTGGTTTCCTGCACCAACACAAGTGCGAAAAGTAGTTTTTCAACACTAACACAAGTGCGAAAAGTGGTTTTTCAACACTATCACAAGTGCAATGTGTTTTTTCCACACTAATACAAGTGCAAAAGTGGTTTCCTGCACCAACACAAGTGCGAAAAGTGGTTTTTCAACACTAACACAAGTGCGAAAAGTGGTTTTTCAACACTAACACAAGTGCGAAAAGTGGTTTTTTCACACTAATACAAGTGCAAATGTGGTTTCCTGCACCAACACAAGTGCGAAAAGTGGTTTTTCAACACTAACACAAGTGCGAAAAGTGGTTTTTCAACACTATCACAAGTGCAAAAAGTGTTTTTTCCGCACTAATACAAGTGCAAAAGTGGTTTCCTGCACCAACACAAGTGCGAAAAGTGTTTTCTCAACACTAACACAAGTGCGAAAGTGTTTTTTCCAAACTAACACAAGTGCGAAAGTGGTTTCCTGCACCAACACAAGTGCGAAATGTGGTTTTTCAACACTAACACAAGTGCGAAAAGTGGTTTTTCAACACTATCACAAGTGCAAAAAGTGTTTTTTCCACACTAATACAAGTGCAAAAGTGGTTTCCTGCACCATCACAAGTGCGAAAAGTGGTTTTTCAACACTAACACAAGTGCGAAAAGTGGTTTTTCAACACTATCACAAGTGCAATAAGTGTTTTTCCACACTAATACAAGTGCAAAAGTGGTTTTCTGCACGAACACAAGTGCGAAAAGTGGTTTTTCAACACTAACACAAGTGCGAAAAGTGGTTTTTCAACACTAACACAAGTGCGAAAAGTGGTTTTTCACACTAATACAAGTGCAAAAGTGGTTTCCTGCACCAACACAAGTGCGAAAAGTGGTTTTTCAACACTAACACAAGTGCGAAAAGTGGTTTTTCAACACTAATACAAGTGCAAAAGTGGTTTCCTGCACCAACACAAGTGCGAAAAGTGGTTTTTCAACACTATCACAAATGCGAAAAGTGGTTTTTCAACACCAACACAAGTGCGAAAAGTGGTTTTTCCACACTAACACAAGTGCAAAAGTTGTTTCCTGCACCAACACAAGTGCGAAAAGTGGTATTTCAACACTAACACAAGTGCGAAAAGTGGTTTTTCAACACTATCACAAGTGCGAAAAGTGTTTTTTCCACACTAATACAAGTGCAAAAGTGGTTTCCTGCACAAACACAAGTGCGAAAAGTGGTTTTTCAACACTAACACAAGTGCGAAAAGTGGTTTTTCAACACTAACACAAGTGCGAAAAGTGGTTTTTCCACACTAATACAAGTGCAAAAGTGGTTTCCTGCACCAACACAAGTGCGAAAAGTGGTTTTTCAACACTAACACAAGTGCGAAAAGTGGTTTTTCAACACTAACACAAGTGCGAAAAGTGGTTTTTCCACACTAATACAAGTGCAAAAGTGGTTTCCTGCACCAACACAAGTGCGAAAAGTGGTTTTTCAACACTAACACAAGTGCGAAAAGTGGTTTTTCCACACTAATACAAGTGCAAAAGTGGTTTCCTGCATCAACACAACTGCGAAAGGTGGTTTTTCAACACTAACACAAGTGCGAAAAGTGGTTTTTCAACACTAACACAAGTGCGAAAAGTGGTTTTTCCACACTAATACAAGTGCAAAAGCGGTTTCCTGCACCAACACAAGTGCAAAAAGTGGTTTTTCAACACTAACACAAGTGCGAAAAGTGGTTTTTCAACACTATCACAAGTGCAAAAAGTGTTTTTTCCACACTAATACAAGTGCAAAAGTGGTTTCCTGCACCAACACAAGTGCGAAAAGTGGTTTTTCAACACTAACACAAGTGCGAAAAGTGGTTTTTCCACACTAATACAAGTGCAAAAGCGGTTTCCTGCACCAACACAAGTGCAAAAAGTGGTTTTTCAACACTAACACAAGTGCGAAAAGTGGTTTTTCAACACTATCACAAGTGCAAAAAGTGTTTTTTCCACACTAATACAAGTGCAAAAGTGGTTTCCTGCACCAACACAAGTGCGAAAAGTGGTTTTTCAACACTAACACAAGTGCGAAAAGTGGTTTTTCAACACTAACACAAGTGCGAAAAGTGGTTTTTCAACACTAACACAAGTGCGAAAAGTGGTTTTTCCAAACTAATACAAGTGCAAAAGTGGTTTCCTGCACCAACACAAGTGCGAAAAGTGGTTTTTCAACACTAACACAAGTGCAAAAAGGGGTTTTTCAACACTATCACTAGTGCAAAAAGTGTTTTTTCCACACTAATACAAGTGCAAAAGTGGTTTCCTGCACCAACACAAGCGCGAAAAGTGGTTTTTCAACACTAACACAAGTGCGAAAAGTGGTTTTTCAACACTAACACAACTGCGAAAAGTGGTTTTTCCACACTAATACAAGTGCAAAAGTGGTTTCCTGCACCAACACAAGTGCGAAAAGTGGTTTTTCAACAATAACACAAGTGCGAAAAGTGGTTTTTCAACACTATGACAAGTGCAATAAGTGTTTTTTCCAAACTAATACAAGTGCAAAAGTGGTTTCCTGCACCAACACAAGTGCGAAAAGTGGTTTTTCAACACTAACACAAGTGCGAAAAGTGGTTTTTCCACACTAACACAAGTGCAAAAGTGGTTTCCTGCACCAACACAAGTGCGAAAAGTGGTTTTTCAACACTAACACAAGTGCGAAAAGTGGTTTTTCAACACTAACACAAGTGCGAAAAGTGGTTTTTCCACACTAATACACGTACAAAAGTGGTTTCCTGCACCAACACAAGTGCGAAATGTGGTTTTTCAACACTAACACAAGTGCGAAAAGTGGTTTTTCAACACTAACACAAGTGCGAAAAGTGGTTTTTCCACACTAACACAAGTGCAAAAGTGGTTTCCTGCACCAACACAAGTGCGAAAAGTGGTTTTTCAACACTAACACAAGTGCGAAAAGTGGTTTTTCAACACTAACACAAGTGCGAAAAGTGGTTTTTCCACACTAATACAAGTGCAAAAGTGGTTTCCTGCACCAACACAAGTGCGAAAAGTGGTTTTTCAACACTAACACAAGTGAGAAAAGTGGTTTTTCCACACTAACACAAGTGCGAAAAGTGGTTTTTCCACACTAATACAAGTGCAAAAGTGGTTTCCTGCACCAACACAAGTGCGAAAAGTGGTTTTTCAACACTAACACAAGTGCGAAAAGTGGTTTTTCAACACTAACACAAGTGCGAAAAGTGGTTTTGCCACACTAACACAAGTGCAAAAAGTGGTTTTTCCACACTAATACAAGTGCAAAAGTGGTTTCCTGCACCAACACAAGTGCGAAAAGTGGTTTTTCAACACTAACAGAAGTGCGAAAAGTGGTTTTCAACACTAACACAAGTGCGAAAAGTGGTTTTTCAACACTAACACAAGTGCGAAAAGTGGTTTTTCCACACTAATACAAGTGCAAAAGCGGTTTCCTGCACCAACACAAGTGCGAAAAGTGGTTTTTCAACACTAACACAAGTGCGAAAAGGGGTTTTTCAACACTATCACAAGTGCAAAAAGTGTTTTTTCCACACTAATACAAGTGCAAAAGTGGTTACCTGCACCAACACAAGTGCGAAAAGTGGTATTTCAACACTAACACAAGTGCGAAAAGTGGTTTTTCAACACTAACACAACTGCGAAAAGTGGTTTTTCCACACTAATACAAGTGCAAAAGTGGTTTTCTGCACCAACACAAGTGCGAAAAGTGGTTTTTCAACACTAACACAAGTGCGAAAAGTGGTTTCTCAACACTAACACAAGTGCGAAAAGTGTTTTTCCCAAACTAATACAAGTGCAAAAGTGGTTTCCTGCACCAACACAAGTGCGAAACGTGGTTTTTCAACACTAACACAAGTGCGAAAAGTGGTTTTTCAACACTAACCCAAGTGCGAAAAGTGGTTTTTCCACACTAATACAAGTGCAAAAGTGGTTTCCTGCACCAACACAAGTGCGAAATGTGGTTTTTCAACACTATCACAAGTGCAAAAAGTGTTTTTTCCACACTAATACAAGTGCAAAAGTGGTTTCCTGCACCATCACAAGTGCGAAAAGTGGTTTTTCAACACTAACACAAGTGCAAAAAGTGGTTTTTCACACTAATACAAGTGCAAAAGTGGTTTCCTGCACCAACACAAGTGCGAAAAGTGGTTTTTCAACACTAACACAAGTGCGTGCGAAAAGTGGTTTTTCAACACTATCACAAGTGCAAAAAGTGTTTTTTCCACACTAATACAAGTGCAAAAGTGGTTTCCTGCACCAACACAAGTGCGAAAAGTGGTTTTTCAACACTATCACAAGTGCGAAAATTGGTTTTTCAACACCAACACAAGTGCGAAAAGTGGTTTTTACACACTAACACAAGTGCAAAAGTTGTTTCCTGCACCAACACAAGTGCGAAAAGTGGTATTTCAACACTAACAAGTGCGAAAAGTGGTTTTTCAACACTATCACAAGTGCGAAAAGTGTTTTTTCCACACTAATACAAGTGCAAAAGTGGTTTCCTGCACCAACACAAGTGCGAAAAGTGGTTTTTCAACACTAACACAAGTGCGAAAAGTGGTTTTTCAACACTATCACAAGTGCAAAAAGTGTTTTTTCTACACTAATACAAGTGCAAAAGTGGTTTCCTGCACCAACACAAGTGCGAAAAGTGGTTTTTCAACACTAACACAAGTGCGAAAAGTGGTTTTTCAACACTAACACAAGTGCAAAAAGTGGTTTTTCCACACTAACACAAGTGCAAAAGTGGTTTCCTGCACCAACACAAGTGCGAAAAGTGGTTTTTCAACACTAACACAAGTGCGAAAAGTGGTTTTTCAACACTATCACAAGTGCAAAAAGTGTTTTTTCCACACTAATACAAGTGCGAAAAGTGGTTTTTCCACACTAATACAAGTGCAAAAGTGGTTTTTCAACACTAACACAAGTGCGAAAAGTGTTTTTTCCACACTAATACAAGTGCAAAAGTGGTTTCCTGCACCAACACAAGTGCGAAAAGTGGTTTTTCAACACTAACACAAGTGCGAAAAGTGGTTTTTCCACACTAATACAAGTGCAAAAGTGGTTTCCTGCACCAACACAAGTGCGAAAAGTGGTTTTTCAACACTAACACAAGTGCGAAAAGTGGTTTTTCCACACTAATACAAGTGCAAAAGTGGTTTCCTGCATCAACACAACTGCGAAAGGTGGTTTTTCAACACTAACACAAGTGCGAAAAGTGGTTTTTCAACACTAACACAAGTGCGAAAAGTGGTTTTTCCACACTAATACAAGTGCAAAAGCGGTTTCCTGCACCAACACAAGTGCAAAAAGTGGTTTTTCAACACTAACACAAGTGCGAAAAGTGGTTTTTCAACACTATCACAAGTGCAAAAAGTGTTTTTTCCACACTAATACAAGTGCAAAAGTGGTTTCCTGCACCAACACAAGTGCGAAAAGTGGTTTTTCAACACTAACACAAGTGCGAAAAGTGGTTTTTCCACACTAATACAAGTGCAAAAGCGGTTTCCTGCACCAACACAAGTGCAAAAAGTGGTTTTTCAACACTAACACAAGTGCGAAAAGTGGTTTTTCAACACTATCACAAGTGCAAAAAGTGTTTTTTCCACACTAATACAAGTGCAAAAGTGGTTTCCTGCACCAACACAAGTGCGAAAAGTGGTTTTTCAACACTAACACAAGTGCGAAAAGTGGTTTTTCAACACTAACACAAGTGCGAAAAGTGGTTTTTCAACACTAACACAAGTGCGAAAAGTGGTTTTTCCAAACTAATACAAGTGCAAAAGTGGTTTCCTGCACCAACACAAGTGCGAAAAGTGGTTTTTCAACACTAACACAAGTGCAAAAAGGGGTTTTTCAACACTATCACTAGTGCAAAAAGTGTTTTTTCCACACTAATACAAGTGCAAAAGTGGTTTCCTGCACCAACACAAGCGCGAAAAGTGGTTTTTCAACACTAACACAAGTGCGAAAAGTGGTTTTTCAACACTAACACAACTGCGAAAAGTGGTTTTTCCACACTAATACAAGTGCAAAAGTGGTTTCCTGCACCAACACAAGTGCGAAAAGTGGTTTTTCAACAATAACACAAGTGCGAAAAGTGGTTTTTCAACACTATGACAAGTGCAATAAGTGTTTTTTCCAAACTAATACAAGTGCAAAAGTGGTTTCCTGCACCAACACAAGTGCGAAAAGTGGTTTTTCAACACTAACACAAGTGCGAAAAGTGGTTTTTCCACACTAACACAAGTGCAAAAGTGGTTTCCTGCACCAACACAAGTGCGAAAAGTGGTTTTTCAACACTAACACAAGTGCGAAAAGTGGTTTTTCAACACTAACACAAGTGCGAAAAGTGGTTTTTCCACACTAATACACGTACAAAAGTGGTTTCCTGCACCAACACAAGTGCGAAATGTGGTTTTTCAACACTAACACAAGTGCGAAAAGTGGTTTTTCAACACTAACACAAGTGCGAAAAGTGGTTTTTCCACACTAACACAAGTGCAAAAGTGGTTTCCTGCACCAACACAAGTGCGAAAAGTGGTTTTTCAACACTAACACAAGTGCGAAAAGTGGTTTTTCAACACTAACACAAGTGCGAAAAGTGGTTTTTCCACACTAATACAAGTGCAAAAGTGGTTTCCTGCACCAACACAAGTGCGAAAAGTGGTTTTTCAACACTAACACAAGTGAGAAAAGTGGTTTTTCCACACTAACACAAGTGCGAAAAGTGGTTTTTCCACACTAATACAAGTGCAAAAGTGGTTTCCTGCACCAACACAAGTGCGAAAAGTGGTTTTTCAACACTAACACAAGTGCGAAAAGTGGTTTTTCAACACTAACACAAGTGCGAAAAGTGGTTTTGCCACACTAACACAAGTGCAAAAAGTGGTTTTTCCACACTAATACAAGTGCAAAAGTGGTTTCCTGCACCAACACAAGTGCGAAAAGTGGTTTTTCAACACTAACACAAGTGCGAAAAGTGGTTTTCAACACTAACACAAGTGCGAAAAGTGGTTTTTCAACACTAACACAAGTGCGAAAAGTGGTTTTTCCACACTAATACAAGTGCAAAAGCGGTTTCCTGCACCAACACAAGTGCGAAAAGTGGTTTTTCAACACTAACACAAGTGCGAAAAGGGGTTTTTCAACACTATCACAAGTGCAAAAAGTGTTTTTTCCACACTAATACAAGTGCAAAAGTGGTTACCTGCACCAACACAAGTGCGAAAAGTGGTATTTCAACACTAACACAAGTGCGAAAAGTGGTTTTTCAACACTAACACAACTGCGAAAAGTGGTTTTTCCACACTAATACAAGTGCAAAAGTGGTTTTCTGCACCAACACAAGTGCGAAAAGTGGTTTTTCAACACTAACACAAGTGCGAAAAGTGGTTTCTCAACACTAACACAAGTGCGAAAAGTGTTTTTTCCAAACTAATACAAGTGCAAAAGTGGTTTCCTGCACCAACACAAGTGCGAAACGTGGTTTTTCAACACTAACACAAGTGCGAAAAGTGGTTTTTCAACACTAACCCAAGTGCGAAAAGTGGTTTTTCCACACTAATACAAGTGCAAAAGTGGTTTCCTGCACCAACACAAGTGCGAAATGTGGTTTTTCAACACTATCACAAGTGCAAAAAGTGTTTTTTCCACACTAATACAAGTGCAAAAGTGGTTTCCTGCACCATCACAAGTGCGAAAAGTGGTTTTTCAACACTAACACAAGTGCAAAAAGTGGTTTTTCACACTAATACAAGTGCAAAAGTGGTTTCCTGCACCAACACAAGTGCGAAAAGTGGTTTTTCAACACTAACACAAGTGCGTGCGAAAAGTGGTTTTTCAACACTATCACAAGTGCAAAAAGTGTTTTTTCCACACTAATACAAGTGCAAAAGTGGTTTCCTGCACCAACACAAGTGCGAAAAGTGGTTTTTCAACACTATCACAAGTGCGAAAATTGGTTTTTCAACACCAACACAAGTGCGAAAAGTGGTTTTTACACACTAACACAAGTGCAAAAGTTGTTTCCTGCACCAACACAAGTGCGAAAAGTGGTATTTCAACACTAACAAGTGCGAAAAGTGGTTTTTCAACACTATCACAAGTGCGAAAAGTGTTTTTTCCACACTAATACAAGTGCAAAAGTGGTTTCCTGCACCAACACAAGTGCGAAAAGTGGTTTTTCAACACTAACACAAGTGCGAAAAGTGGTTTTTCAACACTATCACAAGTGCAAAAAGTGTTTTTTCTACACTAATACAAGTGCAAAAGTGGTTTCCTGCACCAACACAAGTGCGAAAAGTGGTTTTTCAACACTAACACAAGTGCGAAAAGTGGTTTTTCAACACTAACACAAGTGCAAAAAGTGGTTTTTCCACACTAACACAAGTGCAAAAGTGGTTTCCTGCACCAACACAAGTGCGAAAAGTGGTTTTTCAACACTAACACAAGTGCGAAAAGTGGTTTTTCAACACTATCACAAGTGCAAAAAGTGTTTTTTCCACACTAATACAAGTGCGAAAAGTGGTTTTTCCACACTAATACAAGTGCAAAAGTGGTTTTTCAACACTAACACAAGTGCGAAAAGTGTTTTTTCCACACTAATACAAGTGCAAAAGTGGTTTCCTGCACCAACACAAGTGCGAAAAGTGGTTTTTCAACACTAACACAAGTGCGAAAAGTGGTTTTTCAACACTAACACAAGTGCGAAAAGTGGTTTTTCCACACTAATACACGTACAAAAGTGGTTTCCTGCACCAACACAAGTGCGAAATGTGGTTTTTCAACACTAACACAAGTGCGAAAAGTGGTTTTTCAACACTAACACAAGTGCGAAAAGTGGTTTTTCCACACTAACACAAGTGCAAAAGTGGTTTCCTGCACCAACACAAGTGCGAAAAGTGGTTTTTCAACACTAACACAAGTGCGAAAAGTGGTTTTTCAACACTAACACAAGTGCGAAAAGTGGTTTTTCCACACTAATACAAGTGCAAAAGTGGTTTCCTGCACCAACACAAGTGCGAAAAGTGGTTTTTCAACACTAACACAAGTGAGAAAAGTGGTTTTTCCACACTAACACAAGTGCGAAAAGTGGTTTTTCCACACTAATACAAGTGCAAAAGTGGTTTCCTGCACCAACACAAGTGCGAAAAGTGGTTTTTCAACACTAACACAAGTGCGAAAAGTGGTTTTTCAACACTAACACAAGTGCGAAAAGTGGTTTTGCCACACTAACACAAGTGCAAAAAGTGGTTTTTCCACACTAATACAAGTGCAAAAGTGGTTTCCTGCACCAACACAAGTGCGAAAAGTGGTTTTTCAACACTAACACAAGTGCGAAAAGTGGTTTTCAACACTAACACAAGTGCGAAAAGTGGTTTTTCAACACTAACACAAGTGCGAAAAGTGGTTTTTCCACACTAATACAAGTGCAAAAGCGGTTTCCTGCACCAACACAAGTGCGAAAAGTGGTTTTTCAACACTAACACAAGTGCGAAAAGGGGTTTTTCAACACTATCACAAGTGCAAAAAGTGTTTTTTCCACACTAATACAAGTGCAAAAGTGGTTACCTGCACCAACACAAGTGCGAAAAGTGGTTTTTCAACACTAACACAAGTGCGAAAAGTGGTTTTTCAACACTAACACAACTGCGAAAAGTGGTTTTTCCACACTAATACAAGTGCAAAAGTGGTTTTCTGCACCAACACAAGTGCGAAAAGTGGTTTTTCAACACTAACACAAGTGCGAAAAGTGGTTTCTCAACACTAACACAAGTGCGAAAAGTGTTTTTTCCAAACTAATACAAGTGCAAAAGTGGTTTCCTGCACCAACACAAGTGCGAAACGTGGTTTTTCAACACTAACACAAGTGCGAAAAGTGGTTTTTCAACACTAACCCAAGTGCGAAAAGTGGTTTTTCCACACTAATACAAGTGCAAAAGTGGTTTCCTGCACCAACACAAGTGCGAAATGTGGTTTTTCAACACTATCACAAGTGCAAAAAGTGTTTTTTCCACACTAATACAAGTGCAAAAGTGGTTTCCTGCACCATCACAAGTGCGAAAAGTGGTTTTTCAACACTAACACAAGTGCGAAAAGTGGTTTTTCACACTAATACAAGTGCAAAAGTGGTTTCCTGCACCAACACAAGTGCGAAAAGTGGTTTTTCAACACTAACACAAGTGCGTGCGAAAAGTGGTTTTTCAACACTATCACAAGTGCAAAAAGTGTTTTTTCCACACTAATACAAGTGCAAAAGTGGTTTCCTGCACCAACACAAGTGCGAAAAGTGGTTTTTCAACACTATCACAAGTGCGAAAAGTGGTTTTTCAACACCAACACAAGTGCGAAAAGTGGTTTTTACACACTAACACAAGTGCAAAAGTTGTTTCCTGCACCAACACAAGTGCGAAAAGTGGTATTTCAACACTAACAAGTGCGAAAAGTGGTTTTTCAACACTATCACAAGTGCGAAAAGTGTTTTTTCCACACTAATACAAGTGCAAAAGTGGTTTCCTGCACCAACACAAGTGCGAAAAGTGGTTTTTCAACACTAACACAAGTGCGAAAAGTGGTTTTTCAACACTATCACAAGTGCAAAAAGTGTTTTTTCTACACTAATACAAGTGCAAAAGTGGTTTCCTGCACCAACACAAGTGCGAAAAGTGGTTTTTCAACACTAACACAAGTGCGAAAAGTGGTTTTTCAACACTAACACAAGTGCGAAAAGTGGTTTTTCCACACTAACACAAGTGCAAAAGTGGTTTCCTGCACCAACACAAGTGCGAAAAGTGGTTTTTCAACACTAACACAAGTGCGAAAAGTGGTTTTTCAACACTATCACAAGTGCAAAAAGTGTTTTTTCCACACTAATACAAGTGCGAAAAGTGGTTTTTCCACACTAATACAAGTGCAAAAGTGGTTTTTCAACACTAACACAAGTGCGAAAAGTGTTTTTTCCACACTAATACAAGTGCAAAAGTGGTTTCCTGCACCAACACAAGTGCGAAAAGTGGTTTTTCAACACTAACACAAGTGCGAAAAGTGGTTTTTCAACACTAACACAAGTGCGAAAAGTGGTTTTTCCACACTAATACAAGTGCAAAAGTGGTTTCCTGCACCAACACAAGTGCGAAAAGTGGTTTTTCAACACTAACACAAGTGCGAAAAGTGGTTTTTCAACACTATCACAAGTGCAAAAAGAGTTTTTTCCGCACTAATACATGTGCAAAAGTGGTTTCCTGCACCAACACAAGTGCGAAAAGTGGTTTTTCAACACTAACACAAGTGTGAAAAGTGGTTTTTCAACACTATCACAAGTGCAAAAAGTGTTTTTTCTACACTAATACAAGTGCAAAAGTGGTTTCCTGCACCAACACAAGTGCGAAAAGTGGTTTTTCAACACTAACACAAGTGCGAAAAGTGGTTTTTCAACACTAACACAAGTGCGAAAAGTGGTTTTTCCACACTAACACAAGTGCAAAAGTGGTTTCCTGCACCAACACAAGTGCGAAAAGTGGTTTTTCAACACTAACACAAGTGCGAAAAGTGGTTTTTCAACACTAACACAAGTGCGAAAAGTGGTTTTTCAACACTAACACAAGTGCGAAAAGTGTTTTTTCCACACTAATACAAGTGCAAAAGTGGTTTCCTGCACCAACACAAGTGCGAAAAGTGGTTTTTCAACACTAACACAAGTGCGAAAAGTGGTTTTTCCACACTAATACAAGTGCGAAAAGTTGTTTTTCCACACTAATGCAAGTGCAAAAGTGGTTTTTCAACACTAACACAAGTGCGAAAAGTGGTTTTTCAACACTAACACAAGTGCGAAAAGTGTTTTTTCCACACTAATACAAGTGCAAAAGTGGTTTGTCAACACTAACACAAGTGCGAAAAGTGGTTTTTCAACACTAACACAAGTGCGAAAAGTGTTTTTTCCACACTAATACAAGTGCAAAAGTGGTTTCGTGCACCAACACAAGTGCGAAAAGTGGTTTTTCAACACTAACACAAGTGCGAAAAGTGTTTTTTCCACACTAATACAAGTGCAAAAGTGGTTTCCTGCACCAACACAAGTGCGAAAAGTGGTTTTTCAACACTAACACAAGTGCGAAAAGTGGTTTTTCAACACTAACACAAGTGCGAAAAGTGGTTTTTCCACACTAATACAAGTGCAAAAGTGGTTTCCTGCACCAACACAAGTGCGAAAAGTGGTTTTTGAACACTAACACAAGTGCGAAAAGTGGTTTTTCAACACTAACACAAGTGCGAAAAGTGTTTTTTCCACACTAATACAAGTGCAAAAGTGGTTTCCTGCACCAACACAAGTGCGAAAAGTGGTTTTTGAACACTAACACAAGTGCGAAAAGTGGTTTTTCGACACTAACACAAGTGCGAAAAGTGTTTTTGCCACACTAATACAAGTGTAAAAGCGGTTTCCTGCACCAACACAGTGCGAAAAGTGGTTTTTCAACACTAACACAAGTGCGAAATGTGGTTTTTCAACACTATCACAAGTGCAAAAAGTGTTTTTTCCACACTAATACAAGTGCGAAAAGTGGTTTTTCAACACAAACACAAGTGCGAAAAGTGTTTTTTCCACACTAATACAAGTGCAAAAGTGGTTTCCTGCACCAACACAAGTGCGAAAAGTGGTTTTTCAACACTAACACAAGTGCGAAAAGTGGTTTTTCAACACTAACACATGCGCGAAAAGTGGTTTTTCCACACTAATACAAGTGCAAAAGCGGTTTCCTGCACCAACACAAGTGCAAAAAGTGGTTTTTCAACACTAACACAAGTGCGAAAAGTGGTTTTTCAACACTATCACAAGTGCAAAAAGTGTTTTTTCCACACTAATACAAGTGCAAAAGTGGTTTCCTGCACCAACACAAGTGCGAAAAGTGGTTTTTCAACACTAACACAAGTGCGAAAAGTGGTTTTTCAACACTAACACAAGTGCGAAAAGTGGTTTTTCAACACTAACACAAGTGCGAAAAGTGGTTTTTCCAAACTAATACAAGTGCAAAAGTGGTTTCCTGCACCAACACAAGTGCGAAAAGTTGCTTTTCAACACTAACACAAGTGCGAAAAGTGGTTTTTCAACACTATCACAAGTGCAAAAAGTGTTTTTTCCACACTAATACAAGTGCAAAAGTGGTTTCCTGCACCAACACAAGTGCGAAAAGTGGTTTTTCAACAATAACACAAGTGCGAAAAGTGGTTTTTCAACACTAACACAACTGTGAAAAGTGGTTTTTCCACACTAATACAAGTACAAAAGTGGTTTCCTGCACCAACACAAGTGCGAAAAGTGGTTTTTCAACAGTAACACAAGTGCGAAAAGTGGTTTTTCAACACTATCACAAGTGCAAAAAGTGTTTTTACCGCACTAATACAAGTGCAAAAGTGGTTTCCTGCACCAACACAAGTGCGAAAAGTGGTTTTTCAACACTAACACAAGTGCGAAAAGTGGTTTTTCAACACTATCACAAGTGCAAAAAGTGTTTTTTCTACACTAATACAAGTGCAAAAGTGGTTTCCTGCACCAACACAAGTGCGAAAAGTGGTTTTTCAACACTAACACAAGTGCGAAAAGTGGTTTTTCAACACTATCACAAGTGCAAAAAGTGTTTTTTCTACACTAATACAAGTGCAAAAGTGGTTTCCTGCACCAACACAAGTGCGAAAAGTGGTTTTTCAACACTAACACAAGTGCGAAAAGTGGTTTTTCAACACTAACACAAGTGCGAAAAGTGGTTTTTCCACACTAACACAAGTGCAAAAGTGGTTTCCTGCACCAACACAAGTGCGAAAAGTGGTTTTTCAACACTAACACAAGTGCGAAAAGTGGTTTTTCAACACTATCACAAGTGCAAAAAGTGTTTTTTCCACACTAATACAAGTGCGAAAAGTGGTTTTTCCACACTAATACAAGTGCAAAAGTGGTTTTTCAACACTAACACAAGTGCGAAAAGTGGTTTTTCAACACTAACACAAGTGCGAAAAGTGTTTTTTCCACACTAATACAAGTGCAAAAGTGGTTTCCTGCACCAACACAAGTGCGAAAAGTGGTTTTTCAACACTAACACAAGTGCGAAAAGTGGTTTTTCAACACTAACACAAGTGCGAAAAGTGGTTTTTCCACACTAATACAAGTGCAAAAGTGGTTTCCTGCACCAACACAAGTGCGAAAAGTGGTTTTTCAACACTAACACAAGTGCGAAAAGTGTTTTTTCCACACTAATACAAGTGCAAAAGTGGTTTCCTGCACCAACACAAGTGCGAAAAGTGGTTTTTGAAAACTAACACAAGTGCGAAAAGTGGTTTTTCAACACTAACACAAGTGCGAAAAGTGGTTTTTCCACACTAATACAAGTGCAAAAGTGGTTTCCTGCACCAACACAAGTGCGAAAAGTGGTTTTTCAACACTAACACAAGTGCGAAAAGTGGTTTTTCAACACTATCACAAGTGCAAAAAGAGTTTTTTCCGCACTAATACATGTGCAAAAGTGGTTTCCTGCACCAACACAAGTGCGAAAAGTGGTTTTTCAACACTAACACAAGTGTGAAAAGTGGTTTTTCAACACTATCACAAGTGCAAAAAGTGTTTTTTCTACACTAATACAAGTGCAAAAGTGGTTTCCTGCACCAACACAAGTGCGAAAAGTGGTTTTTCAACACTAACACAAGTGCGAAAAGTGGTTTTTCAACACTAACACAAGTGCGAAAAGTGGTTTTTCCACACTAACACAAGTGCAAAAGTGGTTTCCTGCACCAACACAAGTGCGAAAAGTGGTTTTTCAACACTAACACAAGTGCGAAAAGTGGTTTTTCAACACTAACACAAGTGCGAAAAGTGGTTTTTCAACACTAACACAAGTGCGAAAAGTGTTTTTTCCACACTAATACAAGTGCAAAAGTGGTTTCCTGCACCAACACAAGTGCGAAAAGTGGTTTTTCAACACTAACACAAGTGCGAAAAGTGGTTTTTCCACACTAATACAAGTGCGAAAAGTTGTTTTTCCACACTAATGCAAGTGCAAAAGTGGTTTTTCAACACTAACACAAGTGCGAAAAGTGGTTTTTCAACACTAACACAAGTGCGAAAAGTGTTTTTTCCACACTAATACAAGTGCAAAAGTGGTTTGTCAACACTAACACAAGTGCGAAAAGTGGTTTTTCAACACTAACACAAGTGCGAAAAGTGTTTTTTCCACACTAATACAAGTGCAAAAGTGGTTTCGTGCACCAACACAAGTGCGAAAAGTGGTTTTTCAACACTAACACAAGTGCGAAAAGTGTTTTTTCCACACTAATACAAGTGCAAAAGTGGTTTCCTGCACCAACACAAGTGCGAAAAGTGGTTTTTCAACACTAACACAAGTGCGAAAAGTGGTTTTTCAACACTAACACAAGTGCGAAAAGTGGTTTTTCCACACTAATACAAGTGCAAAAGTGGTTTCCTGCACCAACACAAGTGCGAAAAGTGGTTTTTGAACACTAACACAAGTGCGAAAAGTGGTTTTTCAACACTAACACAAGTGCGAAAAGTGTTTTTTCCACACTAATACAAGTGCAAAAGTGGTTTCCTGCACCAACACAAGTGCGAAAAGTGGTTTTTGAACACTAACACAAGTGCGAAAAGTGGTTTTTCGACACTAACACAAGTGCGAAAAGTGTTTTTGCCACACTAATACAAGTGTAAAAGCGGTTTCCTGCACCAACACAGTGCGAAAAGTGGTTTTTCAACACTAACACAAGTGCGAAATGTGGTTTTTCAACACTATCACAAGTGCAAAAAGTGTTTTTTCCACACTAATACAAGTGTGAAAAGTGGTTTTTCAACACAAACACAAGTGCGAAAAGTGTTTTTTCCACACTAATACAAGTGCAAAAGTGGTTTCCTGCACCAACACAAGTGCGAAAAGTGGTTTTTCAACACTAACACAAGTGCGAAAAGTGGTTTTTCAACACTAACACATGCGCGAAAAGTGGTTTTTCCACACTAATACAAGTGCAAAAGCGGTTTCCTGCACCAACACAAGTGCAAAAAGTGGTTTTTCAACACTAACACAAGTGCGAAAAGTGGTTTTTCAACACTATCACAAGTGCAAAAAGTGTTTTTTCCACACTAATACAAGTGCAAAAGTGGTTTCCTGCACCAACACAAGTGCGAAAAGTGGTTTTTCAACACTAACACAAGTGCGAAAAGTGGTTTTTCAACACTAACACAAGTGCGAAAAGTGGTTTTTCAACACTAACACAAGTGCGAAAAGTGGTTTTTCCAAACTAATACAAGTGCAAAAGTGGTTTCCTGCACCAACACAAGTGCGAAAAGTTGCTTTTCAACACTAACACAAGTGCGAAAAGTGGTTTTTCAACACTATCACAAGTGCAAAAAGTGTTTTTTCCACACTAATACAAGTGCAAAAGTGGTTTCCTGCACCAACACAAGTGCGAAAAGTGGTTTTTCAACAATAACACAAGTGCGAAAAGTGGTTTTTCAACACTAACACAACTGTGAAAAGTGGTTTTTCCACACTAATACAAGTACAAAAGTGGTTTCCTGCACCAACACAAGTGCGAAAAGTGGTTTTTCAACAGTAACACAAGTGCGAAAAGTGGTTTTTCAACACTATCACAAGTGCAAAAAGTGTTTTTACCGCACTAATACAAGTGCAAAAGTGGTTTCCTGCACCAACACAAGTGCGAAAAGTGGTTTTTCAACACTAACACAAGTGCGAAAAGTGGTTTTTCAACACTATCACAAGTGCAAAAAGTGTTTTTTCTACACTAATACAAGTGCAAAAGTGGTTTCCTGCACCAACACAAGTGCGAAAAGTGGTTTTTCAACACTAACACAAGTGCGAAAAGTGGTTTTTCAACACTATCACAAGTGCAAAAAGTGTTTTTTCTACACTAATACAAGTGCAAAAGTGGTTTCCTGCACCAACACAAGTGCGAAAAGTGGTTTTTCAACACTAACACAAGTGCGAAAAGTGGTTTTTCAACACTAACACAAGTGCGAAAAGTGGTTTTTCCACACTAACACAAGTGCAAAAGTGGTTTCCTGCACCAACACAAGTGCGAAAAGTGGTTTTTCAACACTAACACAAGTGCGAAAAGTGGTTTTTCAACACTATCACAAGTGCAAAAAGTGTTTTTTCCACACTAATACAAGTGCGAAAAGTGGTTTTTCCACACTAATACAAGTGCAAAAGTGGTTTTTCAACACTAACACAAGTGCGAAAAGTGGTTTTTCAACACTAACACAAGTGCGAAAAGTGTTTTTTCCACACTAATACAAGTGCAAAAGTGGTTTCCTGCACCAACACAAGTGCGAAAAGTGGTTTTTCAACACTAACACAAGTGCGAAAAGTGGTTTTTCAACACTAACACAAGTGCGAAAAGTGGTTTTTCCACACTAATACAAGTGCAAAAGTGGTTTCCTGCACCAACACAAGTGCGAAAAGTGGTTTTTCAACACTAACACAAGTGCGAAAAGTGTTTTTTCCACACTAATACAAGTGCAAAAGTGGTTTCCTGCACCAACACAAGTGCGAAAAGTGGTTTTTGAAAACTAACACAAGTGCGAAAAGTGGTTTTTCAACACTAACACAAGTGCGAAAAGTGTTTTTTCCACACTAATACAAGTGCAAAAGCGGTTTCCTGCACCAATACAAGTGCGAAAAGTGGTTTTTCAACACTAACACAAGTGCGAAATGTGGTTTTTCAACACTATCACAAGTGCAAAAAGTGTTTTTCCACACTAATACAAGTGCGAAAAGTGGTTTTTCAACACAAACAAGTGCGAAAAGTGTTTTTTCCACACTAATACAAGTGCAAAAGTGGTTTCCTGCACCAACACAAGTGCGAAAAGTGGTTTTTCAACAATAACACAAGTGCAAAAAGTGGTTTTTCAACACTAACACATGCGCGAAAAGTGGTTTTTCCACACTAATACAAGTGCAAAAGTTGTTTCCTGCACCAACACAAGTGCGAAAAGTGGTTTTTCAACACTAACACAAGTGCGAAAAGTGGTTTTTCAACACTAACACAAGTGCGAAAAGTGTTTTTTCCACACTAATACAAGTGCAAAAGTGGTTTCCTGCACCAACACAAGTGCGAAAAGTGGTTTTTCAACACTAACACAAGTGCGAAAAGTGGTTTTTCAACATTAACACATGTGCGAAAAGTGGTTTTTCCACACTAATACAAGTGCAAAAGCAGTTTCCTGCACCAACACAAGTGCGAAAAGTGGTTTTTCAACACGAACACAAGTGCGAAATGTGGTTTTTCAACACTATCACAAGTGCAAAAAGTGTTTTTTCCACACTAATACAAGTGCGAAAAGTGGTTTTTCAACACTAACACAAGTGCAAAAAGTGGTTTTTCAACACTAACACAAGTGCGAAAAGTGTTTTTTCCACACTAATACAAGTGCAAAAGTGGTTTCCTGCACCAACACAAGTGCGAAAAGTGGTTTTTCAACACTAACACAAGTGCGAAAAGTGGTTTTTCAACACTCTCACAAGTGCAAAAAGTGTTTTTTCCACACTAATACAAGTGCAAAAGTGGTTTCCTGCACCAACACAAGTGCGAAAAGTGGTTTTTCAACACTAACACAAGTGCGAAAAGTGGTTTTTCAACACTAACACAAGTGCAAAAAGTGGTTTTTCCAAACTAATACAAGTGCAAAAGTGGTTTCCTGCACCAACACAAGTGCGAAAAGTGGTTTTCAACACGAACACAAGTGCGAAAAGTGGTTTTTCAACACTAACACAAGTGCGAAAAGTCGTTTTTCCACACTAATACAAGTGCAAAAGTGGTTTCCTGCACCAACACAAGTGCGAAAAGTGGTTTTTCAACACTAACACAAGTGCGAAAAGTGGTTTTTCAACACGAACACAAGTGCGAAAAGTGGTTTTTCCACACTAATACAAGTGCAAAAGTGGTTTCCTGCACCAACACAAGTGCGAAAAGTAGTTTTTGAACACTAACACAAGTGCGAAAAGTGGTTTTTCAACACTATCACAAGTGCAATGTGTTTTTTCCACACTAATACAAGTGCAAAAGTGGTTTCCTGCACCAACACAAGTGCGAAAAGTGGTTTTTCAACACTAACACAAGTGCGAAAAGTGGTTTTTCAACACTAACACAAGTGCGAAAAGTGGTTTTTTCACACTAATACAAGTGCAAATGTGGTTTCCTGCACCAACACAAGTGCGAAAAGTGGTTTTTCAACACTAACACAAGTGCGAAAAGTGGTTTTTCAACACTATCACAAATGCAAAAAGTGTTTTTTCCGCACTAATACAAGTGCAAAAGTGGTTTCCTGCACCAACACAAGTGCGAAAAGTGGTTTCTCAACACTAACACAAGTGCGAAAGTGTTTTTTCCAAACTAACACAAGTGCGAAAGTGGTTTCCTGCACCAACACAAGTGCGAAATGTGGTTTTTCAACACTAACACAAGTGCGAAAAGTGGTTTTTCAACACTATCACAAGTGCAAAAAGTGTTTTTTCCACACTAATACAAGTGCAAAAGTGGTTTCCTGCACCATCACAAGTGCGAAAAGTGGTTTTTCAACACTAACACAAGTGCGAAAAGTGGTTTTTCAACACTATCACAAGTGCAATAAGTGTTTTTCCACACTAATACAAGTGCAAAAGTGGTTTTCTGCACGAACACAAGTGCGAAAAGTGGTTTTTCAACACTAACACAAGTGCGAAAAGTGGTTTTTCAACACTAACACAAGTGCGAAAAGTGGTTTTTCACACTAATACAAGTGCAAAAGTGGTTTCCTGCACCAACACAAGTGCGAAAAGTGGTTTTTCAACACTAACACAAGTGCGAAAAGTGGTTTTTCAACACTAATACAAGTGCAAAAGTGGTTTCCTGCACCAACACAAGTGCGAAAAGTGGTTTTTCAACACTATCACAAATGCGAAAAGTGGTTTTTCAACACCAACACAAGTGCGAAAAGTGGTTTTTCCACACTAACACAAGTGCAAAAGTTGTTTCCTGCACCAACACAAGTGCGAAAAGTGGTATTTCAACACTAACACAAGTGCGAAAAGTGGTTTTTCCACACTAACACAAGTGCAAAAGTGGTTTCCTGCACCAACACAAGTGCGAAAAGTGGTTTTTCAACACTAACACAAGTGCGAAAAGTGGTTTTTCAACACTAACACAAGTGCGAAAAGTGGTTTTTCAACACTAACACAAGTGCGAAAAGTGTTTTTTCCACACTAATACAAGTGCAAAAGTGGTTTCCTGCACCAACACAAGTGCGAAAAGTGGTTTTTCAACACTAACACAAGTGCGAAAAGTGGTTTTTCCACACTAATACAAGTGCGAAAAGTTGTTTTTCCACACTAATGCAAGTGCAAAAGTGGTTTTTCAACACTAACACAAGTGCGAAAAGTGGTTTTTCAACACTAACACAAGTGCGAAAAGTGTTTTTTCCACACTAATACAAGTGCAAAAGTGGTTTGTCAACACTAACACAAGTGCGAAAAGTGGTTTTTCAACACTAACACAAGTGCGAAAAGTGTTTTTTCCACACTAATACAAGTGCAAAAGTGGTTTCGTGCACCAACACAAGTGCGAAAAGTGGTTTTTCAACACTAACACAAGTGCGAAAAGTGTTTTTTCCACACTAATACAAGTGCAAAAGTGGTTTCCTGCACCAACACAAGTGCGAAAAGTGGTTTTTCAACACTAACACAAGTGCGAAAAGTGGTTTTTCAACACTAACACAAGTGCGAAAAGTGGTTTTTCCACACTAATACAAGTGCAAAAGTGGTTTCCTGCACCAACACAAGTGCGAAAAGTGGTTTTTGAACACTAACACAAGTGCGAAAAGTGGTTTTTCAACACTAACACAAGTGCGAAAAGTGTTTTTTCCACACTAATACAAGTGCAAAAGTGGTTTCCTGCACCAACACAAGTGCGAAAAGTGGTTTTTGAACACTAACACAAGTGCGAAAAGTGGTTTTTCGACACTAACACAAGTGCGAAAAGTGTTTTTGCCACACTAATACAAGTGTAAAAGCGGTTTCCTGCACCAACACAGTGCGAAAAGTGGTTTTTCAACACTAACACAAGTGCGAAATGTGGTTTTTCAACACTATCACAAGTGCAAAAAGTGTTTTTTCCACACTAATACAAGTGCGAAAAGTGGTTTTTCAACACAAACACAAGTGCGAAAAGTGTTTTTTCCACACTAATACAAGTGCAAAAGTGGTTTCCTGCACCAACACAAGTGCGAAAAGTGGTTTTTCAACACTAACACAAGTGCGAAAAGTGGTTTTTCAACACTAACACATGCGCGAAAAGTGGTTTTTCCACACTAATACAAGTGCAAAAGCGGTTTCCTGCACCAACACAAGTGCAAAAAGTGGTTTTTCAACACTAACACAAGTGCGAAAAGTGGTTTTTCAACACTATCACAAGTGCAAAAAGTGTTTTTTCCACACTAATACAAGTGCAAAAGTGGTTTCCTGCACCAACACAAGTGCGAAAAGTGGTTTTTCAACACTAACACAAGTGCGAAAAGTGGTTTTTCAACACTAACACAAGTGCGAAAAGTGGTTTTTCAACACTAACACAAGTGCGAAAAGTGGTTTTTCCAAACTAATACAAGTGCAAAAGTGGTTTCCTGCACCAACACAAGTGCGAAAAGTTGCTTTTCAACACTAACACAAGTGCGAAAAGTGGTTTTTCAACACTATCACAAGTGCAAAAAGTGTTTTTTCCACACTAATACAAGTGCAAAAGTGGTTTCCTGCACCAACACAAGTGCGAAAAGTGGTTTTTCAACAATAACACAAGTGCGAAAAGTGGTTTTTCAACACTAACACAACTGTGAAAAGTGGTTTTTCCACACTAATACAAGTACAAAAGTGGTTTCCTGCACCAACACAAGTGCGAAAAGTGGTTTTTCAACAGTAACACAAGTGCGAAAAGTGGTTTTTCAACACTATCACAAGTGCAAAAAGTGTTTTTACCGCACTAATACAAGTGCAAAAGTGGTTTCCTGCACCAACACAAGTGCGAAAAGTGGTTTTTCAACACTAACACAAGTGCGAAAAGTGGTTTTTCAACACTATCACAAGTGCAAAAAGTGTTTTTTCTACACTAATACAAGTGCAAAAGTGGTTTCCTGCACCAACACAAGTGCGAAAAGTGGTTTTTCAACACTAACACAAGTGCGAAAAGTGGTTTTTCAACACTATCACAAGTGCAAAAAGTGTTTTTTCTACACTAATACAAGTGCAAAAGTGGTTTCCTGCACCAACACAAGTGCGAAAAGTGGTTTTTCAACACTAACACAAGTGCGAAAAGTGGTTTTTCAACACTAACACAAGTGCGAAAAGTGGTTTTTCCACACTAACACAAGTGCAAAAGTGGTTTCCTGCACCAACACAAGTGCGAAAAGTGGTTTTTCAACACTAACACAAGTGCGAAAAGTGGTTTTTCAACACTATCACAAGTGCAAAAAGTGTTTTTTCCACACTAATACAAGTGCGAAAAGTGGTTTTTCCACACTAATACAAGTGCAAAAGTGGTTTTTCAACACTAACACAAGTGCGAAAAGTGGTTTTTCAACACTAACACAAGTGCGAAAAGTGTTTTTTCCACACTAATACAAGTGCAAAAGTGGTTTCCTGCACCAACACAAGTGCGAAAAGTGGTTTTTCAACACTAACACAAGTGCGAAAAGTGGTTTTTCAACACTAACACAAGTGCGAAAAGTGGTTTTTCCACACTAATACAAGTGCAAAAGTGGTTTCCTGCACCAACACAAGTGCGAAAAGTGGTTTTTCAACACTAACACAAGTGCGAAAAGTGTTTTTTCCACACTAATACAAGTGCAAAAGTGGTTTCCTGCACCAACACAAGTGCGAAAAGTGGTTTTTGAAAACTAACACAAGTGCGAAAAGTGGTTTTTCAACACTAACACAAGTGCGAAAAGTGTTTTTTCCACACTAATACAAGTGCAAAAGCGGTTTCCTGCACCAATACAAGTGCGAAAAGTGGTTTTTCAACACTAACACAAGTGCGAAATGTGGTTTTTCAACACTATCACAAGTGCAAAAAGTGTTTTTCCACACTAATACAAGTGCGAAAAGTGGTTTTTCAACACAAACAAGTGCGAAAAGTGTTTTTTCCACACTAATACAAGTGCAAAAGTGGTTTCCTGCACCAACACAAGTGCGAAAAGTGGTTTTTCAACAATAACACAAGTGCAAAAAGTGGTTTTTCAACACTAACACATGCGCGAAAAGTGGTTTTTCCACACTAATACAAGTGCAAAAGTTGTTTCCTGCACCAACACAAGTGCGAAAAGTGGTTTTTCAACACTAACACAAGTGCGAAAAGTGGTTTTTCAACACTAACACAAGTGCGAAAAGTGTTTTTTCCACACTAATACAAGTGCAAAAGTGGTTTCCTGCACCAACACAAGTGCGAAAAGTGGTTTTTCAACACTAACACAAGTGCGAAAAGTGGTTTTTCAACATTAACACATGTGCGAAAAGTGGTTTTTCCACACTAATACAAGTGCAAAAGCAGTTTCCTGCACCAACACAAGTGCGAAAAGTGGTTTTTCAACACGAACACAAGTGCGAAATGTGGTTTTTCAACACTATCACAAGTGCAAAAAGTGTTTTTTCCACACTAATACAAGTGCGAAAAGTGGTTTTTCAACACTAACACAAGTGCAAAAAGTGGTTTTTCAACACTAACACAAGTGCGAAAAGTGTTTTTTCCACACTAATACAAGTGCAAAAGTGGTTTCCTGCACCAACACAAGTGCGAAAAGTGGTTTTTCAACACTAACACAAGTGCGAAAAGTGGTTTTTCAACACTCTCACAAGTGCAAAAAGTGTTTTTTCCACACTAATACAAGTGCAAAAGTGGTTTCCTGCACCAACACAAGTGCGAAAAGTGGTTTTTCAACACTAACACAAGTGCGAAAAGTGGTTTTTCAACACTAACACAAGTGCAAAAAGTGGTTTTTCCAAACTAATACAAGTGCAAAAGTGGTTTCCTGCACCAACACAAGTGCGAAAAGTGGTTTTCAACACGAACACAAGTGCGAAAAGTGGTTTTTCAACACTAACACAAGTGCGAAAAGTCGTTTTTCCACACTAATACAAGTGCAAAAGTGGTTTCCTGCACCAACACAAGTGCGAAAAGTGGTTTTTCAACACTAACACAAGTGCGAAAAGTGGTTTTTCAACACGAACACAAGTGCGAAAAGTGGTTTTTCCACACTAATACAAGTGCAAAAGTGGTTTCCTGCACCAACACAAGTGCGAAAAGTAGTTTTTGAACACTAACACAAGTGCGAAAAGTGGTTTTTCAACACTATCACAAGTGCAATGTGTTTTTTCCACACTAATACAAGTGCAAAAGTGGTTTCCTGCACCAACACAAGTGCGAAAAGTGGTTTTTCAACACTAACACAAGTGCGAAAAGTGGTTTTTCAACACTAACACAAGTGCGAAAAGTGGTTTTTTCACACTAATACAAGTGCAAATGTGGTTTCCTGCACCAACACAAGTGCGAAAAGTGGTTTTTCAACACTAACACAAGTGCGAAAAGTGGTTTTTCAACACTATCACAAATGCAAAAAGTGTTTTTTCCGCACTAATACAAGTGCAAAAGTGGTTTCCTGCACCAACACAAGTGCGAAAAGTGGTTTCTCAACACTAACACAAGTGCGAAAGTGTTTTTTCCAAACTAACACAAGTGCGAAAGTGGTTTCCTGCACCAACACAAGTGCGAAATGTGGTTTTTCAACACTAACACAAGTGCGAAAAGTGGTTTTTCAACACTATCACAAGTGCAAAAAGTGTTTTTTCCACACTAATACAAGTGCAAAAGTGGTTTCCTGCACCATCACAAGTGCGAAAAGTGGTTTTTCAACACTAACACAAGTGCGAAAAGTGGTTTTTCAACACTATCACAAGTGCAATAAGTGTTTTTCCACACTAATACAAGTGCAAAAGTGGTTTTCTGCACGAACACAAGTGCGAAAAGTGGTTTTTCAACACTAACACAAGTGCGAAAAGTGGTTTTTCAACACTAACACAAGTGCGAAAAGTGGTTTTTCACACTAATACAAGTGCAAAAGTGGTTTCCTGCACCAACACAAGTGCGAAAAGTGGTTTTTCAACACTAACACAAGTGCGAAAAGTGGTTTTTCAACACTAATACAAGTGCAAAAGTGGTTTCCTGCACCAACACAAGTGCGAAAAGTGGTTTTTCAACACTATCACAAATGCGAAAAGTGGTTTTTCAACACCAACACAAGTGCGAAAAGTGGTTTTTCCACACTAACACAAGTGCAAAAGTTGTTTCCTGCACCAACACAAGTGCGAAAAGTGGTATTTCAACACTAACACAAGTGCGAAAAGTGGTTTTTCAACACTATCACAAGTGCGAAAAGTGTTTTTTCCACACTAATACAAGTGCAAAAGTGGTTTCCTGCACAAACACAAGTGCGAAAAGTGGTTTTTCAACACTAACACAAGTGTGAAAAGTGGTTTCTCAACACTAACACAAGTGCGAAAAGTGGTTTTTCAACACTAACACAAGTGCGAAAAGTGGTTTTTCCACACTAATACAAGTGCAAAAGTGGTTTCCTGCACCAACACAAGTGCGAAAAGTGGTTTTTCAACACTAACACAAGTGCGAAAAGTGGTTTTTCAACACTAACACAAGTGCGAAAAGTGGTTTTTCCACACTAATACAAGTGCAAAAGTGGTTTCCTGCACCAACACAAGTGCGAAAAGTGGTTTTTCAACACTAACACAAGTGCGAAAAGTGGTTTTTCCACACTAATACAAGTGCAAAAGTGGTTTCCTGCATCAACACAACTGCGAAAGGTGGTTTTTCAACACTAACACAAGTGCGAAAAGTGGTTTTTCAACACTAACACAAGTGCGAAAAGTGGTTTTTCCACACTAATACAAGTGCAAAAGCGGTTTCCTGCACCAACACAAGTGCAAAAAGTGGTTTTTCAACACTAACACAAGTGCGAAAAGTGGTTTTTCAACACTATCACAAGTGCAAAAAGTGTTTTTTCCACACTAATACAAGTGCAAAAGTGGTTTCCTGCACCAACACAAGTGCGAAAAGTGGTTTTTCAACACTAACACAAGTGCGAAAAGTGGTTTTTCAACACTAACACAAGTGCGAAAAGTGGTTTTTCAACACTAACACAAGTGCGAAAAGTGGTTTTTCCAAACTAATACAAGTGCAAAAGTGGTTTCCTGCACCAACACAAGTGCGAAAAGTGGTTTTTCAACACTAACACAAGTGCAAAAAGGGGTTTTTCAACACTATCACTAGTGCAAAAAGTGTTTTTTCCACACTAATACAAGTGCAAAAGTGGTTTCCTGCACCAACACAAGCGCGAAAAGTGGTTTTTCAACACTAACACAAGTGCGAAAAGTGGTTTTTCAACACTAACACAACTGCAAAAAGTGGTTTTTCCACACTAATACAAGTGCAAAAGTGGTTTCCTGCACCAACACAAGTGCGAAAAGTGGTTTTTCAACACTAACACAAGTGCGAAAAGTGGTTTTTCAACACTATGACAAGTGCAATAAGTGTTTTTTCCAAACTAATACAAGTGCAAAAGTGGTTTCCTGCACCAACACAAGTGCGAAAAGTGGTTTTTCAACACTAACACAAGTGCGAAAAGTGGTTTTTCCACACTAATACAAGTGCAAAAGTGGTTTCCTGCATCAACACAACTGCGAAAGGTGGTTTTTCAACACTAACACAAGTGCGAAAAGTGGTTTTTCAACACTAACACAAGTGCGAAAAGTGGTTTTTCCACACTAATACAAGTGCAAAAGCGGTTTCCTGCACCAACACAAGTGCAAAAAGTGGTTTTTCAACACTAACACAAGTGCGAAAAGTGGTTTTTCAACACTATCACAAGTGCAAAAAGTGTTTTTTCCACACTAATACAAGTGCAAAAGTGGTTTCCTGCACCAACACAAGTGCGAAAAGTGGTTTTTCAACACTAACACAAGTGCGAAAAGTGGTTTTTCAACACTAACACAAGTGCGAAAAGTGGTTTTTCAACACTAACACAAGTGCGAAAAGTGGTTTTTCCAAACTAATACAAGTGCAAAAGTGGTTTCCTGCACCAACACAAGTGCGAAAAGTGGTTTTTCAACACTAACACAAGTGCAAAAAGGGGTTTTTCAACACTATCACTAGTGCAAAAAGTGTTTTTTCCACACTAATACAAGTGCAAAAGTGGTTTCCTGCACCAACACAAGCGCGAAAAGTGGTTTTTCAACACTAACACAAGTGCGAAAAGTGGTTTTTCAACACTAACACAACTGCAAAAAGTGGTTTTTCCACACTAATACAAGTGCAAAAGTGGTTTCCTGCACCAACACAAGTGCGAAAAGTGGTTTTTCAACACTAACACAAGTGCGAAAAGTGGTTTTTCAACACTATGACAAGTGCAATAAGTGTTTTTTCCAAACTAATACAAGTGCAAAAGTGGTTTCCTGCACCAACACAAGTGCGAAAAGTGGTTTTTCAACACTAACACAAGTGCGAAAAGTGGTTTTTCCACACTAACACAAGTGCAAAAGTGGTTTCCTGCACCAACACAAGTGCGAAAAGTGGTTTTTCAACACTAACACAAGTGCGAAAAGTGGTTTTTCAACACTAACACAAGTGCGAAAAGTGGTTTTTCAACACTAACACAAGTGCGAAAAGTGGTTTTTCCACACTAATACAAGTGCAAAAGTGGTTTCCTGCACCAACACAAGTGCGAAAAGTGGTTTTTCAACACTAACACAAGTGAGAAAAGTGGTTTTTCCACACTAACACAAGTGCGAAAAGTGGTTTTTCCACACTAATACAAGTGCAAAAGTGGTTTCCTGCACCAACACAAGTGCGAAAAGTGGTTTTTCAACACTAACACAAGTGCGAAAAGTGGTTTTTCAACACTAACACAAGTGCGAAAAGTGGTTTTGCCACACTAACACAAGTGCAAAAAGTGGTTTTTCCACACTAATACAAGTGCAAAAGTGGTTTCCTGCACCAACACAAGTGCGAAAAGTGGTTTTTCAACACTAACACAAGTGCGAAAAGTGGTTTTCAACACTAACACAAGTGCGAAAAGTGGTTTTTCAACACTAACACAAGTGCGAAAAGTGGTTTTTCCACACTAATACAAGTGCAAAAGCGGTTTCCTGCACCAACACAAGTGCGAAAAGTGGTTTTTCAACACTAACACAAGTGCGAAAAGGGGTTTTTCAACACTATCACAAGTGCAAAAAGTGTTTTTTCCACACTAATACAAGTGCAAAAGTGGTTACCTGCACCAACACAAGTGCGAAAAGTGGTTTTTCAACACTAACACAAGTGCGAAAAGTGGTTTTTCAACACTAACACAACTGCGAAAAGTGGTTTTTCCACACTAATACAAGTGCAAAAGTGGTTTTCTGCACCAACACAAGTGCGAAAAGTGGTTTTTCAACACTAACACAAGTGCGAAAAGTGGTTTCTCAACACTAACACAAGTGCGAAAAGTGTTTTTTCCAAACTAATACAAGTGCAAAAGTGGTTTCCTGCACCAACACAAGTGCGAAACGTGGTTTTTCAACACTAACACAAGTGCGAAAAGTGGTTTTTCAACACTAACCCAAGTGCGAAAAGTGGTTTTTCCACACTAATACAAGTGCAAAAGTGGTTTCCTGCACCAACACAAGTGCGAAATGTGGTTTTTCAACACTATCACAAGTGCAAAAAGTGTTTTTTCCACACTAATACAAGTGCAAAAGTGGTTTCCTGCACCATCACAAGTGCGAAAAGTGGTTTTTCAACACTAACACAAGTGCGAAAAGTGGTTTTTCACACTAATACAAGTGCAAAAGTGGTTTCCTGCACCAACACAAGTGCGAAAAGTGGTTTTTCAACACTAACACAAGTGCGAAAAGTGGTTTTTCAACACTATCACAAGTGCAAAAAGTGTTTTTTCTACACTAATACAAGTGCAAAAGTGGTTTCCTGCACCAACACAAGTGCGAAAAGTGGTTTTTCAACACTAACACAAGTGCGAAAAGTGGTTTTTCAACACTAACACAAGTGCGAAAAGTGGTTTTTCCACACTAACACAAGTGCAAAAGTGGTTTCCTGCACCAACACAAGTGCGAAAAGTGGTTTTTCAACACTAACACAAGTGCGAAAAGTGGTTTTTCAACACTATCACAAGTGCAAAAAGTGTTTTTTCCACACTAATACAAGTGCGAAAAGTGGTTTTTCCACACTAATACAAGTGCAAAAGTGGTTTTTCAACACTAACACAAGTGCGAAAAGTGGTTTTTCAACACTAACACAAGTGCGAAAAGTGTTTTTTCCACACTAATACAAGTGCAAAAGTGGTTTCCTGCACCAACACAAGTGCGAAAAGTGGTTTTTCAACACTAACACAAGTGCGAAAAGTGGTTTTTCAACACTAACACAAGTGCGAAAAGTGGTTTTTCCACACTAATACAAGTGCAAAAGTGGTTTCCTGCACCAACACAAGTGCGAAAAGTGGTTTTTCAACACTAACACAAGTGCGAAAAGTGTTTTTTCCACACTAATACAAGTGCAAAAGTGGTTTCCTGCACCAACACAAGTGCGAAAAGTGGTTTTTGAACACTAACACAAGTGCGAAAAGTGTTTTTTCAACACTAACACAAGTGCGAAAAGTGTTTTTTCCACACTAATAAAAGTGCAAAAGCGGTTTCCTGCACCAACACAAGTGCGAAAAGTGGTTTTTCAACACTAACACAAGTGCGAAATGTGGTTTTTCAACACTATCACAAGTGCAAAAAGTGTTTTTCCACACTAATACAAGTGCGAAAAGTGGTTTTTCAACACAAACAAGTGCGAAAAGTGTTTTTTCCACACTAATACAAGTGCAAAAGTGGTTTCCTGCACCAACACAAGTGCGAAAAGTGGTTTTTCAACAATAACACAAGTGCAAAAAGTGGTTTTTCAACACTAACACATGCGCAAAAAGTGGTTTTTCCACACTAATACAAGTGCAAAAGTTGTTTCCTGCACCAACACAAGTGCGAAAAGTGGTTTTTCAACACTAACACAAGTGCGAAAAGTGGTTTTTCAACACTAACACAAGTGCGAAAAGTGTTTTTTCCACACTAATACAAGTGCAAAAGTGGTTTCCTGCACCAACACAAGTGCGAAAAGTGGTTTTTCAACACTAACACAAGTGCGAAAAGTGGTTTTTCAACACTAACACAAGTGCGAAAAGTGGTTTTTCCACACTAATACAAGTGCAAAAGTGGTTTCCTGCACCAACACAAGTGCGAAAAGTGGTTTTTCAACACTAACACAAGTGCGAAAAGTGGTTTTTCAACACTATCACAAGTGCAAAAAGAGTTTTTTCCGCACTAATACATGTGCAAAAGTGGTTTCCTGCACCAACACAAGTGCGAAAAGTGGTTTTTCAACACTAACACAAGTGTGAAAAGTGGTTTTTCAACACTATCACAAGTGCAAAAAGTGTTTTTTCTACACTAATACAAGTGCAAAAGTGGTTTCCTGCACCAACACAAGTGCGAAAAGTGGTTTTTCAACACTAACACAAGTGCGAAAAGTGGTTTTTCAACACTAACACAAGTGCGGAAAGTGGTTTTTCCACACTAACACAAGTGCAAAAGTGGTTTCCTGCACCAACACAAGTGCGAAAAGTGGTTTTTCAACACTAACACAAGTGCGAAAAGTGGTTTTTCAACACTAACACAAGTGCGAAAAGTGGTTTTTCAACACTAACACAAGTGCGAAAAGTGTTTTTTCCACACTAATACAAGTGCAAAAGTGGTTTCCTGCACCAACACAAGTGCGAAAAGTGGTTTTTCAACACTAACACAAGTGCGAAAAGTGGTTTTTCCACACTAATACAAGTGCGAAAAGTTGTTTTTCCACACTAATGCAAGTGCAAAAGTGGTTTTTCAACACTAACACAAGTGCGAAAAGTGGTTTTTCAACACTAACACAAGTGCGAAAAGTGTTTTTTCCACACTAATACAAGTGCAAAAGTGGTTTGTCAACACTAACACAAGTGCGAAAAGTGGTTTTTCAACACTAACACAAGTGCGAAAAGTGTTTTTTCCACACTAATACAAGTGCAAAAGTGGTTTCGTGCACCAACACAAGTGCGAAAAGTGGTTTTTCAACACTAACACAAGTGCGAAAAGTGTTTTTTCCACACTAATACAAGTGCAAAAGTGGTTTCCTGCACCAACACAAGTGCGAAAAGTGGTTTTTCAACACTAACACAAGTGCGAAAAGTGGTTTTTCAACACTAACACAAGTGCGAAAAGTGGTTTTTCCACACTAATACAAGTGCAAAAGTGGTTTCCTGCACCAACACAAGTGCGAAAAGTGGTTTTTGAACACTAACACAAGTGCGAAAAGTGGTTTTTCAACACTAACACAAGTGCGAAAAGTGTTTTTTCCACACTAATACAAGTGCAAAAGTGGTTTCCTGCACCAACACAAGTGCGAAAAGTGGTTTTTGAACACTAACACAAGTGCGAAAAGTGGTTTTTCGACACTAACACAAGTGCGAAAAGTGTTTTTGCCACACTAATACAAGTGTAAAAGCGGTTTCCTGCACCAACACAGTGCGAAAAGTGGTTTTTCAACACTAACACAAGTGCGAAATGTGGTTTTTCAACACTATCACAAGTGCAAAAAGTGTTTTTTCCACACTAATACAAGTGCGAAAAGTGGTTTTTCAACACAAACACAAGTGCGAAAAGTGTTTTTTCCACACTAATACAAGTGCAAAAGTGGTTTCCTGCACCAACACAAGTGCGAAAAGTGGTTTTTCAACACTAACACAAGTGCGAAAAGTGGTTTTTCAACACTAACACATGCGCGAAAAGTGGTTTTTCCACACTAATACAAGTGCAAAAGCGGTTTCCTGCACCAACACAAGTGCAAAAAGTGGTTTTTCAACACTAACACAAGTGCGAAAAGTGGTTTTTCAACACTATCACAAGTGCAAAAAGTGTTTTTTCCACACTAATACAAGTGCAAAAGTGGTTTCCTGCACCAACACAAGTGCGAAAAGTGGTTTTTCAACACTAACACAAGTGCGAAAAGTGGTTTTTCAACACTAACACAAGTGCGAAAAGTGGTTTTTCAACACTAACACAAGTGCGAAAAGTGGTTTTTCCAAACTAATACAAGTGCAAAAGTGGTTTCCTGCACCAACACAAGTGCGAAAAGTTGCTTTTCAACACTAACACAAGTGCGAAAAGTGGTTTTTCAACACTATCACAAGTGCAAAAAGTGTTTTTTCCACACTAATACAAGTGCAAAAGTGGTTTCCTGCACCAACACAAGTGCGAAAAGTGGTTTTTCAACAATAACACAAGTGCGAAAAGTGGTTTTTCAACACTAACACAACTGTGAAAAGTGGTTTTTCCACACTAATACAAGTACAAAAGTGGTTTCCTGCACCAACACAAGTGCGAAAAGTGGTTTTTCAACAGTAACACAAGTGCGAAAAGTGGTTTTTCAACACTATCACAAGTGCAAAAAGTGTTTTTACCGCACTAATACAAGTGCAAAAGTGGTTTCCTGCACCAACACAAGTGCGAAAAGTGGTTTTTCAACACTAACACAAGTGCGAAAAGTGGTTTTTCAACACTATCACAAGTGCAAAAAGTGTTTTTTCTACACTAATACAAGTGCAAAAGTGGTTTCCTGCACCAACACAAGTGCGAAAAGTGGTTTTTCAACACTAACACAAGTGCGAAAAGTGGTTTTTCAACACTATCACAAGTGCAAAAAGTGTTTTTTCTACACTAATACAAGTGCAAAAGTGGTTTCCTGCACCAACACAAGTGCGAAAAGTGGTTTTTCAACACTAACACAAGTGCGAAAAGTGGTTTTTCAACACTAACACAAGTGCGAAAAGTGGTTTTTCCACACTAACACAAGTGCAAAAGTGGTTTCCTGCACCAACACAAGTGCGAAAAGTGGTTTTTCAACACTAACACAAGTGCGAAAAGTGGTTTTTCAACACTATCACAAGTGCAAAAAGTGTTTTTTCCACACTAATACAAGTGCGAAAAGTGGTTTTTCCACACTAATACAAGTGCAAAAGTGGTTTTTCAACACTAACACAAGTGCGAAAAGTGGTTTTTCAACACTAACACAAGTGCGAAAAGTGTTTTTTCCACACTAATACAAGTGCAAAAGTGGTTTCCTGCACCAACACAAGTGCGAAAAGTGGTTTTTCAACACTAACACAAGTGCGAAAAGTGGTTTTTCAACACTAACACAAGTGCGAAAAGTGGTTTTTCCACACTAATACAAGTGCAAAAGTGGTTTCCTGCACCAACACAAGTGCGAAAAGTGGTTTTTCAACACTAACACAAGTGCGAAAAGTGTTTTTTCCACACTAATACAAGTGCAAAAGTGGTTTCCTGCACCAACACAAGTGCGAAAAGTGGTTTTTGAAAACTAACACAAGTGCGAAAAGTGGTTTTTCAACACTAACACAAGTGCGAAAAGTGGTTTTTCCACACTAATACAAGTGCAAAAGTGGTTTCCTGCACCAACACAAGTGCGAAAAGTGGTTTTTCAACACTAACACAAGTGCGAAAAGTGGTTTTTCAACACTATCACAAGTGCAAAAAGAGTTTTTTCCGCACTAATACATGTGCAAAAGTGGTTTCCTGCACCAACACAAGTGCGAAAAGTGGTTTTTCAACACTAACACAAGTGTGAAAAGTGGTTTTTCAACACTATCACAAGTGCAAAAAGTGTTTTTTCTACACTAATACAAGTGCAAAAGTGGTTTCCTGCACCAACACAAGTGCGAAAAGTGGTTTTTCAACACTAACACAAGTGCGAAAAGTGGTTTTTCAACACTAACACAAGTGCGAAAAGTGGTTTTTCCACACTAACACAAGTGCAAAAGTGGTTTCCTGCACCAACACAAGTGCGAAAAGTGGTTTTTCAACACTAACACAAGTGCGAAAAGTGGTTTTTCAACACTAACACAAGTGCGAAAAGTGGTTTTTCAACACTAACACAAGTGCGAAAAGTGTTTTTTCCACACTAATACAAGTGCAAAAGTGGTTTCCTGCACCAACACAAGTGCGAAAAGTGGTTTTTCAACACTAACACAAGTGCGAAAAGTGGTTTTTCCACACTAATACAAGTGCGAAAAGTTGTTTTTCCACACTAATGCAAGTGCAAAAGTGGTTTTTCAACACTAACACAAGTGCGAAAAGTGGTTTTTCAACACTAACACAAGTGCGAAAAGTGTTTTTTCCACACTAATACAAGTGCAAAAGTGGTTTGTCAACACTAACACAAGTGCGAAAAGTGGTTTTTCAACACTAACACAAGTGCGAAAAGTGTTTTTTCCACACTAATACAAGTGCAAAAGTGGTTTCGTGCACCAACACAAGTGCGAAAAGTGGTTTTTCAACACTAACACAAGTGCGAAAAGTGTTTTTTCCACACTAATACAAGTGCAAAAGTGGTTTCCTGCACCAACACAAGTGCGAAAAGTGGTTTTTCAACACTAACACAAGTGCGAAAAGTGGTTTTTCAACACTAACACAAGTGCGAAAAGTGGTTTTTCCACACTAATACAAGTGCAAAAGTGGTTTCCTGCACCAACACAAGTGCGAAAAGTGGTTTTTGAACACTAACACAAGTGCGAAAAGTGGTTTTTCAACACTAACACAAGTGCGAAAAGTGTTTTTTCCACACTAATACAAGTGCAAAAGTGGTTTCCTGCACCAACACAAGTGCGAAAAGTGGTTTTTGAACACTAACACAAGTGCGAAAAGTGGTTTTTCGACACTAACACAAGTGCGAAAAGTGTTTTTGCCACACTAATACAAGTGTAAAAGCGGTTTCCTGCACCAACACAGTGCGAAAAGTGGTTTTTCAACACTAACACAAGTGCGAAATGTGGTTTTTCAACACTATCACAAGTGCAAAAAGTGTTTTTTCCACACTAATACAAGTGCGAAAAGTGGTTTTTCAACACAAACACAAGTGCGAAAAGTGTTTTTTCCACACTAATACAAGTGCAAAAGTGGTTTCCTGCACCAACACAAGTGCGAAAAGTGGTTTTTCAACACTAACACAAGTGCGAAAAGTGGTTTTTCAACACTAACACATGCGCGAAAAGTGGTTTTTCCACACTAATACAAGTGCAAAAGCGGTTTCCTGCACCAACACAAGTGCAAAAAGTGGTTTTTCAACACTAACACAAGTGCGAAAAGTGGTTTTTCAACACTATCACAAGTGCAAAAAGTGTTTTTTCCACACTAATACAAGTGCAAAAGTGGTTTCCTGCACCAACACAAGTGCGAAAAGTGGTTTTTCAACACTAACACAAGTGCGAAAAGTGGTTTTTCAACACTAACACAAGTGCGAAAAGTGGTTTTTCAACACTAACACAAGTGCGAAAAGTGGTTTTTCCAAACTAATACAAGTGCAAAAGTGGTTTCCTGCACCAACACAAGTGCGAAAAGTTGCTTTTCAACACTAACACAAGTGCGAAAAGTGGTTTTTCAACACTATCACAAGTGCAAAAAGTGTTTTTTCCACACTAATACAAGTGCAAAAGTGGTTTCCTGCACCAACACAAGTGCGAAAAGTGGTTTTTCAACAATAACACAAGTGCGAAAAGTGGTTTTTCAACACTAACACAACTGTGAAAAGTGGTTTTTCCACACTAATACAAGTACAAAAGTGGTTTCCTGCACCAACACAAGTGCGAAAAGTGGTTTTTCAACAGTAACACAAGTGCGAAAAGTGGTTTTTCAACACTATCACAAGTGCAAAAAGTGTTTTTACCGCACTAATACAAGTGCAAAAGTGGTTTCCTGCACCAACACAAGTGCGAAAAGTGGTTTTTCAACACTAACACAAGTGCGAAAAGTGGTTTTTCAACACTATCACAAGTGCAAAAAGTGTTTTTTCTACACTAATACAAGTGCAAAAGTGGTTTCCTGCACCAACACAAGTGCGAAAAGTGGTTTTTCAACACTAACACAAGTGCGAAAAGTGGTTTTTCAACACTATCACAAGTGCAAAAAGTGTTTTTTCTACACTAATACAAGTGCAAAAGTGGTTTCCTGCACCAACACAAGTGCGAAAAGTGGTTTTTCAACACTAACACAAGTGCGAAAAGTGGTTTTTCAACACTAACACAAGTGCGAAAAGTGGTTTTTCCACACTAACACAAGTGCAAAAGTGGTTTCCTGTACCAACACAAGTGCGAAAAGTGGTTTTTCAACACTAACACAAGTGCGAAAAGTGGTTTTTCAACACTATCACAAGTGCAAAAAGTGTTTTTTCCACACTAATACAAGTGCGAAAAGTGGTTTTTCCACACTAATACAAGTGCAAAAGTGGTTTTTCAACACTAACACAAGTGCGAAAAGTGGTTTTTCAACACTAACACAAGTGCGAAAAGTGTTTTTTCCACACTAATACAAGTGCAAAAGTGGTTTCCTGCACCAACACAAGTGCGAAAAGTGGTTTTTCAACACTAACACAAGTGCGAAAAGTGGTTTTTCAACACTAACACAAGTGCGAAAAGTGGTTTTTCCACACTAATACAAGTGCAAAAGTGGTTTCCTGCACCAACACAAGTGCGAAAAGTGGTTTTTCAACACTAACACAAGTGCGAAAAGTGTTTTTTCCACACTAATACAAGTGCAAAAGTGGTTTCCTGCACCAACACAAGTGCGAAAAGTGGTTTTTGAAAACTAACACAAGTGCGAAAAGTGGTTTTTCAACACTAACACAAGTGCGAAAAGTGTTTTTTCCACACTAATACAAGTGCAAAAGCGGTTTCCTGCACCAATACAAGTGCGAAAAGTGGTTTTTCAACACTAACACAAGTGCGAAATGTGGTTTTTCAACACTATCACAAGTGCAAAAAGTGTTTTTCCACACTAATACAAGTGCGAAAAGTGGTTTTTCAACACAAACAAGTGCGAAAAGTGTTTTTTCCACACTAATACAAGTGCAAAAGTGGTTTCCTGCACCAACACAAGTGCGAAAAGTGGTTTTTCAACAATAACACAAGTGCAAAAAGTGGTTTTTCAACACTAACACATGCGCGAAAAGTGGTTTTTCCACACTAATACAAGTGCAAAAGTTGTTTCCTGCACCAACACAAGTGCGAAAAGTGGTTTTTCAACACTAACACAAGTGCGAAAAGTGGTTTTTCAACACTAACACAAGTGCGAAAAGTGTTTTTTCCACACTAATACAAGTGCAAAAGTGGTTTCCTGCACCAACACAAGTGCGAAAAGTGGTTTTTCAACACTAACACAAGTGCGAAAAGTGGTTTTTCAACATTAACACATGTGCGAAAAGTGGTTTTTCCACACTAATACAAGTGCAAAAGCAGTTTCCTGCACCAACACAAGTGCGAAAAGTGGTTTTTCAACACGAACACAAGTGCGAAATGTGGTTTTTCAACACTATCACAAGTGCAAAAAGTGTTTTTTCCACACTAATACAAGTGCGAAAAGTGGTTTTTCAACACTAACACAAGTGCAAAAAGTGGTTTTTCAACACTAACACAAGTGCGAAAAGTGTTTTTTCCACACTAATACAAGTGCAAAAGTGGTTTCCTGCACCAACACAAGTGCGAAAAGTGGTTTTTCAACACTAACACAAGTGCGAAAAGTGGTTTTTCAACACTCTCACAAGTGCAAAAAGTGTTTTTTCCACACTAATACAAGTGCAAAAGTGGTTTCCTGCACCAACACAAGTGCGAAAAGTGGTTTTTCAACACTAACACAAGTGCGAAAAGTGGTTTTTCAACACTAACACAAGTGCAAAAAGTGGTTTTTCCAAACTAATACAAGTGCAAAAGTGGTTTCCTGCACCAACACAAGTGCGAAAAGTGGTTTTCAACACGAACACAAGTGCGAAAAGTGGTTTTTCAACACTAACACAAGTGCGAAAAGTCGTTTTTCCACACTAATACAAGTGCAAAAGTGGTTTCCTGCACCAACACAAGTGCGAAAAGTGGTTTTTCAACACTAACACAAGTGCGAAAAGTGGTTTTTCAACACGAACACAAGTGCGAAAAGTGGTTTTTCCACACTAATACAAGTGCAAAAGTGGTTTCCTGCACCAACACAAGTGCGAAAAGTAGTTTTTGAACACTAACACAAGTGCGAAAAGTGGTTTTTCAACACTATCACAAGTGCAATGTGTTTTTTCCACACTAATACAAGTGCAAAAGTGGTTTCCTGCACCAACACAAGTGCGAAAAGTGGTTTTTCAACACTAACACAAGTGCGAAAAGTGGTTTTTCAACACTAACACAAGTGCGAAAAGTGGTTTTTTCACACTAATACAAGTGCAAATGTGGTTTCCTGCACCAACACAAGTGCGAAAAGTGGTTTTTCAACACTAACACAAGTGCGAAAAGTGGTTTTTCAACACTATCACAAATGCAAAAAGTGTTTTTTCCGCACTAATACAAGTGCAAAAGTGGTTTCCTGCACCAACACAAGTGCGAAAAGTGGTTTCTCAACACTAACACAAGTGCGAAAGTGTTTTTTCCAAACTAACACAAGTGCGAAAGTGGTTTCCTGCACCAACACAAGTGCGAAATGTGGTTTTTCAACACTAACACAAGTGCGAAAAGTGGTTTTTCAACACTATCACAAGTGCAAAAAGTGTTTTTTCCACACTAATACAAGTGCAAAAGTGGTTTCCTGCACCATCACAAGTGCGAAAAGTGGTTTTTCAACACTAACACAAGTGCGAAAAGTGGTTTTTCAACACTATCACAAGTGCAATAAGTGTTTTTCCACACTAATACAAGTGCAAAAGTGGTTTTCTGCACGAACACAAGTGCGAAAAGTGGTTTTTCAACACTAACACAAGTGCGAAAAGTGGTTTTTCAACACTAACACAAGTGCGAAAAGTGGTTTTTCACACTAATACAAGTGCAAAAGTGGTTTCCTGCACCAACACAAGTGCGAAAAGTGGTTTTTCAACACTAACACAAGTGCGAAAAGTGGTTTTTCAACACTAATACAAGTGCAAAAGTGGTTTCCTGCACCAACACAAGTGCGAAAAGTGGTTTTTCAACACTATCACAAATGCGAAAAGTGGTTTTTCAACACCAACACAAGTGCGAAAAGTGGTTTTTCCACACTAACACAAGTGCAAAAGTTGTTTCCTGCACCAACACAAGTGCGAAAAGTGGTATTTCAACACTAACACAAGTGCGAAAAGTGGTTTTTCAACACTATCACAAGTGCGAAAAGTGTTTTTTCCACACTAATACAAGTGCAAAAGTGGTTTCCTGCACAAACACAAGTGCGAAAAGTGGTTTTTCAACACTAACACAAGTGTGAAAAGTGGTTTCTCAACACTAACACAAGTGCGAAAAGTGGTTTTTCAACACTAACACAAGTGCGAAAAGTGGTTTTTCCACACTAATACAAGTGCAAAAGTGGTTTCCTGCACCAACACAAGTGCGAAAAGTGGTTTTTCAACACTAACACAAGTGCGAAAAGTGGTTTTTCAACACTAACACAAGTGCGAAAAGTGGTTTTTCCACACTAATACAAGTGCAAAAGTGGTTTCCTGCACCAACACAAGTGCGAAAAGTGGTTTTTCAACACTAACACAAGTGCGAAAAGTGGTTTTTCCACACTAATACAAGTGCAAAAGTGGTTTCCTGCATCAACACAACTGCGAAAGGTGGTTTTTCAACACTAACACAAGTGCGAAAAGTGGTTTTTCAACACTAACACAAGTGCGAAAAGTGGTTTTTCCACACTAATACAAGTGCAAAAGCGGTTTCCTGCACCAACACAAGTGCAAAAAGTGGTTTTTCAACACTAACACAAGTGCGAAAAGTGGTTTTTCAACACTATCACAAGTGCAAAAAGTGTTTTTTCCACACTAATACAAGTGCAAAAGTGGTTTCCTGCACCAACACAAGTGCGAAAAGTGGTTTTTCAACACTAACACAAGTGCGAAAAGTGGTTTTTCAACACTAACACAAGTGCGAAAAGTGGTTTTTCAACACTAACACAAGTGCGAAAAGTGGTTTTTCCAAACTAATACAAGTGCAAAAGTGGTTTCCTGCACCAACACAAGTGCGAAAAGTGGTTTTTCAACACTAACACAAGTGCAAAAAGGGGTTTTTCAACACTATCACTAGTGCAAAAAGTGTTTTTTCCACACTAATACAAGTGCAAAAGTGGTTTCCTGCACCAACACAAGCGCGAAAAGTGGTTTTTCAACACTAACACAAGTGCGAAAAGTGGTTTTTCAACACTAACACAACTGCAAAAAGTGGTTTTTCCACACTAATACAAGTGCAAAAGTGGTTTCCTGCACCAACACAAGTGCGAAAAGTGGTTTTTCAACACTAACACAAGTGCGAAAAGTGGTTTTTCAACACTATGACAAGTGCAATAAGTGTTTTTTCCAAACTAATACAAGTGCAAAAGTGGTTTCCTGCACCAACACAAGTGCGAAAAGTGGTTTTTCAACACTAACACAAGTGCGAAAAGTGGTTTTTCCACACTAATACAAGTGCAAAAGTGGTTTCCTGCATCAACACAACTGCGAAAGGTGGTTTTTCAACACTAACACAAGTGCGAAAAGTGGTTTTTCAACACTAACACAAGTGCGAAAAGTGGTTTTTCCACACTAATACAAGTGCAAAAGCGGTTTCCTGCACCAACACAAGTGCAAAAAGTGGTTTTTCAACACTAACACAAGTGCGAAAAGTGGTTTTTCAACACTATCACAAGTGCAAAAAGTGTTTTTTCCACACTAATACAAGTGCAAAAGTGGTTTCCTGCACCAACACAAGTGCGAAAAGTGGTTTTTCAACAATAACACAAGTGCGAAAAGTGGTTTTTCAACACTAACACAAGTGCGAAAAGTGGTTTTTCAACACTAACACAAGTGCGAAAAGTGGTTTTTCCAAACTAATACAAGTGCAAAAGTGGTTTCCTGCACCAACACAAGTGCGAAAAGTGGTTTTTCAACACTAACACAAGTGCAAAAAGGGGTTTTTCAACACTATCACTAGTGCAAAAAGTGTTTTTTCCACACTAATACAAGTGCAAAAGTGGTTTCCTGCACCAACACAAGCGCGAAAAGTGGTTTTTCAACACTAACACAAGTGCGAAAAGTGGTTTTTCAACACTAACACAACTGCAAAAAGTGGTTTTTCCACACTAATACAAGTGCAAAAGTGGTTTCCTGCACCAACACAAGTGCGAAAAGTGGTTTTTCAACACTAACACAAGTGCGAAAAGTGGTTTTTCAACACTATGACAAGTGCAATAAGTGTTTTTTCCAAACTAATACAAGTGCAAAAGTGGTTTCCTGCACCAACACAAGTGCGAAAAGTGGTTTTTCAACACTAACACAAGTGCGAAAAGTGGTTTTTCCACACTAACACAAGTGCAAAAGTGGTTTCCTGCACCAACACAAGTGCGAAAAGTGGTTTTTCAACACTAACACAAGTGCGAAAAGTGGTTTTTCAACACTAACACAAGTGCGAAAAGTGGTTTTTCAACACTAACACAAGTGCGAAAAGTGGTTTTTCCACACTAATACAAGTGCAAAAGTGGTTTCCTGCACCAACACAAGTGCGAAAAGTGGTTTTTCAACACTAACACAAGTGAGAAAAGTGGTTTTTCCACACTAACACAAGTGCGAAAAGTGGTTTTTCCACACTAATACAAGTGCAAAAGTGGTTTCCTGCACCAACACAAGTGCGAAAAGTGGTTTTTCAACACTAACACAAGTGCGAAAAGTGGTTTTTCAACACTAACACAAGTGCGAAAAGTGGTTTTGCCACACTAACACAAGTGCAAAAAGTGGTTTTTCCACACTAATACAAGTGCAAAAGTGGTTTCCTGCACCAACACAAGTGCGAAAAGTGGTTTTTCAACACTAACACAAGTGCGAAAAGTGGTTTTCAACACTAACACAAGTGCGAAAAGTGGTTTTTCAACACTAACACAAGTGCGAAAAGTGGTTTTTCCACACTAATACAAGTGCAAAAGCGGTTTCCTGCACCAACACAAGTGCGAAAAGTGGTTTTTCAACACTAACACAAGTGCGAAAAGGGGTTTTTCAACACTATCACAAGTGCAAAAAGTGTTTTTTCCACACTAATACAAGTGCAAAAGTGGTTACCTGCACCAACACAAGTGCGAAAAGTGGTTTTTCAACACTAACACAAGTGCGAAAAGTGGTTTTTCAACACTAACACAACTGCGAAAAGTGGTTTTTCCACACTAATACAAGTGCAAAAGTGGTTTTCTGCACCAACACAAGTGCGAAAAGTGGTTTTTCAACACTAACACAAGTGCGAAAAGTGGTTTCTCAACACTAACACAAGTGCGAAAAGTGTTTTTTCCAAACTAATACAAGTGCAAAAGTGGTTTCCTGCACCAACACAAGTGCGAAACGTGGTTTTTCAACACTAACACAAGTGCGAAAAGTGGTTTTTCAACACTAACCCAAGTGCGAAAAGTGGTTTTTCCACACTAATACAAGTGCAAAAGTGGTTTCCTGCACCAACACAAGTGCGAAATGTGGTTTTTCAACACTATCACAAGTGCAAAAAGTGTTTTTTCCACACTAATACAAGTGCAAAAGTGGTTTCCTGCACCATCACAAGTGCGAAAAGTGGTTTTTCAACACTAACACAAGTGCGAAAAGTGGTTTTTCACACTAATACAAGTGCAAAAGTGGTTTCCTGCACCAACACAAGTGCGAAAAGTGGTTTTTCAACACTAACACAAGTGCGAAAAGTGGTTTTTCAACACTATCACAAGTGCAAAAAGTGTTTTTTCTACACTAATACAAGTGCAAAAGTGGTTTCCTGCACCAACACAAGTGCGAAAAGTGGTTTTTCAACACTAACACAAGTGCGAAAAGTGGTTTTTCAACACTAACACAAGTGCGAAAAGTGGTTTTTCCACACTAACACAAGTGCAAAAGTGGTTTCCTGCACCAACACAAGTGCGAAAAGTGGTTTTTCAACACTAACACAAGTGCGAAAAGTGGTTTTTCAACACTATCACAAGTGCAAAAAGTGTTTTTTCCACACTAATACAAGTGCGAAAAGTGGTTTTTCCACACTAATACAAGTGCAAAAGTGGTTTTTCAACACTAACACAAGTGCGAAAAGTGGTTTTTCAACACTAACACAAGTGCGAAAAGTGTTTTTTCCACACTAATACAAGTGCAAAAGTGGTTTCCTGCACCAACACAAGTGCGAAAAGTGGTTTTTCAACACTAACACAAGTGCGAAAAGTGGTTTTTCAACACTAACACAAGTGCGAAAAGTGGTTTTTCCACACTAATACAAGTGCAAAAGTGGTTTCCTGCACCAACACAAGTGCGAAAAGTGGTTTTTCAACACTAACACAAGTGCGAAAAGTGTTTTTTCCACACTAATACAAGTGCAAAAGTGGTTTCCTGCACCAACACAAGTGCGAAAAGTGGTTTTTGAACACTAACACAAGTGCGAAAAGTGTTTTTTCAACACTAACACAAGTGCGAAAAGTGTTTTTTCCACACTAATAAAAGTGCAAAAGCGGTTTCCTGCACCAACACAAGTGCGAAAAGTGGTTTTTCAACACTAACACAAGTGCGAAATGTGGTTTTTCAACACTATCACAAGTGCAAAAAGTGTTTTTCCACACTAATACAAGTGCGAAAAGTGGTTTTTCAACACAAACAAGTGCGAAAAGTGTTTTTTCCACACTAATACAAGTGCAAAAGTGGTTTCCTGCACCAACACAAGTGCGAAAAGTGGTTTTTCAACAATAACACAAGTGCAAAAAGTGGTTTTTCAACACTAACACATGCGCAAAAAGTGGTTTTTCCACACTAATACAAGTGCAAAAGTTGTTTCCTGCACCAACACAAGTGCGAAAAGTGGTTTTTCAACACTAACACAAGTGCGAAAAGTGGTTTTTCAACACTAACACAAGTGCGAAAAGTGTTTTTTCCACACTAATACAAGTGCAAAAGTGGTTTCCTGCACCAACACAAGTGCGAAAAGTGGTTTTTCAACACTAACACAAGTGCGAAAAGTGGTTTTTCAACACTAACACAAGTGCGAAAAGTGGTTTTTCCACACTAATACAAGTGCAAAAGTGGTTTCCTGCACCAACACAAGTGCGAAAAGTGGTTTTTCAACACTAACACAAGTGCGAAAAGTGGTTTTTCAACACTATCACAAGTGCAAAAAGAGTTTTTTCCGCACTAATACATGTGCAAAAGTGGTTTCCTGCACCAACACAAGTGCGAAAAGTGGTTTTTCAACACTAACACAAGTGTGAAAAGTGGTTTTTCAACACTATCACAAGTGCAAAAAGTGTTTTTTCTACACTAATACAAGTGCAAAAGTGGTTTCCTGCACCAACACAAGTGCGAAAAGTGGTTTTTCAACACTAACACAAGTGCGAAAAGTGGTTTTTCAACACTAACACAAGTGCGAAAAGTGGTTTTTCCACACTAACACAAGTGCAAAAGTGGTTTCCTGCACCAACACAAGTGCGAAAAGTGGTTTTTCAACACTAACACAAGTGCGAAAAGTGGTTTTTCAACACTAACACAAGTGCGAAAAGTGGTTTTTCAACACTAACACAAGTGCGAAAAGTGTTTTTTCCACACTAATACAAGTGCAAAAGTGGTTTCCTGCACCAACACAAGTGCGAAAAGTGGTTTTTCAACACTAACACAAGTGCGAAAAGTGGTTTTTCCACACTAATACAAGTGCGAAAAGTTGTTTTTCCACACTAATGCAAGTGCAAAAGTGGTTTTTCAACACTAACACAAGTGCGAAAAGTGGTTTTTCAACACTAACACAAGTGCGAAAAGTGTTTTTTCCACACTAATACAAGTGCAAAAGTGGTTTGTCAACACTAACACAAGTGCGAAAAGTGGTTTTTCAACACTAACACAAGTGCGAAAAGTGTTTTTTCCACACTAATACAAGTGCAAAAGTGGTTTCGTGCACCAACACAAGTGCGAAAAGTGGTTTTTCAACACTAACACAAGTGCGAAAAGTGTTTTTTCCACACTAATACAAGTGCAAAAGTGGTTTCCTGCACCAACACAAGTGCGAAAAGTGGTTTTTCAACACTAACACAAGTGCGAAAAGTGGTTTTTCAACACTAACACAAGTGCGAAAAGTGGTTTTTCCACACTAATACAAGTGCAAAAGTGGTTTCCTGCACCAACACAAGTGCGAAAAGTGGTTTTTGAACACTAACACAAGTGCGAAAAGTGGTTTTTCAACACTAACACAAGTGCGAAAAGTGTTTTTTCCACACTAATACAAGTGCAAAAGTGGTTTCCTGCACCAACACAAGTGCGAAAAGTGGTTTTTGAACACTAACACAAGTGCGAAAAGTGGTTTTTCGACACTAACACAAGTGCGAAAAGTGTTTTTGCCACACTAATACAAGTGTAAAAGCGGTTTCCTGCACCAACACAGTGCGAAAAGTGGTTTTTCAACACTAACACAAGTGCGAAATGTGGTTTTTCAACACTATCACAAGTGCAAAAAGTGTTTTTTCCACACTAATACAAGTGCGAAAAGTGGTTTTTCAACACAAACACAAGTGCGAAAAGTGTTTTTTCCACACTAATACAAGTGCAAAAGTGGTTTCCTGCACCAACACAAGTGCGAAAAGTGGTTTTTCAACACTAACACAAGTGCGAAAAGTGGTTTTTCAACACTAACACATGCGCGAAAAGTGGTTTTTCCACACTAATACAAGTGCAAAAGCGGTTTCCTGCACCAACACAAGTGCAAAAAGTGGTTTTTCAACACTAACACAAGTGCGAAAAGTGGTTTTTCAACACTATCACAAGTGCAAAAAGTGTTTTTTCCACACTAATACAAGTGCAAAAGTGGTTTCCTGCACCAACACAAGTGCGAAAAGTGGTTTTTCAACACTAACACAAGTGCGAAAAGTGGTTTTTCAACACTAACACAAGTGCGAAAAGTGGTTTTTCAACACTAACACAAGTGCGAAAAGTGGTTTTTCCAAACTAATACAAGTGCAAAAGTGGTTTCCTGCACCAACACAAGTGCGAAAAGTTGCTTTTCAACACTAACACAAGTGCGAAAAGTGGTTTTTCAACACTATCACAAGTGCAAAAAGTGTTTTTTCCACACTAATACAAGTGCAAAAGTGGTTTCCTGCACCAACACAAGTGCGAAAAGTGGTTTTTCAACAATAACACAAGTGCGAAAAGTGGTTTTTCAACACTAACACAACTGTGAAAAGTGGTTTTTCCACACTAATACAAGTACAAAAGTGGTTTCCTGCACCAACACAAGTGCGAAAAGTGGTTTTTCAACAGTAACACAAGTGCGAAAAGTGGTTTTTCAACACTATCACAAGTGCAAAAAGTGTTTTTACCGCACTAATACAAGTGCAAAAGTGGTTTCCTGCACCAACACAAGTGCGAAAAGTGGTTTTTCAACACTAACACAAGTGCGAAAAGTGGTTTTTCAACACTATCACAAGTGCAAAAAGTGTTTTTTCTACACTAATACAAGTGCAAAAGTGGTTTCCTGCACCAACACAAGTGCGAAAAGTGGTTTTTCAACACTAACACAAGTGCGAAAAGTGGTTTTTCAACACTATCACAAGTGCAAAAAGTGTTTTTTCTACACTAATACAAGTGCAAAAGTGGTTTCCTGCACCAACACAAGTGCGAAAAGTGGTTTTTCAACACTAACACAAGTGCGAAAAGTGGTTTTTCAACACTAACACAAGTGCGAAAAGTGGTTTTTCCACACTAACACAAGTGCAAAAGTGGTTTCCTGCACCAACACAAGTGCGAAAAGTGGTTTTTCAACACTAACACAAGTGCGAAAAGTGGTTTTTCAACACTATCACAAGTGCAAAAAGTGTTTTTTCCACACTAATACAAGTGCGAAAAGTGGTTTTTCCACACTAATACAAGTGCAAAAGTGGTTTTTCAACACTAACACAAGTGCGAAAAGTGGTTTTTCAACACTAACACAAGTGCGAAAAGTGTTTTTTCCACACTAATACAAGTGCAAAAGTGGTTTCCTGCACCAACACAAGTGCGAAAAGTGGTTTTTCAACACTAACACAAGTGCGAAAAGTGGTTTTTCAACACTAACACAAGTGCGAAAAGTGGTTTTTCCACACTAATACAAGTGCAAAAGTGGTTTCCTGCACCAACACAAGTGCGAAAAGTGGTTTTTCAACACTAACACAAGTGCGAAAAGTGTTTTTTCCACACTAATACAAGTGCAAAAGTGGTTTCCTGCACCAACACAAGTGCGAAAAGTGGTTTTTGAAAACTAACACAAGTGCGAAAAGTGGTTTTTCAACACTAACACAAGTGCGAAAAGTGGTTTTTCCACACTAATACAAGTGCAAAAGTGGTTTCCTGCACCAACACAAGTGCGAAAAGTGGTTTTTCAACACTAACACAAGTGCGAAAAGTGGTTTTTCAACACTATCACAAGTGCAAAAAGAGTTTTTTTCCGCACTAATACATGTGCAAAAGTGGTTTCCTGCACCAACACAAGTGCGAAAAGTGGTTTTTCAACACTAACACAAGTGTGAAAAGTGGTTTTTCAACACTATCACAAGTGCAAAAAGTGTTTTTTCTACACTAATACAAGTGCAAAAGTGGTTTCCTGCACCAACACAAGTGCGAAAAGTGGTTTTTCAACACTAACACAAGTGCGAAAAGTGGTTTTTCAACACTAACACAAGTGCGAAAAGTGGTTTTTCCACACTAACACAAGTGCAAAAGTGGTTTCCTGCACCAACACAAGTGCGAAAAGTGGTTTTTCAACACTAACACAAGTGCGAAAAGTGGTTTTTCAACACTAACACAAGTGCGAAAAGTGGTTTTTCAACACTAACACAAGTGCGAAAAGTGTTTTTTCCACACTAATACAAGTGCAAAAGTGGTTTCCTGCACCAACACAAGTGCGAAAAGTGGTTTTTCAACACTAACACAAGTGCGAAAAGTGGTTTTTCCACACTAATACAAGTGCGAAAAGTTGTTTTTCCACACTAATGCAAGTGCAAAAGTGGTTTTTCAACACTAACACAAGTGCGAAAAGTGGTTTTTCAACACTAACACAAGTGCGAAAAGTGTTTTTTCCACACTAATACAAGTGCAAAAGTGGTTTGTCAACACTAACACAAGTGCGAAAAGTGGTTTTTCAACACTAACACAAGTGCGAAAAGTGTTTTTTCCACACTAATACAAGTGCAAAAGTGGTTTCGTGCACCAACACAAGTGCGAAAAGTGGTTTTTCAACACTAACACAAGTGCGAAAAGTGTTTTTTCCACACTAATACAAGTGCAAAAGTGGTTTCCTGCACCAACACAAGTGCGAAAAGTGGTTTTTCAACACTAACACAAGTGCGAAAAGTGGTTTTTCAACACTAACACAAGTGCGAAAAGTGGTTTTTCCACACTAATACAAGTGCAAAAGTGGTTTCCTGCACCAACACAAGTGCGAAAAGTGGTTTTTGAACACTAACACAAGTGCGAAAAGTGGTTTTTCAACACTAACACAAGTGCGAAAAGTGTTTTTTCCACACTAATACAAGTGCAAAAGTGGTTTCCTGCACCAACACAAGTGCGAAAAGTGGTTTTTGAACACTAACACAAGTGCGAAAAGTGGTTTTTCGACACTAACACAAGTGCGAAAAGTGTTTTTGCCACACTAATACAAGTGTAAAAGCGGTTTCCTGCACCAACACAGTGCGAAAAGTGGTTTTTCAACACTAACACAAGTGCGAAATGTGGTTTTTCAACACTATCACAAGTGCAAAAAGTGTTTTTTCCACACTAATACAAGTGCGAAAAGTGGTTTTTCAACACAAACACAAGTGCGAAAAGTGTTTTTTCCACACTAATACAAGTGCAAAAGTGGTTTCCTGCACCAACACAAGTGCGAAAAGTGGTTTTTCAACACTAACACAAGTGCGAAAAGTGGTTTTTCAACACTAACACAAGTGCGAAAAGTGTTTTTTCCACACTAATACAAGTGCAAAAGTGGTTTCCTGCACCAACACAAGTGCGAAAAGTGGTTTTTCAACACTAACACAAGTGCGAAAAGTGGTTTTTCAACACTAACACAAGTGCGAAAAGTGGTTTTTCCACACTAATACAAGTGCAAAAGTGGTTTCCTGCACCAACACAAGTGCGAAAAGTGGTTTTTCAACACTAACACAAGTGCGAAAAGTGTTTTTTCCACACTAATACAAGTGCAAAAGTGGTTTCCTGCACCAACACAAGTGCGAAAAGTGGTTTTTGAAAACTAACACAAGTGCGAAAAGTGGTTTTTCAACACTAACACAAGTGCGAAAAGTGGTTTTTCCACACTAATACAAGTGCGAAATGTGGTTTTTCAACACTATCACAAGTGCAAAAAGTGTTTTTTCCACACTAATACAAGTGCGAAAAGTGGTTTTTCAACACAAACACAAGTGCGAAAAGTGTTTTTTCCACACTAATACAAGTGCAAAAGTGGTTTCCTGCACCAACACAAGTGCGAAAAGTGGTTTTTCAACACTAACACAAGTGCGAAAAGTGGTTTTTCAACACTAACACAAGTGCGAAAAGTGTTTTTTCCACACTAATACAAGTGCAAAAGTGGTTTCCTGCACCAACACAAGTGCGAAAAGTGGTTTTTCAACACTAACACAAGTGCGAAAAGTGGTTTTTCAACACTAACACAAGTGCGAAAAGTGGTTTTTCCACACTAATACAAGTGCAAAAGTGGTTTCCTGCACCAACACAAGTGCGAAAAGTGGTTTTTCAACACTAACACAAGTGCGAAAAGTGTTTTTTCCACACTAATACAAGTGCAAAAGTGGTTTCCTGCACCAACACAAGTGCGAAAAGTGGTTTTTGAAAACTAACACAAGTGCGAAAAGTGGTTTTTCAACACTAACACAAGTGCGAAAAGTGGTTTTTCCACACTAATACAAGTGCAAAAGTGGTTTCCTGCACCAACACAAGTGCGAAAAGTGGTTTTTCAACACTAACACAAGTGCGAAAAGTGGTTTTTCAACACTATCACAAGTGCAAAAAGAGTTTTTTCCGCACTAATACATGTGCAAAAGTGGTTTCCTGCACCAACACAAGTGCGAAAAGTGGTTTTTCAACACTAACACAAGTGTGAAAAGTGGTTTTTCAACACTATCACAAGTGCAAAAAGTGTTTTTTCTACACTAATACAAGTGCAAAAGTGGTTTCCTGCACCAACACAAGTGCGAAAAGTGGTTTTTCAACACTAACACAAGTGCGAAAAGTGGTTTTTCAACACTAACACAAGTGCGAAAAGTGGTTTTTCCACACTAACACAAGTGCAAAAGTGGTTTCCTGCACCAACACAAGTGCGAAAAGTGGTTTTTCAACACTAACACAAGTGCGAAAAGTGGTTTTTCAACACTAACACAAGTGCGAAAAGTGGTTTTTCAACACTAACACAAGTGCGAAAAGTGTTTTTTCCACACTAATACAAGTGCAAAAGTGGTTTCCTGCACCAACACAAGTGCGAAAAGTGGTTTTTCAACACTAACACAAGTGCGAAAAGTGGTTTTTCCACACTAATACAAGTGCGAAAAGTTGTTTTTCCACACTAATGCAAGTGCAAAAGTGGTTTTTCAACACTAACACAAGTGCGAAAAGTGGTTTTTCAACACTAACACAAGTGCGAAAAGTGTTTTTTCCACACTAATACAAGTGCAAAAGTGGTTTGTCAACACTAACACAAGTGCGAAAAGTGGTTTTTCAACACTAACACAAGTGCGAAAAGTGTTTTTTCCACACTAATACAAGTGCAAAAGTGGTTTCGTGCACCAACACAAGTGCGAAAAGTGGTTTTTCAACACTAACACAAGTGCGAAAAGTGTTTTTTCCACACTAATACAAGTGCAAAAGTGGTTTCCTGCACCAACACAAGTGCGAAAAGTGGTTTTTCAACACTAACACAAGTGCGAAAAGTGGTTTTTCAACACTAACACAAGTGCGAAAAGTGGTTTTTCCACACTAATACAAGTGCAAAAGTGGTTTCCTGCACCAACACAAGTGCGAAAAGTGGTTTTTGAACACTAACACAAGTGCGAAAAGTGGTTTTTCAACACTAACACAAGTGCGAAAAGTGTTTTTTCCACACTAATACAAGTGCAAAAGTGGTTTCCTGCACCAACACAAGTGCGAAAAGTGGTTTTTGAACACTAACACAAGTGCGAAAAGTGGTTTTTCGACACTAACACAAGTGCGAAAAGTGTTTTTGCCACACTAATACAAGTGTAAAAGCGGTTTCCTGCACCAACACAGTGCGAAAAGTGGTTTTTCAACACTAACACAAGTGCGAAATGTGGTTTTTCAACACTATCACAAGTGCAAAAAGTGTTTTTTCCACACTAATACAAGTGCGAAAAGTGGTTTTTCAACACAAACACAAGTGCGAAAAGTGTTTTTTCCACACTAATACAAGTGCAAAAGTGGTTTCCTGCACCAACACAAGTGCGAAAAGTGGTTTTTCAACACTAACACAAGTGCGAAAAGTGGTTTTTCAACACTAACACAAGTGCGAAAAGTGTTTTTTCCACACTAATACAAGTGCAAAAGTGGTTTCCTGCACCAACACAAGTGCGAAAAGTGGTTTTTGAACACTAACACAAGTGCGAAAAGTGGTTTTTCGACACTAACACAAGTGCGAAAAGTGTTTTTGCCACACTAATACAAGTGTAAAAGCGGTTTCCTGCACCAACACAGTGCGAAAAGTGGTTTTTCAACACTAACACAAGTGCGAAATGTGGTTTTTCAACACTATCACAAGTGCAAAAAGTGTTTTTTCCACACTAATACAAGTGCGAAAAGTGGTTTTTCAACACAAACACAAGTGCGAAAAGTGTTTTTTCCACACTAATACAAGTGCAAAAGTGGTTTCCTGCACCAACACAAGTGCGAAAAGTGGTTTTTCAACACTAACACAAGTGCGAAAAGTGGTTTTTCAACACTAACACATGCGCGAAAAGTGGTTTTTCCACACTAATACAAGTGCAAAAGCGGTTTCCTGCACCAACACAAGTGCAAAAAGTGGTTTTTCAACACTAACACAAGTGCGAAAAGTGGTTTTTCAACACTATCACAAGTGCAAAAAGTGTTTTTTCCACACTAATACAAGTGCAAAAGTGGTTTCCTGCACCAACACAAGTGCGAAAAGTGGTTTTTCAACACTAACACAAGTGCGAAAAGTGGTTTTTCAACACTAACACAAGTGCGAAAAGTGGTTTTTCAACACTAACACAAGTGCGAAAAGTGGTTTTTCCAAACTAATACAAGTGCAAAAGTGGTTTCCTGCACCAACACAAGTGCGAAAAGTTGCTTTTCAACACTAACACAAGTGCGAAAAGTGGTTTTTCAACACTATCACAAGTGCAAAAAGTGTTTTTTCCACACTAATACAAGTGCAAAAGTGGTTTCCTGCACCAACACAAGTGCGAAAAGTGGTTTTTCAACAATAACACAAGTGCGAAAAGTGGTTTTTCAACACTAACACAACTGTGAAAAGTGGTTTTTCCACACTAATACAAGTACAAAAGTGGTTTCCTGCACCAACACAAGTGCGAAAAGTGGTTTTTCAACAGTAACACAAGTGCGAAAAGTGGTTTTTCAACACTATCACAAGTGCAAAAAGTGTTTTTACCGCACTAATACAAGTGCAAAAGTGGTTTCCTGCACCAACACAAGTGCGAAAAGTGGTTTTTCAACACTAACACAAGTGCGAAAAGTGGTTTTTCAACACTATCACAAGTGCAAAAAGTGTTTTTTCTACACTAATACAAGTGCAAAAGTGGTTTCCTGCACCAACACAAGTGCGAAAAGTGGTTTTTCAACACTAACACAAGTGCGAAAAGTGGTTTTTCAACACTATCACAAGTGCAAAAAGTGTTTTTTCTACACTAATACAAGTGCAAAAGTGGTTTCCTGCACCAACACAAGTGCGAAAAGTGGTTTTTCAACACTAACACAAGTGCGAAAAGTGGTTTTTCAACACTAACACAAGTGCGAAAAGTGGTTTTTCCACACTAACACAAGTGCAAAAGTGGTTTCCTGCACCAACACAAGTGCGAAAAGTGGTTTTTCAACACTAACACAAGTGCGAAAAGTGGTTTTTCAACACTATCACAAGTGCAAAAAGTGTTTTTTCCACACTAATACAAGTGCGAAAAGTGGTTTTTCCACACTAATACAAGTGCAAAAGTGGTTTTTCAACACTAACACAAGTGCGAAAAGTGGTTTTTCAACACTAACACAAGTGCGAAAAGTGTTTTTTCCACACTAATACAAGTGCAAAAGTGGTTTCCTGCACCAACACAAGTGCGAAAAGTGGTTTTTCAACACTAACACAAGTGCGAAAAGTGGTTTTTCAACACTAACACAAGTGCGAAAAGTGGTTTTTCCACACTAATACAAGTGCAAAAGTGGTTTCCTGCACCAACACAAGTGCGAAAAGTGGTTTTTCAACACTAACACAAGTGCGAAAAGTGTTTTTTCCACACTAATACAAGTGCAAAAGTGGTTTCCTGCACCAACACAAGTGCGAAAAGTGGTTTTTGAAAACTAACACAAGTGCGAAAAGTGGTTTTTCAACACTAACACAAGTGCGAAAAGTGGTTTTTCCACACTAATACAAGTGCAAAAGTGGTTTCCTGCACCAACACAAGTGCGAAAAGTGGTTTTTCAACACTAACACAAGTGCGAAAAGTGGTTTTTCAACACTATCACAAGTGCAAAAAGAGTTTTTTCCGCACTAATACATGTGCAAAAGTGGTTTCCTGCACCAACACAAGTGCGAAAAGTGGTTTTTCAACACTAACACAAGTGTGAAAAGTGGTTTTTCAACACTATCACAAGTGCAAAAAGTGTTTTTTCTACACTAATACAAGTGCAAAAGTGGTTTCCTGCACCAACACAAGTGCGAAAAGTGGTTTTTCAACACTAACACAAGTGCGAAAAGTGGTTTTTCAACACTAACACAAGTGCGAAAAGTGGTTTTTCCACACTAACACAAGTGCAAAAGTGGTTTCCTGCACCAACACAAGTGCGAAAAGTGGTTTTTCAACACTAACACAAGTGCGAAAAGTGGTTTTTCAACACTAACACAAGTGCGAAAAGTGGTTTTTCAACACTAACACAAGTGCGAAAAGTGTTTTTTCCACACTAATACAAGTGCAAAAGTGGTTTCCTGCACCAACACAAGTGCGAAAAGTGGTTTTTCAACACTAACACAAGTGCGAAAAGTGGTTTTTCCACACTAATACAAGTGCGAAAAGTTGTTTTTCCACACTAATGCAAGTGCAAAAGTGGTTTTTCAACACTAACACAAGTGCGAAAAGTGGTTTTTCAACACTAACACAAGTGCGAAAAGTGTTTTTTCCACACTAATACAAGTGCAAAAGTGGTTTGTCAACACTAACACAAGTGCGAAAAGTGGTTTTTCAACACTAACACAAGTGCGAAAAGTGTTTTTTCCACACTAATACAAGTGCAAAAGTGGTTTCGTGCACCAACACAAGTGCGAAAAGTGGTTTTTCAACACTAACACAAGTGCGAAAAGTGTTTTTTCCACACTAATACAAGTGCAAAAGTGGTTTCCTGCACCAACACAAGTGCGAAAAGTGGTTTTTCAACACTAACACAAGTGCGAAAAGTGGTTTTTCAACACTAACACAAGTGCGAAAAGTGGTTTTTCCACACTAATACAAGTGCAAAAGTGGTTTCCTGCACCAACACAAGTGCGAAAAGTGGTTTTTGAACACTAACACAAGTGCGAAAAGTGGTTTTTCAACACTAACACAAGTGCGAAAAGTGTTTTTTCCACACTAATACAAGTGCAAAAGTGGTTTCCTGCACCAACACAAGTGCGAAAAGTGGTTTTTGAACACTAACACAAGTGCGAAAAGTGGTTTTTCGACACTAACACAAGTGCGAAAAGTGTTTTTGCCACACTAATACAAGTGTAAAAGCGGTTTCCTGCACCAACACAGTGCGAAAAGTGGTTTTTCAACACTAACACAAGTGCGAAATGTGGTTTTTCAACACTATCACAAGTGCAAAAAGTGTTTTTTCCACACTAATACAAGTGCGAAAAGTGGTTTTTCAACACAAACACAAGTGCGAAAAGTGTTTTTTCCACACTAATACAAGTGCAAAAGTGGTTTCCTGCACCAACACAAGTGCGAAAAGTGGTTTTTCAACACTAACACAAGTGCGAAAAGTGGTTTTTCAACACTAACACATGCGCGAAAAGTGGTTTTTCCACACTAATACAAGTGCAAAAGCGGTTTCCTGCACCAACACAAGTGCAAAAAGTGGTTTTTCAACACTAACACAAGTGCGAAAAGTGGTTTTTCAACACTATCACAAGTGCAAAAAGTGTTTTTTCCACACTAATACAAGTGCAAAAGTGGTTTCCTGCACCAACACAAGTGCGAAAAGTGGTTTTTCAACACTAACACAAGTGCGAAAAGTGGTTTTTCAACACTAACACAAGTGCGAAAAGTGGTTTTTCAACACTAACACAAGTGCGAAAAGTGGTTTTTCCAAACTAATACAAGTGCAAAAGTGGTTTCCTGCACCAACACAAGTGCGAAAAGTTGCTTTTCAACACTAACACAAGTGCGAAAAGTGGTTTTTCAACACTATCACAAGTGCAAAAAGTGTTTTTTCCACACTAATACAAGTGCAAAAGTGGTTTCCTGCACCAACACAAGTGCGAAAAGTGGTTTTTCAACAATAACACAAGTGCGAAAAGTGGTTTTTCAACACTAACACAACTGTGAAAAGTGGTTTTTCCACACTAATACAAGTACAAAAGTGGTTTCCTGCACCAACACAAGTGCGAAAAGTGGTTTTTCAACAGTAACACAAGTGCGAAAAGTGGTTTTTCAACACTATCACAAGTGCAAAAAGTGTTTTTACCGCACTAATACAAGTGCAAAAGTGGTTTCCTGCACCAACACAAGTGCGAAAAGTGGTTTTTCAACACTAACACAAGTGCGAAAAGTGGTTTTTCAACACTATCACAAGTGCAAAAAGTGTTTTTTCTACACTAATACAAGTGCAAAAGTGGTTTCCTGCACCAACACAAGTGCGAAAAGTGGTTTTTCAACACTAACACAAGTGCGAAAAGTGGTTTTTCAACACTATCACAAGTGCAAAAAGTGTTTTTTCTACACTAATACAAGTGCAAAAGTGGTTTCCTGCACCAACACAAGTGCGAAAAGTGGTTTTTCAACACTAACACAAGTGCGAAAAGTGGTTTTTCAACACTAACACAAGTGCGAAAAGTGGTTTTTCCACACTAACACAAGTGCAAAAGTGGTTTCCTGCACCAACACAAGTGCGAAAAGTGGTTTTTCAACACTAACACAAGTGCGAAAAGTGGTTTTTCAACACTATCACAAGTGCAAAAAGTGTTTTTTCCACACTAATACAAGTGCGAAAAGTGGTTTTTCCACACTAATACAAGTGCAAAAGTGGTTTTTCAACACTAACACAAGTGCGAAAAGTGGTTTTTCAACACTAACACAAGTGCGAAAAGTGTTTTTTCCACACTAATACAAGTGCAAAAGTGGTTTCCTGCACCAACACAAGTGCGAAAAGTGGTTTTTCAACACTAACACAAGTGCGAAAAGTGGTTTTTCAACACTAACACAAGTGCGAAAAGTGGTTTTTCCACACTAATACAAGTGCAAAAGTGGTTTCCTGCACCAACACAAGTGCGAAAAGTGGTTTTTCAACACTAACACAAGTGCGAAAAGTGTTTTTTCCACACTAATACAAGTGCAAAAGTGGTTTCCTGCACCAACACAAGTGCGAAAAGTGGTTTTTGAAAACTAACACAAGTGCGAAAAGTGGTTTTTCAACACTAACACAAGTGCGAAAAGTGTTTTTTCCACACTAATACAAGTGCAAAAGCGGTTTCCTGCACCAATACAAGTGCGAAAAGTGGTTTTTCAACACTAACACAAGTGCGAAATGTGGTTTTTCAACACTATCACAAGTGCAAAAAGTGTTTTTCCACACTAATACAAGTGCGAAAAGTGGTTTTTCAACACAAACAAGTGCGAAAAGTGTTTTTTCCACACTAATACAAGTGCAAAAGTGGTTTCCTGCACCAACACAAGTGCGAAAAGTGGTTTTTCAACAATAACACAAGTGCAAAAAGTGGTTTTTCAACACTAACACATGCGCGAAAAGTGGTTTTTCCACACTAATACAAGTGCAAAAGTTGTTTCCTGCACCAACACAAGTGCGAAAAGTGGTTTTTCAACACTAACACAAGTGCGAAAAGTGGTTTTTCAACACTAACACAAGTGCGAAAAGTGTTTTTTCCACACTAATACAAGTGCAAAAGTGGTTTCCTGCACCAACACAAGTGCGAAAAGTGGTTTTTCAACACTAACACAAGTGCGAAAAGTGGTTTTTCAACATTAACACATGTGCGAAAAGTGGTTTTTCCACACTAATACAAGTGCAAAAGCAGTTTCCTGCACCAACACAAGTGCGAAAAGTGGTTTTTCAACACGAACACAAGTGCGAAATGTGGTTTTTCAACACTATCACAAGTGCAAAAAGTGTTTTTTCCACACTAATACAAGTGCGAAAAGTGGTTTTTCAACACTAACACAAGTGCAAAAAGTGGTTTTTCAACACTAACACAAGTGCGAAAAGTGTTTTTTCCACACTAATACAAGTGCAAAAGTGGTTTCCTGCACCAACACAAGTGCGAAAAGTGGTTTTTCAACACTAACACAAGTGCGAAAAGTGGTTTTTCAACACTCTCACAAGTGCAAAAAGTGTTTTTTCCACACTAATACAAGTGCAAAAGTGGTTTCCTGCACCAACACAAGTGCGAAAAGTGGTTTTTCAACACTAACACAAGTGCGAAAAGTGGTTTTTCAACACTAACACAAGTGCAAAAAGTGGTTTTTCCAAACTAATACAAGTGCAAAAGTGGTTTCCTGCACCAACACAAGTGCGAAAAGTGGTTTTCAACACGAACACAAGTGCGAAAAGTGGTTTTTCAACACTAACACAAGTGCGAAAAGTCGTTTTTCCACACTAATACAAGTGCAAAAGTGGTTTCCTGCACCAACACAAGTGCGAAAAGTGGTTTTTCAACACTAACACAAGTGCGAAAAGTGGTTTTTCAACACGAACACAAGTGCGAAAAGTGGTTTTTCCACACTAATACAAGTGCAAAAGTGGTTTCCTGCACCAACACAAGTGCGAAAAGTAGTTTTTGAACACTAACACAAGTGCGAAAAGTGGTTTTTCAACACTATCACAAGTGCAATGTGTTTTTTCCACACTAATACAAGTGCAAAAGTGGTTTCCTGCACCAACACAAGTGCGAAAAGTGGTTTTTCAACACTAACACAAGTGCGAAAAGTGGTTTTTCAACACTAACACAAGTGCGAAAAGTGGTTTTTTCACACTAATACAAGTGCAAATGTGGTTTCCTGCACCAACACAAGTGCGAAAAGTGGTTTTTCAACACTAACACAAGTGCGAAAAGTGGTTTTTCAACACTATCACAAATGCAAAAAGTGTTTTTTCCGCACTAATACAAGTGCAAAAGTGGTTTCCTGCACCAACACAAGTGCGAAAAGTGGTTTCTCAACACTAACACAAGTGCGAAAGTGTTTTTTCCAAACTAACACAAGTGCGAAAGTGGTTTCCTGCACCAACACAAGTGCGAAATGTGGTTTTTCAACACTAACACAAGTGCGAAAAGTGGTTTTTCAACACTATCACAAGTGCAAAAAGTGTTTTTTCCACACTAATACAAGTGCAAAAGTGGTTTCCTGCACCATCACAAGTGCGAAAAGTGGTTTTTCAACACTAACACAAGTGCGAAAAGTGGTTTTTCAACACTATCACAAGTGCAATAAGTGTTTTTCCACACTAATACAAGTGCAAAAGTGGTTTTCTGCACGAACACAAGTGCGAAAAGTGGTTTTTCAACACTAACACAAGTGCGAAAAGTGGTTTTTCAACACTAACACAAGTGCGAAAAGTGGTTTTTCACACTAATACAAGTGCAAAAGTGGTTTCCTGCACCAACACAAGTGCGAAAAGTGGTTTTTCAACACTAACACAAGTGCGAAAAGTGGTTTTTCAACACTAATACAAGTGCAAAAGTGGTTTCCTGCACCAACACAAGTGCGAAAAGTGGTTTTTCAACACTATCACAAATGCGAAAAGTGGTTTTTCAACACCAACACAAGTGCGAAAAGTGGTTTTTCCACACTAACACAAGTGCAAAAGTTGTTTCCTGCACCAACACAAGTGCGAAAAGTGGTATTTCAACACTAACACAAGTGCGAAAAGTGGTTTTTCCACACTAACACAAGTGCAAAAGTGGTTTCCTGCACCAACACAAGTGCGAAAAGTGGTTTTTCAACACTAACACAAGTGCGAAAAGTGGTTTTTCAACACTAACACAAGTGCGAAAAGTGGTTTTTCAACACTAACACAAGTGCGAAAAGTGTTTTTTCCACACTAATACAAGTGCAAAAGTGGTTTCCTGCACCAACACAAGTGCGAAAAGTGGTTTTTCAACACTAACACAAGTGCGAAAAGTGGTTTTTCCACACTAATACAAGTGCGAAAAGTTGTTTTTCCACACTAATGCAAGTGCAAAAGTGGTTTTTCAACACTAACACAAGTGCGAAAAGTGGTTTTTCAACACTAACACAAGTGCGAAAAGTGTTTTTTCCACACTAATACAAGTGCAAAAGTGGTTTGTCAACACTAACACAAGTGCGAAAAGTGGTTTTTCAACACTAACACAAGTGCGAAAAGTGTTTTTTCCACACTAATACAAGTGCAAAAGTGGTTTCGTGCACCAACACAAGTGCGAAAAGTGGTTTTTCAACACTAACACAAGTGCGAAAAGTGTTTTTTCCACACTAATACAAGTGCAAAAGTGGTTTCCTGCACCAACACAAGTGCGAAAAGTGGTTTTTCAACACTAACACAAGTGCGAAAAGTGGTTTTTCAACACTAACACAAGTGCGAAAAGTGGTTTTTCCACACTAATACAAGTGCAAAAGTGGTTTCCTGCACCAACACAAGTGCGAAAAGTGGTTTTTGAACACTAACACAAGTGCGAAAAGTGGTTTTTCAACACTAACACAAGTGCGAAAAGTGTTTTTTCCACACTAATACAAGTGCAAAAGTGGTTTCCTGCACCAACACAAGTGCGAAAAGTGGTTTTTGAACACTAACACAAGTGCGAAAAGTGGTTTTTCGACACTAACACAAGTGCGAAAAGTGTTTTTGCCACACTAATACAAGTGTAAAAGCGGTTTCCTGCACCAACACAGTGCGAAAAGTGGTTTTTCAACACTAACACAAGTGCGAAATGTGGTTTTTCAACACTATCACAAGTGCAAAAAGTGTTTTTTCCACACTAATACAAGTGCGAAAAGTGGTTTTTCAACACAAACACAAGTGCGAAAAGTGTTTTTTCCACACTAATACAAGTGCAAAAGTGGTTTCCTGCACCAACACAAGTGCGAAAAGTGGTTTTTCAACACTAACACAAGTGCGAAAAGTGGTTTTTCAACACTAACACATGCGCGAAAAGTGGTTTTTCCACACTAATACAAGTGCAAAAGCGGTTTCCTGCACCAACACAAGTGCAAAAAGTGGTTTTTCAACACTAACACAAGTGCGAAAAGTGGTTTTTCAACACTATCACAAGTGCAAAAAGTGTTTTTTCCACACTAATACAAGTGCAAAAGTGGTTTCCTGCACCAACACAAGTGCGAAAAGTGGTTTTTCAACACTAACACAAGTGCGAAAAGTGGTTTTTCAACACTAACACAAGTGCGAAAAGTGGTTTTTCAACACTAACACAAGTGCGAAAAGTGGTTTTTCCAAACTAATACAAGTGCAAAAGTGGTTTCCTGCACCAACACAAGTGCGAAAAGTTGCTTTTCAACACTAACACAAGTGCGAAAAGTGGTTTTTCAACACTATCACAAGTGCAAAAAGTGTTTTTTCCACACTAATACAAGTGCAAAAGTGGTTTCCTGCACCAACACAAGTGCGAAAAGTGGTTTTTCAACAATAACACAAGTGCGAAAAGTGGTTTTTCAACACTAACACAACTGTGAAAAGTGGTTTTTCCACACTAATACAAGTACAAAAGTGGTTTCCTGCACCAACACAAGTGCGAAAAGTGGTTTTTCAACAGTAACACAAGTGCGAAAAGTGGTTTTTCAACACTATCACAAGTGCAAAAAGTGTTTTTACCGCACTAATACAAGTGCAAAAGTGGTTTCCTGCACCAACACAAGTGCGAAAAGTGGTTTTTCAACACTAACACAAGTGCGAAAAGTGGTTTTTCAACACTATCACAAGTGCAAAAAGTGTTTTTTCTACACTAATACAAGTGCAAAAGTGGTTTCCTGCACCAACACAAGTGCGAAAAGTGGTTTTTCAACACTAACACAAGTGCGAAAAGTGGTTTTTCAACACTATCACAAGTGCAAAAAGTGTTTTTTCTACACTAATACAAGTGCAAAAGTGGTTTCCTGCACCAACACAAGTGCGAAAAGTGGTTTTTCAACACTAACACAAGTGCGAAAAGTGGTTTTTCAACACTAACACAAGTGCGAAAAGTGGTTTTTCCACACTAACACAAGTGCAAAAGTGGTTTCCTGCACCAACACAAGTGCGAAAAGTGGTTTTTCAACACTAACACAAGTGCGAAAAGTGGTTTTTCAACACTATCACAAGTGCAAAAAGTGTTTTTTCCACACTAATACAAGTGCGAAAAGTGGTTTTTCCACACTAATACAAGTGCAAAAGTGGTTTTTCAACACTAACACAAGTGCGAAAAGTGGTTTTTCAACACTAACACAAGTGCGAAAAGTGTTTTTTCCACACTAATACAAGTGCAAAAGTGGTTTCCTGCACCAACACAAGTGCGAAAAGTGGTTTTTCAACACTAACACAAGTGCGAAAAGTGGTTTTTCAACACTAACACAAGTGCGAAAAGTGGTTTTTCCACACTAATACAAGTGCAAAAGTGGTTTCCTGCACCAACACAAGTGCGAAAAGTGGTTTTTCAACACTAACACAAGTGCGAAAAGTGTTTTTTCCACACTAATACAAGTGCAAAAGTGGTTTCCTGCACCAACACAAGTGCGAAAAGTGGTTTTTGAAAACTAACACAAGTGCGAAAAGTGGTTTTTCAACACTAACACAAGTGCGAAAAGTGTTTTTTCCACACTAATACAAGTGCAAAAGCGGTTTCCTGCACCAATACAAGTGCGAAAAGTGGTTTTTCAACACTAACACAAGTGCGAAATGTGGTTTTTCAACACTATCACAAGTGCAAAAAGTGTTTTTCCACACTAATACAAGTGCGAAAAGTGGTTTTTCAACACAAACAAGTGCGAAAAGTGTTTTTTCCACACTAATACAAGTGCAAAAGTGGTTTCCTGCACCAACACAAGTGCGAAAAGTGGTTTTTCAACAATAACACAAGTGCAAAAAGTGGTTTTTCAACACTAACACATGCGCGAAAAGTGGTTTTTCCACACTAATACAAGTGCAAAAGTTGTTTCCTGCACCAACACAAGTGCGAAAAGTGGTTTTTCAACACTAACACAAGTGCGAAAAGTGGTTTTTCAACACTAACACAAGTGCGAAAAGTGTTTTTTCCACACTAATACAAGTGCAAAAGTGGTTTCCTGCACCAACACAAGTGCGAAAAGTGGTTTTTCAACACTAACACAAGTGCGAAAAGTGGTTTTTCAACATTAACACATGTGCGAAAAGTGGTTTTTCCACACTAATACAAGTGCAAAAGCAGTTTCCTGCACCAACACAAGTGCGAAAAGTGGTTTTTCAACACGAACACAAGTGCGAAATGTGGTTTTTCAACACTATCACAAGTGCAAAAAGTGTTTTTTCCACACTAATACAAGTGCGAAAAGTGGTTTTTCAACACTAACACAAGTGCAAAAAGTGGTTTTTCAACACTAACACAAGTGCGAAAAGTGTTTTTTCCACACTAATACAAGTGCAAAAGTGGTTTCCTGCACCAACACAAGTGCGAAAAGTGGTTTTTCAACACTAACACAAGTGCGAAAAGTGGTTTTTCAACACTCTCACAAGTGCAAAAAGTGTTTTTTCCACACTAATACAAGTGCAAAAGTGGTTTCCTGCACCAACACAAGTGCGAAAAGTGGTTTTTCAACACTAACACAAGTGCGAAAAGTGGTTTTTCAACACTAACACAAGTGCAAAAAGTGGTTTTTCCAAACTAATACAAGTGCAAAAGTGGTTTCCTGCACCAACACAAGTGCGAAAAGTGGTTTTCAACACGAACACAAGTGCGAAAAGTGGTTTTTCAACACTAACACAAGTGCGAAAAGTCGTTTTTCCACACTAATACAAGTGCAAAAGTGGTTTCCTGCACCAACACAAGTGCGAAAAGTGGTTTTTCAACACTAACACAAGTGCGAAAAGTGGTTTTTCAACACGAACACAAGTGCGAAAAGTGGTTTTTCCACACTAATACAAGTGCAAAAGTGGTTTCCTGCACCAACACAAGTGCGAAAAGTAGTTTTTGAACACTAACACAAGTGCGAAAAGTGGTTTTTCAACACTATCACAAGTGCAATGTGTTTTTTCCACACTAATACAAGTGCAAAAGTGGTTTCCTGCACCAACACAAGTGCGAAAAGTGGTTTTTCAACACTAACACAAGTGCGAAAAGTGGTTTTTCAACACTAACACAAGTGCGAAAAGTGGTTTTTTCACACTAATACAAGTGCAAATGTGGTTTCCTGCACCAACACAAGTGCGAAAAGTGGTTTTTCAACACTAACACAAGTGCGAAAAGTGGTTTTTCAACACTATCACAAATGCAAAAAGTGTTTTTTCCGCACTAATACAAGTGCAAAAGTGGTTTCCTGCACCAACACAAGTGCGAAAAGTGGTTTCTCAACACTAACACAAGTGCGAAAGTGTTTTTTCCAAACTAACACAAGTGCGAAAGTGGTTTCCTGCACCAACACAAGTGCGAAATGTGGTTTTTCAACACTAACACAAGTGCGAAAAGTGGTTTTTCAACACTATCACAAGTGCAAAAAGTGTTTTTTCCACACTAATACAAGTGCAAAAGTGGTTTCCTGCACCATCACAAGTGCGAAAAGTGGTTTTTCAACACTAACACAAGTGCGAAAAGTGGTTTTTCAACACTATCACAAGTGCAATAAGTGTTTTTCCACACTAATACAAGTGCAAAAGTGGTTTTCTGCACGAACACAAGTGCGAAAAGTGGTTTTTCAACACTAACACAAGTGCGAAAAGTGGTTTTTCAACACTAACACAAGTGCGAAAAGTGGTTTTTCACACTAATACAAGTGCAAAAGTGGTTTCCTGCACCAACACAAGTGCGAAAAGTGGTTTTTCAACACTAACACAAGTGCGAAAAGTGGTTTTTCAACACTAATACAAGTGCAAAAGTGGTTTCCTGCACCAACACAAGTGCGAAAAGTGGTTTTTCAACACTATCACAAATGCGAAAAGTGGTTTTTCAACACCAACACAAGTGCGAAAAGTGGTTTTTCCACACTAACACAAGTGCAAAAGTTGTTTCCTGCACCAACACAAGTGCGAAAAGTGGTATTTCAACACTAACACAAGTGCGAAAAGTGGTTTTTCAACACTATCACAAGTGCGAAAAGTGTTTTTTCCACACTAATACAAGTGCAAAAGTGGTTTCCTGCACAAACACAAGTGCGAAAAGTGGTTTTTCAACACTAACACAAGTGTGAAAAGTGGTTTCTCAACACTAACACAAGTGCGAAAAGTGGTTTTTCAACACTAACACAAGTGCGAAAAGTGGTTTTTCCACACTAATACAAGTGCAAAAGTGGTTTCCTGCACCAACACAAGTGCGAAAAGTGGTTTTTCAACACTAACACAAGTGCGAAAAGTGGTTTTTCAACACTAACACAAGTGCGAAAAGTGGTTTTTCCACACTAATACAAGTGCAAAAGTGGTTTCCTGCACCAACACAAGTGCGAAAAGTGGTTTTTCAACACTAACACAAGTGCGAAAAGTGGTTTTTCCACACTAATACAAGTGCAAAAGTGGTTTCCTGCATCAACACAACTGCGAAAGGTGGTTTTTCAACACTAACACAAGTGCGAAAAGTGGTTTTTCAACACTAACACAAGTGCGAAAAGTGGTTTTTCCACACTAATACAAGTGCAAAAGCGGTTTCCTGCACCAACACAAGTGCAAAAAGTGGTTTTTCAACACTAACACAAGTGCGAAAAGTGGTTTTTCAACACTATCACAAGTGCAAAAAGTGTTTTTTCCACACTAATACAAGTGCAAAAGTGGTTTCCTGCACCAACACAAGTGCGAAAAGTGGTTTTTCAACACTAACACAAGTGCGAAAAGTGGTTTTTCAACACTAACACAAGTGCGAAAAGTGGTTTTTCAACACTAACACAAGTGCGAAAAGTGGTTTTTCCAAACTAATACAAGTGCAAAAGTGGTTTCCTGCACCAACACAAGTGCGAAAAGTGGTTTTTCAACACTAACACAAGTGCAAAAAGGGGTTTTTCAACACTATCACTAGTGCAAAAAGTGTTTTTTCCACACTAATACAAGTGCAAAAGTGGTTTCCTGCACCAACACAAGCGCGAAAAGTGGTTTTTCAACACTAACACAAGTGCGAAAAGTGGTTTTTCAACACTAACACAACTGCAAAAAGTGGTTTTTCCACACTAATACAAGTGCAAAAGTGGTTTCCTGCACCAACACAAGTGCGAAAAGTGGTTTTTCAACACTAACACAAGTGCGAAAAGTGGTTTTTCAACACTATGACAAGTGCAATAAGTGTTTTTTCCAAACTAATACAAGTGCAAAAGTGGTTTCCTGCACCAACACAAGTGCGAAAAGTGGTTTTTCAACACTAACACAAGTGCGAAAAGTGGTTTTTCCACACTAATACAAGTGCAAAAGTGGTTTCCTGCATCAACACAACTGCGAAAGGTGGTTTTTCAACACTAACACAAGTGCGAAAAGTGGTTTTTCAACACTAACACAAGTGCGAAAAGTGGTTTTTCCACACTAATACAAGTGCAAAAGCGGTTTCCTGCACCAACACAAGTGCAAAAAGTGGTTTTTCAACACTAACACAAGTGCGAAAAGTGGTTTTTCAACACTATCACAAGTGCAAAAAGTGTTTTTTCCACACTAATACAAGTGCAAAAGTGGTTTCCTGCACCAACACAAGTGCGAAAAGTGGTTTTTCAACACTAACACAAGTGCGAAAAGTGGTTTTTCAACACTAACACAAGTGCGAAAAGTGGTTTTTCAACACTAACACAAGTGCGAAAAGTGGTTTTTCCAAACTAATACAAGTGCAAAAGTGGTTTCCTGCACCAACACAAGTGCGAAAAGTGGTTTTTCAACACTAACACAAGTGCAAAAAGGGGTTTTTCAACACTATCACTAGTGCAAAAAGTGTTTTTTCCACACTAATACAAGTGCAAAAGTGGTTTCCTGCACCAACACAAGCGCGAAAAGTGGTTTTTCAACACTAACACAAGTGCGAAAAGTGGTTTTTCAACACTAACACAACTGCAAAAAGTGGTTTTTCCACACTAATACAAGTGCAAAAGTGGTTTCCTGCACCAACACAAGTGCGAAAAGTGGTTTTTCAACACTAACACAAGTGCGAAAAGTGGTTTTTCAACACTATGACAAGTGCAATAAGTGTTTTTTCCAAACTAATACAAGTGCAAAAGTGGTTTCCTGCACCAACACAAGTGCGAAAAGTGGTTTTTCAACACTAACACAAGTGCGAAAAGTGGTTTTTCCACACTAACACAAGTGCAAAAGTGGTTTCCTGCACCAACACAAGTGCGAAAAGTGGTTTTTCAACACTAACACAAGTGCGAAAAGTGGTTTTTCAACACTAACACAAGTGCGAAAAGTGGTTTTTCAACACTAACACAAGTGCGAAAAGTGGTTTTTCCACACTAATACAAGTGCAAAAGTGGTTTCCTGCACCAACACAAGTGCGAAAAGTGGTTTTTCAACACTAACACAAGTGAGAAAAGTGGTTTTTCCACACTAACACAAGTGCGAAAAGTGGTTTTTCCACACTAATACAAGTGCAAAAGTGGTTTCCTGCACCAACACAAGTGCGAAAAGTGGTTTTTCAACACTAACACAAGTGCGAAAAGTGGTTTTTCAACACTAACACAAGTGCGAAAAGTGGTTTTGCCACACTAACACAAGTGCAAAAAGTGGTTTTTCCACACTAATACAAGTGCAAAAGTGGTTTCCTGCACCAACACAAGTGCGAAAAGTGGTTTTTCAACACTAACACAAGTGCGAAAAGTGGTTTTCAACACTAACACAAGTGCGAAAAGTGGTTTTTCAACACTAACACAAGTGCGAAAAGTGGTTTTTCCACACTAATACAAGTGCAAAAGCGGTTTCCTGCACCAACACAAGTGCGAAAAGTGGTTTTTCAACACTAACACAAGTGCGAAAAGGGGTTTTTCAACACTATCACAAGTGCAAAAAGTGTTTTTTCCACACTAATACAAGTGCAAAAGTGGTTACCTGCACCAACACAAGTGCGAAAAGTGGTTTTTCAACACTAACACAAGTGCGAAAAGTGGTTTTTCAACACTAACACAACTGCGAAAAGTGGTTTTTCCACACTAATACAAGTGCAAAAGTGGTTTTCTGCACCAACACAAGTGCGAAAAGTGGTTTTTCAACACTAACACAAGTGCGAAAAGTGGTTTCTCAACACTAACACAAGTGCGAAAAGTGTTTTTTCCAAACTAATACAAGTGCAAAAGTGGTTTCCTGCACCAACACAAGTGCGAAACGTGGTTTTTCAACACTAACACAAGTGCGAAAAGTGGTTTTTCAACACTAACCCAAGTGCGAAAAGTGGTTTTTCCACACTAATACAAGTGCAAAAGTGGTTTCCTGCACCAACACAAGTGCGAAATGTGGTTTTTCAACACTATCACAAGTGCAAAAAGTGTTTTTTCCACACTAATACAAGTGCAAAAGTGGTTTCCTGCACCATCACAAGTGCGAAAAGTGGTTTTTCAACACTAACACAAGTGCGAAAAGTGGTTTTTCACACTAATACAAGTGCAAAAGTGGTTTCCTGCACCAACACAAGTGCGAAAAGTGGTTTTTCAACACTAACACAAGTGCGAAAAGTGGTTTTTCAACACTATCACAAGTGCAAAAAGTGTTTTTTCTACACTAATACAAGTGCAAAAGTGGTTTCCTGCACCAACACAAGTGCGAAAAGTGGTTTTTCAACACTAACACAAGTGCGAAAAGTGGTTTTTCAACACTAACACAAGTGCGAAAAGTGGTTTTTCCACACTAACACAAGTGCAAAAGTGGTTTCCTGCACCAACACAAGTGCGAAAAGTGGTTTTTCAACACTAACACAAGTGCGAAAAGTGGTTTTTCAACACTATCACAAGTGCAAAAAGTGTTTTTTCCACACTAATACAAGTGCGAAAAGTGGTTTTTCCACACTAATACAAGTGCAAAAGTGGTTTTTCAACACTAACACAAGTGCGAAAAGTGGTTTTTCAACACTAACACAAGTGCGAAAAGTGTTTTTTCCACACTAATACAAGTGCAAAAGTGGTTTCCTGCACCAACACAAGTGCGAAAAGTGGTTTTTCAACACTAACACAAGTGCGAAAAGTGGTTTTTCAACACTAACACAAGTGCGAAAAGTGGTTTTTCCACACTAATACAAGTGCAAAAGTGGTTTCCTGCACCAACACAAGTGCGAAAAGTGGTTTTTCAACACTAACACAAGTGCGAAAAGTGTTTTTTCCACACTAATACAAGTGCAAAAGTGGTTTCCTGCACCAACACAAGTGCGAAAAGTGGTTTTTGAACACTAACACAAGTGCGAAAAGTGTTTTTTCAACACTAACACAAGTGCGAAAAGTGTTTTTTCCACACTAATAAAAGTGCAAAAGCGGTTTCCTGCACCAACACAAGTGCGAAAAGTGGTTTTTCAACACTAACACAAGTGCGAAATGTGGTTTTTCAACACTATCACAAGTGCAAAAAGTGTTTTTCCACACTAATACAAGTGCGAAAAGTGGTTTTTCAACACAAACAAGTGCGAAAAGTGTTTTTTCCACACTAATACAAGTGCAAAAGTGGTTTCCTGCACCAACACAAGTGCGAAAAGTGGTTTTTCAACAATAACACAAGTGCAAAAAGTGGTTTTTCAACACTAACACATGCGCAAAAAGTGGTTTTTCCACACTAATACAAGTGCAAAAGTTGTTTCCTGCACCAACACAAGTGCGAAAAGTGGTTTTTCAACACTAACACAAGTGCGAAAAGTGGTTTTTCAACACTAACACAAGTGCGAAAAGTGTTTTTTCCACACTAATACAAGTGCAAAAGTGGTTTCCTGCACCAACACAAGTGCGAAAAGTGGTTTTTCAACACTAACACAAGTGCGAAAAGTGGTTTTTCAACATTAACACATGTGCGAAAAGTGGTTTTTCCACACTAATACAAGTGCAAAAGCAGTTTCCTGCACCAACACAAGTGCGAAAAGTGGTTTTTCAACACGAACACAAGTGCAAAATGTGGTTTTTCAACACTATCACAAGTGCAAAAAGTGTTTTTTCCACACTAATACAAGTGCGAAAAGTGGTTTTTCAACACTAACACAAGTGCAAAAAGTGGTTTTTCAACACTAACACAAGTGCGAAAAGTATTTTTTCCACACTAATACAAGTGCAAAAGTGGTTTCCTGCACCAACACAAGTGCGAAAAGTGGTTTTTCAACACTAACACAAGTGCGAAAAGTGGTTTTTCAACACTCTCACAAGTGCAAAAAGTGTTTTTTCCACACTAATACAAGTGCAAAAGTGGTTTCCTGCACCAACACAAGTGCGAAAAGTGGTTTTTCAACACTAACACAAGTGCGAAAAGTGGTTTTTCAACACTAACACAAGTGCGAAAAGTCGTTTTTCCACACTAATACAAGTGCAAAAGTGGTTTCCTGCACCAACACAAGTGCGAAAAGTGGTTTTTCAACACTAACACAAGTGCGAAAAGTGGTTTTTCAACACTAACACAAGTGCGAAAAGTGGTTTTTCCACACTAATACAAGTGCAAAAGTGGTTTCCTGCACCAACACAAGTGCGAAAAGTAGTTTTTCAACACTAACACAAGTGCGAAAAGTGGTTTTTCAACACTATCACAAGTTCAATGTGTTTTTTCCACACTAATACAAGTGCAAAAGTGGTTTCCTGCACCAACACAAGTGCGAAAAGTGGTTTTTCAACACTAACACAAGTGCGAAAAGTGGTTTTTCAACACTAACACAAGTGCGAAAAGTGGTTTTTTCACACTAATACAAGTGCAAATGTGGTTTCCTGCACCAACACAAGTGCGAAAAGTGGTTTTTCAACACTAACACAAGTGCGAAAAGTGGTTTTTCAACACTATCACAAGTGCAAAAAGTGTTTTTTTCCGCACTAATACAAGTGCAAAAGTGGTTTCCTGCACCAACACAAGTGCGAAAAGTGGTTTCTCAACACTAACACAAGTGCGAAAGTGTTTTTTCCAAACTAACACAAGTGCGAAAGTGGTTTCCTGCACCAACACAAGTGCGAAATGTGGTTTTTCAACACTAACACAAGTGCGAAAAGTGGTTTTTCAACACTATCACAAGTGCAAAAAGTGTTTTTTCCACACTAATACAAGTGCAAAAGTGGTTTCCTGCACCATCACAAGTGCGAAAAGTGGTTTTTCAACACTAACACAAGTGCGAAAAGTGGTTTTTCAACACTATCACAAGTGCAATAAGTGTTTTTCCACACTAATACAAGTGCAAAAGTGGTTTTCTGCATGAACACAAGTGCGAAAAGTGGTTTTTCAACACTAACACAAGTGCGAAAAGTGGTTTTTCAACACTAACACAAGTGCGAAAAGTGGTTTTTCACACTAATACAAGTGCAAAAGTGGTTTCCTGCACCAACACAAGTGCGAAAAGTGGTTTTTCAACACTAACACAAGTGCGAAAAGTGGTTTTTCAACACTAATACAAGTGCAAAAGTGGTTTCCTGCACCAACACAAGTGCGAAAAGTGGTTTTTCAACACTATCACAAATGCGAAAAGTGGTTTTTCAACACCAACACAAGTGCGAAAAGTGGTTTTTCCACACTAACACAAGTGCAAAAGTTGTTTCCTGCACCAACACAAGTGCGAAAAGTGGTATTTCAACACTAACACAAGTGCGAAAAGTGGTTTTTCAACACTATCACAAGTGCGAAAAGTGTTTTTTCCACACTAATACAAGTGCAAAAGTGGTTTCCTGCACAAACACAAGTGCGAAAAGTGGTTTTTCAACACTAACACAAGTGTGAAAAGTGGTTTCTCAACACTAACACAAGTGCGAAAAGTGGTTTTTCAACACTAACACAAGTGCGAAAAGTGGTTTTTCCACACTAATACAAGTGCAAAAGTGGTTTCCTGCACCAACACAAGTGCGAAAAGTGGTTTTTCAACACTAACACAAGTGCGAAAAGTGGTTTTTCAACACTAACACAAGTGCGAAAAGTGGTTTTTCCACACTAATACAAGTGCAAAAGTGGTTTCCTGCACCAACACAAGTGCGAAAAGTGGTTTTTCAACACTAACACAAGTGCGAAAAGTGGTTTTTCCACACTAATACAAGTGCAAAAGTGGTTTCCTGCATCAACACAACTGCGAAAGGTGGTTTTTCAACACTAACACAAGTGCGAAAAGTGGTTTTTCAACACTAACACAAGTGCGAAAAGTGGTTTTTCCACACTAATACAAGTGCAAAAGCGGTTTCCTGCACCAACACAAGTGCAAAAAGTGGTTTTTCAACACTAACACAAGTGCGAAAAGTGGTTTTTCAACACTATCACAAGTGCAAAAAGTGTTTTTTCCACACTAATACAAGTGCAAAAGTGGTTTCCTGCACCAACACAAGTGCGAAAAGTGGTTTTTCAACACTAACACAAGTGCGAAAAGTGGTTTTTCAACACTAACACAAGTGCGAAAAGTGGTTTTTCAACACTAACACAAGTGCGAAAAGTGGTTTTTCCAAACTAATACAAGTGCAAAAGTGGTTTCCTGCACCAACACAAGTGCGAAAAGTGGTTTTTCAACACTAACACAAGTGCAAAAAGGGGTTTCCTGCACCAACACAAGTGCGAAAAGTGGTTTCTCAACACTAACACAAGTGCGAAAGTGTTTTTTCCAAACTAACACAAGTGCGAAAGTGGTTTCCTGCACCAACACAAGTGCGAAATGTGGTTTTTCAACACTAACACAAGTGCGAAAAGTGGTTTTTCAACACTATCACAAGTGCAAAAAGTGTTTTTTTCCACACTAATACAAGTGCAAAAGTGGTTTCCTGCACCATCACAAGTGCGAAAAGTGGTTTTTCAACACTAACACAAGTGCGAAAAGTGGTTTTTCAACACTATCACAAGTGCAATAAGTGTTTTTCCACACTAATACAAGTGCAAAAGTGGTTTTCTGCATGAACACAAGTGCGAAAAGTGGTTTTTCAACACTAACACAAGTGCGAAAAGTGGTTTTTCAACACTAACACAAGTGCGAAAAGTGGTTTTTCACACTAATACAAGTGCAAAAGTGGTTTCCTGCACCAACACAAGTGCGAAAAGTGGTTTTTCAACACTAACACAAGTGCGAAAAGTGGTTTTTCAACACTAATACAAGTGCAAAAGTGGTTTCCTGCACCAACACAAGTGCGAAAAGTGGTTTTTCAACACTATCACAAATGCGAAAAGTGGTTTTTCAACACCAACACAAGTGCGAAAAGTGGTTTTTCCACACTAACACAAGTGCAAAAGTTGTTTCCTGCACCAACACAAGTGCGAAAAGTGGTATTTCAACACTAACACAAGTGCGAAAAGTGGTTTTTCAACACTATCACAAGTGCGAAAAGTGTTTTTTCCACACTAATACAAGTGCAAAAGTGGTTTCCTGCACAAACACAAGTGCGAAAAGTGGTTTTTCAACACTAACACAAGTGTGAAAAGTGGTTTCTCAACACTAACACAAGTGCGAAAAGTGGTTTTTCAACACTAACACAAGTGCGAAAAGTGGTTTTTCCACACTAATACAAGTGCAAAAGTGGTTTCCTGCACCAACACAAGTGCGAAAAGTGGTTTTTCAACACTAACACAAGTGCGAAAAGTGGTTTTTCAACACTAACACAAGTGCGAAAAGTGGTTTTTCCACACTAATACAAGTGCAAAAGTGGTTTCCTGCATCAACACAACTGCGAAAGGTGGTTTTTCAACACTAACACAAGTGCGAAAAGTGGTTTTTCAACACTAACACAAGTGCGAAAAGTGGTTTTTCCACACTAATACAAGTGCAAAAGCGGTTTCCTGCACCAACACAAGTGCAAAAAGTGGTTTTTCAACACTAACACAAGTGCGAAAAGTGGTTTTTCAACACTATCACAAGTGCAAAAAGTGTTTTTTCCACACTAATACAAGTGCAAAAGTGGTTTCCTGCACCAACACAAGTGCGAAAAGTGGTTTTTCAACACTAACACAAGTGCGAAAAGTGGTTTTTCAACACTAACACAAGTGCGAAAAGTGGTTTTTCAACACTAACACAAGTGCGAAAAGTGGTTTTTCCAAACTAATACAAGTGCAAAAGTGGTTTCCTGCACCAACACAAGTGCGAAAAGTGGTTTTTCAACACTAACACAAGTGCAAAAAGGGGTTTTTCAACACTATCACTAGTGCAAAAAGTGTTTTTTCCACACTAATACAAGTGCAAAAGTGGTTTCCTGCACCAACACAAGCGTGAAAAGTGGTTTTTCAACACTAACACAAGTGCGAAAAGTGGTTTTTCAACACTAACACAACTGCAAAAAGTGGTTTTTCCACACTAATACAAGTGCAAAAGTGGTTTCCTGCACCAACACAAGTGCGAAAAGTGGTTTTTCAACACTAACACAAGTGCGAAAAGTGGTTTTTCAACACTATGACAAGTGCAATAAGTGTTTTTTCCAAACTAATACAAGTGCAAAAGTGGTTTCCTGCACCAACACAAGTGCGAAAAGTGGTTTTTCAACACTAACACAAGTGCGAAAAGTGGTTTTTCCACACTAACACAAGTGCAAAAGTGGTTTCCTGCACCAACACAAGTGCGAAAAGTGGTTTTTCAACACTAACACAAGTGCGAAAAGTGGTTTTTCAACACTAACACAAGTGCGAAAAGTGGTTTTTCCACACTAATACACGTACAAAAGTGGTTTCCTGCACCAACACAAGTGCGAAATGTGGTTTTTCAACACTAACACAAGTGCGAAAAGTGGTTGTTCAACACTAACACAAGTGCGAAAAGTGGTTTTTCCACACTAACACAAGTGCAAAAGTGGTTTTCTGCACCAACACAAGTGCGAAAAGTGGTTTTTCAACACTAACACAAGTGCGAAAAGTGGTTTTTCAACACTAACACAAGTGCGAAAAGTGGTTTTTCCACACTAATACAAGTGCAAAAGTGGTTTCCTGCACCAACACAAGTGCGAAAAGTGGTTTTTCAACACTAACACAAGTGAGAAAAGTGGTTTTTCCACACTAACACAAGTGCGAAAAGTGGTTTTTCCACACTAATACAAGTGCAAAAGTGGTTTCCTGCACCAACACAAGTGCGAAAAGTGGTTTTTCAACACTAACACAAGTGCGAAAAGTGGTTTTTCAACACTAACACAAGTGCGAAAAGTGGTTTTGCCACACTAACACAAGTGCAAAAAGTGGTTTTTTCCACACTAATACAAGTGCAAAAGTGGTTTCCTGCACCAACACAAGTGCGAAAAGTGGTTTTTCAACACTAACACAAGTGCGAAAAGTGGTTTTCAACACTAACACAAGTGCGAAAAGTGGTTTTTCAACACTAACACAAGTGCGAAAAGTGGTTTTTCCACACTAATACAAGTGCAAAAGCGGTTTCCTGCACCAACACAAGTGCGAAAAGTGGTTTTTCAACACTAACACAAGTGCGAAAAGGGGTTTTTCAACACTATCACAAGTGCAAAAAGTGTTTTTTCCACACTAATACAAGTGCAAAAGTGGTTACCTGCACCAACACAAGTGCGAAAAGTGGTTTTTCAACACTAACACAAGTGCGAAAAGTGGTTTTTCAACACTAACACAACTGCGAAAAGTGGTTTTTCCACACTAATACAAGTGCAAAAGTGGTTTTCTGCACCAACACAAGTGCGAAAAGTGGTTTTTCAACACTAACACAAGTGCGAAAAGTGGTTTCTCAACACTAACACAAGTGCGAAAAGTGTTTTTTCCAAACTAATACAAGTGCAAAAGTGGTTTCCTGCACCAACACAAGTGCGAAACGTGGTTTTTCAACACTAACACAAGTGCGAAAAGTGGTTTTTCAACACTAACCCAAGTGCGAAAAGTGGTTTTTCCACACTAATACAAGTGCAAAAGTGGTTTCCTGCACCAACACAAGTGCGAAATGTGGTTTTTCAGCACTATCACAAGTGCAAAAAGTGTTTTTTCCACACTAATACAAGTGCAAAAGTGGTTTCCTGCACCATCACAAGTGCGAAAAGTGGTTTTTCAACACTAACACAAGTGCGAAAAGTGGTTTTTCACACTAATACAAGTGCAAAAGTGGTTTCCTGCACCAACACAAGTGCGAAAAGTGGTTTTTCAACACTAACACAAGTGCGAAAAGTGGTTTTTCAACACTATCACAAGTGCAAAAAGTGTTTTTTCCACACTAATACAAGTGCAAAAGTGGTTTCCTGCACCAACACAAGTGCGAAAAGTGGTTTTTCAACACTATCACAAGTGCGAAAAGTGGTTTTTCAACACCAACACAAGTGCGAAAAGTGGTTTTTACACACTAACACAAGTGCAAAAGTTGTTTCCTGCACCAACACAAGTGCGAAAAGTGGTATTTCAACACTAACAAGTGCGAAAAGTGGTTTTTCAACACTATCACAAGTGCGAAAAGTGTTTTTTCCACACTAATACAAGTGCAAAAGTGGTTTCCTGCACCAACACAAGTGCGAAAAGTGGTTTTTCAACACTAACACAAGTGCGAAAAGTGGTTTTTCAACACTATCACAAGTGCAAAAAGTGTTTTTTCTACACTAATACAAGTGCAAAAGTGGTTTCCTGCACCAACACAAGTGCGAAAAGTGGTTTTTCAACACTAACACAAGTGCGAAAAGTGGTTTTTCAACACTAACACAAGTGCGAAAAGTGGTTTTTCCACACTAACACAAGTGCAAAAGTGGTTTCCTGCACCAACACAAGTGCGAAAAGTGGTTTTTCAACACTAACACAAGTGCGAAAAGTGGTTTTTCAACACTATCACAAGTGCAAAAAGTGTTTTTTCCACACTAATACAAGTGCGAAAAGTGGTTTTTCCACACTAATACAAGTGCAAAAGTGGTTTTTCAACACTAACACAAGTGCGAAAAGTGGTTTTTCAACACTAACACAAGTGCGAAAAGTGTTTTTTCCACACTAATACAAGTGCAAAAGTGGTTTCCTGCACCAACACAAGTGCGAAAAGTGGTTTTTCAACACTAACACAAGTGCGAAAAGTGGTTTTTCAACACTAACACAAGTGCGAAAAGTGGTTTTTCCACACTAATACAAGTGCAAAAGTGGTTTCCTGCACCAACACAAGTGCGAAAAGTGGTTTTTCAACACTAACACAAGTGCGAAAAGTGTTTTTTCCACACTAATACAAGTGCAAAAGTGGTTTCCTGCACCAACACAAGTGCGAAAAGTGGTTTTTGAACACTAACACAAGTGCGAAAAGTGGTTTTTCAACACTAACACAAGTGCGAAAAGTGTTTTTTCCACACTAATACAAGTGCAAAAGCGGTTTCCTGCACCAACACAAGTGCGAAAAGTGGTTTTTCAACACTAACACAAGTGCGAAATGTGGTTTTTCAACACTATCACAAGTGCAAAAAGTGTTTTTCCACACTAATACAAGTGCGAAAAGTGGTTTTTCAACACAAACAAGTGCGAAAAGTGTTTTCTCCACACTAATACAAGTGCAAAAGTGGTTTCCTGCACCAACACAAGTGCGAAAAGTGGTTTTTCAACAATAACACAAGTGCAAAAAGTGGTTTTTCAACACTAACACATGCGCGAAAAGTGGTTTTTCCACACTAATACAAGTGCAAAAGTTGTTTCCTGCACCAACACAAGTGCGAAAAGTGGTTTTTCAACACTAACACAAGTGCGAAAAGTGGTTTTTCAACACTAACACAAGTGCGAAAAGTGTTTTTTCCACACTAATACAAGTGCAAAAGTGGTTTCCTGCACCAACACAAGTGCGAAAAGTGGTTTTTCAACACTAACACAAGTGTGAAAAGTGGTTTTTCAACATTAACACATGTGCGAAAAGTGGTTTTTCCACACTAATACAAGTGCAAAAGCAGTTTCCTGCCTCAACACAAGTGCGAAAAGTGGTTTTTCAACACGAACACAAGTGCGAAATGTGGTTTTTCAACACTATCACAAGTGCAAAAAGTGTTTTTTCCACACTAATACAAGTGCGAAAAGTGGTTTTTCAACACTAACACAAGTGCAAAAAGTGGTTTTTCAACACTAACACAAGTGCGAAAAGTGTTTTTTCCACACTAATACAAGTGCAAAAGTGGTTTCCTGCACCAACACAAGTGCGAAAAGTGGTTTTTCAACACTAACACAAGTGCGAAAAGTGGTTTTTCAACACTATCACAAGTGCAAAAAGTGTTTTTTCCACACTAATACAAGTGCAAAAGTGGTTTCCTGCACCAACACAAGTGCGAAAAGTGGTTTTTCAACACTAACACAAGTGCGAAAAGTGGTTTTTCAACACTAACACAAGTGCAAAAAGTGGTTTTTCCAAACTAATACAAGTGCAAAAGTGGTTTCCTGCACCAACACAAGTGCGAAAAGTGGTTTTCGACACGAACACAAGTGCGAAAAGTGGTTTTTCAACACTAACACAAGTGCGAAAAGTCGTTTTTCCACACTAATACAAGTGCAAAAGTGGTTTCCTGCACCAACACAAGTGCGAAAAGTGGTTTTTCAACACTAACACAAGTGCGAAAAGTGGTTTTTCAACACTAACACAAGTGCGAAAAGTGGTTTTTCCACACTAATACAAGTGCAAAAGTGGTTTCCTGCACCAACACAAGTGCGAAAAGTAGTTTTTCAACACTAACACAAGTGCGAAAAGTGGTTTTTCAACACTATCACAAGTGCAATGTGTTTTTTCCACACTAATACAAGTGCAAAAGTGGTTTCCTGCACCAACACAAGTGCGAAAAGTGGTTTTTCAACACTAACACAAGTGCGAAAAGTGGTTTTTCAACACTAACACAAGTGCGAAAAGTGGTTTTTTCACACTAATACAAGTGCAAATGTGGTTTCCTGCACCAACACAAGTGCGAAAAGTGGTTTTTCAACACTAACACAAGTGCGAAAAGTGGTTTTTCAACACTATCACAAGTGCAAAAAGTGTTTTTTCCGCACAAATACAAGTGCAAAAGTGGTTTCCTGCACCAACACAAGTGCGAAAAGTGGTTTCTCAACACTAACACAAGTGCGAAAGTGTTTTTTCCAAACTAACACAAGTGCGAAAGTGGTTTCCTGCACCAACACAAGTGCGAAATGTGGTTTTTCAACACTAACACAAGTGCGAAAAGTGGTTTTTCAACACTATCACAAGTGCAAAAAGTGTTTTTTCCACACTAATACAAGTGCAAAAGTGGTTTCCTGCACCATCACAAGTGCGAAAAGTGGTTTTTCAACACTAACACAAGTGCGAAAAGTGGTTTTTCAACACTATCACAAGTGCAATAAGTGTTTTTCCACACTAATACAAGTGCAAAAGTGGTTTTCTGCACGAACACAAGTGCGAAAAGTGGTTTTTCAACACTAACACAAGTGCGAAAAGTGGTTTTTCAACACTAACACAAGTGCGAAAAGTGGTTTTTCACACTAATACAAGTGCAAAAGTGGTTTCCTGCACCAACACAAGTGCGAAAAGTGGTTTTTCAACACTAACACAAGTGCGAAAAGTGGTTTTTCAACACTAATACAAGTGCAAAAGTGGTTTCCTGCACCAACACAAGTGCGAAAAGTGGTTTTTCAACACTATCACAAGTGCGAAAAGTGGTTTTTCAACACTAACACAAGTGCGAAAAGTCGTTTTTCCACACTAATACAAGTGCAAAAGTGGTTTCCTGCACCAACACAAGTGCGAAAAGTGGTTTTTCAACACTAACACAAGTGCGAAAAGTGGTTTTTCAACACTAACACAAGTGCGAAAAGTGGTTTTTCCACACTAATACAAGTGCAAAAGTGGTTTCCTGCACCAACACAAGTGCGAAAAGTAGTTTTTCAACACTAACACAAGTGCGAAAAGTGGTTTTTCAACACTATCACAAGTGCAATGTGTTTTTTCCACACTAATACAAGTGCAAAAGTGGTTTCCTGCACCAACACAAGTGCGAAAAGTGGTTTTTCAACACTAACACAAGTGCGAAAAGTGGTTTTTCAACACTAACACAAGTGCGAAAAGTGGTTTTTTCACACTAATACAAGTGCAAATGTGGTTTCCTGCACCAACACAAGTGCGAAAAGTGGTTTTTCAACACTAACACAAGTGCGAAAAGTGGTTTTTCAACACTATCACAAGTGCAAAAAGTGTTTTTTCCGCACTAATACAAGTGCAAAAGTGGTTTCCTGCACCAACACAAGTGCGAAAAGTGGTTTCTCAACACTAACACAAGTGCGAAAGTGTTTTTTCCAAACTAACACAAGTGCGAAAGTGGTTTCCTGCACCAACACAAGTGCGAAATGTGGTTTTTCAACACTAACACAAGTGCGAAAAGTGGTTTTTCAACACTATCACAAGTGCAAAAAGTGTTTTTTCCACACTAATACAAGTGCAAAAGTGGTTTCCTGCACCATCACAAGTGCGAAAAGTGGTTTTTCAACACTAACACAAGTGCGAAAAGTGGTTTTTCAACACTATCACAAGTGCAATAAGTGTTTTTCCACACTAATACAAGTGCAAAAGTGGTTTTCTGCACGAACACAAGTGCGAAAAGTGGTTTTTCAACACTAACACAAGTGCGAAAAGTGGTTTTTCAACACTAACACAAGTGCGAAAAGTGGTTTTTCACACTAATACAAGTGCAAAAGTGGTTTCCTGCACCAACACAAGTGCGAAAAGTGGTTTTTCAACACTAACACAAGTGCGAAAAGTGGTTTTTCAACACTAATACAAGTGCAAAAGTGGTTTCCTGCACCAACACAAGTGCGAAAAGTGGTTTTTCAACACTATCACAAATGCGAAAAGTGGTTTTTCAACACCAACACAAGTGCGAAAAGTGGTTTTTCCACACTAACACAAGTGCAAAAGTTGTTTCCTGCACCAACACAAGTGCGAAAAGTGGTATTTCAACACTAACACAAGTGCGAAAAGTAGTTTTTCAACACTATCACAAGTGCGAAAAGTGTTTTTTCCACACTAATACAAGTGCAAAAGTGGTTTCCTGCACAAACACAAGTGCGAAAAGTGGTTTTTCAACACTAACACAAGTGTGAAAAGTGGTTTTTCAACACTAACACAAGTGCGAAAAGTGGTTTTTCAACACTAACACAAGTGCGAAAAGTGGTTTTTCCACACTAATACAAGTGCAAAAGTGGTTTCCTGCACCAACACAAGTGCGAAAAGTGGTTTTTCAACACTAACACAAGTGCGAAAAGTGGTTTTTCAACACTAACACAAGTGCGAAAAGTGGTTTTTCCACACTAATACAAGTGCAAAAGTGGTTTCCTGCACCAACACAAGTGCGAAAAGTGGTTTTTCAACACTAACACAAGTGCGAAAAGTGGTTTTTCCACACTAATACAAGTGCAAAAGTGGTTTCCTGCATCAACACAACTGCGAAAGGTGGTTTTTCAACACTAACACAAGTGCGAAAAGTGGTTTTTCAACACTAACACAAGTGCGAAAAGTGGTTTTTCCACACTAATACAAGTGCAAAAGCGGTTTCCTGCACCAACACAAGTGCAAAAAGTGGTTTTTCAACACTAACACAAGTGCGAAAAGTGGTTTTTCAACACTATCACAAGTGCAAAAAGTGTTTTTTCCACACTAATACAAGTGCAAAAGTGGTTTCCTGCACCAACACAAGTGCGAAAAGTGGTTTTTCAACACTAACACAAGTGCGAAAAGTGGTTTTTCAACACTAACACAAGTGCGAAAAGTGGTTTTTCAACACTAACACAAGTGCGAAAAGTGGTTTTTCCAAACTAATACAAGTGCAAAAGTGGTTTCCTGCACCAACACAAGTGCGAAAAGTGGTTTTTCAACACTAACACAAGTGCAAAAAGGGGTTTTTCAACACTATCACTAGTGCAAAAAGTGTTTTTTCCACACTAATACAAGTGCAAAAGTGGTTTCCTGCACCAACACAAGCGCGAAAAGTGGTTTTTCAACACTAACACAAGTGCGAAAAGTGGTTTTTCAACACTAACACAACTGCGAAAAGTGGTTTTTCCACACTAATACAAGTGCAAAAGTGGTTTCCTGCACCAACACAAGTGCGAAAAGTGGTTTTTCAACACTAACATAAGTGCGAAAAGTGGTTTTTCAACACTATCACAAGTGCAATAAGTGTTTTTTCCACACTAATACAAGTGCAAAAGTGGTTTCCTGCACCAACACAAGTGCGAAAAGTGGTTTTTCGACACTAACACAAGTGCGAAAAGTGGTTTTTCCACACTAACACAAGTGCAAAAGTGGTTTCCTGCACCAACACAAGTGCGAAAAGTGGTTTTTCAATACTAACACAAGTGCGAAAAGTGGTTTTTCAACACTAACACAAGTGCGAAAAGTGGTTTTTCCACACTAATACACGTACAAAAGTGGTTTCCTGCACCAACACAAGTGCGAAATGTGGTTTTTCAACACTAACACAAGTGCGAAAAGTGGTTTTTCAACACTAACACAAGTGCGAAAAGTGGTTTTTCCACACTAACACAAGTGCAAAAGTGGTTTCCTGCACCAACACAAGTGCGAAAAGTGGTTTTTCAACACTAACACAAGTGCGAAAAGTGGTTTTTCAACATTAACACATGTGCGAAAAGTGGTTTTTCCACACTAACACAAGTGCGAAAAGTGGTTTTTCAACACTATCACAAGTGCAAAAAGTGTTTTTTCCGCACTAATACAAGTGCAAAAGTGGTTTCCTGCACCAACACAAGTGCGAAAAGTGGTTTCTCAACACTAACACAAGTGCGAAAGTGTTTTTTCCAAACTAACACAAGTGCGAAAGTGGTTTCCTGCACCAACACAAGTGCGAAATGTGGTTTTTCAACACTAACACAAGTGCGAAAAGTGGTTTTTCAACACTATCACAAGTGCAAAAAGTGTTTTTTCCACACTAATACAAGTGCAAAAGTGGTTTCCTGCACCATCACAAGTGCGAAAAGTGGTTTTTCAACACTAACACAAGTGCGAAAAGTGGTTTTTCAACACTATCACAAGTGCAATAAGTGTTTTTCCACACTAATACAAGTGCAAAAGTGGTTTTCTGCACGAACACAAGTGCGAAAAGTGGTTTTTCAACACTAACACAAGTGCGAAAAGTGGTTTTTCAACACTAACACAAGTGCGAAAAGTGGTTTTTCACACTAATACAAGTGCAAAAGTGGTTTCCTGCACCAACACAAGTGCGAAAAGTGGTTTTTCAAAACTAACACAAGTGCGAAAAGTGGTTTTTCAACACTAATACAAGTGCAAAAGTGGTTTCCTGCACCAACACAAGTGCGAAAAGTGGTTTTTCAACACTATCACAAATGCGAAAAGTGGTTTTTCAACACCAACACAAGTGCGAAAAGTGGTTTTTCCACACTAACACAAGTGCAAAAGTTGTTTCCTGCACCAACACAAGTGCGAAAAGTGGTATTTCAACACTAACACAAGTGCGAAAAGTAGTTTTTCAACACTATCACAAGTGCGAAAAGTGTTTTTTCCACACTAATACAAGTGCAAAAGTGGTTTCCTGCACAAACACAAGTGCGAAAAGTGGTTTTTCAACACTAACACAAGTGTGAAAAGTGGTTTTTCAACACTAACACAAGTGCGAAAAGTGGTTTTTCAACACTAACACAAGTGCGAAAAGTGGTTTTTCCACACTAATACAAGTGCAAAAGTGGTTTCCTGCACCAACACAAGTGCGAAAAGTGGTTTTTCAACACTAACACAAGTGCGAAAAGTGGTTTTTCAACACTAACACAAGTGCGAAAAGTGGTTTTTCCACACTAATACAAGTGCAAAAGTGGTTTCCTGCACCAACACAAGTGCGAAAAGTGGTTTTTCAACACTAACACAAGTGCGAAAAGTGGTTTTTCCACACTAATACAAGTGCAAAAGTGGTTTCCTGCATCAACACAACTGCGAAAGGTGGTTTTTCAACACTAACACAAGTGCGAAAAGTGGTTTTTCAACACTAACACAAGTGCGAAAAGTGGTTTTTCCACACTAATACAAGTGCAAAAGCGGTTTCCTGCACCAACACAAGTGCAAAAAGTGGTTTTTCAACACTAACACAAGTGCGAAAAGTGGTTTTTCAACACTATCACAAGTGCAAAAAGTGTTTTTTCCACACTAATACAAGTGCAAAAGTGGTTTCCTGCACCAACACAAGTGCGAAAAGTGGTTTTTCAACACTAACACAAGTGCGAAAAGTGGTTTTTCAACACTAACACAAGTGCGAAAAGTGGTTTTTCAACACTAACACAAGTGCGAAAAGTGGTTTTTCCAAACTAATACAAGTGCAAAAGTGGTTTCCTGCACCAACACAAGTGCGAAAAGTGGTTTTTCAACACTAACACAAGTGCAAAAAGGGGTTTTTCAACACTATCACTAGTGCAAAAAGTGTTTTTTCCACACTAATACAAGTGCAAAAGTGGTTTCCTGCACCAACACAAGCGCGAAAAGTGGTTTTTCAACACTAACACAAGTGCGAAAAGTGGTTTTTCAACACTAACACAACTGCGAAAAGTGGTTTTTCCACACTAATACAAGTGCAAAAGTGGTTTCCTGCACCAACACAAGTGCGAAAAGTGGTTTTTCAACACTAACACAAGTGCGAAAAGTGGTTTTTCAACACTATCACAAGTGCAATAAGTGTTTTTTCCACACTAATACAAGTGCAAAAGTGGTTTCCTGCACCAACACAAGTGCGAAAAGTGGTTTTTCGACACTAACACAAGTGCGAAAAGTGGTTTTTCCACACTAACACAAGTGCAAAAGTGGTTTCCTGCACCAACACAAGTGCGAAAAGTGGTTTTTCAATACTAACACAAGTGCGAAAAGTGGTTTTTCAACACTAACACAAGTGCGAAAAGTGGTTTTTCCACACTAATACACGTACAAAAGTGGTTTCCTGCACCAACACAAGTGCGAAATGTGGTTTTTCAACACTAACACAAGTGCGAAAAGTGGTTTTTCAACACTAACACAAGTGCGAAAAGTGGTTTTCCACACTAACACAAGTGCAAAAGTGGTTTCCTGCACCAACACAAGTGCGAAAAGTGGTTTTTCAACACTAACACAAGTGCGAAAAGTGGTTTTTCAACACTAACACAAGTGCGAAAAGTGGTTTTTCCACACTAATACAAGTGCAAAAGTGGTTTCCTGCACCAACACAAGTGCGAAAAGTGGTTTTTCAACACTAACACAAGTGAGAAAAGTGGTTTTTTCCACACTAACACAAGTGCGAAAAGTGGTTTTTCCACACTAATACAAGTGCAAAAGTGGTTTCCTGCACCAACACAAGTGCGAAAAGTGGTTTTTCAACACTAACACAAGTGCGAAAAGTGGTTTTTCAACACTAACACAAGTGCGAAAAGTGGTTTTGCCACACTAACACAAGTGCAAAAAGTGGTTTTTCCACACTAATACAAGTGCAAAAGTGGTTTCCTGCACCAACACAAGTGCGAAAAGTGGTTTTTCAACACTAACACAAGTGCGAAAAGTGGTTTTCAACACTAACACAAGTGCGAAAAGTGGTTTTTCAACACTAACACAAGTGCGAAAAGTGGTTTTTCCACACTAATACAAGTGCAAAAGCGGTTTCCTGCACCAACACAAGTGCGAAAAGTGGTTTTTCAACACTAACACAAGTGCGAAAAGGGGTTTTTCAACACTATCACAAGTGCAAAAAGTGTTTTTTCCACACTAATACAAGTGCAAAAGTGGTTTCCTGCACCAACACAAGTGCGAAAAGTGGTTTTTCAACACTAACACAAGTGCGAAAAGTGGTTTTTCAACACTAACACAAGTGCAAAAAGTGGTTTTTCCAAACTAATACAAGTGCAAAAGTGGTTTCCTGCACCAACACAAGTGCGAAAAGTGGTTTTCGACACGAACACAAGTGCGAAAAGTGGTTTTTCAACACTAACACAAGTGCGAAAAGTCGTTTTTCCACACTAATACAAGTGCAAAAGTGGTTTCCTGCACCAACACAAGTGCGAAAAGTGGTTTTTCAACACTAACACAAGTGCGAAAAGTGGTTTTTCAACACTAACACAAGTGCGAAAAGTGGTTTTTCCACACTAATACAAGTGCAAAAGTGGTTTCCTGCACCAACACAAGTGCGAAAAGTAGTTTTTCAACACTAACACAAGTGCGAAAAGTGGTTTTTCAACACTATCACAAGTGCAATGTGTTTTTTCCACACTAATACAAGTGCAAAAGTGGTTTCCTGCACCAACACAAGTGCGAAAAGTGGTTTTTCAACACTAACACAAGTGCGAAAAGTGGTTTTTCAACACTATCACAAGTGCGAAAAGTGGTTTTTTCACACTAATACAAGTGCAAATGTGGTTTCCTGCACCAACACAAGTGCGAAAAGTGGTTTTTCAACACTAACACAAGTGCGAAAAGTGGTTTTTCAACACTATCACAAGTGCAAAAAGTGTTTTTTCCGCACAAATACAAGTGCAAAAGTGGTTTCCTGCACCAACACAAGTGCGAAAAGTGGTTTCTCAACACTAACACAAGTGCGAAAGTGTTTTTTCCAAACTAACACAAGTGCGAAAGTGGTTTCCTGCACCAACACAAGTGCGAAATGTGGTTTTTCAACACTAACACAAGTGCGAAAAGTGGTTTTTCAACACTATCACAAGTGCAAAAAGTGTTTTTTCCACACTAATACAAGTGCAAAAGTGGTTTCCTGCACCATCACAAGTGCGAAAAGTGGTTTTTCAACACTAACACAAGTGCGAAAAGTGGTTTTTCAACACTATCACAAGTGCAATAAGTGTTTTTCCACACTAATACAAGTGCAAAAGTGGTTTTCTGCACGAACACAAGTGCGAAAAGTGGTTTTTCAACACTAACACAAGTGCGAAAAGTGGTTTTTCAACACTAACACAAGTGCGAAAAGTGGTTTTTCACACTAATACAAGTGCAAAAGTGGTTTCCTGCACCAACACAAGTGCGAAAAGTGGTTTTTCAACACTAACACAAGTGCGAAAAGTGGTTTTTCAACACTAATACAAGTGCAAAAGTGGTTTCCTGCACCAACACAAGTGCGAAAAGTGGTTTTTCAACACTATCACAAGTGCGAAAAGTGGTTTTTCAACACTAACACAAGTGCGAAAAGTCGTTTTTCCACACTAATACAAGTGCAAAAGTGGTTTCCTGCACCAACACAAGTGCGAAAAGTGGTTTTTCAACACTAACACAAGTGCGAAAAGTGGTTTTTCAACACTAACACAAGTGCGAAAAGTGGTTTTTCCACACTAATACAAGTGCAAAAGTGGTTTCCTGCACCAACACAAGTGCGAAAAGTAGTTTTTCAACACTAACACAAGTGCGAAAAGTGGTTTTTCAACACTATCACAAGTGCAATGTGTTTTTTCCACACTAATACAAGTGCAAAAGTGGTTTCCTGCACCAACACAAGTGCGAAAAGTGGTTTTTCAACACTAACACAAGTGCGAAAAGTGGTTTTTCAACACTAACACAAGTGCGAAAAGTGGTTTTTTCACACTAATACAAGTGCAAATGTGGTTTCCTGCACCAACACAAGTGCGAAAAGTGGTTTTTCAACACTAACACAAGTGCGAAAAGTGGTTTTTCAACACTATCACAAGTGCAAAAAGTGTTTTTTCCGCACTAATACAAGTGCAAAAGTGGTTTCCTGCACCAACACAAGTGCGAAAAGTGGTTTCTCAACACTAACACAAGTGCGAAAGTGTTTTTTCCAAACTAACACAAGTGCGAAAGTGGTTTCCTGCACCAACACAAGTGCGAAATGTGGTTTTTCAACACTAACACAAGTGCGAAAAGTGGTTTTTCAACACTATCACAAGTGCAAAAAGTGTTTTTTCCACACTAATACAAGTGCAAAAGTGGTTTCCTGCACCATCACAAGTGCGAAAAGTGGTTTTTCAACACTAACACAAGTGCGAAAAGTGGTTTTTCAACACTATCACAAGTGCAATAAGTGTTTTTCCACACTAATACAAGTGCAAAAGTGGTTTTCTGCACGAACACAAGTGCGAAAAGTGGTTTTTCAACACTAACACAAGTGCGAAAAGTGGTTTTTCAACACTAACACAAGTGCGAAAAGTGGTTTTTCACACTAATACAAGTGCAAAAGTGGTTTCCTGCACCAACACAAGTGCGAAAAGTGGTTTTTCAACACTAACACAAGTGCGAAAAGTGGTTTTTCAACACTAATACAAGTGCAAAAGTGGTTTCCTGCACCAACACAAGTGCGAAAAGTGGTTTTTCAACACTATCACAAATGCGAAAAGTGGTTTTTCAACACCAACACAAGTGCGAAAAGTGGTTTTTCCACACTAACACAAGTGCAAAAGTTGTTTCCTGCACCAACACAAGTGCGAAAAGTGGTATTTCAACACTAACACAAGTGCGAAAAGTAGTTTTTCAACACTATCACAAGTGCGAAAAGTGTTTTTTCCACACTAATACAAGTGCAAAAGTGGTTTCCTGCACAAACACAAGTGCGAAAAGTGGTTTTTCAACACTAACACAAGTGTGAAAAGTGGTTTTTCAACACTAACACAAGTGCGAAAAGTGGTTTTTCAACACTAACACAAGTGCGAAAAGTGGTTTTTCCACACTAATACAAGTGCAAAAGTGGTTTCCTGCACCAACACAAGTGCGAAAAGTGGTTTTTCAACACTAACACAAGTGCGAAAAGTGGTTTTTCAACACTAACACAAGTGCGAAAAGTGGTTTTCCACACTAATACAAGTGCAAAAGTGGTTTCCTGCACCAACACAAGTGCGAAAAGTGGTTTTTCAACACTAACACAAGTGCGAAAAGTGGTTTTTCAACACTAACACAAGTGCAAAAAGTGGTTTTTCCAAACTAATACAAGTGCAAAAGTGGTTTCCTGCACCAACACAAGTGCGAAAAGTGGTTTTCGACACGAACACAAGTGCGAAAAGTGGTTTTTCAACACTAACACAAGTGCGAAAAGTCGTTTTTCCACACTAATACAAGTGCAAAAGTGGTTTCCTGCACCAACACAAGTGCGAAAAGTGGTTTTTCAACACTAACACAAGTGCGAAAAGTGGTTTTTCAACACTAACACAAGTGCGAAAAGTGGTTTTTCCACACTAATACAAGTGCAAAAGTGGTTTCCTGCACCAACACAAGTGCGAAAAGTAGTTTTTCAACACTAACACAAGTGCGAAAAGTGGTTTTTCAACACTATCACAAGTGCAATGTGTTTTTTCCACACTAATACAAGTGCAAAAGTGGTTTCCTGCACCAACACAAGTGCGAAAAGTGGTTTTTCAACACTAACACAAGTGCGAAAAGTGGTTTTTCAACACTATCACAAGTGCGAAAAGTGGTTTTTTCACACTAATACAAGTGCAAATGTGGTTTCCTGCACCAACACAAGTGCGAAAAGTGGTTTTTCAACACTAACACAAGTGCGAAAAGTGGTTTTTCAACACTATCACAAGTGCAAAAAGTGTTTTTTCCGCACAAATACAAGTGCAAAAGTGGTTTCCTGCACCAACACAAGTGCGAAAAGTGGTTTCTCAACACTAAAACAAGTGCGAAAGTGTTTTTTCCAAACTAACACAAGTGCGAAAGTGGTTTCCTGCACCAACACAAGTGCGAAATGTGGTTTTTCAACACTAACACAAGTGCGAAAAGTGGTTTTTCAACACTATCACAAGTGCAAAAAGTGTTTTTTCCACACTAATACAAGTGCAAAAGTGGTTTCCTGCACCATCACAAGTGCGAAAAGTGGTTTTTCAACACTAACACAAGTGCGAAAAGTGGTTTTTCAACACTATCACAAGTGCAATAAGTGTTTTTCCACACTAATACAAGTGCAAAAGTGGTTTTCTGCACGAACACAAGTGCGAAAAGTGGTTTTTCAACACTAACACAAGTGCGAAAAGTGGTTTTTCAACACTAACACAAGTGCGAAAAGTGGTTTTTCACACTAATACAAGTGCAAAAGTGGTTTCCTGCACCAACACAAGTGCGAAAAGTGGTTTTTCAACACTAACACAAGTGCGAAAAGTGGTTTTTCAACACTAATACAAGTGCAAAAGTGGTTTCCTGCACCAACACAAGTGCGAAAAGTGGTTTTTCAACACTATCACAAGTGCGAAAAGTGGTTTTTCAACACTAACACAAGTGCGAAAAGTCGTTTTTCCACACTAATACAAGTGCAAAAGTGGTTTCCTGCACCAACACAAGTGCGAAAAGTGGTTTTTCAACACTAACACAAGTGCGAAAAGTGGTTTTTCAACACTAACACAAGTGCGAAAAGTGGTTTTTCCACACTAATACAAGTGCAAAAGTGGTTTCCTGCACCAACACAAGTGCGAAAAGTAGTTTTTCAACACTAACACAAGTGCGAAAAGTGGTTTTTCAACACTATCACAAGTGCAATGTGTTTTTTCCACACTAATACAAGTGCAAAAGTGGTTTCCTGCACCAACACAAGTGCGAAAAGTGGTTTTTCAACACTAACACAAGTGCGAAAAGTGGTTTTTCAACACTAACACAAGTGCGAAAAGTGGTTTTTTCACACTAATACAAGTGCAAATGTGGTTTCCTGCACCAACACAAGTGCGAAAAGTGGTTTTTCAACACTAACACAAGTGCGAAAAGTGGTTTTTCAACACTATCACAAGTGCAAAAAGTGTTTTTTCCGCACTAATACAAGTGCAAAAGTGGTTTCCTGCACCAACACAAGTGCGAAAAGTGGTTTCTCAACACTAACACAAGTGCGAAAGTGTTTTTTCCAAACTAACACAAGTGCGAAAGTGGTTTCCTGCACCAACACAAGTGCGAAATGTGGTTTTTCAACACTAACACAAGTGCGAAAAGTGGTTTTTCAACACTATCACAAGTGCAAAAAGTGTTTTTTCCACACTAATACAAGTGCAAAAGTGGTTTCCTGCACCATCACAAGTGCGAAAAGTGGTTTTTCAACACTAACACAAGTGCGAAAAGTGGTTTTTCAACACTATCACAAGTGCAATAAGTGTTTTTCCACACTAATACAAGTGCAAAAGTGGTTTTCTGCACGAACACAAGTGCGAAAAGTGGTTTTTCAACACTAACACAAGTGCGAAAAGTGGTTTTTCAACACTAACACAAGTGCGAAAAGTGGTTTTTCACACTAATACAAGTGCAAAAGTGGTTTCCTGCACCAACACAAGTGCGAAAAGTGGTTTTTCAACACTAACACAAGTGCGAAAAGTGGTTTTTCAACACTAATACAAGTGCAAAAGTGGTTTCCTGCACCAACACAAGTGCGAAAAGTGGTTTTTCAACACTATCACAAATGCGAAAAGTGGTTTTTCAACACCAACACAAGTGCGAAAAGTGGTTTTTCCACACTAACACAAGTGCAAAAGTTGTTTCCTGCACCAACACAAGTGCGAAAAGTGGTATTTCAACACTAACACAAGTGCGAAAAGTAGTTTTTCAACACTATCACAAGTGCGAAAAGTGTTTTTTCCACACTAATACAAGTGCAAAAGTGGTTTCCTGCACAAACACAAGTGCGAAAAGTGGTTTTTCAACACTAACACAAGTGTGAAAAGTGGTTTTTCAACACTAACACAAGTGCGAAAAGTGGTTTTTCAACACTAACACAAGTGCGAAAAGTGGTTTTTCCACACTAATACAAGTGCAAAAGTGGTTTCCTGCACCAACACAAGTGCGAAAAGTGGTTTTTCAACACTAACACAAGTGCGAAAAGTGGTTTTTCAACACTAACACAAGTGCGAAAAGTGGTTTTTCCACACTAATACAAGTGCAAAAGTGGTTTCCTGCACCAACACAAGTGCGAAAAGTGGTTTTTCAACATTAACACAAGTGCGAAAAGTGGTTTTTCCACACTAATACAAGTGCAAAAGTGGTTTCCTGCATCAACACAACTGCGAAAGGTGGTTTTTCAACACTAACACAAGTGCGAAAAGTGGTTTTTCAACACTAACACAAGTGCGAAAAGTGGTTTTTCCACACTAATACAAGTGCAAAAGCGGTTTCCTGCACCAACACAAGTGCAAAAAGTGGTTTTTCAACACTAACACAAGTGCGAAAAGTGGTTTTTCAACACTATCACAAGTGCAAAAAGTGTTTTTTCCACACTAATACAAGTGCAAAAGTGGTTTCCTGCACCAACACAAGTGCGAAAAGTGGTTTTTCAACACTAACACAAGTGCGAAAAGTGGTTTTTCAACACTAACACAAGTGCGAAAAGTGGTTTTTCAACACTAACACAAGTGCGAAAAGTGGTTTTTCCAAACTAATACAAGTGCAAAAGTGGTTTCCTGCACCAACACAAGTGCGAAAAGTGGTTTTTCAACACTAACACAAGTGCAAAAAGGGGTTTTTCAACACTATCACTAGTGCAAAAAGTGTTTTTTCCACACTAATACAAGTGCAAAAGTGGTTTCCTGCACCAACACAAGCGCGAAAAGTGGTTTTTCAACACTAACACAAGTGCGAAAAGTGGTTTTTCAACACTAACACAACTGCGAAAAGTGGTTTTTCCACACTAATACAAGTGCAAAAGTGGTTTCCTGCACCAACACAAGTGCGAAAAGTGGTTTTTCAACACTAACATAAGTGCGAAAAGTGGTTTTTCAACACTATCACAAGTGCAATAAGTGTTTTTTCCACACTAATACAAGTGCAAAAGTGGTTTCCTGCACCAACACAAGTGCGAAAAGTGGTTTTTCGACACTAACACAAGTGCGAAAAGTGGTTTTTCCACACTAACACAAGTGCAAAAGTGGTTTCCTGCACCAACACAAGTGCGAAAAGTGGTTTTTCAATACTAACACAAGTGCGAAAAGTGGTTTTTCAACACTAACACAAGTGCGAAAAGTGGTTTTTCCACACTAATACACGTACAAAAGTGGTTTCCTGCACCAACACAAGTGCGAAATGTGGTTTTTCAACACTAACACAAGTGCGAAAAGTGGTTTTTCAACACTAACACAAGTGCGAAAAGTGGTTTTTCCACACTAACACAAGTGCAAAAGTGGTTTCCTGCACCAACACAAGTGCGAAAAGTGGTTTTTCAACACTAACACAAGTGCGAAAAGTGGTTTTTCAACATTAACACATGTGCGAAAAGTGGTTTTTCCACACTAACACAAGTGCGAAAAGTGGTTTTTCAACACTATCACAAGTGCAAAAAGTGTTTTTTCCGCACTAATACAAGTGCAAAAGTGGTTTCCTGCACCAACACAAGTGCGAAAAGTGGTTTCTCAACACTAACACAAGTGCGAAAGTGTTTTTTCCAAACTAACACAAGTGCGAAAGTGGTTTCCTGCACCAACACAAGTGCGAAATGTGGTTTTTCAACACTAACACAAGTGCGAAAAGTGGTTTTTCAACACTATCACAAGTGCAAAAAGTGTTTTTTCCACACTAATACAAGTGCAAAAGTGGTTTCCTGCACCATCACAAGTGCGAAAAGTGGTTTTTCAACACTAACACAAGTGCGAAAAGTGGTTTTTCAACACTATCACAAGTGCAATAAGTGTTTTTCCACACTAATACAAGTGCAAAAGTGGTTTTCTGCACGAACACAAGTGCGAAAAGTGGTTTTTCAACACTAACACAAGTGCGAAAAGTGGTTTTTCAACACTAACACAAGTGCGAAAAGTGGTTTTTCACACTAATACAAGTGCAAAAGTGGTTTCCTGCACCAACACAAGTGCGAAAAGTGGTTTTTCAAAACTAACACAAGTGCGAAAAGTGGTTTTTCAACACTAATACAAGTGCAAAAGTGGTTTCCTGCACCAACACAAGTGCGAAAAGTGGTTTTTCAACACTATCACAAATGCGAAAAGTGGTTTTTCAACACCAACACAAGTGCGAAAAGTGGTTTTTCCACACTAACACAAGTGCAAAAGTTGTTTCCTGCACCAACACAAGTGCGAAAAGTGGTATTTCAACACTAACACAAGTGCGAAAAGTAGTTTTTCAACACTATCACAAGTGCGAAAAGTGTTTTTTCCACACTAATACAAGTGCAAAAGTGGTTTCCTGCACAAACACAAGTGCGAAAAGTGGTTTTTCAACACTAACACAAGTGTGAAAAGTGGTTTTTCAACACTAACACAAGTGCGAAAAGTGGTTTTTCAACACTAACACAAGTGCGAAAAGTGGTTTTTCCACACTAATACAAGTGCAAAAGTGGTTTCCTGCACCAACACAAGTGCGAAAAGTGGTTTTTCAACACTAACACAAGTGCGAAAAGTGGTTTTTCAACACTAACACAAGTGCGAAAAGTGGTTTTTCCACACTAATACAAGTGCAAAAGTGGTTTCCTGCACCAACACAAGTGCGAAAAGTGGTTTTTCAACACTAACACAAGTGCGAAAAGTGGTTTTTCCACACTAATACAAGTGCAAAAGTGGTTTCCTGCATCAACACAACTGCGAAAGGTGGTTTTTCAACACTAACACAAGTGCGAAAAGTGGTTTTTCAACACTAACACAAGTGCGAAAAGTGGTTTTTCCACACTAATACAAGTGCAAAAGCGGTTTCCTGCACCAACACAAGTGCAAAAAGTGGTTTTTCAACACTAACACAAGTGCGAAAAGTGGTTTTTCAACACTATCACAAGTGCAAAAAGTGTTTTTTCCACACTAATACAAGTGCAAAAGTGGTTTCCTGCACCAACACAAGTGCGAAAAGTGGTTTTTCAACACTAACACAAGTGCGAAAAGTGGTTTTTCAACACTAACACAAGTGCGAAAAGTGGTTTTTCAACACTAACACAAGTGCGAAAAGTGGTTTTTCCAAACTAATACAAGTGCAAAAGTGGTTTCCTGCACCAACACAAGTGCGAAAAGTGGTTTTTCAACACTAACACAAGTGCAAAAAGGGGTTTTTCAACACTATCACTAGTGCAAAAAGTGTTTTTTCCACACTAATACAAGTGCAAAAGTGGTTTCCTGCACCAACACAAGCGCGAAAAGTGGTTTTTCAACACTAACACAAGTGCGAAAAGTGGTTTTTCAACACTAACACAACTGCGAAAAGTGGTTTTTCCACACTAATACAAGTGCAAAAGTGGTTTCCTGCACCAACACAAGTGCGAAAAGTGGTTTTTCAACACTAACACAAGTGCGAAAAGTGGTTTTTCAACACTATCACAAGTGCAATAAGTGTTTTTTCCACACTAATACAAGTGCAAAAGTGGTTTCCTGCACCAACACAAGTGCGAAAAGTGGTTTTTCGACACTAACACAAGTGCGAAAAGTGGTTTTTCCACACTAACACAAGTGCAAAAGTGGTTTCCTGCACCAACACAAGTGCGAAAAGTGGTTTTTCAATACTAACACAAGTGCGAAAAGTGGTTTTTCAACACTAACACAAGTGCGAAAAGTGGTTTTTCCACACTAATACACGTACAAAAGTGGTTTCCTGCACCAACACAAGTGCGAAATGTGGTTTTTCAACACTAACACAAGTGCGAAAAGTGGTTTTTCAACACTAACACAAGTGCGAAAAGTGGTTTTTCCACACTAACACAAGTGCAAAAGTGGTTTCCTGCACCAACACAAGTGCGAAAAGTGGTTTTTCAACACTAACACAAGTGCGAAAAGTGGTTTTTCAACACTAACACAAGTGCGAAAAGTGGTTTTTCCACACTAATACAAGTGCAAAAGTGGTTTCCTGCACCAACACAAGTGCGAAAAGTGGTTTTTCAACACTAACACAAGTGAGAAAAGTGGTTTTTTCCACACTAACACAAGTGCGAAAAGTGGTTTTTCCACACTAATACAAGTGCAAAAGTGGTTTCCTGCACCAACACAAGTGCGAAAAGTGGTTTTTCAACACTAACACAAGTGCGAAAAGTGGTTTTTCAACACTAACACAAGTGCGAAAAGTGGTTTTGCCACACTAACACAAGTGCAAAAAGTGGTTTTTCCACACTAATACAAGTGCAAAAGTGGTTTCCTGCACCAACACAAGTGCGAAAAGTGGTTTTTCAACACTAACACAAGTGCGAAAAGTGGTTTTCAACACTAACACAAGTGCGAAAAGTGGTTTTTCAACACTAACACAAGTGCGAAAAGTGGTTTTTCCACACTAATACAAGTGCAAAAGCGGTTTCCTGCACCAACACAAGTGCGAAAAGTGGTTTTTCAACACTAACACAAGTGCGAAAAGGGGTTTTTCAACACTATCACAAGTGCAAAAAGTGTTTTTTCCACATTAATACAAGTGCAAAAGTGGTTACCTGCACCAACACAAGTGCGAAAAGTGGTTTTTCAACACTAACACAAGTGCGAAAAGTGGTTTTTCAACACTAACACAACTGCGAAAAGTGGTTTTTTCCACACTAATACAAGTGCAAAAGTGGTTTTCTGCACCAACACAAGTGCGAAAAGTGGTTTTTCAACACTAACACAAGTGCGAAAAGTGGTTTCTCAACACTAACACAAGTGCGAAAAGTGTTTTTTCCAAACTAATACAAGTGCAAAAGTGGTTTCCTGCACCAACACAAGTGCGAAACGTGGTTTTTCAACACTAACACAAGTGCGAAAAGTGGTTTTTCAACACTAACCCAAGTGCGAAAAGTGGTTTTTCCACACTAATACAAGTGCAAAAGTGGTTTCCTGCACCAACACAAGTGCGAAATGTGGTTTTTCAACACTATCACAAGTGCAAAAAGTGTTTTTTCCACACTAATACAAGTGCAAAAGTGGTTTCCTGCACCATCACAAGTGCGAAAAGTGGTTTTTCAACACTAACACAAGTGCGAAAAGTGGTTTTTCACACTAATACAAGTGCAAAAGTGGTTTTTCAACACTAACACAAGTGCGAAAAGTGGTTTTTCAACACTATCACAAGTGCAAAAAGTGTTTTTTCCACACTAATACAAGTGCAAAAGTGGTTTCCTGCACCAACACAAGTGCGAAAAGTGGTTTTTCAACACTATCACAAGTGCGAAAAGTGGTTTTTCAACACCAACACAAGTGCGAAAAGTGGTTTTTACACACTAACACAAGTGCAAAAGTTGTTTCCTGCACCAACACAAGTGCGAAAAGTGGTATTTCAACACTAACAAGTGCGAAAAGTGGTTTTTCAACACTATCACAAGTGCGAAAAGTGTTTTTTCCACACTAATACAAGTGCAAAAGTGGTTTCCTGCACCAACACAAGTGCGAAAAGTGGTTTTTCAACACTAACACAAGTGCGAAAAGTGGTTTTTCAACACTAACACAAGTGCGAAAAGTGGTTTTTCAACACTAACACAAGTGCGAAAAGTGGTTTTTCCACACTAATACAAGTGCAAAAGTGGTTTCCTGCACCAACACAAGTGCGAAAAGTGGTTTTTCAACACTAAGACAAGTGCGAAAAGTGGTTTTTCAACACTAACACAAGTGCGAAAAGTGGTTTTTCCACACTAATACAAGTGCAAAAGTGGTTTCCTGCACCAACACAAGTGCGAAAAGTGGTTTTTCAACACTAACACAAGTGCGAAAAGTGGTTTTTCAACACTAACACAAGTGCGAAAAGTGGTTTTTCCACACTAATACAAGTGCAAAAGCAGTTTCCTGCACCAACACAAGTGCGAAAAGTGGTTTTTCAACACTAACACAAGTGCGAAAAGTAGTTTTTCAACACTATCACAAGTGCAAAAAGTGTTTTTTCCACACTAATACAAGTGCAAAAGTGGTTTCCTGCCCCAACACAAGTGCGAAAAGTGGTTTTTCAACACTAACACAAGTGCGAAAAGTGGTTTTTCAACACTAACACAAGTGCGAAAAGTGGTTTTTCAACACTAACACAAGTGCGAAAAGTGGTTTTTCCAAACTAATACAAGTGCAAAAGTGGTTTCCTGCACCAACACAAGTGCGAAAAGTGGTTTTTCAACACTAACACAAGTGCGAAAAGGGGTTTTTCAACACTAACACAACTGCGAAAAGTGGTTTTTCCACACTAATACAAGTGCAAAAGTGGTTTCCTGCACCAACACAAGTGCGAAAAGTGGTTTTTCAACACTAACACAAGTGCGAAAAGTGGTTTTTCAACACTAACACAAGTGCGAAAAGTGTTTTTTCCAAACTAATACAAGTGCAAAAGTGGTTTCCTGCACCAACACAAGTGCGAAAAGTGGTTTTTCAACACTAACACAAGTGCGAAAAGTGGTTTTTCAACACTAACACAAGTGCGAAAAGTGGTTTTTCCACACTAATACAAGTGCAAAAGTGGTTTCCTGCACCAACACAAGTGCGAAATGTGGTTTTTCAACACTAACACAAGTGCGAAAAGTGGTTTTTCAACACTATCACAAGTGCAAAAAGTGTATTTTCCACACTAATACAAGTGCAAAAGTGGTTTCCTGCACCAACACAAGTGCGAAAAGTGGTTTTTCAACACTAACACAAGTGCGAAAAGTGGTTTTTCAACACTAACACAAGTGCGAAAAGTGGTTTTTCCACACTAATACAAGTGCAAAAGTGGTTTCCTGCACCAACACAAGTGCGAAAAGTGGTTTTTCAACACTAAGACAAGTGCGAAAAGTGGTTTTTCAACACTAACACAATTGCGAAAAGTGGTTTTTGCACACTAATACAAGTGCAAAAGTGGTTTCCTGCACCAACACAAGTGCGAAAAGTGGTTTTTCAACACCAACACAAGTGCGAAAAGTGGTTTTTCAACACTAACACAATTGCGAAAAGTGGTTTTTCAACACTAACACAAATGCGAAAAGTGGTTTTTCCACACTAATACAAGTGCAAAAGTGGTTTCCTGCACCAACACAAGTGCGAAAAGTGGTTTTTCAACACTAACACAAGTGAGAAAAGTGGTTTTTCCACACTAACACAAGTGCGAAAAGTGGTTTTTCCACACTAATACAAGTGCAAAAGTGGTTTCCTGCACCAACATAAGTGCGAAAAGTGGTTTTTCAACACTAACACAAGTGCGAAAAGTGGTTTTTCAACACTAACACAAGTGCGAAAAGTGGTTTTGCCACACTAACACAAGTGCAAAAAGTGGTTTTTCCACACTAATACAAGTGCAAAAGTGGTTTCCTGCACCAACACAAGTGCGAAAAGTGGTTTTTCAACACTAACACAAGTGCGAAAAGTGGTTTTCAACACTAACACAAGTGCGAAAAGTGGTTTTTCAACACGAACACAAGTGCGAAAAGTGGTTTTTCCACACTAATACAAGTGCAAAAGCGGTTTGCTGCACCAACACAAGTGCGAAAAGTGGTTTTTCAACACTAACACAAGTGCGAAAAGGGGTTTTTCAACACTATCACAAGTGCAAAAAGTGTTTTTTCCACACTAATACAAGTGCAAAAGTGGTTTCCTGCACCAACACAAGTGCGAAAAGTGGTTTTTCAACACTAACACAAGTGCGAAAAGTGGTTTTTCAACACTAACACAACTGCGAAAAGTGGTTTTTCCACACTAATACAAGTGCAAAAGTGGTTTTCTGCACCAACACAAGTGCGAAAAGTGGTTTTTCAACACTAACACAAGTGCGAAAAGTGGTTTTTCAACACTAACACAAGTGCGAAAAGTGGTTTTTCAACACTAACACAAGTGCAAAAAGTGGTTTTTCCAAACTAATACAAGTGCAAAAATGGTTTCCTGCACCAACACAAGTGCGAAAAGTGGTTTTTCAACACTAACACAAGTGCAAAAAGGGGTTTTTCAACACTATCACTAGTGCAAAAAGTGTTTTTTCCACACTAATACAAGTGCAAAAGTGGTTTCCTGCACCAACACAAGCGCGAAAAGTGGTTTTTCAACACTAACACAAGTGCGAAAAGTGGTTTTTCAACACTAACACAACTGCGAAAAGTGGTTTTTCCACACTAATACAAGTGCAAAAGTGGTTTCCTGCACCAACACAAGTGCGAAAAGTGGTTTTTCAACACTAACACAAGTGCGAAAAGTGGTTTTTCAACACTATCACAAGTGCAATAAGTGTTTTTTCCACACTAATACAAGTGCAAAAGTGGTTTCCTGCACCAACACAAGTGCGAAAAGTGGTTTTTCAACACTAACACAAGTGCGAAAAGTGGTTTTTCCACCCTAACACAAGTGCAAAAGTGGTTTCCTGCACCAACACAAGTGCGAAAAGTGGTTTTTCAACACTAACACAAGTGCGAAAAGTGGTTTTTCAACACTAACACAAGTGCGAAAAGTGGTTTTTCCACACTAATACAAGTGCAAAAGCGGTTTCCTGCACCAACACAAGTGCGAAAAGTGGTTTTTCAACACTAACACAAGTGCGAAAAGTAGTTTTTCAACACTATCACAAGTGCAAAAAGTGTTTTTTCCACACTAATACAAGTGCAAAAGTGGTTTCCTGCACCAACACAAGTGCGAAAAGTGGTTTTTCAACACTAACACAAGTGCGAAAAGTGGTTTTTCAACACTAACACAAGTGCGAAAAGTGGTTTTTCAACACTAACACAAGTGCGAAAAGTGGTTTTTCCAAACTAATACAAGTGCAAAAGTGGTTTCCTGCACCAACACAAGTGCGAAAAGTGGTTTTTCAACACTAACACAAGTGCGAAAAGGGGTTTTTCAACACTAACACAACTGCGAAAAGTGGTTTTTCCACACTAATACAAGTGCAAAAGTGGTTTCCTGCACCAACACAAGTGCGAAAAGTGGTTTTTCAACACTAACACAAGTGCGAAAAGTGGTTTTTCAACACTAACACAAGTGCGAAAAGTGGTTTTTCAACACTAACACAACTGCGAAAAGTGGTTTTTCCACACTAATACAAGTGCAAAAGTGGTTTCCTGCACCAACACAAGTGCGAAAAGTGGTTTTTCAACACTAACACAAGTGCGAAAAGTGGTTTTTCAACACTATCACAAGTGCAATAAGTGTTTTTTCCACACTAATACAAGTGCAAAAGTGGTTTCCTGCACCAACACAAGTGCGAAAAGTGGTTTTTCAACACTAACACAAGTGCGAAAAGTGGTTTTTCCACACTAACACAAGTGCAAAAGTGCTTTCCTGCACCAACACAAGTGCGAAAAGTGGTTTTTCAACACTAACACAAGTGCGAAAAGTGGTTTTTCCACACTAATACACGTACAAAAGTGGTTTCCTGCACCAACACAAGTGCGAAATGTGGTTTTTCAACACTAACACAAGTGTGAAAAGTGGTTTTTCAACACTAACACAAGTGCGAAAAGTGGTTTTTCCACACTAACACAAGTGCAAAAGTGGTTTCCTGCACCAACACAAGTGCGAAAAGTGGTTTTTCAACACTAACACAAGTGCGAAAATTGGTTTTTCAACACTAACACAACTGCGAAAAGTGGTTTTTCCACACTAATACAAGTGCAAAAGTGGTTTCCTGCACCAACACAAGTGCGAAAAGTGGTTTTTCAACACTATCACAAGTGCAAAAAGTGTTTTTTCCACATTAATACAAGTGCAAAAGTGGTTACCTGCACCAACACAAGTGCGAAAAGTGGTTTTTCAACACTAACACAAGTGCGAAAAGTGGTTTTTCAACACTAACACAACTGCGAAAAGTGGTTTTTTCCACACTAATACAAGTGCAAAAGTGGTTTTCTGCACCAACACAAGTGCGAAAAGTGGTTTTTCAACACTAACACAAGTGCGAAAAGTGGTTTCTCAACACTAACACAAGTGCGAAAAGTGTTTTTTCCAAACTAATACAAGTGCAAAAGTGGTTTCCTGCACCAACACAAGTGCGAAACGTGGTTTTTCAACACTAACACAAGTGCGAAAAGTGGTTTTTCAACACTAACCCAAGTGCGAAAAGTGGTTTTTCCACACTAATACAAGTGCAAAAGTGGTTTCCTGCACCAACACAAGTGCGAAATGTGGTTTTTCAACACTATCACAAGTGCAAAAAGTGTTTTTTCCACACTAATACAAGTGCAAAAGTGGTTTCCTGCACCATCACAAGTGCGAAAAGTGGTTTTTCAACACTAACACAAGTGCGAAAAGTGGTTTTTCACACTAATACAAGTGCAAAAGTGGTTTTTCAACACTAACACAAGTGCGAAAAGTGGTTTTTCAACACTATCACAAGTGCAAAAAGTGTTTTTTCCACACTAATACAAGTGCAAAAGTGGTTTCCTGCACCAACACAAGTGCGAAAAGTGGTTTTTCAACACTATCACAAGTGCGAAAAGTGGTTTTTCAACACCAACACAAGTGCGAAAAGTGGTTTTTACACACTAACACAAGTGCAAAAGTTGTTTCCTGCACCAACACAAGTGCGAAAAGTGGTATTTCAACACTAACAAGTGCGAAAAGTGGTTTTTCAACACTATCACAAGTGCGAAAAGTGTTTTTTCCACACTAATACAAGTGCAAAAGTGGTTTCCTGCACCAACACAAGTGCGAAAAGTGGTTTTTCAACACTAACACAAGTGCGAAAAGTGGTTTTTCAACACTAACACAAGTGCGAAAAGTGGTTTTTCAACACTAACACAAGTGCGAAAAGTGGTTTTTCCACACTAATACAAGTGCAAAAGTGGTTTCCTGCACCAACACAAGTGCGAAAAGTGGTTTTTCAACACTAAGACAAGTGCGAAAAGTGGTTTTTCAACACTAACACAAGTGCGAAAAGTGGTTTTTCCACACTAATACAAGTGCAAAAGTGGTTTCCTGCACCAACACAAGTGCGAAAAGTGGTTTTTCAACACTAACACAAGTGCGAAAAGTGGTTTTTCAACACTAACACAAGTGCGAAAAGTGGTTTTTCCACACTAATACAAGTGCAAAAGCAGTTTCCTGCACCAACACAAGTGCGAAAAGTGGTTTTTCAACACTAACACAAGTGCGAAAAGTAGTTTTTCAACACTATCACAAGTGCAAAAAGTGTTTTTTCCACACTAATACAAGTGCAAAAGTGGTTTCCTGCACCAACACAAGTGCGAAAAGTGGTTTTTCAACACTAACACAAGTGCGAAAAGGGGTTTTTCAACACTAACACAACTGCGAAAAGTGGTTTTTCCACACTAATACAAGTGCAAAAGTGGTTTCCTGCACCAACACAAGTGCGAAAAGTGGTTTTTCAACACTAAGACAAGTGCGAAAAGTGGTTTTTCAACACTAACACAATTGCGAAAAGTGGTTTTTGCACACTAATACAAGTGCAAAAGTGGTTTCCTGCACCAACACAAGTGCGAAAAGTGGTTTTTCAACACCAACACAAGTGCGAAAAGTAGTTTTTCAACACTATCACAAGTGCAAAAAGTGTTTTTTCCACACTAATACAAGTGCAAAAGTGGTTTCCTGCACCAACACAAGTGCGAAAAGTGGTTTTTCAACACTAACACAAGTGCGAAAAGTGGTTTTTCAACACTAACACAAGTGCGAAAAGTGGTTTTTCCACACTAATACAAGTGCAAAAGTGGTTTCCTGCACCAACACAAGTGCGAAAAGTGGTTTTTCAACACTAAGACAAGTGCGAAAAGTGGTTTTTCAACACTAACACAATTGCGAAAAGTGGTTTTTGCACACTAATACAAGTGCAAAAGTGGTTTCCTGCACCAACACAAGTGCGAAAAGTGGTTTTTCAACACCAACACAAGTGCGAAAAGTGGTTTTTCAACACTAACACAATTGCGAAAAGTGGTTTTTCAACACTAACACAAATGCGAAAAGTGGTTTTTCCACACTAATACAAGTGCAAAGGTGGTTTCCTGCACCAACACAAGTGCGAAAAGTGGTTTTTCAACACTAACACAAGTGAGAAAAGTGGTTTTTCCACACTAACACAAGTGCGAAAAGTGGTTTTTCCACACTAATACAAGTGCAAAAGTGGTTTCCTGCACCAACATAAGTGCGAAAAGTGGTTTTTCAACACTAACACAAGTGCGAAAAGTGGTTTTTCAACACTAACACAAGTGCGAAAAGTGGTTTTGCCACACTAACACAAGTGCAAAAAGTGGTTTTTCCACACTAATACAAGTGCAAAAGTGGTTTCCTGCACCAACACAAGTGCGAAAAGTGGTTTTTCAACACTAACACAAGTGCGAAAAGTGGTTTTCAACACTAACACAAGTGCGAAAAGTGGTTTTTCAACACGAACACAAGTGCGAAAAGTGGTTTTTCCACACTAATACAAGTGCAAAAGCGGTTTGCTGCACCAACACAAGTGCGAAAAGTGGTTTTTCAACACTAACACAAGTGCGAAAAGGGGTTTTTCAACACTATCACAAGTGCAAAAAGTGTTTTTTCCACACTAATACAAGTGCAAAAGTGGTTTCCTGCACCAACACAAGTGCGAAAAGTGGTTTTTCAACACTAACACAAGTGCGAAAAGTGGTTTTTCAACACTAACACAACTGCGAAAAGTGGTTTTTCCACACTAATACAAGTGCAAAAGTGGTTTTCTGCACCAACACAAGTGCGAAAAGTGGTTTTTCAACACTAACACAAGTGCGAAAAGTGGTTTTTCAACACTAACACAAGTGCGAAAAGTGGTTTTTCAACACTAACACAAGTGCAAAAAGTGGTTTTTCCAAACTAATACAAGTGCAAAAATGGTTTCCTGCACCAACACAAGTGCGAAAAGTGGTTTTTCAACACTAACACAAGTGCAAAAAGGGGTTTTTCAACACTATCACTAGTGCAAAAAGTGTTTTTTCCACACTAATACAAGTGCAAAAGTGGTTTCCTGCACCAACACAAGCGCGAAAAGTGGTTTTTCAACACTAACACAAGTGCGAAAAGTGGTTTTTCAACACTAACACAACTGCGAAAAGTGGTTTTTCCACACTAATACAAGTGCAAAAGTGGTTTCCTGCACCAACACAAGTGCGAAAAGTGGTTTTTCAACACTAACACAAGTGCGAAAAGTGGTTTTTCAACACTATCACAAGTGCAATAAGTGTTTTTTCCACACTAATACAAGTGCAAAAGTGGTTTCCTGCACCAACACAAGTGCGAAAAGTGGTTTTTCAACACTAACACAAGTGCGAAAAGTGGTTTTTCCACACTAACACAAGTGCAAAAGTGGTTTCCTGCACCAACACAAGTGCGAAAAGTGGTTTTTCAACACTAACACAAGTGCGAAAAGTGGTTTTTCAACACTAACACAAGTGCGAAAAGTGGTTTTACCACACTAATACAAGTGCAAAAGCGGTTTCCTGCACCAACACAAGTGCGAAAAGTGGTTTTTCAACACTAACACAAGTGCGAAAAGTAGTTTTTCAACACTATCACAAGTGCAAAAAGTGTTTTTTCCACACTAATACAAGTGCAAAAGTGGTTTCCTGCACCAACACAAGTGCGAAAAGTGGTTTTTCAACACTAACACAAGTGCGAAAAGTGGTTTTTCAACACTAACACAAGTGCGAAAAGTGGTTTTTCAACACTAACACAAGTGCGAAAAGTGGTTTTTCCAAACTAATACAAGTGCAAAAGTGGTTTCCTGCACCAACACAAGTGCGAAAAGTGGTTTTTCAACACTAACACAAGTGCGAAAAGGGGTTTTTCAACACTAACACAACTGCGAAAAGTGGTTTTTCCACACTAATACAAGTGCAAAAGTGGTTTCCTGCACCAACACAAGTGCGAAAAGTGGTTTTTCAACACTAACACAAGTGCGAAAAGTGGTTTTTCAACACTAACACAAGTGCGAAAAGTGGTTTTTCAACACTAACACAACTGCGAAAAGTGGTTTTTCCACACTAATACAAGTGCAAAAGTGGTTTCCTGCACCAACACAAGTGCGAAAAGTGGTTTTTCAACACTAACACAAGTGCGAAAAGTGGTTTTTCAACACTATCACAAGTGCAATAAGTGTTTTTTCCACACTAATACAAGTGCAAAAGTGGTTTCCTGCACCAACACAAGTGCGAAAAGTGGTTTTTCAACACTAACACAAGTGCGAAAAGTGGTTTTTCCACACTAACACAAGTGCAAAAGTGCTTTCCTGCACCAACACAAGTGCGAAAAGTGGTTTTTCAACACTAACACAAGTGCGAAAAGTGGTTTTTCCACACTAATACACGTACAAAAGTGGTTTCCTGCACCAACACAAGTGCGAAATGTGGTTTTTCAACACTAACACAAGTGTGAAAAGTGGTTTTTCAACACTAACACAAGTGCGAAAAGTGGTTTTTCCACACTAACACAAGTGCAAAAGTGGTTTCCTGCACCAACACGAGTGCGAAAAGTGGTTTTTCAACACTAACACAAGTGCGAAAATTGGTTTTTCAACACTAACACAAGTGCGAAAAGTGGTTTTTCCACACTAATACAAGTGCAAAAGTGGTTTCCTGCACCAACACAAGTGCGAAAAGTGGTTTTTCAACACTAACACAAGTGAGAAAAGTGGTTTTTCCACACTAACACAAGTGCGAAAAGTGGTTTTTCCACACTAATACAAGTGCAAAAGTGGTTTCCTGCACCAACACAAGTGCGAAAAGTGGTTTTTCAACACTAACACAAGTGCGAAAAGTGGTTTTTCAACACTAACACAAGTGCGAAAAGTGGTTTTGCCACACTAACACAAGTGCAAAAAGTGGTTTTTCCACACTAATACAAGTGCAAAAGTGGTTTCCTGCACCAACACAAGTGCGAAAAGTGGTTTTTCAACACTAACACAAGTGCGAAAAGTGGTTTTCAACACTAACACAAGTGCGAAAAGTGGTTTTTCCACACTAATACAAGTGCAAAAGCGGTTTCCTGCACCAACACAAGTGCGAAAAGTGGATTTTCAACACTAACACAAGTGCGAAAAGGGGTTTTTCAACACTATCACAAGTGCAAAAAGTGTTTTTTCCACACTAATACAAGTGCAAAAGTGGTTACCTGCACCAACACAAGTGCGAAAAGTGGTTTTTCAACACTAACACAAGTGCGAAAAGTGGTTTTTCAACACTAACACAACTGCGAAAAGTGGTTTTTCCACACTAATACAAGTGCAAAAGTGGTTTTCTGCACCAACACAAGTGCGAAAAGTGGTTTTTCAACACTAACACAAGTGCGAAAAGTGGTTGCTCAACACTAACACAAGTGCGAAAAGTGTTTTTTCCAAACTAATACAAGTGCAAAAGTGGTTTCCTGCACCAACACAAGTGCGAAACGTGGTTTTTCAACACTAACACAAGTGCGAAAAGTGGTTTTTCAACACTAACCCAAGTGCGAAAAGTGGTTTTTCCACACTAATACAAGTGCAAAAGTGGTTTCCTGCACCAACACAAGTGCGAAATGTGGTTTTTCAACACTATCACAAGTGCAAAAAGTGTTTTTTCCACACTAATACAAGTGCAAAAGTGGTTTCCTGCACCATCACAAGTGCGAAAAGTGGTTTTTCAACACTAACACAAGTGCGAAAAGTGGTTTTTCACACTAATACAAGTGCAAAAGTGGTTTCCTGCACCAACACAAGTGCGAAAAGTGGTTTTTCAACACTAACACAAGTGCGAAAAGTGGTTTTTCAACACTATCACAAGTGCAAAAAGTGTTTTTTCCACACTAATACAAGTGCAAAAGTGGTTTCCTGCACCAACACAAGTGCGAAAAGTGGTTTTTCAACACTATCACAAGTGCGAAAAGTGGTTTTTCAACACCAACACAAGTGCGAAAAGTGGTTTTTACACACTAACACAAGTGCAAAAGTTGTTTCCTGCACCAACACAAGTGCAAAAAGTGGTATTTCAACACTAACAAGTGCGAAAAGTGGTTTTTCAACACTATCACAAGTGCGAAAAGTGTTTTTTCCACACTAATACAAGTGCAAAAGTGGTTTCCTGCACCAACACAAGTGCGAAAAGTGGTTTTTCAACACTAACACAAGTGCGAAAAGTGGTTTTTCAACACTAACACAAGTGCGAAAAGTGGTTTTTCAACACTAACACAAGTGCGAAAAGTGGTTTTTCCACACTAATACAAGTGCAAAAGTGGTTTCCTGCACCAACACAAGTGCGAAAAGTGGTTTTTCAACACTAAGCCAAGTGCGAAAAGTGGTTTTTCAACACTAACACAAGTGCGAAAAGTGGTTTTTCAACACTAACACAAGTGCAAAAGTGGTTTCCTGCACCAACACAAGTGCGAAAAGTGGTTTTTCAACACTAACACAAGTGCGAAAAGTGGTTTTTCAACACTAACACAAGTGCGAAAAGTGGTTTTTCCACACTAATACAAGTGCAAAAGCAGTTTCCTGCACCAACACAAGTGCGAAAAGTGGTTTTTCAACACTAACACAAGTGCGAAAAGTAGTTTTTCAACACTATCACAAGTGCAAAAAGTGTTTTTTCCACACTAATACAAGTGCAAAAGTGGTTTCCTGCCCCAACACAAGTGCGAAAAGTGGTTTTTCAACACTAACACAAGTGCGAAAAGTGGTTTTTCAACACTAACACAAGTGCGAAAAGTGGTTTTTCAACACTAACACAAGTGCGAAAAGTGGTTTTTCCACACTAATACAAGTGCAAAAGTGGTTTCCTGCACCAACACAAGTGCGAAAAGTGGTTTTTCAACACTAACACAAGTGCGAAAAGTGGTTTTTCAACACTAACACAAGTGCGAAAAGTGTTTTTTCCAAACTAACACAAGTGCGAAAGTGGCTTCCCGCACCAACACAAGTGCGAAAAGTGGTTTTTCAACACTAACACAAGTGCGAAAAGTGGTTTTTCAACACTAACCCAAGTGCGAAAAGTGGTTTTTCCACACTAATACAAGTGCAAAAGTGGTTTCCTGCACCAACACAAGTGCGAAATGTGGTTTTTCAACACTAACACAAGTGCGAAAAGTGGTTTTTCAACACTATCACAAGTGCAAAAAGTGTTTTTTCCACACTAATACAAGTGCAAAAGTGGTTTCCTGCACCATCACAAGTGCGAAAAGTGGTTTTTCAACACTAACACAAGTGCGAAAAGTGGTTTTTCAACACTATCACAAGTGCAATAAGTGTTTTTTCCACACTAATACAAGTGCAAAAGTGGTTTCCTGCACAAACACAAGTGCGAAAAGTGGTTTTTCAACACTAACACAAGTGCGAAAAGTGGTTTTTCAACACTAACACAATTGCGAAAAGTGGTTTTTCAACACTAACACAAGTGCGAAAAGTGGTTTTTCAACACTAACACAAGTGCAAAAAGTGGTTTTTCAACACTAACACAAGTGCGAAAAGTGGTTTTTCAACACTAACACAAGTGCGAAAAGTGGTTTTTCCACACTAATACAAGTGCAAAAGTGGTTTCCTGCATCAACACAACTGCGAAAGGTGGTTTTTCAACACTAACACAAGTGCGAAAAGTGTTTTTTCAACACTAACAGAAGTGCGAAAAGTGGTTTTTCCACACTAATACAAGTGCAAAAGCGGTTTCCTGCACCAACACAAGTGCGAAAAGTGGTTTTTCAACACTAACACAAGTGCGAAAAGTGTCAACACTAACACAAGTGCGAAAAGTGGTTTTTTCACACTAATACAAGTGCAAAAGTGGTTTCCTGCACCAACACAAGTGCGAAAAGTGGTTTTTCAACACTAACACAAGTGCGAAAAGTGGTTTTTCAACACTATCACAAGTGCAAAAAGTGTTTTTTCCGCACTAATACTAGTGCAAAAGTGGTTTCCTGCACCAACACAAGTGCGAAAAGTGGTTTCTCAACACTAACACAAGTGCGAAAAGTGTTTTTTCCAAACTAACACAAGTGCGAAAGTGGCTTCCCGCACCAACACAAGTGCGAAAAGTGGTTTTTCAACACTAACACAAGTGCGAAAAGTGGTTTTTCAACACTAACCCAAGTGCGAAAAGTGGTTTTTCCACACTAATACAAGTGCAAAAGTGGTTTCCTGCACCAACACAAGTGCGAAATGTGGTTTTTCAACACTAACACAAGTGCGAAAAGTGGTTTTTCAACACTATCACAAGTGCAAAAAGTATTTTTTCCACACTAATACAAGTGCAAAAGTGGTTTCCTGCACCATCACAAGTGCGAAAAGTGGTTTTTCAACACTAACACAAGTGCGAAAAGTGGTTTTTCAACACTATCACAAGTGCAATAAGTGTTTTTTCCACACTAATACAAGTGCAAAAGTGGTTTCCTGCACGAACACAAGTGCGAAAAGTGGTTTTTCAACACTAACACAAGTGCGAAAAGTGGTTTTTCAACACTAACACAAGTGCGAAAAGTGGTTTTTCACACTAATACAAGTGCAAAAGTGGTTTCCTGCACCAACACAAGTGCGAAAAGTGGTTTTTCAACACTAACACAAGTGCGAAAATTGGTTTTTCAACACTATCACAAATGCGAAAAGTGGTTTTTCCACACTAATACAAGTGCAAAAGTGGTTTTCTGCACCAACACAAGTGCGAAAAGTGGTTTTTCAACACTAACACAAGTGCGAAAAGTGGTTTCTCAACACTAACACAAGTGCGAAAAGTGTTTTTTCCACACTAATACAAGTGCAAAAGTGGTTTCCTGCACCAACACAAGTGCGAAAATTGGTTTTTCAACACTATCACAAATGCGAAAAGTGGTTTTTCCACACTAATACAAGTGCAAAAGTGGTTTTCTGCACCAACACAAGTGCGAAAAGTGGTTTTTCAACACTAACACAAGTGCGAAAAGTGGTTTTTCAACACTAACCCAAGTGCGAAAAGTGGTTTTTCCACACTAATACAAGTGCAAAAGTGGTTTCCTGCACCAACACAAGTGCGAAATGTGGTTTTTCAACACTAACACAAGTGCGAAAAGTGGTTTTTCAACACTATCACAAGTGCAAAAAGTGTTTTTTCCACACTAATACAAGTGCAAAAGTGGTTTCCTGCACCATCACAAGTGCGAAAAGTGGTTTTTCAACACTAACACAAGTGCGAAAAGTGGTTTTTCAACACTATCACAAGTGCAATAAGTGTTTTTTCCACACTAATACAAGTGCAAAAGTGGTTTCCTGCACGAACACAAGTGCGAAAAGTGGTTTTTCAACACTAACACAAGTGCGAAAAGTGGTTTTTCAACACTAACACAAGTGCGAAAAGTGGTTTTTCACACTAATACAAGTGCAAAAGTGGTTTCCTGCACCAACACAAGTGCGAAAAGTGGTTTTTCAACACTAACACAAGTGCGAAAAGTGGTTTTTCAACACTATCATAAGTGCAAAAAGTGTTTTTTCCACACTAATACAAGTGCAAAAGTGGTTTCCTGCACCAACACAAGTGCGAAAATTGGTTTTTCAACACTATCACAAATGCGAAAAGTGGTTTTTCCACACTAATACAAGTGCAAAAGTGGTTTTCTGCACCAACACAAGTGCGAAAAGTGGTTTTTCAACACTAACACAAGTGCGAAAAGTGGTTTCTCAACACTAACGCAAGTGCGAAAAGTGTTTTTTCCAAACTAATACAAGTGCAAAAGTGGTTTCCTGCACCAACACAAGTGCGAAACGTGGTTTTTCAACACTAACACAAGTGCGAAAAGTGGTTTTTCAACACTATCCCAAGTGCGAAAAGTGGTTTTTCCACACTAATACAAGTGCAAAAGTGGTTTCCTGCACCAACACAAGTGCGAAATGTGGTTTTTCAGCACTATCACAAGTGCAAAAAGTGTTTTTTCCACACTAATACAAGTGCAAAAGTGGTTTCCTGCACCATCACAAGTGCGAAAAGTGGTTTTTCAACACTAACACAAGTGCGAAAAGTAGTTTTTCACACTAATACAAGTGCAAAAGTGGTTTCCTGCACCAACACAAGTGCGAAAAGTGGTTTTTCAACACTAACACAAGTGCGAAAAGTGGTTTTTCAACACTATCACAAGTGCAAAAAGTGTTTTTTCCACACTAATACAAGTGCAAAAGTGGTTTCCTGCACCAACACAAGTGCGAAAAGTGGTTTTTCAACACTAAGACAAGTGCGAAAAGTGGTTTTTCAACACTAACACAATTGCGAAAAGTGGTTTTTCCACACTAATACAAGTGCAAAAGTGGTTTCCTGCACCAACACAAGTGCGAAACGTGGTTTTTCAACACTAACACAAGTGCGAAAAGTGGTTTTTCAACACTATCCCAAGTGCGAAAAGTGGTTTTTCCACACTAATACAAGTGCAAAAGTGGTTTCCTGCACCAACACAAGTGCGAAATGTGGTTTTTCAGCACTATCACAAGTGCAAAAAGTGTTTTTTCCACACTAATACAAGTGCAAAAGTGGTTTCCTGCACCATCACAAGTGCGAAAAGTGGTTTTTCAACACTAACACAAGTGCGAAAAGTGGTTTTTCACACTAATACAAGTGCAAAAGTGGTTTCCTGCACCAACACAAGTGCGAAAAGTGGTTTTTCAACACTAACACAAGTGCGAAAAGTGGTTTTTCAACACTATCACAAGTGCAAAAAGTGTTTTTTCCACACTAATACAAGTGCAAAAGTGGTTTCCTGCACCAACACAAGTGCGAAAAGTGGTTTTTCAACACTAAGACAAGTGCGAAAAGTGGTTTTTCAACACTAACACAATTGCGAAAAGTGGTTTTTCCACACTAATACAAGTGCAAAAGTGGTTTCCTGCACCAACACAAGTGCGAAAAGTGGCTTTTCAACACCAACACACGTGCGAAAAGTGGTTTTTCAACACTAACACAATTGCGAAAAGTGGTTTTTCAACACTAACACAAGTGCGAAAAGTGGTTTTTCCACACTAATACAAGTGCAAAAGTGGTTTCCTGCACCAACACAAGTGCGAAAAGTGGTTTTTCAACACTAACACAAGTGAGAAAAGTGGTTTTTCCACACTAACACAAGTGCGAAAAGTGGTTTTTCCACACTAATACAAGTGCAAAAGTGGTTTCCTGCACCAACACAAGTGCGAAAAGTGGTTTTTCAACACTAACACAAGTGCGAAAAGTGGTTTTTCAACACTAACACAAGTGCGAAAAGTGGTTTTGCCACACTAACATAAGTGCAAAAAGTGGTTTTTCCACACTAATACAAGTGCAAAAGTGGTTTCCTGCACCAACACAAGTGCGAAAAGTGGTTTTTCAACACTAACACAAGTGCGAAAAGTGGTTTTCAACACTAACACAAGTGCGAAAAGTGGTTTTTCAACACGAACACAAGTGCGAAAAGTGGTTTTTCCACACTAATACAAGTGCAAAAGCGGTTTGCTGCACCAACACAAGTGCGAAAAGTGGTTTTTCAACACTAACACAAGTGCGAAAAGGGGTTTTTCAACACTATCACAAGTGCAAAAAGTGTTTTTCCACATTAATACAAGTGCGAAAAGTGGTTTTTCAACACTAACACAAGTGCGAAAAGTGGTTTTTCAACACTAACACAAGTGCGAAAAGTGGTTTTTCAACACTAACACAAGTGCGAAAAGTGGTTTTTCAACACGAACACAAGTGCGAAAAGTGGTTTTTCCACACCAACACAAGTGCGAAAAGTGGTTTTTCAACACTAACACAAGTGCGAAAAGTGGTTTTTCAACACTAACACAACTGCGAAAAGTGGTTTTTCCACACTAATACAAGTGCAAAAGTGGTTTTCTGCACCAACACAAGTGCGAAAAGTGGTTTTTCAACACTAACACAAGTGCGAAAAGTGGTTTTTCAACACTAACACAAGTGCGAAAAGTGGTTTTTCAACACTAACACAAGTGCGAAAAGTGGTTTTTCCAAACTAATACAAGTGCAAAAGTGGTTTCCTGCACCAACACAAGTGCGAAAAGTGGTTTTTCAACACTAACACAAGTGCAAAAAGGGGTTTTTCAACACTATCACTAGTGCAAAAAGTGTTTTTTCCACACTAATACAAGTGCAAAAGTGGTTTCCTGCACCAACACAAGCGCGAAAAGTGGTTTTTCAACACTAACACAAGTGCGAAAAGTGGTTTTTCAACACTAACACAACTGCGAAAAGTGGTTTTTCCACACTAATACAAGTGCAAAAGTGGTTTCCTGCACCAACACAAGTGCGAAAAGTGGTTTTTCAACACTAACACAAGTGCGAAAAGTGGTTTTTCAACACTATCACAAGTGCAATAAGTGTTTTTTCCACACTAATACAAGTGCAAAAGTGGTTTCCTGCACCAACACAAGTGCGAAAAGTGGTTTTTCCACACTAATACAAGTGCAAAAGTGGTTTCCTGCACCAACACAAGTGCGAAAAGTGGTTTTTCAACACTATCACAAGTGCGAAAAGTGGTTTTTCAACACCAACACAAGTGCGAAAAGTGGTTTTTACACACTAACACAAGTGCAAAAGTTGTTTCCTGCACCAACACAAGTGCGAAAAGTGGTATTTCAACACTAACAAGTGCGAAAAGTGGTTTTTCAACACTATCACAAGTGCGAAAAGTGTTTTTTCCACACTAATACAAGTGCGAAAAGTGGTTTTTCAACACTAACACAAGTGCAAAAAGTGGTTTTTCAACACTAACACAAGTGCGAAAAGTGGTTTTTCAACACTAACACAAGTGCGAAAAGTGGTTTTTCCACACTAATACAAGTGCAAAAGTGGTTTCCTGCACCAACACAAGTGCGAAAAGTGGTTTTTCAACACGAACACAAGTGCGAAAAGTGGTTTTTCAACACTATCACAAGTGCAAAAAGTGTTTTTTCCACACTAATACAAGTGCGAAAAGTGGTTTTTCAACACTAACACAAGTGCAAAAAGTGGTTTTTCAACACTAACACAAGTGCGAAAAGTGGTTTTTCAACACTAACACAAGTGCGAAAAGTGGTTTTTCCACACTAATACAAGTGCAAAAGTGGTTTCCTGCATCAACACAACTGCGAAAGGTGGTTTTTCAACACTAACACAAGTGCGAAAAGTGTTTTTTCAACACTAACAGAAGTGCGAAAAGTGGTTTTTCCACACTAATACAAGTGCAAAAGCGGTTTCCTGCACCAACACAAGTACGAAAAGTGGTTTTTCAACACTAACACAAGTGCGAAAAGTGGTTTTTCAACACTAACACAAGTGCAAAAAGTGGTTTTTTCACACTAATACAAGTGCAAAAGTGGTTTCCTGCACCAACACAAGTGCGAAAAGTGGTTTTTCAACACTAACACAAGTGCGAAAAGTGGTTTTTCAACACTATCACAAGTGCAAAAAGTGTTTTTTCCGCACTAATACAAGTGCAAAAGTGGTTTCCTGCACCAACACAAGTGCGAAAAGTGGTTTCTCAACACTAACACAAGTGCGAAAAGTGTTTTTTCCAAACTAACACAAGTGCGAAAGTGGCTTCCCGCACCAACACAAGTGCGAAAAGTGGTTTTTCAACACTAACACAAGTGCGAAAAGTGGTTTTTCAACACTAACCCAAGTGCGAAAAGTGGTTTTTCCACACTAATACAAGTGCAAAAGTGGTTTCCTGCACCAACACAAGTGCGAAATGTGGTTTTTCAACACTAACACAAGTGCGAAAAGTGGTTTTTCAACACTATCACAAGTGCAAAAAGTGTTTTTTCCACACTAATACAAGTGCAAAAGTGGTTTCCTGCACCATCACAAGTGCGAAAAGTGGTTTTTCAACACTAACACAAGTGCGAAAAGTGGTTTTTCAACACTATCACAAGTGCAATAAGTGTTTTTTCCACACTAATACAAGTGCAAAAGTGGTTTCCTGCACGAACACAAGTGCGAAAAGTGGTTTTTCAACACTAACACAAGTGCGAAAAGTGGTTTTTCAACACTATCACAAGTGCAAAAAGTGTTTTTTCCACACTAATACAAGTGCGAAAAGTGGTTTTTCAACACTAACACAAGTGCAAAAAGTGGTTTTTCAACACTAACACAAGTGCGAAAAGTGGTTTTTCAACACTAACACAAGTGCGAAAAGTGGTTTTTCCACACTAATACAAGTGCAAAAGTGGTTTCCTGCATCAACACAACTGCGAAAGGTGGTTTTTCAACACTAACACAAGTGCGAAAAGTGTTTTTTCAACACTAACAGAAGTGCGAAAAGTGGTTTTTCCACACTAATACAAGTGCAAAAGCGGTTTCCTGCACCAACACAAGTGCGAAAAGTGGTTTTTCAACACTAACACAAGTGCGAAAAGTGGTTTTTCAACACTAACACAAGTGCGAAAAGTGGTTTTTTCACACTAATACAAGTGCAAAAGTGGTTTCCTGCACCAACACAAGTGCGAAAAGTGGTTTTTCAACACTAACACAAGTGCGAAAAGTGGTTTTTCAACACTATCACAAGTGCAAAAAGTGTTTTTTCCGCACTAATACAAGTGCAAAAGTGGTTTCCTGCACCAACACAAGTGCGAAAAGTGGTTTCTCAACACTAACACAAGTGCGAAAAGTGTTTTTTCCAAACTAACACAAGTGCGAAAGTGGCTTCCCGCACCAACACAAGTGCGAAAAGTGGTTTTTCAACACTAACACAAGTGCGAAAAGTGGTTTTTCAACACTAACCCAAGTGCGAAAAGTGGTTTTTCCACACTAATACAAGTGCAAAAGTGGTTTCCTGCACCAACACAAGTGCGAAATGTGGTTTTTCAACACTAACACAAGTGCGAAAAGTGGTTTTTCAACACTATCACAAGTGCAAAAAGTGTTTTTTCCACACTAATACAAGTGCAAAAGTGGTTTCCTGCACCATCACAAGTGCGAAAAGTGGTTTTTCAACACTAACACAAGTGCGAAAAGTGGTTTTTCAACACTATCACAAGTGCAATAAGTGTTTTTTCCACACTAATACAAGTGCAAAAGTGGTTTCCTGCACGAACACAAGTGCGAAAAGTGGTTTTTCAACACTAACACAAGTGCGAAAAGTGGTTTTTCAACACTAACACAAGTGCGAAAAGTGGTTTTTCACACTAATACAAGTGCAAAAGTGGTTTCCTGCACCAACACAAGTGCGAAAAGTGGTTTTTCAACACTAACACAAGTGCGAAAAGTGGTTTTTCAACACTATCATAAGTGCAAAAAGTGTTTTTTCCACACTAATACAAGTGCAAAAGTGGTTTCCTGCACCAACACAAGTGCGAAAATTGGTTTTTCAACACTATCACAAATGCGAAAAGTGGTTTTTCCACACTAATACAAGTGCAAAAGTGGTTTTCTGCACCAACACAAGTGCGAAAAGTGGTTTTTCAACACTAACACAAGTGCGAAAAGTGGTTTCTCAACACTAACACAAGTGCGAAAAGTGTTTTTTCCAAACTAATACAAGTGCAAAAGTGGTTTCCTGCACCAACACAAGTGCGAAACGTGGTTTTTCAACACTAACACAAGTGCGAAAAGTGGTTTTTCAACACTATCCCAAGTGCGAAAAGTGGTTTTTCCACACTAATACAAGTGCAAAAGTGGTTTCCTGCACCAACACAAGTGCGAAATGTGGTTTTTCAGCACTATCACAAGTGCAAAAAGTGTTTTTTCCACACTAATACAAGTGCAAAAGTGGTTTCCTGCACCATCACAAGTGCGAAAAGTGGTTTTTCAACACTAACACAAGTGCGAAAAGTGGTTTTTCACACTAATACAAGTGCAAAAGTGGTTTCCTGCACCAACACAAGTGCGAAAAGTGGTTTTTCAACACTAACACAAGTGCGAAAAGTGGTTTTTCAACACTATCACAAGTGCAAAAAGTGTTTTTTCCACACTAATACAAGTGCAAAAGTGGTTTCCTGCACCAACACAAGTGCGAAAAGTGGTTTTTCAACACTATCACAAGTGCGAAAAGTGGTTTTTCAACACCAACACAAGTGCGAAAAGTGGTTTTTACACACTAACACAAGTGCAAAAGTTGTTTCCTGCACCAACACAAGTGCGAAAAGTGGTATTTCAACACTAACAAGTGCGAAAAGTGGTTTTTCAACACTATCACAAGTGCGAAAAGTGTTTTTTCCACACTAATACAAGTGCAAAAGTGGTTTCCTGCACCAACACAAGTGCGAAAAGTGGTTTTTCAACACTAACACAAGTGCGAAAAGTGGTTTTTCAACACTAACACAAGTGCGAAAAGTGGTTTTTCAACACTAACACAAGTGCGAAAAGTGGTTTTTCCACACTAATACAAGTGCAAAAGTGGTTTCCTGCACCAACACAAGTGCGAAAAGTGGTTTTTCAACACTAAGACAAGTGCGAAAAGTGGTTTTTCAACACTAACACAAGTGCGAAAAGTGGTTTTTCCACACTAATACAAGTGCAAAAGTGGTTTCCTGCACCAACACAAGTGCGAAAAGTGGTTTTTCAACACTAACACAAGTGCGAAAAGTGGTTTTTCAACACTAACACAAGTGCGAAAAGTGGTTTTTCCACACTAATACAAGTGCAAAAGCAGTTTCCTGCACCAACACAAGTGCGAAAAGTGGTTTTTCAACACTAACACAAGTGCGAAAAGTAGTTTTTCAACACTATCACAAGTGCAAAAAGTGTTTTTTCCACACTAATACAAGTGCAAAAGTGGTTTCCTGCCCCAACACAAGTGCGAAAAGTGGTTTTTCAACACTAACACAAGTGCGAAAAGTGGTTTTTCAACACTAACACAAGTGCGAAAAGTGGTTTTTCAACACTAACACAAGTGCGAAAAGTGGTTTTTCCAAACTAATACAAGTGCAAAAGTGGTTTCCTGCACCAACACAAGTGCGAAAAGTGGTTTTTCAACACTAACACAAGTGCGAAAAGGGGTTTTTCAACACTAACACAACTGCGAAAAGTGGTTTTTCCACACTAATACAAGTGCAAAAGTGGTTTCCTGCACCAACACAAGTGCGAAAAGTGGTTTTTCAACACTAACACAAGTGCGAAAAGTGGTTTTTCAACACTAACACAAGTGCGAAAAGTGTTTTTTCCAAACTAATACAAGTGCAAAAGTGGTTTCCTGCACCAACACAAGTGCGAAAAGTGGTTTTTCAACACTAACACAAGTGCGAAAAGTGGTTTTTCAACACTAACACAAGTGCGAAAAGTGGTTTTTCCACACTAATACAAGTGCAAAAGTGGTTTCCTGCACCAACACAAGTGCGAAATGTGGTTTTTCAACACTAACACAAGTGCGAAAAGTGGTTTTTCAACACTATCACAAGTGCAAAAAGTGTTTTTTCCACACTAATACAAGTGCAAAAGTGGTTTCCTGCACCAACACAAGTGCGAAAAGTGGTTTTTCAACACTAACACAAGTGCGAAAAGTGGTTTTTCAACACTAACACAAGTGCGAAAAGTGGTTTTCCACACTAATACAAGTGCAAAAGTGGTTTCCTGCACCAACACAAGTGCGAAAAGTGGTTTTTCAACACTAAGACAAGTGCGAAAAGTGGTTTTTCAACACTAACACAATTGCGAAAAGTGGTTTTTCCACACTAATACAAGTGCAAAAGTGGTTTCCTGCACCAACACAAGTGCGAAAAGTGGCTTTTCAACACCAACACACGTGCGAAAAGTGGTTTTTCAACACTAACACAATTGCGAAAAGTGGTTTTTCAACACTAACACAAGTGCGAAAAGTGGTTTTTCCACACTAATACAAGTGCAAAAGTGGTTTCCTGCACCAACACAAGTGCGAAAAGTGGTTTTTCAACACTAACACAAGTGAGAAAAGTGGTTTTTCCACACTAACACAAGTGCGAAAAGTGGTTTTTCCACACTAATACAAGTGCAAAAGTGGTTTCCTGCACCAACACAAGTGCGAAAAGTGGTTTTTCAACACTAACACAAGTGCGAAAAGTGGTTTTTCAACACTAACACAAGTGCGAAAAGTGGTTTTGCCACACTAACATAAGTGCAAAAAGTGGTTTTTCCACACTAATACAAGTGCAAAAGTGGTTTCCTGCACCAACACAAGTGCGAAAAGTGGTTTTTCAACACTAACACAAGTGCGAAAAGTGGTTTTCAACACTAACACAAGTGCGAAAAGTGGTTTTTCAACACGAACACAAGTGCGAAAAGTGGTTTTTCCACACTAATACAAGTGCAAAAGCGGTTTGCTGCACCAACACAAGTGCAAAAAGTGGTTTTTCAACACTAACACAAGTGCGAAAAGGTGTTTTTCAACACTATCACAAGTGCAAAAAGTGTTTTTCCACACTAATACAAGTGCGAAAAGTGGTTTTTCAACACTAACACAAGTGCGAAAAGTGGTTTTTCAACACTAACACAAGTGCGAAAAGTGGTTTTTCAACACTAACACAAGTGCGAAAAGTGGTTTTTCAACACGAACACAAGTGCGAAAAGTGGTTTTTCCACACCAACACAAGTGCGAAAAGTGGTTTTTCAACACTAACACAAGTGCGAAAAGTGGTTTTTCAACACTAACACAACTGCGAAAAGTGGTTTTTCCACACTAATACAAGTGCAAAAGTGGTTTTCTGCACCAACACAAGTACGAAAAGTGGTTTTTCAACACTAACACAAGTGCGAAAAGTGGTTTTTCAACACTAACACAAGTGCGAAAAGTGGTTTTTCAACACTAACACAAGTGCGAAAAGTGGTTTTTCCAAACTAATACAAGTGCAAAAGTGGTTTCCTGCACCAACACAAGTGCGAAAAGTGGTTTTTCAACACTAACACAAGTGCAAAAAGGGGTTTTTCAACACTATCACTAGTGCAAAAAGTGTTTTTTCCACACTAATACAAGTGCAAAAGTGGTTTCCTGCACCAACACAAGCGCGAAAAGTGGTTTTTCAACACTAACACAAGTGCGAAAAGTGGTTTTTCAACACTAACACAACTGCGAAAAGTGTTTTTTCCACACTAATACAAGTGCAAAAGTGGTTTCCTGCACCAACACAAGTGCGAAAAGTGGTTTTTCAACACTAACACAAGTGCGAAAAGTGGTTTTTCAACACTATCACAAGTGCAATAAGTGTTTTTTCCACACTAATACAAGTGCAAAAGTGGTTTCCTGCACCAACACAAGTGCGAAAAGTGGTTTTTCCACACTAATACAAGTGCAAAAGTGGTTTCCTGCACCAACACAAGTGCGAAAAGTGGTTTTTCAACACTATCACAAGTGCGAAAAGTGGTTTTTCAACACCAACACAAGTGCGAAAAGTGGTTTTTACACACTAACACAAGTGCAAAAGTTGTTTCCTGCACCAACACAAGTGCGAAAAGTGGTATTTCAACACTAACAAGTGCGAAAAGTGGTTTTTCAACACTATCACAAGTGCGAAAAGTGTTTTTTCCACACTAATACAAGTGCAAAAGTGGTTTCCTGCACCAACACAAGTGCGAAAAGTGGTTTTTCAACACTAACACAAGTGCGAAAAGTGGTTTTTCAACACTAACACAAGTGCGAAAAGTGGTTTTTCAACACTAACACAAGTGCGAAAAGTGGTTTTTCCACACTAATACAAGTGCAAAAGTGGTTTCCTGCACCAACACAAGTGCGAAAAGTGGTTTTTCAACACTAAGACAAGTGCGAAAAGTGGTTTTTCAACACTAACACAAGTGCGAAAAGTGGTTTTTCCACACTAATACAAGTGCAAAAGTGGTTTCCTGCACCAACACAAGTGCGAAAAGTGGTTTTTCAACACTAACACAAGTGCGAAAAGTGGTTTTTCAACACTAACACAAGTGCGAAAAGTGGTTTTTCCACACTAATACAAGTGCAAAAGCAGTTTCCTGCACCAACACAAGTGCGAAAAGTGGTTTTTCAACACTAACACAAGTGCGAAAAGTAGTTTTTCAACACTATCACAAGTGCAAAAAGTGTTTTTTCCACACTAATACAAGTGCAAAAGTGGTTTCCTGCCCCAACACAAGTGCGAAAAGTGGTTTTTCAACACTAACACAAGTGCGAAAAGTGGTTTTTCAACACTAACACAAGTGCGAAAAGTGGTTTTTCAACACTAACACAAGTGCGAAAAGTGTTTTTTCCAAACTAATACAAGTGCAAAAGTGGTTTCCTGCACCAACACAAGTGCGAAAAGTGGTTTTTCAACACTAACACAAGTGCGAAAAGTGGTTTTTCAACACTAACACAAGTGCGAAAAGTGGTTTTTCCACACTAATACAAGTGCAAAAGTGGTTTCCTGCACCAACACAAGTGCGAAATGTGGTTTTTCAACACTAACACAAGTGCGAAAAGTGGTTTTTCAACACTATCACAAGTGCAAAAAGTGTTTTTTCCACACTAATACAAGTGCAAAAGTGGTTTCCTGCACCAACACAAGTGCGAAAAGTGGTTTTTCAACACTAACACAAGTGCGAAAAGTGGTTTTTCAACACTAACACAAGTGCGAAAAGTGGTTTTCCACACTAATACAAGTGCAAAAGTGGTTTCCTGCACCAACACAAGTGCGAAAAGTGGTTTTTCAACACTAAGACAAGTGCGAAAAGTGGTTTTTCAACACTAACACAATTGCGAAAAGTGGTTTTTCCACACTAATACAAGTGCAAAAGTGGTTTCCTGCACCAACACAAGTGCGAAAAGTGGCTTTTCAACACCAACACACGTGCGAAAAGTGGTTTTTCAACACTAACACAATTGCGAAAAGTGGTTTTTCAACACTAACACAAGTGCGAAAAGTGGTTTTTCCACACTAATACAAGTGCAAAAGTGGTTTCCTGCACCAACACAAGTGCGAAAAGTGGTTTTTCAACACTAACACAAGTGAGAAAAGTGGTTTTTCCACACTAACACAAGTGCGAAAAGTGGTTTTTCCACACTAATACAAGTGCAAAAGTGGTTTCCTGCACCAACACAAGTGCGAAAAGTGGTTTTTCAACACTAACACAAGTGCGAAAAGTGGTTTTTCAACACTAACACAAGTGCGAAAAGTGGTTTTGCCACACTAACATAAGTGCAAAAAGTGGTTTTTCCACACTAATACAAGTGCAAAAGTGGTTTCCTGCACCAACACAAGTGCGAAAAGTGGTTTTTCAACACTAACACAAGTGCGAAAAGTGGTTTTCAACACTAACACAAGTGCGAAAAGTGGTTTTTCAACACGAACACAAGTGCGAAAAGTGGTTTTTCCACACTAATACAAGTGCAAAAGCGGTTTGCTGCACCAACACAAGTGCGAAAAGTGGTTTTTCAACACTAACACAAGTGCGAAAAGGGGTTTTTCAACACTATCACAAGTGCAAAAAGTGTTTTTCCACACTAATACAAGTGCGAAAAGTGGTTTTTCAACACTAACACAAGTGCGAAAAGTGGTTTTTCAACACTAACACAAGTGCGAAAAGTGGTTTTTCAACACTAACACAAGTGCGAAAAGTGGTTTTTCAACACGAACACAAGTGCGAAAAGTGGTTTTTCCACACCAACACAAGTGCGAAAAGTGGTTTTTCAACACTAACACAAGTGCGAAAAGTGGTTTTTCAACACTAACACAACTGCGAAAAGTGGTTTTTCCACACTAATACAAGTGCAAAAGTGGTTTTCTGCACCAACACAAGTGCGAAAAGTGGTTTTTCAACACTAACACAAGTGCGAAAAGTGGTTTTTCAACACTAACACAAGTGCGAAAAGTGGTTTTTCAACACTAACACAAGTGCGAAAAGTGGTTTTTCCAAACTAATACAAGTGCAAAAGTGGTTTCCTGCACCAACACAAGCGCGAAAAGTGGTTTTTCAACACTAACACAAGTGCGAAAAGTGGTTTTTCAACACTAACACAACTGCGAAAAGTGGTTTTTCCACACTAATACAAGTGCAAAAGTGGTTTCCTGCACCAACACAAGTGCGAAAAGTGGTTTTTCAACACTAACACAAGTGCGAAAAGTGGTTTTTCAACACTATCACAAGTGCAATAAGTGTTTTTTCCACACTAATACAAGTGCAAAAGTGGTTTCCTGCACCAACACAAGTGCGAAAAGTGGTTTTTCAACACTAACACAAGTGCGAAAAGTGGTTTTTCCACACTAACACAAGTGCAAAAGTGGTTTCCTGCACCAACACAAGTGCGAAAAGTGGTTTTTCAACACTAACACAAGTGCGAAAAGTGGTTTTTCAACACTAACACAAGTGCGAAAAGTGGTTTTTCCACACTAATACAAGTGCAAAAGCGGTTTCCTGCACCAACACAAGTGCGAAAAGTGGTTTTTCAACACTAACACAAGTGCGAAAAGTAGTTTTTCAACACTATCACAAGTGCAAAAAGTGTTTTTTCCACACTAATACAAGTGCAAAAGTGGTTTCCTGCACCAACACAAGTGCGAAAAGTGGTTTTTCAACACTAACACAAGTGCGAAAAGTGGTTTTTCAACACTAACACAAGTGCGAAAAGTGGTTTTTCAACACTAACACAAGTGCGAAAAGTGGTTTTTCCAAACTAATACAAGTGCAAAAGTGGTTTCCTGCACCAACACAAGTGCGAAAAGTGGTTTTTCAACACTAACACAAGTGCGAAAAGGGGTTTTTCAACACTAACACAACTGCGAAAAGTGGTTTTTCCACACTAATACAAGTGCAAAAGTGGTTTCCTGCACCAATACAAGTGCGAAAAGTGGTTTTTCAACACTAACACAAGTGCGAAAAGTGGTTTTTCAACACTAACACAAGTGCGAAAAGTGTTTTTTCCAAACTAATACAAGTGCAAAAGTGGTTTCCTGCACCAACACAAGTGCGAAATGTGGTTTTTCAACACTAACACAAGTGCGAAAAGTGGTTTTTCAACACTATCACAAGTGCAAAAAGTGTTTTTTCCACACTAATACAAGTGCAAAAGTGGTTTCCTGCACCAACACAAGTGCGAAAAGTGGTTTTTCAACACTAACACAAGTGCGAAAAGTGGTTTTTCAACACTAACACAAGTGCGAAAAGTGGTTTTTCCACACTAATACAAGTGCAAAAGTGGTTTCCTGCACCAACACAAGTGCGAAAAGTGGTTTTTCAACACTAACACAAGTGCGAAAAGTGGTTTTTCAACACTAACACAAGTGCGAAAAGTGGTTTTTCCACACTAATACAAGTGCAAAAGCAGTTTCCTGCACCAACACAAGTGCGAAAAGTGGTTTTTCAACACGAACACAAGTGCGAAATGTGGTTTTTCAACACTATCACAAGTGCAAAAAGTGTTTTTTCCACACTAATACAAGTGCGAAAAGTGGTTTTTCAACACTAACACAAGTGCAAAAAGTGGTTTTCCTGCACCAACACAAGTGCGAAAATTGGTTTTTCAACACTAACACAAGTGCGAAAAGTGGTTTTTCCACACTAATACAAGTGCAAAAGCAGTTTCCTGCACCAACACAAGTGCGAAAAGTGGTTTTTCAACACGAACACAAGTGCGAAATGTGGTTTTTCAACACTATCACAAGTGCAAAAAGTGTTTTTTCCACACTAATACAAGTGCGAAAAGTGGTTTTTCAACACTAACACAAGTGCAAAAAGTGGTTTTTCAACACTAACACAAGTGCGAAAAGTGGTTTTTCAACACTAACACAAGTGCGAAAAGTGGTTTTTCCACACTAATACAAGTGCAAAAGTGGTTTCCTGCATCAACACAACTGCGAAAGGTGGTTTTTCAACACTAACACAAGTGCGAAAAGTGTTTTTTCAACACTAACAGAAGTGCGAAAAGTGGTTTTTCCACACTAATACAAGTGCAAAAGCGGTTTCCTGCACCAACACAAGTACGAAAAGTGGTTTTTCAACACTAACACAAGTGCGAAAAGTGGTTTTTCAACACTAACACAAGTGCGAAAAGTGGTTTTTTCACACTAATACAAGTGCAAAAGTGGTTTCCTGCACCAACACAAGTGCGAAAAGTGGTTTTTCAACACTAACACAAGTGCGAAAAGTGGTTTTTCAACACTATCACAAGTGCAAAAAGTGTTTTTTCCGCACTAATACAAGTGCAAAAGTGGTTTCCTGCACCAACACAAGTGCGAAAAGTGGTTTCTCAACACTAACACAAGTGCGAAAAGTGTTTTTTCCAAACTAACACAAGTGCGAAAGTGGCTTCCCGCACCAACACAAGTGCGAAAAGTGGTTTTTCAACACTAACACAAGTGCGAAAAGTGGTTTTTCAACACTAACCCAAGTGCGAAAAGTGGTTTTTCCACACTAATACAAGTGCAAAAGTGGTTTCCTGCACCAACACAAGTGCGAAATGTGGTTTTTCAACACTAACACAAGTGCGAAAAGTGGTTTTTCAACACTATCACAAGTGCAAAAAGTGTTTTTTCCACACTAATACAAGTGCAAAAGTGGTTTCCTGCACCATCACAAGTGCGAAAAGTGGTTTTTCAACACTAACACAAGTGCGAAAAGTGGTTTTTCAACACTATCACAAGTGCAATAAGTGTTTTTTCCACACTAATACAAGTGCAAAAGTGGTTTCCTGCACGAACACAAGTGCGAAAAGTGGTTTTTCAACACTAACACAAGTGCGAAAAGTGGTTTTTCAACACTATCACAAGTGCAAAAAGTGTTTTTTCCACACTAATACAAGTGCGAAAAGTGGTTTTTCAACACTAACACAAGTGCAAAAAGTGGTTTTTCAACACTAACACAAGTGCGAAAAGTGGTTTTTCAACACTAACACAAGTGCGAAAAGTGGTTTTTCCACACTAATACAAGTGCAAAAGTGGTTTCCTGCATCAACACAACTGCGAAAGGTGGTTTTTCAACACTAACACAAGTGCGAAAAGTGTTTTTTCAACACTAACAGAAGTGCAAAAAGTGGTTTTTCCACACTAATACAAGTGCAAAAGCGGTTTCCTGCACCAACACAAGTGCGAAAAGTGGTTTTTCAACACTAACACAAGTGCGAAAAGTGGTTTTTCAACACTAACAAAAGTGCGAAAAGTGGTTTTTTCACACTAATACAAGTGCAAAAGTGGTTTCCTGCACCAACACAAGTGCGAAAAGTGGTTTTTCAACACTAACACAAGTGCGAAAAGTGGTTTTTCAACACTATCACAAGTGCAAAAAGTGTTTTCTCCGCACTAATACAAGTGCAAAAGTGGTTTCCTGCACCAACACAAGTGCGAAAAGTGGTTTCTCAACACTAACACAAGTGCGAAAAGTGTTTTTTCCAAACTAACACAAGTGCGAAAGTGGCTTCCCGCACCAACACAAGTGCGAAAAGTGGTTTTTCAACACTAACACAAGTGCGAAAAGTGGTTTTTCAACACTAACCCAAGTGCGAAAAGTGGTTTTTCCACACTAATACAAGTGCAAAAGTGGTTTCCTGCACCAACACAAGTGCGAAATGTGGTTTTTCAACACTAACACAAGTGCGAAAAGTGGTTTTTCAACACTATCACAAGTGCAAAAAGTGTTTTTTCCACACTAATACAAGTGCAAAAGTGGTTTCCTGCACCATCACAAGTGCGAAAAGTGGTTTTTCAACACTAACACAAGTGCGAAAAGTGGTTTTTCAACACTATCACAAGTGCAATAAGTGTTTTTTCCACACTAATACAAGTGCAAAAGTGGTTTCCTGCACGAACACAAGTGCGAAAAGTGGTTTTTCAACACTAACACAAGTGCGAAAAGTGGTTTTTCAACACTAACACAAGTGCGAAAAGTGGTTTTTCACACTAATACAAGTGCAAAAGTGGTTTCCTGCACCAACACAAGTGCGAAAAGTGGTTTTTCAACACTAACACAAGTGCGAAAAGTGGTTTTTCAACACTATCACAAGTGCAAAAAGTGTTTTTTCCACACTAATACAAGTGCAAAAGTGGTTTCCTGCACCAACACAAGTGCGAAAATTGGTTTTTCAACACTATCACAAATGCGAAAAGTGGTTTTTCCACACTAATACAAGTGCAAAAGTGGTTTTCTGCACCAACACAAGTGCGAAAAGTGGTTTTTCAACACTAACACAAGTGCGAAAAGTGGTTTCTCAACACTAACACAAGTGCGAAAAGTGTTTTTTCCAAACTAATACAAGTGCAAAAGTGGTTTCCTGCACCAACACAAGTGCGAAACGTGGTTTTTCAACACTAACACAAGTGCGAAAAGTGGTTTTTCAACACTAACCCAAGTGCGAAAAGTGGTTTTTCCACACTAATACAAGTGCAAAAGTGGTTTCCTGCACCAACACAAGTGCGAAATGTGGTTTTTCAACACTATCACAAGTGCAAAAAGTGTTTTTTCCACACTAATACAAGTGCAAAAGTGGTTTCCTGCACCATCACAAGTGCGAAAAGTGGTTTTTCAACACTAACACAAGTGCGAAAAGTGGTTTTTCACACTAATACAAGTGCAAAAGTGGTTTCCTGCACCAACACAAGTGCGAAAAGTGGTTTTTCAACACTAACACAAGTGCGAAAAGTGGTTTTTCAACACTATCACAAGTGCAAAAAGTGTTTTTTCCACACTAATACAAGTGCAAAAGTGGTTTCCTGCACCAACACAAGTGCGAAAAGTGGTTTTTCAACACTATCACAAGTGCGAAAAGTGGTTTTTCAACACCAACACAAGTGCGAAAAGTGGTTTTTACACACTAACACAAGTGCAAAAGTTGTTTCCTGCACCAACACAAGTGCGAAAAGTGGTATTTCAACACTAACAAGTGTGAAAAGTGGTTTTTCAACACTATCACAAGTGCGAAAAGTGTTTTTTCCACACTAATACAAGTGCAAAAGTGGTTTCCTGCACCAACACAAGTGCGAAAAGTGGTTTTTCAACACTAACACAAGTGCGAAAAGTGGTTTTTCAACACTAACACAAGTGCGAAAAGTGGTTTTTCAACACTAACACAAGTGCGAAAAGTGGTTTTTCCACACTAATACAAGTGCAAAAGTGGTTTCCTGCACCAACACAAGTGCGAAAAGTGGTTTTTCAACACTAAGACAAGTGCGAAAAGTGGTTTTTCAACACTAACACAAGTGCGAAAAGTGGTTTTTCCACACTAATACAAGTGCAAAAGTGGTTTCCTGCACCAACACAAGTGCGAAAAGTGGTTTTTCAACACTAACACAAGTGCGAAAAGTGGTTTTTCAACACTAACACAAGTGCGAAAAGTGGTTTTTCCACACTAATACAAGTGCAAAAGCAGTTTCCTGCACCAACACAAGTGCGAAAAGTGGTTTTTCAACACTAACACAAGTGCGAAAAGTAGTTTTTCAACACTATCACAAGTGCAAAAAGTGTTTTTTCCACACTAATACAAGTGCAAAAGTGGTTTCCTGCCCCAACACAAGTGCGAAAAGTGGTTTTTCAACACTAACACAAGTGCGAAAAGTGGTTTTTCAACACTAACACAAGTGTGAAAAGTGGTTTTTCAACACTAACACAAGTGCGAAAAGTGGTTTTTCCAAACTAATACAAGTGCAAAAGTGGTTTCCTGCACCAACACAAGTGCGAAAAGTGGTTTTTCAACACTAACACAAGTGCGAAAAGGGGTTTTTCAACACTAACACAACTGCGAAAAGTGGTTTTTCCACACTAATACAAGTGCAAAAGTGGTTTCCTGCACCAACACAAGTGCGAAAAGTGGTTTTTCAACACTAACACAAGTGCGAAAAGTGGTTTTTCAACACTAACACAAGTGCGAAAAGTGTTTTTTCCAAACTAATACAAGTGCAAAAGTGGTTTCCTGCACCAACACAAGTGCGAAAAGTGGTTTTTCAACACTAACACAAGTGCGAAAAGTGGTTTTTCAACACTAACACAAGTGCGAAAAGTGGTTTTTCCACACTAATACAAGTGCAAAAGTGGTTTCCTGCACCAACACAAGTGCGAAATGTGGTTTTTCAACACTAACACAAGTGCGAAAAGTGGTTTTTCAACACTATCACAAGTGCAAAAAGTGTTTTTTCCACACTAATACAAGTGCAAAAGTGGTTTCCTGCACCAACACAAGTGCGAAAAGTGGTTTTTCAACACTAACACAAGTGCGAAAAGTGGTTTTTCAACACTAACACAAGTGCGAAAAGTGGTTTTTCCACACTAATACAAGTGCAAAAGTGGTTTCCTGCACCAACACAAGTGCGAAAAGTGGTTTTTCAACACTAAGACAAGTGCGAAAAGTGGTTTTTCAACACTAACACAATTGCGAAAAGTGGTTTTTCCACACTAATACAAGTGCAAAAGTGGTTTCCTGCACCAACACAAGTGCGAAAAGTGGCTTTTCAACACCAACACAAGTGCGAAAAGTGGTTTTTCAACACTAACACAATTGCGAAAAGTGGTTTTTCAACACTAACACAAGTGCGAAAAGTGGTTTTTCCACACTAATACAAGTGCAAAAGTGGTTTCCTGCACCAACACAAGTGCGAAAAGTGGTTTTTCAACACTAACACAAGTGAGAAAAGTGGTTTTTCCACACTAACACAAGTGCGAAAAGTGGTTTTTCCACACTAATACAAGTGCAAAAGTGGTTTCCTGCACCAACACAAGTGCGAAAAGTGGTTTTTCAACACTAACACAAGTGCGAAAAGTGGTTTTTCAACACTAACACAAGTGCGAAAAGTGGTTTTGCCACACTAACATAAGTGCAAAAAGTGGTTTTTCCACACTAATACAAGTGCAAAAGTGGTTTCCTGCACCAACACAAGTGCGAAAAGTGGTTTTTCAACACTAACACAAGTGCGAAAAGTGGTTTTCAACACTAACACAAGTGCGAAAAGTGGTTTTTCAACACGAACACAAGTGCGAAAAGTGGTTTTTCCACACTAATACAAGTGCAAAAGCGGTTTGCTGCACCAACACAAGTGCGAAAAGTGGTTTTTCAACACTAACACAAGTGCGAAAAGGGGTTTTTCAACACTATCACAAGTGCAAAAAGTGTTTTTCCACACTAATACAAGTGCGAAAAGTGGTTTTTCAACACTAACACAAGTGCGAAAAGTGTTTTTTCAACACTAACACAAGTGCGAAAAGTGGTTTTTCAACACTAACACAAGTGCGAAAAGTGGTTTTTCAACACGAACACAAGTGCGAAAAGTGGTTTTTCCACACCAACACAAGTGCGAAAAGTGGTTTTTCAACACTAACACAAGTGCGAAAAGTGGTTTTTCAACACTAACACAACTGCGAAAAGTGGTTTTTCCACACTAATACAAGTGCAAAAGTGGTTTTCTGCACCAACACAAGTGCGAAAAGTGGTTTTTCAACACTAACACAAGTGCGAAAAGTGGTTTTTCAACACTAACACAAGTGCGAAAAGTGGTTTTTCAACACTAACACAAGTGCGAAAAGTGGTTTTTCCAAACTAATACAAGTGCAAAAGTGGTTTCCTGCACCAACACAAGTGCGAAAAGTGGTTTTTCAACACTAACACAAGTGCAAAAAGGGGTTTTTCAACACTATCACTAGTGCAAAAAGTGTTTTTTCCACACTAATACAAGTGCAAAAGTGGTTTCCTGCACCAACACAAGCGCGAAAAGTGGTTTTTCAACACTAACACAAGTGCGAAAAGTGGTTTTTCAACACTAACACAACTGCGAAAAGTGGTTTTTCCACACTAATACAAGTGCAAAAGTGGTTTCCTGCACCAACACAAGTGCGAAAAGTGGTTTTTCAACACTAACACAAGTGCGAAAAGTGGTTTTTCAACACTATCACAAGTGCAATAAGTGTTTTTTCCACACTAATACAAGTGCAAAAGTGGTTTCCTGCACCAACACAAGTGCGAAAAGTGGTTTTTCAACACTAACACAAGTGCGAAAAGTGGTTTTTCCACACTAACACAAGTGCAAAAGTGGTTTCCTGCACCAACACAAGTGCGAAAAGTGGTTTTTCAACACTAACACAAGTGCGAAAAGTGGTTTTTCAACACTAACACAAGTGCGAAAACTGGTTTTTCCACACTAATACAAGTGCAAAAGCGGTTTCCTGCACCAACACAAGTGCGAAAAGTGGTTTTTCAACACTAACACAAGTGCGAAAAGTAGTTTTTCAACACTATCACAAGTGCAAAAAGTGTTTTTTCCACACTAATACAAGTGCAAAAGTGGTTTCCTGCACCAACACAAGTGCGAAAAGTGGTTTTTCAACACTAACACAAGTGCGAAAAGTGGTTTTTCAACACTAACACAAGTGCGAAAAGTGGTTTTTCAACACTAACACAAGTGCGAAAAGTGGTTTTTCCAAACTAATACAAGTGCAAAAGTGGTTTCCTGCACCAACACAAGTGCGAAAAGTGGTTTTTCAACACTAACACAAGTGCGAAAAGGGGTTTTTCAACACTAACACAACTGCGAAAAGTGGTTTTTCCACACTAATACAAGTGCAAAAGTGGTTTCCTGCACCAACACAAGTGCGAAAAGTGGTTTTTCAACACTAACACAAGTGCGAAAAGTGGTTTTTCAACACTAACACAAGTGCGAAAAGGGGTTTTTCAACACTATCACAAGTGCAAAAAGTGTTTTTCCACACTAATACAAGTGCGAAAAGTGGTTTTTCAACACTAACACAAGTGCGAAAAGTGGTTTTTCAACACTAACACAAGTGCGAAAAGTGGTTTTTCAACACTAACACAAGTGCGAAAAGTGGTTTTTCAACACGAACACAAGTGCGAAAAGTGGTTTTTCCACACCAACACAAGTGCGAAAAGTGGTTTTTCAACACTAACACAAGTGCGAAAAGTGGTTTTTCAACACTAACACAACTGCGAAAAGTGGTTTTTCCACACTAATACAAGTGCAAAAGTGGTTTTCTGCACCAACACAAGTGCGAAAAGTGGTTTTTCAACACTAACACAAGTGCGAAAAGTGGTTTTTCAACACTAACACAAGTGCGAAAAGTGGTTTTTCAACACTAACACAAGTGCGAAAAGTGGTTTTTCCAAACTAATACAAGTGCAAAAGTGGTTTCCTGCACCAACACAAGTGCGAAAAGTGGTTTTTCAACACTAACACAAGTGCAAAAAGGGGTTTTTCAACACTATCACTAGTGCAAAAAGTGTTTTTTCCACACTAATACAAGTGCAAAAGTGGTTTCCTGCACCAACACAAGCGCGAAAAGTGGTTTTTCAACACTAACACAAGTGCGAAAAGTGGTTTTTCAACACTAACACAACTGCGAAAAGTGGTTTTTCCACACTAATACAAGTGCAAAAGTGGTTTCCTGCACCAACACAAGTGCGAAAAGTGGTTTTTCAACACTAACACAAGTGCGAAAAGTGGTTTTTCAACACTATCACAAGTGCAATAAGTGTTTTTTCCACACTAATACAAGTGCAAAAGTGGTTTCCTGCACCAACACAAGTGCGAAAAGTGGTTTTTCAACACTAACACAAGTGCGAAAAGTGGTTTTTCCACACTAACACAAGTGCAAAAGTGGTTTCCTGCACCAACACAAGTGCGAAAAGTGGTTTTTCAACACTAACACAAGTGCGAAAAGTGGTTTTTCAACACTAACACAAGTGCGAAAACTGGTTTCCTGCACCAACACAAGTGCGAAAAGTGGTTTTTCAACACTAACACAAGTGCGAAAAGTAGTTTTTCAACACTATCACAAGTGCAAAAAGTGTTTTTTCCACACTAATACAAGTGCAAAAGTGGTTTCCTGCACCAACACAAGTGCGAAAAGTGGTTTTTCAACACTAACACAAGTGCGAAAACTGGTTTTTCCACACTAATACAAGTGCAAAAGCGGTTTCCTGCACCAACACAAGTGCGAAAAGTGGTTTTTCAACACTAACACAAGTGCGAAAAGTAGTTTTTCAACACTATCACAAGTGCAAAAAGTGTTTTTTCCACACTAATACAAGTGCAAAAGTGGTTTCCTGCACCAACACAAGTGCGAAAAGTGGTTTTTCAACACTAACACAAGTGCGAAAAGTGGTTTTTCAACACTAACACAAGTGCGAAAAGTGGTTTTTCAACACTAACACAAGTGCGAAAAGTGGTTTTTCCAAACTAATACAAGTGCAAAAGTGGTTTCCTGCACCAACACAAGTGCGAAAAGTGGTTTTTCAACACTAACACAAGTGCGAAAAGGGGTTTTTCCACACTAACACAAGTGCAAAAGTGGTTTCCTGCACCAACACAAGTGCGAAAAGTGGTTTTTCAACACTAACACAAGTGCGAAAAGTGGTTTTTCAACACTAACACAAGTGCGAAAACTGGTTTTTCCACACTAATACAAGTGCAAAAGCGGTTTCCTGCACCAACACAAGTGCGAAAAGTGGTTTTTCAACACTAACACAAGTGCGAAAAGTAGTTTTTCAACACTATCACAAGTGCAAAAAGTGTTTTTTCCACACTAATACAAGTGCAAAAGTGGTTTCCTGCACCAACACAAGTGCGAAAAGTGGTTTTTCAACACTAACACAAGTGCGAAAAGTGGTTTTTCAACACTAACACAAGTGCGAAAAGTGGTTTTTCAACACTAACACAAGTGCGAAAAGTGGTTTTTCCAAACTAATACAAGTGCAAAAGTGGTTTCCTGCACCAACACAAGTGCGAAAAGTGGTTTTTCAACACTAACACAAGTGCGAAAAGGGGTTTTTCAACACTAACACAACTGCGAAAAGTGGTTTTTCCACACTAATACAAGTGCAAAAGTGGTTTCCTGCACCAACACAAGTGCGAAAAGTGGTTTTTCAACACTAACACAAGTGCGAAAAGTGGTTTTTCAACACTAACACAAGTGCGAAAAGGGGTTTTTCAACACTATCACAAGTGCAAAAAGTGTTTTTCCACACTAATACAAGTGCGAAAAGTGGTTTTTCAACACTAACACAAGTGCGAAAAGTGGTTTTTCAACACTAACACAAGTGCGAAAAGTGGTTTTTCAACACTAACACAAGTGCGAAAAGTGGTTTTTCAACACGAACACAAGTGCGAAAAGTGGTTTTTCCACACCAACACAAGTGCGAAAAGTGGTTTTTCAACACTAACACAAGTGCGAAAAGTGGTTTTTCAACACTAACACAACTGCGAAAAGTGGTTTTTCCACACTAATACAAGTGCAAAAGTGGTTTTCTGCACCAACACAAGTGCGAAAAGTGGTTTTTCAACACTAACACAAGTGCGAAAAGTGGTTTTTCAACACTAACACAAGTGCGAAAAGTGGTTTTTCAACACTAACACAAGTGCGAAAAGTGGTTTTTCCAAACTAATACAAGTGCAAAAGTGGTTTCCTGCACCAACACAAGTGCGAAAAGTGGTTTTTCAACACTAACACAAGTGCAAAAAGGGGTTTTTCAACACTATCACTAGTGCAAAAAGTGTTTTTTCCACACTAATACAAGTGCAAAAGTGGTTTCCTGCACCAACACAAGCGCGAAAAGTGGTTTTTCAACACTAACACAAGTGCGAAAAGTGGTTTTTCAACACTAACACAACTGCGAAAAGTGGTTTTTCCACACTAATACAAGTGCAAAAGTGGTTTCCTGCACCAACACAAGTGCGAAAAGTGGTTTTTCAACACTAACACAAGTGCGAAAAGTGGTTTTTCAACACTATCACAAGTGCAATAAGTGTTTTTTCCACACTAATACAAGTGCAAAAGTGGTTTCCTGCACCAACACAAGTGCGAAAAGTGGTTTTTCAACACTAACACAAGTGCGAAAAGTGGTTTTTCCACACTAACACAAGTGCAAAAGTGGTTTCCTGCACCAACACAAGTGCGAAAAGTGGTTTTTCAACACTAACACAAGTGCGAAAAGTGGTTTTTCAACACTAACACAAGTGCGAAAACTGGTTTCCTGCACCAACACAAGTGCGAAAAGTGGTTTTTCAACACTAACACAAGTGCGAAAAGTAGTTTTTCAACACTATCACAAGTGCAAAAAGTGTTTTTTCCACACTAATACAAGTGCAAAAGTGGTTTCCTGCACCAACACAAGTGCGAAAAGTGGTTTTTCAACACTAACACAAGTGCGAAAAGTGGTTTTTCAACACTAACACAAGTGCGAAAAGTGGTTTTTCAACACTAACACAAGTGCGAAAAGTGGTTTTTCCAAACTAATACAAGTGCAAAAGTGGTTTCCTGCACCAACACAAGTGCGAAAAGTGGTTTTTCAACACTAACACAAGTGCGAAAAGGGGTTTTTCAACACTAACACAACTGCGAAAAGTGGTTTTTCCACACTAATACAAGTGCAAAAGTGGTTTCCTGCACCAACACAAGTGCGAAAAGTGGTTTTTCAACACTAACACAAGTGCGAAAAGTGGTTTTTCAACACTAACACAAGTGCGAAAAGTGTTTTTTCCAAACTAATACAAGTGCAAAAGTGGTTTCCTGCACCAACACAAGTGCGAAATGTGGTTTTTCAACACTAACACAAGTGCGAAAAGTGGTTTTTCAACACTATCACAAGTGCAAAAAGTGTTTTTTCCACACTAATACAAGTGCAAAAGTGGTTTCCTGCACCAACACAAGTGCGAAAAGTTGTTTTTCAACACTAACACAAGTGCGAAAAGTGGTTTTTCAACACTAACACAAGTGCGAAAAGTGGTTTTTCCACACTAATACAAGTGCAAAAGTGGTTTCCTGCACCAACACAAGTGCGAAAAGTGGTTTTTCAACACTAACACAAGTGCGAAAAGTGGTTTTTCAACACTAACACATGTGCGAAAAGTGGTTTTCCCACACTAATACAAGTGCAAAAGCAGTTTCCTGCACCAACACAAGTGCGAAAAGTGGTTTTTCAACACGAACACAAGTGCGAAATGTGGTTTTTCAACACTATCACAAGTGCAAAAAGTGTTTTTTCCACACTAATACAAGTGCGAAAAGTGGTTTTTCAACACTAACACAAGTGCAAAAAGTGGTTTTTCAACACTAACACAAGTGCGAAAAGTGGTTTTTCAACACTAACACAAGTGCGAAAAGTGGTTTTTCCACACTAATACAAGTGCAAAAGTGGTTTCCTGCATCAACACAACTGCGAAAGGTGGTTTTTCAACACTAACACAAGTGCGAAAAGTGTTTTTTCAACACTAACAGAAGTGCGAAAAGTGGTTTTTCCACACTAATACAAGTGCAAAAGCGGTTTCCTGCACCAACACGAGTACGAAAAGTGGTTTTTCAACACTAACACAAGTGCGAAAAGTGGTTTTTCAACACTAACACAAGTGCGAAAAGTGGTTTTTTCACACTAATACAAGTGCAAAAGTGGTTTCCTGCACCAACACAAGTGCGAAAAGTGGTTTTTCAACACTAACACAAGTGCGAAAAGTGGTTTTTCAACACTATCACAAGTGCAAAAAGTGTTTTTTCCGCACTAATACAAGTGCAAAAGTGGTTTCCTGCACCAACACAAGTGCGAAAAGTGGTTTCTCAACACTAACACAAGTGCGAAAAGTGTTTTTTCCAAACTAACACAAGTGCGAAAGTGGCTTCCCGCACCAACACAAGTGCGAAAAGTGGTTTTTCAACACTAACACAAGTGCGAAAAGTGGTTTTTCAACACTAACCCAAGTGCGAAAAGTGGTTTTTCCACACTAATACAAGTGCAAAAGTGGTTTCCTGCACCAACACAAGTGCGAAATGTGGTTTTTCAACACTAACAAGTGCGAAAAGTGGTTTTTCAACACTATCACAAGTGCAAAAAGTGTTTTTTCCACACTAATACAAGTGCAAAAGTGGTTTCCTGCACCATCACAAGTGCGAAAAGTGGTTTTTCAACACTAACACAAGTGCGAAAAGTGGTTTTTCAACACTATCACAAGTGCAATAAGTGTTTTTTCCACACTAATACAAGTGCAAAAGTGGTTTCCTGCACGAACACAAGTGCGAAAAGTGGTTTTTCAACACTAACACAAGTGCGAAAAGTGGTTTTTCAACACTATCACAAGTGCAAAAAGTGTTTTTTCCACACTAATACAAGTGCGAAAAGTGGTTTTTCAACACTAACACAAGTGCAAAAAGTGGTTTTTCAACACTAACACAAGTGCGAAAAGTGGTTTTTCAACACTAACACAAGTGCGAAAAGTGGTTTTTCCACACTAATACAAGTGCAAAAGTGGTTTCCTGCATCAACACAACTGCGAAAGGTGGTTTTTCAACACTAACACAAGTGCAAAAAGTGTTTTTTCAACACTAACAGAAGTGCGAAAAGTGGTTTTTCCACACTAATACAAGTGCAAAAGCGGTTTCCTGCACCAACACAAGTGCGAAAAGTGGTTTTTCAACACTAACACAAGTGCGAAAAGTGGTTTTTCAACACTAACACAAGTGTGAAAAGTGGTTTTTTCACACTAATACAAGTGCAAAAGTGGTTTCCTGCACCAACACAAGTGCGAAAAGTGGTTTTTCAACACTAACACAAGTGCGAAAAGTGGTTTTTCAACACTATCACAAGTGCAAAAAGTGTTTTTTCCGCACTAATACAAGTGCAAAAGTGGTTTCCTGCACCAACACAAGTGCGAAAAGTGGTTTCTCAACACTAACACAAGTGCGAAAAGTGTTTTTTCCAAACTAACACAAGTGCGAAAGTGGCTTCCCGCACCAACACAAGTGCGAAAAGTGGTTTTTCAACACTAACACAAGTGCGAAAAGTGGTTTTTCAACACTAACCCAAGTGCGAAAAGTGGTTTTTCCACACTAATACAAGTGCAAAAGTGGTTTCCTGCACCAACACAAGTGCGAAATGTGGTTTTTCAACACTAACACAAGTGCGAAAAGTGGTTTTTCAACACTATCACAAGTGCAAAAAGTGTTTTTTCCACACTAATACAAGTGCAAAAGTGGTTTCCTGCACCATCACAAGTGCGAAAAGTGGTTTTTCAACACTAACACAAGTGCGAAAAGTGGATTTTCAACACTATCACAAGTGCAATAAGTGTTTTTTCCACACTAATACAAGTGCAAAAGTGGTTTCCTGCACGAACACAAGTGCGAAAAGTGGTTTTTCAACACTAACACAAGTGCGAAAAGTGGTTTTTCAACACTAACACAAGTGCGAAAAGTGGTTTTCACACTAATACAAGTGCAAAAGTGGTTTCCTGCACCAACACAAGTGCGAAAAGTGGTTTTTCAACACTAACACAAGTGCGAAAAGTGGTTTTTCAACACTATCACAAGTGCAAAAAGTGTTTTTTCCACACTAATACAAGTGCAAAAGTGGTTTCCTGCACCAACACAAGTGCGAAAATTGGTTTTTCAACACTATCACAAATGCGAAAAGTGGTTTTTCAACACCAACACAAGTGCGAAAAGTGGTTTTTCCACACTAACACAAGTGCAAAAGTTGTTTCCTGCACCAACACAAGTGCGAAAAGTGGTATTTCAACACTAACACAAGTGCGAAAAGTGGTTTTTCAACACTATCACAAGTGCGAAAAGTGTTTTTTCCACACTAATACAAGTGCAAAAGTGGTTTCCTGCACAAACACAAGTGCGAAAAGTGGTTTTTCAACACTAACACAAGTGCGAGAAGTGGTTTTTCAACACTAACACAAGTGCGAAAAGTGGTTTTTCAACACTAACACAAGTGCGAAAAGTGGTTTTTCCACACTAATACAAGTGCAAAAGTGGTTTCCTGCACCAACACAAGTGCGAAAAGTGGTTTTTCAACACTAACACAAGTGCGAAAAGTGGTTTTTCAACACTAACACAAGTGCGAAAAGTGGTTTTTCCACACTAATACAAGTGCAAAAGTGGTTTCCTGCACCAACACAAGTGCGAAAAGTGGTTTTTCAACACTAACACAAGTGCGAAAAGTGGTTTTTCCACACTAATACAAGTGCAAAAGTGGTTTCCTGCATCAACACAACTGCGAAAGGTGGTTTTTCAACACTAACACAAGTGCGAAAAGTGTTTTTTCAACACTAACAGAAGTGTGAAAAGTGGTTTTTCCACACTAATACAAGTGCAAAAGCGGTTTCCTGCACCAACACAAGTGCGAAAAGTGGTTTTTCAACACGAACACAAGTGCGAAAAGTGGTTTTCAACACTATCACAAGTGCAAAAAGTGTTTTTTCCACACTAATACAAGACCAAAAGTGGTTTCCTGCACCAACACAAGTGCGAAAAGTGGTTTTTCAACACTAACACAAGTGCGAAAAGTGGTTTTTCAACACTAACACAAGTGCGAAAAGTAGTTTTTCAACACTATCACAAGTGCAAAAAGTGTTTTTTCCACACTAATACAAGTGCAAAAGTGGTTTCCTGCACCAACACAAGTGCGAAAAGTGGTTTTTCAACACTAACACAAGTGCGAAAAGTGGTTTTTCAACACTAACACAAGTGCGAAAAGTGGTTTTTCAACACTAACACAAGTGCGAAAAGTGGTTTTTCAACACTAACACAAGTGCGAAAAGTGGTTTTTCCAAACTAATACAAGTGCAAAAGTGGTTTCCTGCACCAACACAAGTGCGAAAAGTGGTTTTTCAACACTAACACAAGTGCGAAAAGTGGTTTTTCAACACTAACACAAGTGCGAAAAGTGTTTTTTCCAAACTAATACAAGTGCAAAAGTGGTTTCCTGCACCAACACAAGTGCGAAAAGTGGTTTTTCAACACTAACACAAGTGCGAAAAGTGGTTTTTCAACACTAACACATGTGCGAAAAGTGGATTTTCCACACTAATACAAGTGCAAAAGTGGTTTCCTGCACCAACACAAGTGCGAAATGTGGTTTTTCAACACTAACACAAGTGCGAAAAGTGGTTTTTCAACACTATCACAAGTGCAAAAAGTGTTTTTTCCACACTAATACAAGTGCAAAAGTGGTTTCCTGCACCAACACAAGTGCGAAAAGTGGTTTTTCAACACTAACACAAGTGCGAAAAGTGGTTTTTCAACACTAACACAAGTGCGAAAAGTGGTTTTTTCCACACTAATACAAGTGCAAAAGCAGTTTCCTGCACCAACACAAGTGCGAAAAGTGGTTTTTCAACACGAACATAAGTGCGAAATGTGGTTTTTCAACACTATCACAAGTGCAAAAAGTGTTTTTTCCACACTAATACAAGTGCGAAAAGTGGTTTTTCAACACTAACACAAGTGCAAAAAGTGGTTTTTCAACACTAACACAAGTGCGAAAAGTGTTTTTTCCACACTAATACAAGTGCAAAAGTGGTTTCCTGCACCAACACAAGTGCGAAAAGTGGTTTTCAACACTAACACAAGTGCGAAAAGTGGTTTTTCAACACTAACACAAGTGCAAAAAGTGGTTTTTCAACACTAACACAAGTGCGAAAAGTGTTTTTTCCACACTAATACAAGTGCAAAAGTGGTTTCCTGCACCAACACAAGTGCGAAAAGTGGTTTTTCAACACTAACACAAGTGCGAAAAGTTGTTTTTCCACACTAACACAAGTGCAAAAAGTGGTTTTTCCAAACTAATACAAGTGCAAAAGTGGTTTCCTGCACCAACACAAGTGCGAAAAGTGGTTTTCAACACTAACACAAGTGCGAAAAGTGGTTTTTCAACACTAACACAAGTGCGAAAAGTCGTTTTTCCACACTAATACAAGTGCAAAAGTGGTTTCCTGCACCAACACAAGTGCGAAAAGTGGTTTTTCAACACTAACACAAGTGCGAAAAGTGGTTTTTCAACACTAACACAAGTGCGAAAAGTGGTTTGTCCACACTAATACAAGTGCAAAAGTGGTTTCCTGCACCAACACAAGTGCGAAAAGTAGTTTTTCAACACTAACACAAGTGCGAAAAGTGGTTTTTCAACACTATCACAAGTGCAATAAGTGTTTTTTCCACACTAATACAAGTGCAAAAGTGGTTTCCTGCACCAACACAAGTGCGAAAAGTGGTTTTTCAACACTAACACAAGTGCGAAAAGTGGTTTTTCAACACTAACACAAGTGCGAAAAGTGGTTTTTTCACACTAATACAAGTGCAAAGGTGGTTTCCTGCACCAACACAAGTGCGAAAAGTGGTTTTTCAACACTAACACAAGTGCGAAAAGTGGTTTTTCAACACTATCACAAGTGCAAAAAGTGTTTTTTCCGCACTAATACAAGTGCAAAAGTGGTTTCCTGCACCAACACAAGTGCGAAAAGTGGTTTCTCAACACTAACACAAGTGCGAAAAGTGTTTTTTCCAAACTAACACAAGTGCGAAAGTGGTTTCCCGCACCAACACAAGTGCGAAAAGTGGTTTTTCAACACTAACCCAAGTGCGAAAAGTGGTTTTTCCACACTAATACAAGTGCAAAAGTGGTTTCCTGCACCAACACAAGTGCGAAAAGTGGTTTTTCAACACTAACACAAGTGCGAAAAGTGGTTTTTCAACACTATCACAAGTGCAATAAGTGTTTTTTCCACACTAATACAAGTGCAAAAGTGGTTTCCTGCACAAACACAAGTGCGAAAAGTGGTTTTTCAACACTAACACAAGTGCGAAAAGTGGTTTTTCACACTAATACAAGTGCAAAAGTGGTTTCCTGCACCAACACAAGTGCGAAAAGTGGTTTTTCAACACTAACACAAGTGCGAAAAGTGGTTTTTCAACACTATCACAAGTGCAAAAAGTGTTTTTCCCACACTAATACAAGTGCAAAAGTGGTTTCCTGCACCAACACAAGTGCGAAAAGTGGTTTTTCAACACTATCACAAATGCGAAAAGTGGTTTTTCAACACCAACACAAGTGCGAAAAGTGGTTTTTCCACACTAACACAAGTGCAAAAGTTGTTTCCTGCACCAACACAAGTGCGAAAAGTGGTATTTCAACACTAACACAAGTGCGAAAAGTGGTTTTTCAACACTATCACAAGTGCGAAAAGTGTTTTTTCCACACTAATACAAGTGCAAAAGTGGTTTCCTGCACAAACACAAGTGCGAAAAGTGGTTTTTCAACACTAACACAAGTGCGAGAAGTGGTTTTTCAACACTAACACAAGTGCGAAAAGTGGTTTTTCAACATTAACACAAGTGCGAAAAGTGGTTTTTCCACACTAATACAAGTGCAAAAGTGGTTTCCTGCACCAACACAAGTGCGAAAAGTGGTTTTTCAACACCAACACAAGTGCGAAAAGTGGTTTTTCAACACTAACACAAGTGCGAAAAGTGGTTTTTCCACACTAATACAAGTGCAAAAGTGGTTTCCTGCACCAACACAAGTGCGAAAAGTGGTTTTTCAACACTAACACAAGTGCGAAAAGTGGTTTTTCCACACTAATACAAGTGCAAAAGTGGTTTCCTGCATCAACACAACTGCGAAAGGTGGTTTTTCAACACTAACACAAGTGCGAAAAGTGGTTTTTCAACACTAACAGAAGTGCGAAAAGTGGTTTTTCCACACTAATACAAGTGCAAAAGCAGTTTCCTGCACCAACACAAGTGCGAAAAGTGGTTTTTCAACACTAACACAAGTGCGAAAAGTGGTTTTTCAACACTATCACAAGTGCAAAAAGTGTTTTTTCCACACTAATACAAGTGCAAAAGTGGTTTCCTGCACCAACACAAGTGCGAAAAGTGGTTTTTCAACACTAACACAAGTGCGAAAAGTGGTTTTTCAACACTAACACAAGTGCGAAAAGTGGTTTTTCAACACTAACACAAGTGCGAAAAGTGGTTTTTCCAAACTAATACAAGTGCAAAAGTGGTTTCCTGCACCAACACAAGTGCGAAAAGTGGTTTTTCAACACTAACACAAGTGCAAAAAGGGGTTTTTCAACACTATCACTAGTGCAAAAAGTGTTTTTTCCACACTAATACAAGTGCAAAAGTGGTTTCCTGCACCAACACAAGTGCGAAAAGTGGTTTTTCAACACTAACACAAGTGCGAAAAGTGGTTTTTCAACACTATCACAAGTGCAATAAGTGTTTTTTCCACACTAATACAAGTGCAAAAGTGGTTTCCTGCACCAACACAAGTGCGAAAAGTGGTTTTTCAACACTAACACAAGTGCGAAAAGTGGTTTTTCCACACTAACACAAGTGCAATAAGTGTTTTTTCCACACTAATACAAGTGCAAAAGTGGTTTTTCAACACTATCACAAGTGCAATAAGTGGTTTTTCAACACTAACACAAGTGCGAAAAGTGGTTTTTCCACACTAACACAAGTGCAATAAGTGTTTTTTCCACACTAATACAAGTGCAAAAGTGGTTTTTCAACACTATCACAAGTGCAATAAGTGGTTTTTCAACACTAACACAAGTGCGAAAAGTGGTTTTTCAACACTATCACAAGTGCAATAAGTGTTTTTTCCACACTAATACAAGTGCAAAAGTGGTTTCCTGCACCAACACAAGTGCGAAAAGTGGTTTTTCAACACTAACACAAGTGCGAAAAGTGGTTTTTCAACACTAACACAAGTGCGAAAAGTGGTTTTTCCACACTAGTACACGTACAAAAGTGGTTTCCTGCACCAACACAAGTGCGAAATGTGGTTTTTCAACACTATCACAAATGCGAAAAGTGGTTTTTCAACACCAACACAAGTGCGAAAAGTGGTTTTTCCACACTAACACAAGTGCAAAAGTTGTTTCCTGCACCAACACAAGTGCGAAAAGTGGTATTTCAACACTAACACAAGTGCGAAAAGTGGTTTTTCAACACTATCACAAGTGCGAAAAGTGTTTTTTCCACACTAATACAAGTGCAAAAGTGGTTTCCTGCACAAACACAAGTGCGAAAAGTGGTTTTTCAACACTAACACAAGTGCGAGAAGTGGTTTTTCAACACTAACACAAGTGCGAAAAGTGGTTTTTCAACATTAACACAAGTGCGAAAAGTGGTTTTTCCACACTAATACAAGTGCAAAATTGGTTTCCTGCACCAACACAAGTGCGAAAAGTGGTTTTTCAACACTAACACAAGTGCGAAAAGTGGTTTTTCAACACTAGCACAAGTGCAATAAGTGTTTTTTCCACACTAATACAAGTGCAAAAGTGGTTTTTCAACACTATCACAAGTGCAATAAGTGGTTTTTCAACACTAACACAAGTGCGAAAAGTGGTTTTTCCACACTAACACAAGTGCAATAAGTGTTTTTTCCACACTAATACAAGTGCAAAAGTGGTTTTTCAACACTATCACAAGTGCAATAAGTGGTTTTTCAACACTAACACAAGTGCGAAAAGTGGTTTTTCAACACTATCACAAGTGCAATAAGTGTTTTTTCCACACTAATACAAGTGCAAAAGTGGTTTCCTGCACCAACACAAGTGCGAAAAGTGGTTTTTCAACACTAACACAAGTGCGAAAAGTGGTTTTTCAACACTAACACAAGTGCGAAAAGTGGTTTTTCCACACTGGTACACGTACAAAAGTGGTTTCCTGCACCAACACAAGTGCGAAATGTGGTTTTTCAACACTATCACAAATGCGAAAAGTGGTTTTTCAACACCAACACAAGTGCGAAAAGTGGTTTTTCCACACTAACACAAGTGCAAAAGTTGTTTCCTGTACCAACACAAGTGCGAAAAGTGGTATTTCAACACTAACACAAGTGCGAAAAGTGGTTTTTCAACACTATCACAAGTGCGAAAAGTGTTTTTTCCACACTAATACAAGTGCAAAAGTGGTTTCCTGCACAAACACAAGTGCGAAAAGTGGTTTTTCAACACTAACACAAGTGCGAGAAGTGGTTTTTCAACACTAACACAAGTGCGAAAAGTGGTTTTTCAACATTAACACAAGTGCGAAAAGTGGTTTTTCCACACTAATACAAGTGCAAAAGTGGTTTCCTGCACCAACACAAGTGCGAAAAGTGGTTTTTCAACACTAACACAAGTGCGAAAAGTGGTTTTTCAACACTAACACAAGTGCGAAAAGTGGTTTTTCCACACTAATACAAGTGCAAAAGTGGTTTCCTGCACCAACACAAGTGCGAAAAGTGGTTTTTCAACACTAACACAAGTGCGAAAAGTGGTTTTTCCACACTAATACAAGTGCAAAAGTGGTTTCCTGCATCAACACAACTGCGAAAGGTGGTTTTTCAACACTAACACAAGTGCGAAAAGTGGTTTTTCAACACTAACAGAAGTGCGAAAAGTGGTTTTTCCACACTAATACAAGTGCAAAAGCGGTTTCCTGCACCAACACAAGTGCGAAAAGTGGTTTTTCAACACTAACACAAGTGCGAAAAGTGGTTTTTCAACACTATCACAAGTGCAAAAAGTGTTTTTTCCACACTAATACAAGTGCAAAAGTGGTTTCCTGCACCAACACAAGTGCGAAAAGTGGTTTTTCAACACTAACACAAGTGCGAAAAGTGGTTTTTCAACACTAACACAAGTGCGAAAAGTGGTTTTTCAACACTAACACAAGTGCGAAAAGTGGTTTTTCAACACTAACACAAGTGCGAAAAGTGGTTTTTCAACACTAACACAAGTGCGAAAAGTGGTTTTTCAACACTAACACAAGTGCGAAAAGTGGTTTTTCCAAACTAATACAAGTGCAAAAGTGGTTTCCTGCACCAACACAAGTGCGAAAAGTGGTTTTTCAACACTAACACAAGTGCAAAAAGGGGTTTTTCAACACTATCACTAGTGCAAAAAGTGTTTTTTCCACACTAATACAAGTGCAAAAGTGGTTTCCTGCACCAACACAAGCGCGAAAAGTGGTTTTTCAACACTAACACAAGTGCGAAAAGTGGTTTTTCAACACTAACACAACTGCGAAAAGTGGTTTTTCCACACTAATACAAGTGCAAAAGTGGTTTCCTGCACCAACACAAGTGCGAAAAGTGGTTTTTCAACACTAACACAAGTGCGAAAAGTGGTTTTTCAACACTATCACAAGTGCAATAAGTGTTTTTTCCACACTAATACAAGTGCAAAAGTGGTTTCCTGCACCAACACAAGTGCGAAAAGTGGTTTTTCAACACTAACACAAGTGCGAAAAGTGGTTTTTCCACACTAACACAAGTGCAAAAGTGGTTTCCTGCACCAACACAAGAGCGAAAAGTGGTTTTTCAACACTAACACAAGTGCGAAAAGTGGTTTTTCAACACTAACACAAGTGCGAAAAGTGGTTTTTCCACACTAGTACACGTACAAAAGTGGTTTCCTGCACCAACACAAGTGCGAAATGTGGTTTTTCAACACTAACATAAGTGCGAAAAGTGGTTTTTCAACACTAACACAAGTGCGAAAAGTGGTTTTTCCACACTAACACAAGTGCAAAAGTGGTTTCCTGCACCAACACAAGTGCGAAAAGTGGTTTTTCAACACTAACACAAGTGCGAAAAGTGGTTTTTCAACACTAACACAAGTGCGAAAAGTGGTTTTTCCACACTAATACAAGTGCAAAAGTGGTTTCCTGCACCAACACAAGTGCGAAAAGTGGTTTTTCAACACTAACACAAGTGAGAAAAGTGGTTTTTCCACACTAACACAAGTGCAAAAAGTGGTTTTTCCACACTAATACAAGTGCAAAAGTGGTTTCCTGCACCAACACAAGTGCGAAAAGTGGTTTTTCAACACTAACACAAGTGCGAAAAGTGGTTTTTCAACACTAACACAAGTGCGAAAAGTGGTTTTGCCACACTAACACAAGTGCAAAAAGTGGTTTTTCCACACTAATACAAGTGCAAAAGTGGTTTCCTGCACCAACACAAGTGCGAAAAGTGGTTTTTCAACAGTAACACAACTGCGAAAAGTGGTTTTCAACACTAACACAAGTGCGAAAAGTGGTTTTTCAACACTAACACAAGTGCGAAAAGTGGTTTTTCCACACTAATACAAGTGCAAAAGCGGTTTCCTGCACCAACACAAGTGCGAAAAGTGGTTTTTCAACACTAACACAAGTGCGAAAAGGGGTTTTTCAACACTATCACAAGTGCAAAAAGTGTTTTTTTCCACACTAATACAAGTGCAAAAGTGGTTTCCTGCACCAACACAAGTGCGAAAAGTGTTTTTCAACACTAACACAAGTGCGAAAAGTGGTTTTTCAACACTAACACAACTGTGAAAAGTGGTTTTTCCACACTAATACAAGTGCAAAAGTGGTTTTCTGCACAACACAAGTGCGAAAAGTGGTTTTTCAACACTAACACAAGTGCGAAAAGTGGTTCCTCAACACTAACACAAGTGCGAAAGTGTTTTTTCCAAACTAATACAAGTGCAAAAGTGGTTTCCTGCACCAACACAAGTGTGAAAAGTGGTTTTTCAACACTAACACAAGTGCGAAAAGTGGTTTTTCAACACTAACCCAAGTGCGAAAAGTGGTTTTTCCACACTAATACAAGTGCAAAAGTGGTTTCCTGCACCAACACAAGTGCGAAATGTGGTTTTTCAACACTAACACAAGTGCGAAAAGTGGTTTTTCAACACTATCACAAGTGCAATAAGTGTTTTTTTCCCACACTAATACAAGTGCAAAAGTGGTTTCCTGCACGAACACAAGTGCGAAAAGTGGTTTTTCAACACTAACACAAGTGCGAAAAGTGGTTTTTCAACACTAACACAAGTGCGAAAAGTGGTTTTCACACTAATACAAGTGCAAAAGTGGTTTCCTGCACCAACACAAGTGCGAAAAGTGGTTTTTCAACACTAACACAAGTGCGAAAAGTGGTTTTTCAACACTATCACAAGTGCAAAAAGTGTTTTTTCCACACTAATACAAGTGCAAAAGTGGTTTCCTGCACCAACACAAGTGCGAAAAGTGGTTTTTCAACACTATCACAAGTGCGAAAAGTGGTTTTTCAACACCAACACAAGTGCGAAAAGTGGTTTTTACACACTAACACAAGTGCAAAAGTTGTTTCCTGCACCAACACAAGTGCGAAAAGTGGTATTTCAACACTAACACAAGTGCGAAAAGTGGTTTTTCAACACTATCACAAGTGCGAAAAGTGTTTTTTCCACACTAATACAAGTGCAAAAGTGGTTTCCTGCACCAACACAAGTGCGAAAAGTGGTTTTCAACACTAACACAAGTGCGAAAAGTGGTTTTTCAACACTAACACAAGTGCGAAAAGTGGTTTTTTCAACACTAACACAAGTGCGAAAAGTGGTTTTTCCACACTAATACAAGTGCAAAAGTGGTTTCCTGCACCAACACAAGTGCAAAAAAGTGGTTTTTCAACACTAACACAAGTGCGAAAAGTGGTTTTTCAACACTAACACAAGTGCGAAAAGTGGTTTTTCCACACTAATACAAGTGCAAAAGTGGTTTCCTGCACCAACACAAGTGCGAAAAGTGGTTTTCAACACTAAGACAAGTGCGAAAAGTGGTTTTTCAACACTAACACAAGTGCGAAAAGTGGTTTTTCCACACTAATACAAGTGCAAAAGTGGTTTCCTGCACCAACACAAGTGCGAAAAGTGGTTTTCAACACTAACACAAGTGCGAAAAGTGGTTTTTCAACACTAACACAAGTGCGAAAAGTGGTTTTTCCACACTAATACAAGTGCAAAGCGGTTTCCTGCACCAACACAAGTGCGAAAAGTGGTTTTTCAACACTAACACAAGTGCGAAAAGTAGTTTTTCAACACTATCACAAGTGCAAAAAGTGTTTTTTCCACACTAATACAAGTGCAAAAGTGGTTTCCTGCACTCAACACAAGTGCGAAAAGTGGTTTTTCAACACTAACACAAGTGCGAAAAGTGGTTTTTCAACACTAACACAAGTGCGAAAAGTGGTTTTTCAACACTAACACAAGTGCGAAAAGTGGTTTTTCCAAACTAATACAAGTGCAAAAGTGGTTTCCTGCACCAACACAAGTGCGAAAAGTGGTTTTTCAACACTAACACAAGTGCGAAAAGAGTTTTTCAACACTAACACAACTGCGAAAAGTGGTTTTTCCACACTAATACAAGTGCAAAAGTGGTTTCCTGCACCAACACAAGTGCGAAAAGTGGTTTTTCAACACTAACACAAGTGCGAAAAGTGGTTTTTCAACACTAACACAAGTGCGAAAAGTGTTTTTTCCAAACAATACAAGTGCAAAAGTGGTTTCCTGCACCAACACAAGTGCGAAAAGTGGTTTTTCAACACTAACACAAGTGCGAAAAGTGGTTTTTCAACACTAACACAAGTGCGAAAAGTGGTTTTTCCACACTAATACAAGTGCAAAAAGTGGTTTCCTGCACCAACACAAGTGCGAAATGTGGTTTTTCAACACTAACACAAGTGCGAAAAGTGGTTTTTCAACACTATCACAAGTGCAAAAAGTGTTTTTTCCACACTAATACAAGTGCAAAAGTGGTTTCCTGCACCAACACAAGTGCGAAAAGTGGTTTTTCAACACTAACACAAGTGCGAAAAGTGGTTTTTCAACACTAACACAAGTGCGAAAAGTGGTTTTTCCACACTAATACAAGTGCAACAGTGGTTTCCTGCACCAACACAAGTGCGAAAAGTGGTTTTTCAACACTAACACAAGTGCAAAAAGTGGTTTTTCAACACTAACACATGTGCGAAAAGTGGTTTTTCCACACTAATACAAGTGCAAAAGCAGTTTCCTGTACCAACACAAGTACGAAAAGTGGTTTTTCAACACGAACACAAGTGCGAAATGTGGTTTTACAACACTATCACAAGTGCAAAAAGTGTTTTTTCCACACTAATACAAGTGCGAAAAGTGGTTTTTCAACACTAACACAAGTGCAAAAAGTGGTTTTTCAACACTAACACAAGTGCAAAAAGTGTTTTTTCCACACTAATACAAGTGCAAAAGTGGTTTCCTGCACCAACACAAGTGCGAAAAGTGGTTTTTCAACACTAACACAAGTGCGAAAAGTGGTTTTTCAACACTATCACAAGTGCAAAAAGTGTTTTTTCCACACTAATACAAGTGCAAAAGTGGTTTCCTGCACCAACACAAGTGCGAAAAGTGGTTTTTCAACACTAACACAAGTGCGAAAAGTGGTTTTTCAACACTAACACAAGTGCAAAAAGTGGTTTTTCCAAACTAATACAAGTGCAAAAGTGGTTTCCTGCACCAACACAAGTTCGAAAAGTGGTTTTCAACACTAACACAAGTGCGAAAAGTGGTTTTTCAACACTAACACAAGTGCGAAAAGTCGTTTTTTCCACACTAATACAAGTGCAAAAGTGGTTTCCTGCACCAACACAAGTGCGAAAAGTGGTTTTTCAACACTAACACAAGTGCGAAAAGTGGTTTTTCAACAGTAACACAAGTGCGAAAAGTGGTTTTTCCACACTAATACAAGTGCAAAAGTGGTTTCCTGCACCAACACAAGTGCGAAAAGTAGTTTTTCAACACTAACACAAGTGCGAAAAGTGGTTTTTCAACACTATCACAAGTGCAATAAGTGTTTTTTCCACACTAATACAAGTGCAAAAGTGGTTTCCTGCACCAACACAAGTGCGAAAAGTGGTTTTTCAACACTAACACAAGTGCGAAAAGTGGTTTTTCAACACTAACACAAGTGCGAAAAGTGGTTTTTCAACACTAACACAAGTGCAAAAGTGGTTTCCTGCACCAACACAAGTGCGAAAAGTGGTTTTTCAACACTAACACAAGTGCGAAAAGTGGTTTTTCAACACTATCACAAGTGCAAAAAGTGTTTTTTCCGCACTAATACAAGTGCAAAAGTGGTTTGCTGCACCAACACAAGTGCGAAAAGTGGTTTCTCAACACTAACACAAGTGCGAAAAGTGTTTTTTCCAAACTAACACAAGTGCGAAAGTGGTTTCCTGCACCAACACAAGTGCGAAAAGTGGTTTTTTCAACACTATCACAAGTGCAAAAAGTGTTTTTTCCACACTAATACAAGTGCAAAAGTGGTTTCCTGCACCATCACAAGTGCGAAAAGTGGTTTTTCAACACTAACACAAGTGCGAAAAGTGGTTTTTCAACACTATCACAAGTGCGAAAAGTGTTTTTTCCACACTAATACAAGTGCAAAAGTGGTTTCCTGTACCAACACAAGTACGAAAAGTGGTTTTTCAACACGAACACAAGTGCGAAATGTGGTTTTACAACACTATCACAAGTGCAAAAAGTTTTTTCAACACTAACACAAGTGCAAAAAGTGGTTTTTCAACACTAACACAAGTGCAAAAAGTGTTTTTTCCACACTAATACAAGTGCAAAAGTGGTTTCCTGCACCAACACAAGTGCGAAAAGTGGTTTTTCAACACTAACACAAGTGCGAAAAGTGGTTTTTCAACACTATCACAAGTGCAAAAAGTGTTTTTTCCACATTAATACAAGTGCAAAAGTGGTTTCCTGCACCAACACAAGTGCGAAAAGTGGTTTTTCAACACTAACACAAGTGCGAAAAGTGGTTTTTCAACACTAACACAAGTGCAAAAAGTGGTTTTTCCAAACTAATACAAGTGCAAAAGTGGTTTCCTGCACCAACACAAGTTCGAAAAGTGGTTTTCAACACTAACACAAGTGCGAAAAGTGGTTTTTCAACACTAACACAAGTGCGAAAAGTCGTTTTTCCACACTAATACAAGTGCAAAAGTGGTTTCCTGCACCAACACAAGTGCGAAAAGTGGTTTTTCAACACTAACACAAGTGCGAAAAGTGGTTTTTCAACAGTAACACAAGTGCGAAAAGTGGTTTTTCCACACTAATACAAGTGCAAAAGTGGTTTCCTGCACCAACACAAGTGCGAAAAGTAGTTTTTCAACACTAACACAAGTGCGAAAAGTGGTTTTTCAACACTATCACAAGTGCAATAAGTGTTTTTTCCACACTAATACAAGTGCAAAAGTGGTTTCCTGCACCAACACAAGTGCGAAAAGTGGTTTTTCAACACTAACACAAGTGCGAAAAGTGGTTTTTCAACACTAACACAAGTGCGAAAAGTGGTTTTTCAACACTAACACAAGTGCAAAAGTGGTTTCCTGCACCAACACAAGTGCGAAAAGTGGTTTTTCAACACTAACACAAGTGCGAAAAGTGGTTTTTCAACACTATCACAAGTGCAAAAAGTGTTTTTTCCGCACTAATACAAGTGCAAAAGTGGTTTCCTGCACCAACACAAGTGCGAAAAGTGGTTTCTCAACACTAACACAAGTGCGAAAAGTGTTTTTTCCAAACTAACACAAGTGCGAAAGTGGTTTCCTGCACCAACACAAGTGCGAAAAGTGGTTTTTCAACACTATCACAAGTGCAAAAAGTGTTTTTTCCACACTAATACAAGTGCAAAAGTGGTTTCCTGCACCATCACAAGTGCGAAAAGTGGTTTTTCAACACTAACACAAGTGCGAAAAGTGGTTTTTCAACACTATCACAAGTGCGAAAAGTGTTTTTTTCCACACTAATACAAGTGCAAAAGTGGTTTCCTGCACAAACACAAGTGCGAAAAGTGGTTTTTCAACACTAACACAAGTGCGAAAAGTGGTTTTTCAACACTAACACAAGTGCGAAAAGTGGTTTTTCAACACTAACACAAGTGCGAAAAGTGGTTTTTCAACACTAACACAAGTGCGAAAAGTGGTTTTCCACACTAATACAAGTGCAAAAGTGGTTTCCTGCACCAACACAAGTGCGAAAAGTGGTTTTTCAACACTAACACAAGTGCGAAAAGTGGTTTTTCAACACTAACACAAGTGCGAAAAGTGGTTTTTCCACACTAATACAAGTGCAAAAGTGGTTTCCTGCACCAACACAAGTGCGAAAAGTGGTTTTTCAACACTAACACAAGTGCGAAAAGTGGTTTTTCCACACTAATACAAGTGCAAAACTGGTTTCCTGCATCAACACAACTGCGAAAGGTGGTTTTTCAACACTAACACAAGTGCGAAATGTGGTTTTTCAACACTATCACAAGTGCGAAAAGTGGTTTTTCAACACTAACACAAGTGCGAAAAGTGGTTTTTCAACACTAACACAAGTGCGAAAAGTGTTTTTTCCACACTAATACAAGTGCAAAAGTGGTTTCCTGCACCAACACAAGTGCGAAAAGTGGTTTTTCCACACTAATACAAGTGCAAAAGTGGTTTCCTGCACCAACACAAGTGCGAAAAGTGGTTTTTCAACACTAACACATGCGCGAAAAGTGGTTTTTCCACACTAATACAAGTGCAAAAGTGGTTTCCTGCACCAACACAAGTGCGAAAAGTGGTTTTTCAACACTAACACAAGTGCAAAAAGTGGTTTTTCAACACTAACACATGCGCGAAAAGTGGTTTTTCCACACTAATACAAGTGCAAAAGTTGTTTCCTGCACCAACACAAGTGCGAAAAGTGGTTTTTCAACACTAACACAAGTGCGAAAAGTGGTTTTTCAACACTAACACAAGTGCGAAAAGTGTTTTTTTCCGCACTAATACAAGTGCAAAAGTGGTTTCCTGCACCAACACAAGTGCGAAAAGTGGTTTCTCAACACTAACACAAGTGCGAAAAGTGTTTTTTCCAAACTAACACAAGTGCGAAAGTGGTTTCCTGCACCAACACAAGTGCGAAAAGTGGTTTTTCAACACTATCACAAGTGCAAAAAGTGTTTTTTCCACACTAATACAAGTGCAAAAGTGGTTTCCTGCACCATCACAAGTGCGAAAAGTGGTTTTTCAACACTAACACAAGTGCGAAAAGTGGTTTTTTCAACACTATCACAAGTGCGAAAAGTGTTTTTTCCACACTAATACAAGTGCAAAAGTGGTTTCCTGCACAAACACAAGTGCGAAAAGTGGTTTTTCAACACTAACACAAGTGCGAAAAGTGGTTTTTCAACACTAACACAAGTGCGAAAAGTGGTTTTTCAACACTAACACAAGTGCGAAAAGTGGTTTTTCAACACTAACACAAGTGCGAAAAGTGGTTTTCCACACTAATACAAGTGCAAAAGTGGTTTCCTGCACCAACACAAGTGCGAAAAGTGGTTTTTCAACACTAACACAAGTGCGAAAAGTGGTTTTTCAACACTAACACAAGTGCGAAAAGTGGTTTTTCCACACTAATACAAGTGCAAAAGTGGTTTCCTGCACCAACACAAGTGCGAAAAGTGGTTTTTCAACACTAACACAAGTGCGAAAAGTGGTTTTTCCACACTAATACAAGTGCAAAACTGGTTTCCTGCATCAACACAACTGCGAAAGGTGGTTTTCAACACTAACACAAGTGCGAAATGTGGTTTTTCAACACTATCACAAGTGCGAAAAGTGGTTTTTCAACACTAACACAAGTGCGAAAAGTGGTTTTTCAACACTAACACAAGTGCGAAAAGTGGTTTTTCAACACTAACACAAGTGCGAAAAGTGTTTTTTCCACACTAATACAAGTGCAAAAGTGGTTTCCTGCACCAACACAAGTGCGAAAAGTGGTTTTTCAACACTAACACAAGTGCGAAAAGTGGTTTTTCAACACTATCACAAGTGCGAAAAGTGGTTTTTCCACACTAATACAAGTGCAAAAGTGGTTTCCTGCACCAACACAAGTGCGAAAAGTGGTTTTTCAACACTAACACAAGTGCAAAAAGTGGTTTTTCAACACTAACACATGCGCGAAAAGTGGTTTTTCCACACTAATACAAGTGCAAAAGTTGTTTCCTGCACCAACACAAGTGCGAAAAGTGGTTTTTCAACACTAACACAAGTGCGAAAAGTGGTTTTTCAACACTAACACAAGTGCGAAAAGTGTTTTTTCCACACTAATACAAGTGCAAAAGTGGTTTCCTGCACCAACACAAGTGCGAAAAGTGGTTTTTCAACACTAACACAAGTGCGAAAAGTGGTTTTTCAACACTAACACATGTGCGAAAAGTGGTTTTTCCACACTAATACAAGTGCAAAAGCGGTTTCCTGCACCAACACAAGTGCGAAAAGTGGTTTTTCAACACTAACACAAGTGCGAAAAGGGGTTTTTCAACACTATCACAAGTGCAAAAAGTGTTTTTTCCACACTAATACAAGTGCAAAAGTGGTTTCCTGCACCAACACAAGTGCGAAAAGTGGTTTTTCAACACTAACACAAGTGCGAAAAGTGGTTTTTCAACACTAACACAAGTGCGAAAAGTCGTTTTTCCACACTAATACAAGTGCAAAAGTGGTTTCCTGCACCAACACAAGTGCGAAAAGTGGTTTTTCAACACTAACACAAGTGCGAAAAGTGGTTTTTCAACAGTAACACAAGTGCGAAAAGTGGTTTTTCCACACTAATACAAGTGCAAAAGTGGTTTCCTGCACCAACACAAGTGCGAAAAGTAGTTTTTCAACACTAACACAAGTGCGAAAAGTGGTTTTTCAACACTATCACAAGTGCAATAAGTGTTTTTTCCACACTAATACAAGTGCAAAAGTGGTTTCCTGCACCAACACAAGTGCGAAAAGTGGTTTTTCAACACTAACACAAGTGCGAAAAGTGGTTTTTCAACACTAACACAAGTGCGAAAAGTGGTTTTTCAACACTAACACAAGTGCAAAAGTGGTTTCCTGCACCAACACAAGTGCGAAAAGTGGTTTTTCAACACTAACACAAGTGCGAAAAGTGGTTTTTCAACACTATCACAAGTGCAAAAAGTGTTTTTTCCGCACTAATACAAGTGCAAAAGTGGTTTCCTGCACCAACACAAGTGCGAAAAGTGGTTTCTCAACACTAACACAAGTGCGAAAAGTGTTTTTTCCAAACTAACACAAGTGCGAAAGTGGTTTCCTGCACCAACACAAGTGCGAAAAGTGGTTTTTCAACACTATCACAAGTGCAAAAAGTGTTTTTTCCACACTAATACAAGTGCAAAAGTGGTTTCCTGCACCATCACAAGTGCGAAAAGTGGTTTTTCAACACTAACACAAGTGCGAAAAGTGGTTTTTCAACACTATCACAAGTGCGAAAAGTGTTTTTTCCACACTAATACAAGTGCAAAAGTGGTTTCCTGCACAAACACAAGTGCAAAAAGTGGTTTTTCAACACTAACACAAGTGCGAAAAGTGGTTTTTCAACACTAACACAAGTGCGAAAAGTGGTTTTTCAACACTAACACAAGTGCGAAAAGTGGTTTTTCAACACTAACACAAGTGCGAAAAGTGGTTTTCCACACTAATACAAGTGCAAAAGTGGTTTCCTGCACCAACACAAGTGCGAAAAGTAGTTTTTCAACACTAACACAAGTGCGAAAAGTGGTTTTTCAACACTAACACAAGTGCGAAAAGTGGTTTTTCCACACTAATACAAGTGCAAAAGTGGTTTCCTGCACCAACACAAGTGCGAAAAGTGGTTTTTCAACACTAACACAAGTGCGAAAAGTGGTTTTTCCACACTAATACAAGTGCAAAACTGGTTTCCTGCATCAACACAACTGCGAAAGGTGGTTTTTCAACACTAACACAAGTGCGAAATGTGGTTTTTCAACACTATCACAAGTGCGAAAAGTGGTTTTTCAACACTAACACAAGTGCGAAAAGTGGTTTTTCAACACTAACACAAGTGCGAAAAGTGTTTTTTCCACACTAATACAAGTGCAAAAGTGGTTTCCTGCACCAACACAAGTGCGAAAAGTGGTTTTTCCACACTAATACAAGTGCAAAAGTGGTTTCCTGCACCAACACAAGTGCGAAAAGTGGTTTTTCAACACTAACACATGCGCGAAAAGTGGTTTTTCCACACTAATACAAGTGCAAAAGTGGTTTCCTGCACCAACACAAGTGCGAAAAGTGGTTTTTCAACACTAACACAAGTGCAAAAAGTGGTTTTTCAACACTAACACATGCGCGAAAAGTGGTTTTTCCACACTAATACAAGTGCAAAAGTTGTTTCCTGCACCAACACAAGTGCGAAAAGTGGTTTTTCAACACTAACACAAGTGCGAAAAGTGGTTTTTCAACACTAACACAAGTGCGAAAAGTGTTTTTTCCACACTAATACAAGTGCAAAAGTGGTTTCCTGCACCAACACAAGTGCGAAAAGTGGTTTTTCAACACTAACACAAGTGCGAAAAGTGGTTTTTCAACACTAACACATGTGCGAAAAGTGGTTTTTCCACACTAATACAAGTGCAAAAGCGGTTTCCTGCACCAACACAAGTGCGAAAAGTGGTTTTTCAACACTAACACAAGTGCGAAAAGGGGTTTTTCAACACTATCACAAGTGCAAAAAGTGTTTTTTCCACACTAATACAAGTGCAAAAGTGGTTTCCTGCACCAACACAAGTGCGAAAAGTGGTTTTTCAACACTAACACAAGTGCGAAAAGTGGTTTTTCAACACTAACACAACTGCGAAAAGTGGTTTTTCCACACTAATACAAGTGCAAAAGTGGTTTTCTGCACCAACACAAGTGCGAAAAGTGGTTTTTCAACACTAACACAAGTGCGAAAAGTGGTTTCTCAACACTAACACAAGTGCGAAAAGTGTTTTTTCCAAACTAATACAAGTGCAAAAGTGGTTTCCTGCACCAACACAAGTGCGAAAAGTGGTTTTTCAACACTAACACAAGTGCGAAAAGTGGTTTTTCAACACTAACCCAAGTGCGAAAAGTGGTTTTTCCACACTAATACAAGTGCAAAAGTGGTTTCCTGCACCAACAGAAGTGCGAAATGTGGTTTTTCAACACTAACACAAGTGCGAAAAGTGGTTTTTCAACACTATCACAAGTGCAAAAAGTGTTTTTTCCACACTAATACAAGTGCAAAAGTGGTTTCCTGCACCATCACAAGTGCGAAAAGTGGTTTTTCAACACTAACACAAGTGCGAAAAGTGGTTTTTCAACACTATCACAAGTGCAATAAGTGTTTTTTCCACACTAATACAAGTGCAAAAGTGGTTTCCTGCACGAACACAAGTGCGAAAAGTGGTTTTTCAACACTAACACAAGTGCGAAAAGTGGTTTTTCAACACGAGCACAAGTGCGAAAAGTGGTTTTTCACACTAATACAAGTGCAAAAGTGGTTTCCTGCACCAACACAAGTGCGAAAAGTGGTTTTTCAACACTAACACAAGTGCTAAAAGTGGTTTTTCCACACTAATACAAGTGCAAAAGTGGTTTCCTGCACCAACACAAGTGCGAAAAGTGGTTTTTCAACACTAACACAAGAGCGAAAAGTGGTTTTTCAACACTAACACAAGTGCGAAAAGTGGTTTTTCCACACTAATACAAGTGCAAAAGTGGTTTCCTGCACCAACACAAGTGCGAAAAGTGGTTTTTCAACACTAAGACAAGTGCGAAAAGTGGTTTTTCAACACTAACACAAGTGCGAAAAGTGGTTTTTCCACACTAATACAAGTGCAAAAGTGGTTTCCTGCACCAACACAAGTGTGAAAAGTGGTTTTTCAACACTAACACAAGTGCGAAAAGTGGTTTTTCAACACTAATACAAGTGCGAAAAGTGGTTTTTCCACACTAATACAAGTGCAAAAGCGGTTTCCTGCACCAACACAAGTGCGAAAAGTGGTTTTTCAACACTAACACAAGTGCGAAAAGTAGTTTTTCAACACTATCACAAGTGAAAAAAGTGTTTTTTCCACACTAATACAAGTGCAAAAGTGGTTTCCTGCACCAACACAAGTGCGAAAAGTGGTTTTTCAACACTAACACAAGTGCGAAAAGTGGTTTTTCAACACTAACACAAGTGCGAAAAGTGGTTTTTCAACACTAACACAAGTGCGAAAAGTGGTTTTTCCAAACTAATACAAGTGCAAAAGTGGTTTCCTGCACCAACACAAGTGCGAAAAGTGGTTTTTCAACACTAACACAAGTGCGAAAAGGGGTTTTTCAACACTAACACAACTGCGAAAAGTGGTTTTTCCACACTAATACAAGTGCAAAAGTGGTTTCCTGCACCAACACAAGTGCGAAAAGTGGTTTTTCAACACTAACACAAGTGCGAAAAGTGGTTTTTCAACACTAACACAAGTGCGAAAAGTGTTTTTTCCAAACTAATACAAGTGCAAAAGTGGTTTCCTGCACCAACACAAGTGCGAAAAGTGGTTTTTCAACACTAACACAAGTGCGAAAAGTGGTTTTTCAACACTAACACAAGTGCGAAAAGTGGTTTTTCCACACTATCACAAGTGCAAAAGTGGTTTCCTGCACCAACACAAGTGCGAAAAGTGGTTTTTCAACACTAACACAAGTGCGAAAAGTGGTTTTTCAACACTAACACATGTGCGAAAAGTGGTTTTTCCACACTAATACAAGTGCAAAAGCAGTTTCCTGCACCAACACAAGTGCGAAAAGTGGTTTTTCAACACGAACACAAGTGCGAAATGTGGTTTTTCAACACTATCACAAGTGCAAAAAGTGTTTTTTCCACACTAATACAAGTGCGAAAAGTGGTTTTTCAACACTAACACAAGTGCAAAAAGTGGTTTTTCAACACTATCACAAGTGCAAAAAGTGTTTTTTCCACACTAATACAAGTGCGAAAAGTGGTTTTTCAACACTAACACAAGTGCAAAAAGTGGTTTTTCCACACTAATACAAGTGCAAAAGTGGTTTCCTGCACCAACACAAGTGCGAAAAGTGGTTTATCAACACTAACACAAGTGCGAAAAGTGGTTTTTCCACACTAATACAAGTGCGAAAAGTTGTTTTTCCACACTAATACAAGTGCAAAAGTGGTTTTTCAACACTAACACAAGTGCGAAAAGTGGTTTTTCAACACTAACACAAGTGTGAAAAGTGGTTTTTCCACACTAATACAAGTGCAAAAGTGGTTTTTCAACACTAACACAAGTGCGAAAAGTGGTTTTTCGACACTAACACAAGTGCGAAAAGTGTTTTTTCCACACTAATACAAGTGCAAAAGTGGTTTCCTGCACCAACACAAGTGCGAAAAGTGGTTTTTCAACACTAACACAAGTGCGAAAAGTGTTTTTTCCACACTAATACAAGTGCAAAAGTGGTTTCCTGCACCAACACAAGTGCGAAAAGTGGTTTTTCAACACTAACACAAGTGCGAAAAGTTGTTTTTCAACACTAACACAAGTGCGAAAAGTGGTTTTTCCACACTAATACAAGTGCAAAAGTGGTTTCCTGCACCAACACAAGTGCGAAAAGTGGTTTTTCAACACTAACACAAGTGCGAAAAGTGTTTTTTCCACACTAATACAAGTGCAAAAGTGGTTTCCTGCACCAACACAAGTGCGAAAAGTGGTTTTTGAACACTAACACAAGTGCGAAAAGTGGTTTTTCGACACTAACACAAGTGCGAAAAGTGTTTTTTCCACACTAATACAAGTGCAAAAGCGGTTTCCTGCACCAACACAAGTGCGAAAAGTGGTTTTTCAACACTAACACAAGTGCGAAATGTGGTTTTTCCAAACTAATACAAGTGCAAAAGTGGTTTCCTGCACCAACACAAGTGCGAAAAGTGGCTTTTCAACACTAACACAAGTGCGAAAAGTGGTTTTTCAACACTATCACAAGTGCAAAAAGTGTTTTTTCCACACTAATACAAGTGCAAAAGTGGTTTCCTGCACCAACACAAGTGCGAAAAGTGGTTTTTCAACAATAACACAAGTGCGAAAAGTGGTTTTTCAACACTATCACAAGTGCAAAAAGTGGTTTTTCCACACTAATACAAGTGCAAAAGTGGTTTCCTGCACCAACACAAGTGCGAAAAGTGGTTTTTCAACAATAACACAAGTGCGAAAAGTGGTTTTTCAACACTAACACAAGTGCGAAAAGTGGTTTTTCCACACTAATACAAGTGCAAAAGTGGTTTCCTGCACCAACACAAGTGCGAAAAGTGGTTTTTCAACACTAACACAAGTGCGAAAAGTGGTTTTTCAACACTAACACATGTGCGAAAAGTGGTTTTTCCACACTAATACAAGTGCAAAAGCAGTTTCCTGCACCAACACAAGTGCGAAAAGTGGTTTTTCAACACGAACACAAGTGCGAAATGTGGTTTTTCAACACTATCACAAGTGCAAAAAGTGTTTTTTCCACACTAATACAAGTGCGAAAAGTGGTTTTTCAACACTAACACAAGTGCAAAAAGTGGTTTTTCAACACTAACACAAGTGCGAAAAGTGTTTTTTCCACACTAATACAAGTGCAAAAGTGGTTTCCTGCACCAACACAAGTGCGAAAAGTGGTTTTTCAACACTAACACAAGTGCGAAAAGTGGTTTTTCAACACTATCACAAGTGCAAAAAGTGTTTTTTCCACACTAATACAAGTGCAAAAGTGGTTTCCTGCACCAACACAAGTGCGAAAAGTGGTTTTTCAACACTAACACAAGTGCGAAAAGTGGTTTTTCAACACTAACACAAGTGCGGAAAGTGGTTTTTCAACACTAACACAAGTGCGAAAAGTGTTTTTTCCACACTAATACAAGTGCAAAAGTGGTTTCCTGCACCAACACAAGTGCGAAAAGTGGTTTATCAACACTAACACAAGTGCGAAAAGTGGTTTTTCCACACTAATACAAGTGCGAAAAGTTGTTTTTCCACACTAATACAAGTGCAAAAGTGGTTTTTCAACACTAACACAATTGCGAAAAGTGGTTTTTCAACACTAACACAAGTGCGAAAAGTGGTTTTTCCACACTAATACAAGTGCAAAAGTGGTTTTTCAACACTAACACAAGTGCGAAAAGTGGTTTTTCAACACTAACACAAGTGCGAAAAGTGTTTTTTCCACACTAATACAAGTGCAAAAGTGGTTTCCTGCACCAACACAAGTGCGAAAAGTGGTTTTTCAACACTAACACAAGTGCGAAAAGTGTTTTTTCCACACTAATACAAGTGCAAAAGTGGTTTCCTGCACCAACACAAGTGCGAAAAGTGGTTTTTCAACACTAACACAAGTGCGAAAAGTTGTTTTTCAACACTAACACAAGTGCGAAAAGTGGTTTTTCCACACTAATACAAGTGCAAAAGTGGTTTCCTGCACCAACACAAGTGCGAAAAGTGGTTTTTCAACACTAACACAAGTGCGAAAAGTGGTTTTTCAACACTAACACAAGTGCGAAAAGTGTTTTTTCCACACTAATACAAGTGCAAAAGTGGTTTCCTGCACCAACACAAGTGCGAAAAGTGGTTTATCAACACTAACACAAGTGCGAAAAGTGGTTTTTCCACACTAATACAAGTGCGAAAAGTTGTTTTTCCACACTAATACAAGTGCAAAAGTGGTTTTTCAACACTAACACAAGTGCGAAAAGTGGTTTTTCAACACTAACACAAGTGCGAAAAGTGGTTTTTCCACACTAATACAAGTGCAAAAGTGGTTTTTCAACACTAACACAAGTGCGAAAAGTGGTTTTTCAACACTAACACAAGTGCGAAAAGTGTTTTTTCCACACTAATACAAGTGCAAAAGTGGTTTCCTGCACCAACACAAGTGCGAAAAGTGGTTTTTCAACACTAACACAAGTGCGAAAAGTGTTTTTTCCACACTAATACAAGTGCAAAAGTGGTTTCCTGCACCAACACAAGTGCGAAAAGTGGTTTTTCAACACTAACACAAGTGCGAAAAGTTGTTTTTCAACACTAACACAAGTGTGAAAAGTGGTTTTTCCACACTAATACAAGTGCAAAAGTGGTTTCCTGCACCAACACAAGTGCGAAAAGTGGTTTTTCAACACTAACACAAGTGTGAAAAGTGTTTTTTCCACACTAATACAAGTGCAAAAGTGGTTTCCTGCACCAACACAAGTGCGAAAAGTGGTTTTTGAACACTAACACAAGTGCGAAAAGTGGTTTTTCGACACTAACACAAGTGCGAAAAGTGTTTTTTCCACACTAATACAAGTGCAAAAGCGGTTTCCTGCACCAACACAAGTGCGAAAAGTGGTTTTTCAACACTAACACAAGTGCGAAATGTGGTTTTTCCAAACTAATACAAGTGCAAAAGTGGTTTCCTGCACCAACACAAGTGCGAAAAGTGGCTTTTCAACACTAACACAAGTGCGAAAAGTGGTTTTTCAACACTATCACAAGTGCAAAAAGTGTTTTTTCCACACTAATACAAGTGCAAAAGTGGTTTCCTGCACCAACACAAGTGCGAAAAGTGGTTTTTCAACAATAACACAAGTGCGAAAAGTGGTTTTTCAACACTATCACAAGTGCAAAAAGTGGTTTTTCCACACTAATACAAGTGCAAAAGTGGTTTCCTGCACCAACACAAGTGCGAAAAGTGGTTTTTCAACAATAACACAAGTGCGAAAAGTGGTTTTTCAACACTAACACAAGTGCGAAAAGTGGTTTTTCCACACTAATACAAGTGCAAAAGTGGTTTCCTGCACCAACACAAGTGCGAAAAGTGGTTTTTCAACACTAACACAAGTGCGAAAAGTGGTTTTTCAACACTAACACATGTGCGAAAAGTGGTTTTTCCACACTAATACAAGTGCAAAAGCAGTTTCCTGCACCAACACAAGTGCGAAAAGTGGTTTTTCAACACGAACACAAGTGCGAAATGTGGTTTTTCAACACTATCACAAGTGCAAAAAGTGTTTTTTCCACACTAATACAAGTGCGAAAAGTGGTTTTTCAACACTAACACAAGTGCAAAAAGTGGTTTTTCAACACTAACACAAGTGCGAAAAGTGTTTTTTCCACACTAATACAAGTGCAAAAGTGGTTTTTCAACACTATCACAAGTGCAAAAAGTGTTTTTTCCGCACTAATACAAGTGCAAAAGTGGTTTCCTGCACCAACACAAGTGCGAAAAGTGGTTTCTCAACACTAACACAAGTGCGAAAAGTGTTTTTTCCAAACTAACACAAGTGCGAAAGTGGCTTCCCGCACCAACACAAGTGCGAAAAGTGGTTTTTCAACACTAACACAAGTGCGAAAAGTGGTTTTTCAACACTAACCCAAGTGCGAAAAGTGGTTTTTCCACACTAATACAAGTGCAAAAGTGGTTTCCTGCACCAACACAAGTGCGAAATGTGGTTTTTCAACACTAACACAAGTGCGAAAAGTGGTTTTTCAACACTATCACAAGTGCAAAAAGTGTTTTTTCCACACTAATACAAGTGCAAAAGTGGTTTCCTGCACCATCACAAGTGCGAAAAGTGGTTTTTCAACACTAACACAAGTGCGAAAAGTGGTTTTTCAACACTATCACAAGTGCAATAAGTGTTTTTTCCACACTAATACAAGTGCAAAAGTGGTTTCCTGCACGAACACAAGTGCGAAAAGTGGTTTTTCAACACTAACACAAGTGCGAAAAGTGGTTTTTCAACACTATCACAAGTGCAAAAAGTGTTTTTTCCACACTAATACAAGTGCGAAAAGTGGTTTTTCAACACTAACACAAGTGCAAAAAGTGGTTTTTCAACACGAACACAAGTGCGAAAAGTGGTTTTTCAACACTAACACAAGTGCGAAAAGTGGTTTTTCCACACTAATACAAGTGCAAAAGTGGTTTCCTGCATCAACACAACTGCGAAAGGTGGTTTTTCAACACTAACACAAGTGCGAAAAGTGTTTTTTCAACACTAACAGAAGTGCGAAAAGTGGTTTTTCCACACTAATACAAGTGCAAAAGCGGTTTCCTGCACCAACACAAGTGCGAAAAGTGGTTTTTCAACACTAACACAAGTGCGAAAAGTGGTTTTTCAACACTAACACAAGTGCGAAAAGTGGTTTTTTCACACTAATACAAGTGCAAAAGTGGTTTCCTGCACCAACACAAGTGCGAAAAGTGGTTTTTCAACACTAACACAAGTGCGAAAAGTGGTTTTTCAACACTATCACAAGTGCAAAAAGTGTTTTTTCCGCACTAATACAAGTGCAAAAGTGGTTTCCTGCACCAACACAAGTGCGAAAAGTGGTTTCTCAACACTAACACAAGTGCGAAAAGTGTTTTTTCCAAACTAACACAAGTGCGAAAGTGGCTTCCCGCACCAACACAAGTGCGAAAAGTGGTTTTTCAACACTAACACAAGTGCGAAAAGTGGTTTTTCAACACTAACCCAAGTGCGAAAAGTGGTTTTTCCACACTAATACAAGTACAAAAGTGGTTTCCTGCACCAACACAAGTGCGAAATGTGGTTTTTCAACACTAACACAAGTGCGAAAAGTGGTTTTTCAACACTATCACAAGTGCAAAAAGTGTTTTTTCCACACTAATACAAGTGCAAAAGTGGTTTCCTGCACCATCACAAGTGCGAAAAGTGGTTTTTCAACACTAACACAAGTGCGAAAAGTGGTTTTTCAACACTATCTCAAGTGCAATAAGTGTTTTTTCCACACTAATACAAGTGCAAAAGTGGTTTCCTGCACGAACACAAGTGCGAAAAGTGGTTTTTCAACACTAACACAAGTGCGAAAAGTGGTTTTTCAACACTAACACAAGTGCGAAAAGTGGTTTTTCACACTAATACAAGTGCAAAAGTGGTTTCCTGCACCAACACAAGTGCGAAAAGTGGTTTTTCAACACTAACACAAGTGCGAAAAGTGGTTTTTCAACACTATCACAAGTGCGAAAAGTGTTTTTTCCACACTAATACAAGTGCAAAAGTGGTTTCCTGCACAAACACAAGTGCGAAAAGTGGTTTTTCAACACTAACACAAGTGCGAGAAGTGGTTTTTCAACACTAACACAAGTGCGAAAAGTGGTTTTTCAACACTAACACAAGTGCGAAAAGTGGTTTTTCCACACTAATACAAGTGCAAAAGTGGTTTCCTGCACCAACACAAGTGCGAAAAGTGGTTTTTCAACACTAACACAAGTGCGAAAAGTGGTTTTTCAACACTAACACAAGTGCGAAAAGTGGTTTTTCCACACTAATACAAGTGCAAAAGTGGTTTCCTGCACCAACACAAGTGCGAAAAGTGGTTTTTCAACACTAACACAAGTGCGAAAAGTGGTTTTTCCACACTAATACAAGTGCAAAAGTGGTTTCCTGCATCAACACAACTGCGAAAGGTGGTTTTTCAACACTAACACAAGTGCGAAAAGTGTTTTTTCAACACTAACAGAAGTGCGAAAAGTGGTTTTTCCACACTAATACAAGTGCAAAAGCGGTTTCCTGCACCAACACAAGTGCGAAAAGTGGTTTTTCAACACTAACACAAGTGCGAAAAGTGGTTTTTCAACACTATCACAAGTGCAAAAAGTGTTTTTTCCACACTAATACAAGTGCAAAAGTGGTTTCCTGCACCAACACAAGTGCGAAAAGTGGTTTTTCAACACTAACACAAGTGCGAAAAGTGGTTTTTCAACACTAACACAAGTGCGAAAAGTAGTTTTTCAACACTATCACAAGTGCAAAAAGTGTTTTTTCCACACTAATACAAGTGCAAAAGTGGTTCCCTGCACCAACACAAGTGCGAAAAGTGGTTTTTCAACACTAACACAAGTGCGAAAAGTGGTTTTTTAACACTAACACAAGTGCGAAAAGTGGTTTTTCAACACTAACACAAGTGCGAAAAGTGGTTTTTCAACACTAACACAAGTGCGAAAAGTGGTTTTTCCAAACTAATACAAGTGCAAAAGTGGTTTCCTGCACCAACACAAGTGCGAAAAGTGGTTTTTCAACACTAACACAAGTGCGAAAAGGGGTTTTTCAACACTAACACAACTGCGAAAAGTGGTTTTTCCACACTAATACAAGTGCAAAAGTGGTTTCCTGCACCAACACAAGTGCGAAAAGTGGTTTTTCAACACTAACACAAGTGCGAAAAGTGGTTTTTCAACACTAACACAAGTGCGAAAAGTGTTTTTTCCAAACTAATACAAGTGCAAAAGTGGTTTCCTGCACCAACACAAGTGCGAAAAGTGGTTTTTCAACACTAACACAAGTGCGAAAAGTGGTTTTTCAACACTAACACATGTGCGAAAAGTGGTTTTTCCACACTAATACAAGTGCAAAAGTGGTTTCCTGCACCAACACAAGTGCGAAATGTGGTTTTTCAACACTAACACAAGTGCGAAAAGTGGTTTTTCAACACTATCACAAGTGCAAAAAGTGTTTTTTCCACACTAATACAAGTGCAAAAGTGGTTTCCTGCACCAACACAAGTGCGAAAAGTGGTTTTTCAACACTAACACAAGTGCGAAAAGTGGTTTTTCAACACTAACACAAGTGCGAAAAGTGGTTTTTTCCACACTAATACAAGTGCAAAAGCAGTTTCCTGCACCAACACAAGTGCGAAAAGTGGTTTTTCAACACGAACATAAGTGCGAAATGTGGTTTTTCAACACTATCACAAGTGCAAAAAGTGTTTTTTCCACACTAATACAAGTGCGAAAAGTGGTTTTTCAACACTAACACAAGTGCAAAAAGTGGTTTTTCAACACTAACACAAGTGCGAAAAGTGTTTTTTCCACACTAATACAAGTGCAAAAGTGGTTTCCTGCACCAACACAAGTGCGAAAAGTGGTTTTTCAACACTAACACAAGTGCGAAAAGTGGTTTTTCAACACTATCACAAGTGCAAAAAGTGTTTTTTTCACACTAATACAAGTGCAAAAGTGGTTTCCTGCACCAACACAAGTGCGAAAAGTGGTTTTTCAACACTAACACAAGTGCGAAAAGTTGTTTTTCCACACTAACACAAGTGCAAAAAGTGGTTTTTCCAAACTAATACAAGTGCAAAAGTGGTTTCCTGCACCAACACAAGTGCGAAAAGTGGTTTTCAACACTAACACAAGTGCGAAAAGTGGTTTTTCAACACTAACACAAGTGCGAAAAGTCGTTTTTCCACACTAATACAAGTGCAAAAGTGGTTTCCTGCACCAACACAAGTGCGAAAAGTGGTTTTTCAACACTAACACAAGTGCGAAAAGTGGTTTTTCAACACTAACACAAGTGCGAAAAGTGGTTTTTCCACACTAATACAAGTGCAAAAGTGGTTTCCTGCACCAACACAAGTGCGAAAAGTAGTTTTTCAACACTAACACAAGTGCGAAAAGTGGTTTTTCAACACTATCACAAGTGCAATAAGTGTTTTTTCCACACTAATACAAGTGCAAAAGTGGTTTCCTGCACCAACACAAGTGCGAAAAGTGGTTTTTCAACACTAACACAAGTGCGAAAAGTGGTTTTTCAACACTAACACAAGTGCGAAAAGTGGTTTTTCAACACTATCACAAGTGCAAAAAGTGTTTTTTCCGCACTAATACAAGTGCAAAAGTGGTTTCCTGCACCAACACAAGTGCGAAAAGTGGTTTCTCAACACTAACACAAGTGCGAAAAGTGTTTTTTCCAAACTAACACAAGTGCGAAAGTGGTTTCCCGCACCAACACAAGTGCGAAAAGTGGTTTTTCAACACTAACCCAAGTGCGAAAAGTGGTTTTTCCACACTAATACAAGTGCAAAAGTGGTTTCCTGCACCAACACAAGTGCGAAATGTGGTTTTTCAACACTAACACAAGTGCGAAAAGTGGTTTTTCAACACTATCACAAGTGCAAAAAGTGTTTTTTCCACACTAATACAAGTGCAAAAGTGGTTTCCTGCACCATCAAAAGTGCGAAAAGTGGTTTTTCAACACTAACACAAGTGCGAAAAGTGGTTTTTCAACACTATCACAAGTGCAATAAGTGTTTTTTCCACACTAATACAAGTGCAAAAGTGGTTTCCTGCACAAACACAAGTGCGAAAAGTGGTTTTTCAACACTAACACAAGTGCGAAAAGTGGTTTTTCACACTAATACAAGTGCAAAAGTGGTTTCCTGCACCAACACAAGTGCGAAAAGTGGTTTTTCAACACTAACACAAGTGCGAAAAGTGGTTTTTCAACACTATCACAAGTGCAAAAAGTGTTTTTTCCACACTAATACAAGTGCAAAAGTGGTTTCCTGCACCAACACAAGTGCGAAAAGTGGTTTTTCAACACTATCACAAATGCGAAAAGTGGTTTTTCAACACCAACACAAGTGCGAAAAGTGGTTTTTCCACACTAACACAAGTGCAAAAGTTGTTTCCTGCACCAACACAAGTGCGAAAAGTGGTATTTCAACACTAACACAAGTGCGAAAAGTGGTTTTTCAACACTATCACAAGTGCGAAAAGTGTTTTTTCCACACTAATACAAGTGCAAAAGTGGTTTCCTGCACAAACACAAGTGCGAAAAGTGGTTTTTCAACACTAACACAAGTGCGAGAAGTGGTTTTTCAACACTAACACAAGTGCGAAAAGTGGTTTTTCAACATTAACACAAGTGCGAAAAGTGGTTTTTCCACACTAATACAAGTGCAAAAGTGGTTTCCTGCACCAACACAAGTGCGAAAAGTGGTTTTTCAACACTAACACAAGTGCGAAAAGTGGTTTTTCAACACTAACACAAGTGCGAAAAGTGGTTTTTCCACACTAATACAAGTGCAAAAGTGGTTTCCTGCACCAACACAAGTGCGAAAAGTGGTTTTTCAACACTAACACAAGTGCGAAAAGTGGTTTTTCCACACTAATACAAGTGCAAAAGTGGTTTCCTGCATCAACACAACTGCGAAAGGTGGTTTTTCAACACTAACACAAGTGCGAAAAGTGGTTTTTCAACACTAACAGAAGTGCGAAAAGTGGTTTTTCCACACTAATACAAGTGCAAAAGCAGTTTCCTGCACCAACACAAGTGCGAAAAGTGGTTTTTCAACACTAACACAAGTGCGAAAAGTGGTTTTTCAACACTATCACAAGTGCAAAAAGTGTTTTTTCCACACTAATACAAGTGCAAAAGTGGTTTCCTGCACCAACACAAGTGCGAAAAGTGGTTTTTCAACACTAACACAAGTGCGAAAAGTGGTTTTTCAACACTAACACAAGTGCGAAAAGTGGTTTTTCAACACTAACACAAGTGCGAAAAGTGGTTTTTCCAAACTAATACAAGTGCAAAAGTGGTTTCCTGCACCAACACAAGTGCGAAAAGTGGTTTCTCAACACTAACACAAGTGCGAAAAGTGTTTTTTCCAAACTAACACAAGTGCGAAAGTGGTTTCCCGCACCAACACAAGTGCGAAAAGTGGTTTTTCAACACTAACCCAAGTGCGAAAAGTGGTTTTTCCACACTAATACAAGTGCAAAAGTGGTTTCCTGCACCAACACAAGTGCGAAATGTGGTTTTTCAACACTAACACAAGTGCGAAAAGTGGTTTTTCAACACTATCACAAGTGCAAAAAGTGTTTTTTCCACACTAATACAAGTGCAAAAGTGGTTTCCTGCACCATCAAAAGTGCGAAAAGTGGTTTTTCAACACTAACACAAGTGCGAAAAGTGGTTTTTCAACACTATCACAAGTGCAATAAGTGTTTTTTCCACACTAATACAAGTGCAAAAGTGGTTTCCTGCACAAACACAAGTGCGAAAAGTGGTTTTTTCAACACTAACACAAGTGCGAAAAGTGGTTTTTCACACTAATACAAGTGCAAAAATGGTTTCCTGCACCAACACAAGTGCGAAAAGTGGTTTTTCAACACTAACACAAGTGCGAAAAGTGGTTTTTCAACACTATCACAAGTGCAAAAAGTGTTTTTTCCACACTAATACAAGTGCAAAAGTGGTTTCCTGCACCAACACAAGTGCGAAAAGTGGTTTTTCAACACTATCACAAATGCGAAAAGTGGTTTTTCAACACCAACACAAGTGCGAAAAGTGGTTTTTCCACACTAACACAAGTGCAAAAGTTGTTTCCTGCACCAACACAAGTGCGAAAAGTGGTATTTCAACACTAACACAAGTGCGAAAAGTGGTTTTTCAACACTATCACAAGTGCGAAAAGTGTTTTTTCCACACTAATACAAGTGCAAAAGTGGTTTCCTGCACAAACACAAGTGCGAAAAGTGGTTTTTCAACACTAACACAAGTGCGAGAAGTGGTTTTTCAACACTAACACAAGTGCGAAAAGTGGTTTTTCAACATTAACACAAGTGCGAAAAGTGGTTTTTCCACACTAATACAAGTGCAAAAGTGGTTTCCTGCACCAACACAAGTGCGAAAAGTGGTTTTTCAACACTAACACAAGTGCGAAAAGTGGTTTTTCAACACTAACACAAGTGCGAAAAGTGGTTTTTCCACACTAATACAAGTGCAAAAGTGGTTTCCTGCACCAACACAAGTGCGAAAAGTGGTTTTTCAACACTAACACAAGTGCGAAAAGTGGTTTTTCCACACTAATACAAGTGCAAAAGTGGTTTCCTGCATCAACACAACTGCGAAAGGTGGTTTTTCAACACTAACACAAGTGCGAAAAGTGGTTTTTCAACACTAACAGAAGTGCGAAAAGTGGTTTTTCCACACTAATACAAGTGCAAAAGCAGTTTCCTGCACCAACACAAGTGCGAAAAGTGGTTTTTCAACACTAACACAAGTGCGAAAAGTGGTTTTTCAACACTATCACAAGTGCAAAAAGTGTTTTTTCCACACTAATACAAGTGCAAAAGTGGTTTCCTGCACCAACACAAGTGCGAAAAGTGGTTTTTCAACACTAACACAAGTGCGAAAAGTGGTTTTTCAACACTAACACAAGTGCGAAAAGTGGTTTTTCAACACTAACACAAGTGCGAAAAGTGGTTTTTCCAAACTAATACAAGTGCAAAAGTGGTTTCCTGCACCAACACAAGTGCGAAAAGTGGTTTTTCAACACTAACACAAGTGCAAAAAGGGGTTTTTCAACACTATCACTAGTGCAAAAAGTGTTTTTCCACACTAATACAAGTGCAAAAGTGGTTTCCTGCACCAACACAAGCGCGAAAAGTGGTTTTTCAACACTAACACAAGTGCGAAAAGTGGTTTTTCAACACTAACACAACTGCGAAAAGTGGTTTTTCCACACTAATACAAGTGCAAAAGTGGTTTCCTGCACCAACACAAGTGCGAAAAGTGGTTTTTCAACACTAACACAAGTGCGAAAAGTGGTTTTTCAACACTATCACAAGTGCAATAAGTGTTTTTTCCACACTAATACAAGTGCAAAAGTGGTTTCCTGCACCAACACAAGTGCGAAAAGTGGTTTTTCAACACTAACACAAGTGCGAAAAGTGGTTTTTCAACACTAACACAAGTGCAAAAGTGGTTTCCTGCACCAACACAAGAGCGAAAAGTGGTTTTTCAACACTAACACAAGTGCGAAAAGTGGTTTTTCAACACTAACACAAGTGCGAAAAGTGGTTTTTCCACACTAGTACACGTACAAAAGTGGTTTCCTGCACCAACACAAGTGCGAAATGTGGTTTTTCAACACTATCACAAATGCGAAAAGTGGTTTTTCAACACCAACACAAGTGCGAAAAGTGGTTTTTCCACACTAACACAAGTGCAAAAGTTGTTTCCTGCACCAACACAAGTGCGAAAAGTGGTATTTCAACACTAACACAAGTGCGAAAAGTGGTTTTTCAACACTATCACAAGTGCGAAAAGTGTTTTTTCCACACTAATACAAGTGCAAAAGTGGTTTCCTGCACAAACACAAGTGCGAAAAGTGGTTTTTCAACACTAACACAAGTGCGAAATGTGGTTTTTCAACACTATCACAAGTGCAAAAAGTGTTTTTTCCACACTAATACAAGTGCGAAAAGTGGTTTTTCAACACTAACACAAGTGCAAAAAGTGGTTTTTCAACACTAACACAAGTGCGAAAAGTGTTTTTTCCACACTAATACAAGTGCAAAAGTGGTTTTTCAACACTATCACAAGTGCAAAAAGTGTTTTTTCCGCACTAATACAAGTGCAAAAGTGGTTTCCTGCACCAACACAAGTGCGAAAAGTGGTTTCTCAACACTAACACAAGTGCGAAAAGTGTTTTTTCCAAACTAACACAAGTGCGAAAGTGGCTTCCCGCACCAACACAAGTGCGAAAAGTGGTTTTTCAACACTAACACAAGTGCGAAAAGTGGTTTTTCAACACTAACCCAAGTGCGAAAAGTGGTTTTTCCACACTAATACAAGTGCAAAAGTGGTTTCCTGCACCAACACAAGTGCGAAATGTGGTTTTTCAACACTAACACAAGTGCGAAAAGTGGTTTTTCAACACTAACACAAGTGCGAAAAGTGTTTTTTCCAAACTAACACAAGTGCGAAAGTGGCTTCCCGCACCAACACAAGTGCGAAAAGTGGTTTTTCAACACTAACACAAGTGCGAAAAGTGGTTTTTCAACACTATCACAAGTGCAATAAGTGTTTTTTCCACACTAATACAAGTGCAAAAGTGGTTTCCTGCACGAACACAAGTGCGAAAAGTGGTTTTTCAACACTAACACAAGTGCGAAAAGTGGTTTTTCAACACTATCACAAGTGCAAAAAGTGTTTTTTCCACACTAATACAAGTGCGAAAAGTGGTTTTTCAACACTAACACAAGTGCAAAAAGTGGTTTTTCAACACGAACACAAGTGCGAAAAGTGGTTTTTCAACACTAACACAAGTGCGAAAAGTGGTTTTTCCACACTAATACAAGTGCAAAAGTGGTTTCCTGCATCAACACAACTGCGAAAGGTGGTTTTTCAACACTAACACAAGTGCGAAAAGTGTTTTTTCAACACTAACAGAAGTGCGAAAAGTGGTTTTTCCACACTAATACAAGTGCAAAAGCGGTTTCCTGCACCAACACAAGTGCGAAAAGTGGTTTTTCAACACTAACACAAGTGCGAAAAGTGGTTTTTCAACACTAACACAAGTGCGAAAAGTGGTTTTTTCACACTAATACAAGTGCAAAAGTGGTTTCCTGCACCAACACAAGTGCGAAAAGTGGTTTTTCAACACTAACACAAGTGCGAAAAGTGGTTTTTCAACACTATCACAAGTGCAAAAAGTGTTTTTTCCGCACTAATACAAGTGCAAAAGTGGTTTCCTGCACCAACACAAGTGCGAAAAGTGGTTTCTCAACACTAACACAAGTGCGAAAAGTGTTTTTTCCAAACTAACACAAGTGCGAAAGTGGCTTCCCGCACCAACACAAGTGCGAAAAGTGGTTTTTCAACACTAACACAAGTGCGAAAAGTGGTTTTTCAACACTAACCCAAGTGCGAAAAGTGGTTTTTCCACACTAATACAAGTACAAAAGTGGTTTCCTGCACCAACACAAGTGCGAAATGTGGTTTTTCAACACTAACACAAGTGCGAAAAGTGGTTTTTCAACACTATCACAAGTGCAAAAAGTGTTTTTTCCACACTAATACAAGTGCAAAAGTGGTTTCCTGCACCATCACAAGTGCGAAAAGTGGTTTTTCAACACTAACACAAGTGCGAAAAGTGGTTTTTCAACACTATCTCAAGTGCAATAAGTGTTTTTTCCACACTAATACAAGTGCAAAAGTGGTTTCCTGCACGAACACAAGTGCGAAAAGTGGTTTTTCAACACTAACACAAGTGCGAAAAGTGGTTTTTCAACACTAACACAAGTGCGAAAAGTGGTTTTTCACACTAATACAAGTGCAAAAGTGGTTTCCTGCACCAACACAAGTGCGAAAAGTGGTTTTTCAACACTAACACAAGTGCGAAAAGTGGTTTTTCAACACTATCACAAGTGCGAAAAGTGTTTTTTCCACACTAATACAAGTGCAAAAGTGGTTTCCTGCACAAACACAAGTGCGAAAAGTGGTTTTTCAACACTAACACAAGTGCGAGAAGTGGTTTTTCAACACTAACACAAGTGCGAAAAGTGGTTTTTCAACACTAACACAAGTGCGAAAAGTGGTTTTTCCACACTAATACAAGTGCAAAAGTGGTTTCCTGCACCAACACAAGTGCGAAAAGTGGTTTTTCAACACTAACACAAGTGCGAAAAGTGGTTTTTCAACACTAACACAAGTGCGAAAAGTGGTTTTTCCACACTAATACAAGTGCAAAAGTGGTTTCCTGCACCAACACAAGTGCGAAAAGTGGTTTTTCAACACTAACACAAGTGCGAAAAGTGGTTTTTCCACACTAATACAAGTGCAAAAGTGGTTTCCTGCATCAACACAACTGCGAAAGGTGGTTTTTCAACACTAACACAAGTGCGAAAAGTGTTTTTTCAACACTAACAGAAGTGCGAAAAGTGGTTTTTCCACACTAATACAAGTGCAAAAGCGGTTTCCTGCACCAACACAAGTGCGAAAAGTGGTTTTTCAACACTAACACAAGTGCGAAAAGTGGTTTTTCAACACTATCACAAGTGCAAAAAGTGTTTTTTCCACACTAATACAAGTGCAAAAGTGGTTTCCTGCACCAACACAAGTGCGAAAAGTGGTTTTTCAACACTAACACAAGTGCGAAAAGTGGTTTTTCAACACTAACACAAGTGCGAAAAGTAGTTTTTCAACACTATCACAAGTGCAAAAAGTGTTTTTTCCACACTAATACAAGTGCAAAAGTGGTTCCCTGCACCAACACAAGTGCGAAAAGTGGTTTTTCAACACTAACACAAGTGCGAAAAGTGGTTTTTTAACACTAACACAAGTGCGAAAAGTGGTTTTTCAACACTAACACAAGTGCGAAAAGTGGTTTTTCAACACTAACACAAGTGCGAAAAGTGGTTTTTCCAAACTAATACAAGTGCAAAAGTGGTTTCCTGCACCAACACAAGTGCGAAAAGTGGTTTTTCAACACTAACACAAGTGCGAAAAGGGGTTTTTCAACACTAACACAACTGCGAAAAGTGGTTTTTCCACACTAATACAAGTGCAAAAGTGGTTTCCTGCACCAACACAAGTGCGAAAAGTGGTTTTTCAACACTAACACAAGTGCGAAAAGTGTTTTTTCCAAACTAATACAAGTGCAAAAGTGGTTTCCTGCACCAACACAAGTGCGAAAAGTGGTTTTTCAACACTAACACAAGTGCGAAAAGTGGTTTTTCAACACTAACACATGTGCGAAAAGTGGTTTTTCCACACTAATACAAGTGCAAAAGTGGTTTCCTGCACCAACACAAGTGCGAAATGTGGTTTTTCAACACTAACACAAGTGCGAAAAGTGGTTTTTCAACACTATCACAAGTGCAAAAAGTGTTTTTTCCACACTAATACAAGTGCAAAAGTGGTTTCCTGCACCAACACAAGTGCGAAAAGTGGTTTTTCAACACTAACACAAGTGCGAAAAGTGGTTTTTCAACACTAACACAAGTGCGAAAAGTGGTTTTTTCCACACTAATACAAGTGCAAAAGCAGTTTCCTGCACCAACACAAGTGCGAAAAGTGGTTTTTCAACACGACACATAAGTGCGAAATGTGGTTTTTCAACACTATCACAAGTGCAAAAAGTGTTTTTTCCACACTAATACAAGTGCGAAAAGTGGTTTTTCAACACTAACACAAGTGCAAAAAGTGGTTTTTCAACACTAACACAAGTGCGAAAAGTGTTTTTTCCACACTAATACAAGTGCAAAAGTGGTTTCCTGCACCAACACAAGTGCGAAAAGTGGTTTTTCAACACTAACACAAGTGCGAAAAGTGGTTTTTCAACACTATCACAAGTGCAAAAAGTGTTTTTTTCACACTAATACAAGTGCAAAAGTGGTTTCCTGCACCAACACAAGTGCGAAAAGTGGTTTTTCAACACTAACACAAGTGCGAAAAGTTGTTTTTCCACACTAACACAAGTGCAAAAAGTGGTTTTTCCAAACTAATACAAGTGCAAAACTGGTTTCCTGCACCAACACAAGTGCGAAAAGTGGTTTTCAACACTAACACAAGTGCGAAAAGTGGTTTTTCAACACTAACACAAGTGCGAAAAGTCGTTTTTCCACACTAATACAAGTGCAAAAGTGGTTTCCTGCACCAACACAAGTGCGAAAAGTGGTTTTTCAACACTAACACAAGTGCGAAAAGTGGTTTTTCAACACTAACACAAGTGCGAAAAGTGGTTTTTCCACACTAATACAAGTGCAAAAGTGGTTTCCTGCACCAACACAAGTGCGAAAAGTAGTTTTTCAACACTAACACAAGTGCGAAAAGTGGTTTTTCAACACTATCACAAGTGCAATAAGTGTTTTTTCCACACTAATACAAGTGCAAAAGTGGTTTCCTGCACCAACACAAGTGCGAAAAGTGGTTTTTCAACACTAACACAAGTGCGAAAAGTGGTTTTTCAACACTAACACAAGTGCGAAAAGTGGTTTTTCAACACTATCACAAGTGCAAAAAGTGTTTTTTCCGCACTAATACAAGTGCAAAAGTGGTTTCCTGCACCAACACAAGTGCGAAAAGTGGTTTCTCAACACTAACACAAGTGCGAAAAGTGTTTTTTCCAAACTAACACAAGTGCGAAAGTGGTTTCCCGCACCAACACAAGTGCGAAAAGTGGTTTTTCAACACTAACCCAAGTGCGAAAAGTGGTTTTTCCACACTAATACAAGTGCAAAAGTGGTTTCCTGCACCAACACAAGTGCGAAATGTGGTTTTTCAACACTAACACAAGTGCGAAAAGTGGTTTTTCAACACTATCACAAGTGCAAAAAGTGTTTTTTCCACACTAATACAAGTGCAAAAGTGGTTTCCTGCACCATCAAAAGTGCGAAAAGTGGTTTTTCAACACTAACACAAGTGCGAAAAGTGGTTTTTCAACACTATCACAAGTGCAATAAGTGTTTTTTCCACACTAATACAAGTGCAAAAGTGGTTTCCTGCACAAACACAAGTGCGAAAAGTGGTTTTTCAACACTAACACAAGTGCGAAAAGTGGTTTTTCACACTAATACAAGTGCAAAAGTGGTTTCCTGCACCAACACAAGTGCGAAAAGTGGTTTTTCAACACTAACACAAGTGCGAAAAGTGGTTTTTCAACACTATCACAAGTGCAAAAAGTGTTTTTTCCACACTAATACAAGTGCAAAAGTGGTTTCCTGCACCAACACAAGTGCGAAAAGTGGTTTTTCAACACTATCACAAATGCGAAAAGTGGTTTTTCAACACCAACACAAGTGCGAAAAGTGGTTTTTCCACACTAACACAAGTGCAAAAGTTGTTTCCTGCACCAACACAAGTGCGAAAAGTGGTATTTCAACACTAACACAAGTGCGAAAAGTGGTTTTTCAACACTATCACAAGTGCGAAAAGTGTTTTTTCCACACTAATACAAGTGCAAAAGTGGTTTCCTGCACAAACACAAGTGCGAAAAGTGGTTTTTCAACACTAACACAAGTGCGAGAAGTGGTTTTTCAACACTAACACAAGTGCGAAAAGTGGTTTTTCAACATTAACACAAGTGCGAAAAGTGGTTTTTCCACACTAATACAAGTGCAAAAGTGGTTTCCTGCACCAACACAAGTGCGAAAAGTGGTTTTTCAACACTAACACAAGTGCGAAAAGTGGTTTTTCAACACTAACACAAGTGCGAAAAGTGGTTTTTCCACACTAATACAAGTGCAAAAGTGGTTTCCTGCACCAACACAAGTGCGAAAAGTGGTTTTTCAACACTAACACAAGTGCGAAAAGTGGTTTTTCCACACTAATACAAGTGCAAAAGTGGTTTCCTGCATCAACACAACTGCGAAAGGTGGTTTTTCAACACTAACACAAGTGCGAAAAGTGGTTTTTCAACACTAACAGAAGTGCGAAAAGTGGTTTTTCCACACTAATACAAGTGCAAAAGCAGTTTCCTGCACCAACACAAGTGCGAAAAGTGGTTTTTCAACACTAACACAAGTGCGAAAAGTGGTTTTTCAACACTATCACAAGTGCAAAAAGTGTTTTTTCCACACTAATACAAGTGCAAAAGTGGTTTCCTGCACCAACACAAGTGCGAAAAGTGGTTTTTCAACACTAACACAAGTGCGAAAAGTGGTTTTTCAACACTAACACAAGTGCGAAAAGTGGTTTTTCAACACTAACACAAGTGCGAAAAGTGGTTTTTCCAAACTAATACAAGTGCAAAAGTGGTTTCCTGCACCAACACAAGTGCGAAAAGTGGTTTCTCAACACTAACACAAGTGCGAAAAGTGTTTTTTCCAAACTAACACAAGTGCGAAAGTGGTTTCCCGCACCAACACAAGTGCGAAAAGTGGTTTTTCAACACTAACCCAAGTGCGAAAAGTGGTTTTTCCACACTAATACAAGTGCAAAAGTGGTTTCCTGCACCAACACAAGTGCGAAATGTGGTTTTTCAACACTAACACAAGTGCGAAAAGTGGTTTTTCAACACTATCACAAGTGCAAAAAGTGTTTTTTCCACACTAATACAAGTGCAAAAGTGGTTTCCTGCACCATCAAAAGTGCGAAAAGTGGTTTTTCAACACTAACACAAGTGCGAAAAGTGGTTTTTCAACACTATCACAAGTGCAATAAGTGTTTTTTCCACACTAATACAAGTGCAAAAGTGGTTTCCTGCACAAACACAAGTGCGAAAAGTGGTTTTTCAACACTAACACAAGTGCGAAAAGTGGTTTTTCACACTAATACAAGTGCAAAAATGGTTTCCTGCACCAACACAAGTGCAAAAAGTGGTTTTTCAACACTAACACAAGTGCGAAAAGTGGTTTTTCAACACTATCACAAGTGCAAAAAGTGTTTTTTCCACACTAATACAAGTGCAAAAGTGGTTTCCTGCACCAACACAAGTGCGAAAAGTGGTTTTTCAACACTATCACAAATGCGAAAAGTGGTTTTTCAACACCAACACAAGTGCGAAAAGTGGTTTTTCCACACTAACACAAGTGCAAAAGTTGTTTCCTGCACCAACACAAGTGCGAAAAGTGGTATTTCAACACTAACACAAGTGCGAAAAGTGGTTTTTCAACACTATCACAAGTGCGAAAAGTGTTTTTTCCACACTAATACAAGTGCAAAAGTGGTTTCCTGCACAAACACAAGTGCGAAAAGTGGTTTTTCAACACTAACACAAGTGCGAGAAGTGGTTTTTCAACACTAACACAAGTGCGAAAAGTGGTTTTTCAACATTAACACAAGTGCGAAAAGTGGTTTTTCCACACTAATACAAGTGCAAAAGTGGTTTCCTGCACCAACACAAGTGCGAAAAGTGGTTTTTCAACACTAACACAAGTGCGAAAAGTGGTTTTTCAACACTAACACAAGTGCGAAAAGTGGTTTTTCCACACTAATACAAGTGCAAAAGTGGTTTCCTGCACCAACACAAGTGCGAAAAGTGGTTTTTCAACACTAACACAAGTGCGAAAAGTGGTTTTTCCACACTAATACAAGTGCAAAAGTGGTTTCCTGCATCAACACAACTGCGAAAGGTGGTTTTTCAACACTAACACAAGTGCGAAAAGTGGTTTTTCAACACTAACAGAAGTGCGAAAAGTGGTTTTTCCACACTAATACAAGTGCAAAAGCAGTTTCCTGCACCAACACAAGTGCGAAAAGTGGTTTTTCAACACTAACACAAGTGCGAAAAGTGGTTTTTCAACACTATCACAAGTGCAAAAAGTGTTTTTTCCACACTAATACAAGTGCAAAAGTGGTTTCCTGCACCAACACAAGTGCGAAAAGTGGTTTTTCAACACTAACACAAGTGCGAAAAGTGGTTTTTCAACACTAACACAAGTGCGAAAAGTGGTTTTTCAACACTAACACAAGTGCGAAAAGTGGTTTTTCCAAACTAATACAAGTGCAAAAGTGGTTTCCTGCACCAACACAAGTGCGAAAAGTGGTTTTTCAACACTAACACAAGTGCAAAAAGGGGTTTTTCAACACTATCACTAGTGCAAAAAGTGTTTTTCCACACTAATACAAGTGCAAAAGTGGTTTCCTGCACCAACACAAGCGCGAAAAGTGGTTTTTCAACACTAACACAAGTGCGAAAAGTGGTTTTTCAACACTAACACAACTGCGAAAAGTGGTTTTTCCACACTAATACAAGTGCAAAAGTGGTTTCCTGCACCAACACAAGTGCGAAAAGTGGTTTTTCAACACTAACACAAGTGCGAAAAGTGGTTTTTCAACACTATCACAAGTGCAATAAGTGTTTTTTCCACACTAATACAAGTGCAAAAGTGGTTTCCTGCACCAACACAAGTGCGAAAAGTGGTTTTTCAACACTAACACAAGTGCGAAAAGTGGTTTTTCCACACTAACACAAGTGCAAAAGTGGTTTCCTGCACCAACACAAGAGCGAAAAGTGGTTTTTCAACACTAACACAAGTGCGAAAAGTGGTTTTTCAACACTAACACAAGTGCGAAAAGTGGTTTTTCCACACTAGTACACGTACAAAAGTGGTTTCCTGCACCAACACAAGTGCGAAATGTGGTTTTTCAACACTATCACAAATGCGAAAAGTGGTTTTTCAACACCAACACAAGTGCGAAAAGTGGTTTTTCCACACTAACACAAGTGCAAAAGTTGTTTCCTGCACCAACACAAGTGCGAAAAGTGGTATTTCAACACTAACACAAGTGCGAAAAGTGGTTTTTCAACACTATCACAAGTGCGAAAAGTGTTTTTTCCACACTAATACAAGTGCAAAAGTGGTTTCCTGCACAAACACAAGTGCGAAAAGTGGTTTTTCAACACTAACACAAGTGCGAGAAGTGGTTTTTCAACACTAACACAAGTGCGAAAAGTGGTTTTTCAACATTAACACAAGTGCGAAAAGTGGTTTTTCCACACTAATACAAGTGCAAAAGTGGTTTCCTGCACCAACACAAGTGCGAAAAGTGGTTTTTCAACACTAACACAAGTGCGAAAAGTGGTTTTTCAACACTAACACAAGTGCGAAAAGTGGTTTTTCCACACTAATACAAGTGCAAAAGTGGTTTCCTGCACCAACACAAGTGCGAAAAGTGGTTTTTCAACACTAACACAAGTGCGAAAAGTGGTTTTTCCACACTAATACAAGTGCAAAAGTGGTTTCCTGCATCAACACAACTGCGAAAGGTGGTTTTTCAACACTAACACAAGTGCGAAAAGTGGTTTTTCAACACTAACAGAAGTGCGAAAAGTGGTTTTTCCACACTAATACAAGTGCAAAAGCGGTTTCCTGCACCAACACAAGTGCGAAAAGTGGTTTTTCAACACTAACACAAGTGCGAAAAGTGGTTTTTCAACACTATCACAAGTGCAAAAAGTGTTTTTTCCACACTAATACAAGTGCAAAAGTGGTTTCCTGCACCAACACAAGTGCGAAAAGTGGTTTTTCAACACTAACACAAGTGCGAAAAGTGGTTTTTCAACACTAACACAAGTGCGAAAAGTGGTTTTTCAACACTAACACAAGTGCGAAAAGTGGTTTTTCCAAACTAATACAAGTGCAAAAGTGGTTTCCTGCACCAACACAAGTGCGAAAAGTGGTTTTTCAACACTAACACAAGTGCGAAAAGTGGTTTTTCAACACTAACACAAGTGCGAAAAGTGGTTTTTCCACACTAATACAAGTGCAAAAGTGGTTTCCTGCACCAACACAAGTGCGAAAAGTGGTTTTTCAACACTAACACAAGTGCAAAAAGGGGTTTTTCAACACTATCACTAGTGCAAAAAGTGTTTTTTCCACACTAATACAAGTGCAAAAGTGGTTTCCTGCACCAACACAAGCGCGAAAAGTGGTTTTTCAACACTAACACAAGTGCGAAAAGTGGTTTTTCAACACTAACACAACTGCGAAAAGTGGTTTTTCCACACTAATACAAGTGCAAAAGTGGTTTCCTGCACCAACACAAGTGCGAAAAGTGGTTTTTCAACACTAACACAAGTGCGAAAAGTGGTTTTTCAACACTATCACAAGTGCAATAAGTGTTTTTTCCACACTAATACAAGTGCAAAAGTGGTTTCCTGCACCAACACAAGTGCGAAAAGTGGTTTTTCAACACTAACACAAGTGCGAAAAGTGGTTTTTCCACACTAACACAAGTGCAAAAGTGGTTTCCTGCACCAACACAAGAGCGAAAAGTGGTTTTTCAACACTAACACAAGTGCGAAAAGTGGTTTTTCAACACTAACACAAGTGCGAAAAGTGGTTTTTCCACACTAGTACACGTACAAAAGTGGTTTCCTGCACCAACACAAGTGCGAAATGTGGTTTTTCAACACTATCACAAATGCAAAAAGTGGTTTTTCAACACCAACACAAGTGCGAAAAGTGGTTTTTCCACACTAACACAAGTGCAAAAGTTGTTTCCTGCACCAACACAAGTGCGAAAAGTGGTATTTCAACACTAACACAAGTGCGAAAAGTGGTTTTTCAACACTATCACAAGTGCGAAAAGTGTTTTTTCCACACTAATACAACTGCAAAAGTGGTTTCCTGCACAAACACAAGTGCGAAAAGTGGTTTTTCAACACTAACACAAGTGCGAGAAGTGGTTTTTCAACACTAACACAAGTGCGAAAAGTGGTTTTTCAACATTAACACAAGTGCGAAAAGTGGTTTTTCCACACTAATACAAGTGCAAAAGTGGTTTCCTGCACCAACACAAGTGTGAAAAGTGGTTTTTCAACACTAACACAAGTGCGAAAAGTGGTTTTTCAACACTAACACAAGTGCGAAAAGTGGTTTTTCCACACTAATACAAGTGCAAAAGTGGTTTCCTGCACCAACACAAGTGCGAAAAGTGGTTTTTCAACACTAACACAAGTGCGAAAAGTGGTTTTTCCACACTAATACAAGTGCAAAAGTGGTTTCCTGCATCAACACAACTGCGAAAGGTGGTTTTTCAACACTAACACAAGTGCGAAAAGTGGTTTTTCAACACTAACAGAAGTGCGAAAAGTGGTTTTTCCACACTAATACAAGTGCAAAAGCGGTTTCCTGCACCAACACAAGTGCGAAAAGTGGTTTTTCAACACTAACACAAGTGCGAAAAGTGGTTTTTCAACACTATCACAAGTGCAAAAAGTGTTTTTTCCACACTAATACAAGTGCAAAAGTGGTTTCCTGCACCTACACAAGTGCGAAAAGTGGTTTTTCAACACTAACACAAGTGCGAAAAGTGGTTTTTCAACACTAACACAAGTGCGAAAAGTGGTTTTTCAACACTAACACAAGTGCGAAAAGTGGTTTTTCCAAACTAATACAAGTGCAAAAGTGGTTTCCTGCACCAACACAAGTGCGAAAAGTGGTTTTTCAACACTAACACAAGTGCAAAAAGGGGTTTTTCAACACTATCACTAGTGCAAAAAGTGTTTTTTCCACACTAATACAAGTGCAAAAGTGGTTTCCTGCACCAACACAAGCGCGAAAAGTGGTTTTTCAACACTAACACAAGTGCGAAAAGTGGTTTTTCAACACTAACACAACTGCGAAAAGTGGTTTTTCCACACTAATACAAGTGCAAAAGTGGTTTCCTGCACCAACACAAGTGCGAAAAGTGGTTTTTCAACACTAACACAAGTGCGAAAAGTGGTTTTTCAACACTATCACAAGTGCAATAAGTGTTTTTTCCACACTAATACAAGTGCAAAAGTGGTTTCCTGCACCAACACAAGTGCGAAAAGTGGTTTTTCAACACTAACACAAGTGCGAAAAGTGGTTTTTCCACACTAACACAAGTGCAAAAGTGGTTTCCTGCACCAACACAAGAGCGAAAAGTGGTTTTTCAACACTAACACAAGTGCGAAAAGTGGTTTTTCAACACTAACACAAGTGCGAAAAGTGGTTTTTCCACACTAGTACACGTACAAAAGTGGTTTCCTGCACCAACACAAGTGCGAAATGTGGTTTTTCAACACTAACATAAGTGCGAAAAGTGGTTTTTCAACACTAACACAAGTGCGAAAAGTGGTTTTTCCACACTAACACAAGTGCAAAAGTGGTTTCCTGCACCAACACAAGTGCGAAAAAGTGGTTTTTCAACACTAACACAAGTGCGAAAAGTGGTTTTTCAACACTAACACAAGTGCGAAAAGTGGTTTTTCCACACTAATACAAGTGCAAAAGTGGTTTCCTGCACCAACACAAGTGCGAAAAGTGGTTTTTCAACACTAACACAAGTGAGAAAAGTGGTTTTTCCACACTAACACAAGTGCAAAAAGTGGTTTTTCCACACTAACACAAGTGCGAAAAGTGTTTTTTCCACACTAATACAAGTGCAAAAGTGGTTTCCTGCACCAACACAAGTGCGAAAAGTGGTTTTTCCACACTAATACAAGTGCAAAAGTGGTTTCCTGCACCAACACAAGTGCGAAAAGTGGTTTTTCAACACTAACACATGCGCGAAAAGTGGTTTTTCCACACTAATACAAGTGCAAAAGTGGTTTCCTGCACCAACACAAGTGCGAAAAGTGGTTTTTCAACACTAACACAAGTGCAAAAAGTGGTTTTTCAACACTAACACATGCGCGAAAAGTGGTTTTTCCACACTAATACAAGTGCAAAAGTTGTTTCCTGCACCAACACAAGTGCGAAAAGTGGTTTTTCAACACTAACACAAGTGCGAAAAGTGGTTTTTCAACACTAACACAAGTGCGAAAAGTGTTTTTTCCACACTAATACAAGTGCAAAAGTGGTTTCCTGCACCAACACAAGTGCGAAAAGTGGTTTTTCAACACTAACACAAGTGCGAAAAGTGGTTTTTCAACACTAACACATGTGCGAAAAGTGGTTTTTCCACACTAATACAAGTGCAAAAGCGGTTTCCTGCACCAACACAAGTGCGAAAAGTGGTTTTTCAACACTAACACAAGTGCGAAAAGGGGTTTTTCAACACTATCACAAGTGCAAAAAGTGTTTTTTCCACACTAATACAAGTGCAAAAGTGGTTTCCTGCACCAACACAAGTGCGAAAAGTGGTTTTTCAACACTAACACAAGTGCGAAAAGTGGTTTTTCAACACTAACACAACTGCGAAAAGTGGTTTTTCCACACTAATACAAGTGCAAAAGTGGTTTTCTGCACCAACACAAGTGCGAAAAGTGGTTTTTCAACACTAACACAAGTGCGAAAAGTGGTTTCTCAACACTAACACAAGTGCGAAAAGTGTTTTTTCCAAACTAATACAAGTGCAAAAGTGGTTTCCTGCACCAACACAAGTGCGAAAAGTGGTTTTTCAACACTAACACAAGTGCGAAAAGTGGTTTTTCAACACTAACCCAAGTGCGAAAAGTGGTTTTTCCACACTAATACAAGTGCAAAAGTGGTTTCCTGCACCAACAGAAGTGCGAAATGTGGTTTTTCAACACTAACACAAGTGCGAAAAGTGGTTTTTCAACACTATCACAAGTGCAAAAAGTGTTTTTTCCACACTAATACAAGTGCAAAAGTGGTTTCCTGCACCATCACAAGTGCGAAAAGTGGTTTTTCAACACTAACACAAGTGCGAAAAGTGGTTTTTCAACACTATCACAAGTGCAATAAGTGTTTTTTCCACACTAATACAAGTGCAAAAGTGGTTTCCTGCACGAACACAAGTGCGAAAAGTGGTTTTTCAACACTAACACAAGTGCGAAAAGTGGTTTTTCAACACGAGCACAAGTGCGAAAAGTGGTTTTTCACACTAATACAAGTGCAAAAGTGGTTTCCTGCACCAACACAAGTGCGAAAAGTGGTTTTTCAACACTAACACAAGTGCGAAAAGTGGTTTTTCCACACTAATACAAGTGCAAAAGTGGTTTCCTGCACCAACACAAGTGCGAAAAGTGGTTTTTCAACACTAACACAAGTGCGAAAAGTGGTTTTTCAACACTAACACAAGTGCGAAAAGTGGTTTTTCCACACTAATACAAGTGCAAAAGTGGTTTCCTGCACCAACACAAGTGCGAAAAGTGGTTTTTCAACACTAAGACAAGTGCGAAAAGTGGTTTTTCAACACTAACACAAGTGCGAAAAGTGGTTTTTCCACACTAATACAAGTGCAAAAGTGGTTTCCTGCACCAACACAAGTGCGAAAAGTGGTTTTTCAACACTAACACAAGTGCGAAAAGTGGTTTTTCAACACTAACACAAGTGCGAAAAGTGGTTTTTCCACACTAATACAAGTGCAAAAGCGGTTTCCTGCACCAACACAAGTGCGAAAAGTGGTTTTTCAACACTAACACAAGTGAGAAAAGTGGTTTTTCCACACTAACACAAGTGCAAAAAGTGGTTTTTCCACACTAACACAAGTGCGAAAAGTGTTTTTTCCACACTAATACAAGTGCAAAAGTGGTTTCCTGCACCAACACAAGTGCGAAAAGTGGTTTTTCCACACTAATACAAGTGCAAAAGTGGTTTCCTGCACCAACACAAGTGCGAAAAGTGGTTTTTCAACACTAACACATGCGCGAAAAGTGGTTTTTCCACACTAATACAAGTGCAAAAGTGGTTTCCTGCACCAACACAAGTGCGAAAAGTGGTTTTTCAACACTAACACAAGTGCAAAAAGTGGTTTTTCAACACTAACACATGCGCGAAAAGTGGTTTTTCCACACTAATACAAGTGCAAAAGTTGTTTCCTGCACCAACACAAGTGCGAAAAGTGGTTTTTCAACACTAACACAAGTGCGAAAAGTGGTTTTTCAACACTAACACAAGTGCGAAAAGTGTTTTTTCCACACTAATACAAGTGCAAAAGTGGTTTCCTGCACCAACACAAGTGCGAAAAGTGGTTTTTCAACACTAACACAAGTGCGAAAAGTGGTTTTTCAACACTAACACATGTGCGAAAAGTGGTTTTTCCACACTAATACAAGTGCAAAAGCGGTTTCCTGCACCAACACAAGTGCGAAAAGTGGTTTTTCAACACTAACACAAGTGCGAAAAGGGGTTTTTCAACACTATCACAAGTGCAAAAAGTGTTTTTTCCACACTAATACAAGTGCAAAAGTGGTTTCCTGCACCAACACAAGTGCGAAAAGTGGTTTTTCAACACTAACACAAGTGCGAAAAGTGTTTTTTCCACACTAATACAAGTGCAAAAGTTGTTTCCTGCACCAACACAAGTGCGAAAAGTGGTTTTTCAACACTAACACAAGTGCGAAAAGTGGTTTTTCAACACTAACAGAAGTGCGAAAAGTGTTTTTTCCACACTAATACAAGTGCAAAAGTGGTTTCCTGCACCAACACAAGTGCGAAAAGTGGTTTTTCAACACTAACACAAGTGCGAAAAGTGGTTTTTCAACACTAACACATGTGCGAAAAGTGGTTTTTCCACACTAATACAAGTGCAAAAGCGGTTTCCTGCACCAACACAAGTGCGAAAAGTGGTTTTTCAACACTAACACAAGTGCGAAAAGGGGTTTTTCAACACTATCACAAGTGCAAAAAGTGTTTTTTCCACACTAATACAAGTGCAAAAGTGGTTTCCTGCACCAACACAAGTGCGAAAAGTGGTTTTTCAACACTAACACAAGTGCGAAAAGTGGTTTTTCAACACTAACACAACTGCGAAAAGTGGTTTTTCCACACTAATACAAGTGCAAAAGTGGTTTTCTGCACCAACACAAGTGCGAAAAGTGGTTTTTCAACACTAACACAAGTGCGAAAAGTGGTTTCTCAACACTAACACAAGTGCGAAAAGTGTTTTTTCCAAACTAATACAAGTGCAAAAGTGGTTTCCTGCACCAACACAAGTGCGAAAAGTGGTTTTTCAACACTAACACAAGTGCGAAAAGTGGTTTTTCAACACTAACCCAAGTGCGAAAAGTGGTTTTTCCACACTAATACAAGTGCAAAAGTGGTTTCCTGCACCAACAGAAGTGCGAAATGTGGTTTTTCAACACTAACACAAGTGCGAAAAGTGGTTTTTCAACACTATCACAAGTGCAAAAAGTGTTTTTTCCACACTAATACAAGTGCAAAAGTGGTTTCCTGCACCATCACAAGTGCGAAAAGTGGTTTTTCAACACTAACACAAGTGCGAAAAGTGGTTTTTCAACACTATCACAAGTGCAATAAGTGTTTTTTCCACACTAATACAAGTGCAAAAGTGGTTTCCTGCACGAACACAAGTGCGAAAAGTGGTTTTTTCAACACTAACACAAGTGCGAAAAGTGGTTTTTCAACACGAGCACAAGTGCGAAAAGTGGTTTTTCACACTAATACAAGTGCAAAAGTGGTTTCCTGCACCAACACAAGTGCGAAAAGTGGTTTTTCAACACTAACACAAGTGCGAAAAGTGGTTTTTCCACACTAATACAAGTGCAAAGTGGTTTCCTGCACCAACACAAGTGCGAAAAGTGGTTTTTCAACACTAACACAAGTGCGAAAAGTGGTTTTTCAACACTAACACAAGTGCGAAAAGTGGTTTTTCCACACTAATACAAGTGCAAAAGTGGTTTCCTGCACCAACACAAGTGCGAAAAGTGGTTTTTCAACACTAAGACAAGTGCGAAAAGTGGTTTTTCAACACTAACACAAGTGCGAAAAGTGGTTTTTCCACACTAATACAAGTGCAAAGTGTTTCCTGCACCAACACAAGTGCGAAAAGTGGTTTTTCAACACTAACACAAGTGCGAAAAGTGGTTTTTCAACACTAACACAAGTGCGAAAAGTGGTTTTTCCACACTAATACAAGTGCAAAAGCGGTTTCCTGCACCAACACAAGTGCGAAAAGTGGTTTTTCAACACTAACACAAGTGAGAAAAGTGGTTTTTTCCACACTAACACAAGTGCAAAAAGTGGTTTTTCCACACTAACACAAGTGCGAAAAGTGTTTTTTCCACACTAATACAAGTGCAAAAGTGGTTTCCTGCACCAACACAAGTGCGAAAAGTGGTTTTTCCACACTAATACAAGTGCAAAAGTGGTTTCCTGCACCAACACAAGTGCGAAAAGTGGTTTTTCAACACTAACACATGCGCGGAAAAGTGGTTTTTTCCACACTAATACAAGTGCAAAAGTGGTTTCCTGCACCAACACAAGTGCGAAAAGTGGTTTTTCAACACTAACACAAGTGCAAAAGTGGTTTTTCAACACTAACACATGCGCGGAAAAGTGGTTTTTCCACACTAATACAAGTGCAAAAGTTGTTTCCTGCACCAACACAAGTGCGAAAAGTGGTTTTTCAACACTAACACAAGTGCGAAAAGTGGTTTTTCAACACTAACACAAGTGCGAAAAGTGTTTTTTCCACACTAATACAAGTGCAAAAGTGGTTTCCTGCACCAACACAAGTGCGAAAAGTGGTTTTTCAACACTAACACAAGTGCGAAAAGTGTTTTTCACACTAACACATGTGCGAAAAGTGGTTTTTCCACACTAATACAAGTGCAAAAGCGGTTTCCTGCACCAACACAAGTGCGAAAAGTGGTTTTTCAACACTAACACAAGTGCGAAAAGGGGTTTTTCAACACTATCACAAGTGCAAAAAGTGTTTTTTCCACACTAATACAAGTGCAAAAGTGGTTTCCTGCACCAACACAAGTGCGAAAAGTGGTTTTTCAACACTAACACAAGTGCGAAAAGTGGTTTTTCAACACTAACACAACTGCGAAAAGTGGTTTTTCCACACTAATACAAGTGCAAAAGTGGTTTTCTGCACCAACACAAGTGCGAAAAGTGGTTTTTCAACACTAACACAAGTGCGAAAAGTGGTTTCTCAACACTAACACAAGTGCGAAAAGTGTTTTTTCCAAACTAATACAAGTGCAAAAGTGGTTTCCTGCACCAACACAAGTGCGAAAAGTGGTTTTTCAACACTAACACAAGTGCGAAAAGTGGTTTTTCAACACTAACCCAAGTGCGAAAAGTGGTTTTTCCACACTAATACAAGTGCAAAAGTGGTTTCCTGCACCAACAGAAGTGCGAAATGTGGTTTTTCAACACTAACACAAGTGCGAAAAGTGGTTTTTCAACACTATCACAAGTGCAAAAAGTGTTTTTTCCACACTAATACAAGTGCAAAAGTGGTTTCCTGCACCATCACAAGTGCGAAAGTGGTTTTTCAACACTAACACAAGTGCGAAAAGTGGTTTTTCAACACTATCACAAGTGCAATAAGTGTTTTTTCCACACTAATACAAGTGCAAAAGTGGTTTCCTGCACGAACACAAGTGCGAAAAGTGGTTTTTCAACACTAACACAAGTGCGAAAAGTGGTTTTTCAACACGAGCACAAGTGCGAAAAGTGGTTTTTCACACTAATACAAGTGCAAAAGTGGTTTCCTGCACCAACACAAGTGCGAAAAGTGGTTTTTCAACACTAACACAAGTGCGAAAAGTGGTTTTTCCACACTAATACAAGTGCAAAAGTGGTTTCCTGCACCAACACAAGTGCGAAAAGTGGTTTTTCAACACTAACACAAGTGCGAAAAGTGGTTTTTCAACACTAACACAAGTGCGAAAAGTGGTTTTTCCACACTAATACAAGTGCAAAAGTGGTTTCCTGCACCAACACAAGTGCGAAAAGTGGTTTTTCAACACTAAGACAAGTGCGAAAAGTGGTTTTTCAACACTAACACAAGTGCGAAAAGTGGTTTTTCCACACTAATACAAGTGCAAAAGTGGTTTCCTGCACCAACACAAGTGCGAAAAGTGGTTTTTCAACACTAACACAAGTGCGAAAAGTGGTTTTTCAACACTAACACAAGTGCGAAAAGTGGTTTTTCCACACTAATACAAGTGCAAAAGCGGTTTCCTGCACCAACACAAGTGCGAAAAGTGGTTTTTCAACACTAACACAAGTGCGAAAAGTAGTTTTTCAACACTATCACAAGTGCAAAAAGTGTTTTTTCCACACTAATACAAGTGCAAAAGTGGTTTCCTGCACCAACACAAGTGCGAAAAGTGGTTTTTCAACACTAACACAAGTACGAAAAGTGGTTTTTCAACACTAACACAAGTGCGAAAAGTGGTTTTTCAACACTAACACAAGTGCGAAAAGTGGTTTTTCCAAACTAATACAAGTGCAAAAGTGGTTTCCTGCACCAACACAAGTGCGAAAAGTGGTTTTTCAACACTAACACAAGTGCGAAAAGGGGTTTTTCAACACTAACACAACTGCGAAAAGTGGTTTTTCCACACTAATACAAGTGCAAAAGTGGTTTCCTGCACCAACACAAGTGCGAAAAGTGGTTTTTCAACACTAACACAAGTGCGAAAAGTGGTTTTTCAACACTAACACAAGTGCGAAAAGTGTTTTTTCCAAACTAATACAAGTGCAAAAGTGGTTTCCTGCACCAACACAAGTGCGAAAAGTGGTTTTTCAACACTAACACAAGTGCGAAAAGTGGTTTTTCAACACTAACACAAGTGCGAAAAGTGGTTTTTCCACACTAATACAAGTGCAAAAGTGGTTTCCTGCACCAACACAAGTGCGAAAAGTGGTTTTTCAACACTAACACAAGTGCGAAAAGTGGTTTTTCAACACTAACACATGTGCGAAAAGTGGTTTTTCCACACTAATACAAGTGCAAAAGCAGTTTCCTGCACCAACACAAGTGCGAAAAGTGGTTTTTCAACACGAACACAAGTGCGAAATGTGGTTTTTCAACACTATCACAAGTGCAAAAAGTGTTTTTTCCACACTAATACAAGTGCGAAAAGTGGTTTTTCAACACTAACACAAGTGCAAAAAGTGGTTTTTCAACACTAACACAAGTGCGAAAAGTGTTTTTTCCACACTAATACAAGTGCAAAAGTGGTTTCCTGCACCAACACAAGTGCGAAAAGTGGTTTTTCAACACTAACACAAGTGCGAAAAGTGGTTTTTCAACACTATCACAAGTGCAAAAAGTGTTTTTTCCACACTAATACAAGTGCAAAAGTGGTTTCCTGCACCAACACAAGTGCGAAAAGTGGTTTTTCAACACTAACACAAGTGCGAAAAGTGGTTTTTCAACACTAACACAAGTGCGAAAAGTGGTTTTTCAACACTAACACAAGTGCGAAAAGTGTTTTTTCCACACTAATACAAGTGCAAAAGTGGTTTCCTGCACCAACACAAGTGCGAAAAGTGGTTTATCAACACTAACACAAGTGCGAAAAGTGGTTTTTCCACACTAATACAAGTGCGAAAAGTTGTTTTTCCACACTAATACAAGTGCAAAAGTGGTTTTTCAACAATAACACAAGTGCGAAAAGTGGTTTTTCAACACTAACACAAGTGTGAAAAGTGGTTTTTCCACACTAATACAAGTGCAAAAGTGGTTTTTCAACACTAACACAAGTGCGAAAAGTGGTTTTTCAACACTAACACAAGTGCGAAAAGTGTTTTTTCCACACTAATACAAGTGCAAAAGTGGTTTCCTGCACCAACACAAGTGCGAAAAGTGGTTTTTCAACACTAACACAAGTGCGAAAAGTGTTTTTTCCACACTAATACAAGTGCAAAAGTGGTTTCCTGCACCAACACAAGTGCGAAAAGTGGTTTTTCAACACTAACACAAGTGCGAAAAGTTGTTTTTCAACACTAACACAAGTGCGAAAAGTGGTTTTTCCACACTAATACAAGTGCAAAAGTGGTTTCCTGCACCAACACAAGTGCGAAATGTGGTTTTTCAACACTAACACAAGTGCGAAAAGTGTTTTTTCCACACTAATACAAGTGCAAAAGTGGTTTCCTGCACCAACACAAGTGCGAAAAGTGGTTTTTGAACACTAACACAAGTGCGAAAAGTGGTTTTTTGACACTAACACAAGTGCGAAAAGTGTTTTTCCACACTAATACAAGTGCAAAAGAGGTTTCCTGCACCAACACAAGTGCGAAAAGTGGTTTTTCAACACTAACACAAGTGCGAAATGTGGTTTTTCCAAACTAATACAAGTGCAAAAGTGGTTTCCTGCACCAACACAAGTGCGAAAAGTGGCTTTTCAACACTAACACAAGTGCGAAAAGTGGTTTTTCAACACTATCACAAGTGCAAAAAGTGTTTTTTCCACACTAATACAAGTGCAAAAGTGGTTTCCTGCACCAACACAAGTGCGAAAAGTGGTTTTTCAACAATAACACAAGTGCGAAAAGTGGTTTTTCAACACTATCACAAGTGCAAAAAGTGGTTTTTCCACACTAATACAAGTGCAAAAGTGGTTTCCTGCACCAACACAAGTGCGAAAAGTGGTTTTTCAACAATAACACAAGTGCGAAAAGTGGTTTTTCAACACTAACACAAGTGCGAAAAGTGGTTTTTCCACACTAATACAAGTGCAAAAGTGGTTTCATGCACCAACACAAGTGCGAAAAGTGGTTTTTCAACACTAACACAAGTGCGAAAAGTGGTTTTTCAACACTAACACAAGTGCGAAAAGTGGTTTTTCCACACTAATACAAGTGCAAAAGCAGTTTCCTGCACCAACACAAGTGCGAAAAGTGGTTTTTCAACACGAACACAAGTGCGAAATGTGGTTTTTCAACACTATCACAAGTGCAAAAAGTGTTTTTTCCACACTAATACAAGTGCGAAAAGTGGTTTTTCAACACTAACACAAGTGCAAAAAGTGGTTTTTCAACACTAACACAAGTGCGAAAAGTGTTTTTTCCACACTAATACAAGTGCAAAAGTGGTTTCCTGCACCAACACAAGTGCGAAAAGTGGTTTTTCAACACTAACACAAGTGCGAAAAGTGGTTTTTCAACACTATCACAAGTGCAAAAAGTGTTTTTTCCACACTAATACAAGTGCAAAAGTGGTTTCCTGCACCAACACAAGTGCGAAAAGTGGTTTTTCAACACTAACACAAGTGCGAAAAGTGGTTTTTCAACACTAACACAAGTGCGGAAAGTGGTTTTTCAACACTAACACAAGTGCGAAAAGTGTTTTTTCCACACTAATACAAGTGCAAAAGTGGTTTCCTGCACCAACACAAGTGCGAAAAGTGGTTTATCAACACTAACACAAGTGCGAAAAGTGGTTTTTCCACACTAATACAAGTGCGAAAAGTTGTTTTTCCACACTAATACAAGTGCAAAAGTGGTTTTTCAACACTAACACAATTGCGAAAAGTGGTTTTTCAACACTAACACAAGTGCGAAAAGTGGTTTTTCCACACTAATACAAGTGCAAAAGTGGTTTTTCAACACTAACACAAGTGCGAAAAGTGGTTTTTCAACACTAACACAAGTGCGAAAAGTGTTTTTTCCACACTAATACAAGTGCAAAAGTGGTTTCCTGCACCAACACAAGTGCGAAAAGTGGTTTTTCAACACTAACACAAGTGCGAAAAGTGTTTTTTCCACACTAATACAAGTGCAAAAGTGGTTTCCTGCACCAACACAAGTGCGAAAAGTGGTTTTTCAACACTAACACAAGTGCGAAAAGTTGTTTTTCAACACTAACACAAGTGCGAAAAGTGGTTTTTCCACACTAATACAAGTGCAAAAGTGGTTTCCTGCACCAACACAAGTGCGAAAAGTGGTTTTTCAACACTAACACAAGTGTGAAAAGTGGTTTTTCAACACTAACACAAGTGCGAAAAGTGTTTTTTCCACACTAATACAAGTGCAAAAGTGGTTTCCTGCACCAACACAAGTGCGAAAAGTGGTTTATCAACACTAACACAAGTGCGAAAAGTGGTTTTTCCACACTAATACAAGTGCGAAAAGTTGTTTTTCCACACTAATACAAGTGCAAAAGTGGTTTTTCAACACTAACACAAGTGCGAAAAGTGGTTTTTCAACACTAACACAAGTGCGAAAAGTGGTTTTTCCACACTAATACAAGTGCAAAAGTGGTTTTTCAACACTAACACAAGTGCGAAAAGTGGTTTTTCAACACTAACACAAGTGCGAAAAGTGTTTTTTCCACACTAATACAAGTGCAAAAGTGGTTTCCTGCACCAACACAAGTGCGAAAAGTGGTTTTTCAACACTAACACAAGTGCGAAAAGTGTTTTTTCCACACTAATACAAGTGCAAAAGTGGTTTCCTGCACCAACACAAGTGCGAAAAGTGGTTTTTCAACACTAACACAAGTGCGAAAAGTTGTTTTTCAACACTAACACAAGTGTGAAAAGTGGTTTTTCCACACTAATACAAGTGCAAAAGTGGTTTCCTGCACCAACACAAGTGCGAAAAGTGGTTTTTCAACACTAACACAAGTGCGAAAAGTGTTTTTTCCACACTAATACAAGTGCAAAAGTGGTTTCCTGCACCAACACAAGTGCGAAAAGTGGTTTTTGAACACTAACACAAGTGCGAAAAGTGGTTTTTCGACACTAACACAAGTGCGAAAAGTGTTTTTTCCACACTAATACAAGTGCAAAAGCGGTTTCCTGCACCAACACAAGTGCGAAAAGTGGTTTTTCAACACTAACACAAGTGCGAAATGTGGTTTTTCCAAACTAATACAAGTGCAAAAGTGGTTTCCTGCACCAACACAAGTGCGAAAAGTGGTTTTTCAACACTAACACAAGTGCGAAAAGTGTTTTTTCCACACTAATACAAGTGCAAAAGTGGTTTCCTGCACCAACACAAGTGCGAAAAGTGGTTTTTCAACACTAACACAAGTGCGAAAAGTGTTTTTTCCACACTAATACAAGTGCAAAAGTGGTTTCCTGCACCAACACAAGTGCGAAAAGTGGTTTTTCAACACTAACACAAGTGCGAAAAGTTGTTTTTCAACACTAACACAAGTGCGAAAAGTGGTTTTTCCACACTAATACAAGTGCAAAAGTGGTTTCCTGCACCAACACAAGTGCGAAAAGTGGTTTTTCAACACTAACACAAGTGTGAAAAGTGGTTTTTCAACACTAACACAAGTGCGAAAAGTGTTTTTTCCACACTAATACAAGTGCAAAAGTGGTTTCCTGCACCAACACAAGTGCGAAAAGTGGTTTATCAACACTAACACAAGTGCGAAAAGTGGTTTTTCCACACTAATACAAGTGCGAAAAGTTGTTTTTCCACACTAATACAAGTGCAAAAGTGGTTTTTCAACACTAACACAAGTGCGAAAAGTGGTTTTTCAACACTAACACAAGTGCGAAAAGTGGTTTTTCCACACTAATACAAGTGCAAAAGTGGTTTTTCAACACTAACACAAGTGCGAAAAGTGGTTTTTCAACACTAACACAAGTGCGAAAAGTGTTTTTTCCACACTAATACAAGTGCAAAAGTGGTTTCCTGCACCAACACAAGTGCGAAAAGTGGTTTTTCAACACTAACACAAGTGCGAAAAGTGTTTTTTCCACACTAATACAAGTGCAAAAGTGGTTTCCTGCACCAACACAAGTGCGAAAAGTGGTTTTTCAACACTAACACAAGTGCGAAAAGTTGTTTTTCAACACTAACACAAGTGTGAAAAGTGGTTTTCCACACTAATACAAGTGCAAAAGTGGTTTCCTGCACCAACACAAGTGCGAAAAGTGGTTTTTCAACACTAACACAAGTGCGAAAAGTGTTTTTTCCACACTAATACAAGTGCAAAAGTGGTTTCCTGCACCAACACAAGTGCGAAAAGTGGTTTTTGAACACTAACACAAGTGCGAAAAGTGGTTTTTCGACACTAACACAAGTGCGAAAAGTGTTTTTTCCACACTAATACAAGTGCAAAAGCGGTTTCCTGCACCAACACAAGTGCGAAAAGTGGTTTTTCAACACTAACACAAGTGCGAAATGTGGTTTTTCCAAACTAATACAAGTGCAAAAGTGGTTTCCTGCACCAACACAAGTGCGAAAAGTGGCTTTTCAACACTAACACAAGTGCGAAAAGTGGTTTTTCAACACTATCACAAGTGCAAAAAGTGTTTTTTCCACACTAATACAAGTGCAAAAGTGGTTTCCTGCACCAACACAAGTGCGAAAAGTGGTTTTTCAACAATAACACAAGTGCGAAAAGTGGTTTTTCAACACTATCACAAGTGCAAAAAGTGGTTTTTCCACACTAATACAAGTGCAAAAGTGGTTTCCTGCACCAACACAAGTGCGAAAAGTGGTTTTTCAACAATAACACAAGTGCGAAAAGTGGTTTTTCAACACTAACACAAGTGCGAAAAGTGGTTTTTCCACACTAATACAAGTGCAAAAGTGGTTTCCTGCACCAACACAAGTGCGAAAAGTGGTTTTTCAACACTAACACAAGTGCGAAAAGTGGTTTTTCAACACTAACACATGTGCGAAAAGTGGTTTTTCCACACTAATACAAGTGCAAAAGCAGTTTCCTGCACCAACACAAGTGCGAAAAGTGGTTTTTCAACACGAACACAAGTGCGAAATGTGGTTTTTCAACACTATCACAAGTGCAAAAAGTGTTTTTTCCACACTAATACAAGTGCGAAAAGTGGTTTTTCAACACTAACACAAGTGCAAAAAGTGGTTTTTCAACACTAACACAAGTGCGAAAAGTGTTTTTTCCACACTAATACAAGTGCAAAAGTGGTTTTTCAACACTATCACAAGTGCAAAAAGTGTTTTTTCCGCACTAATACAAGTGCAAAAGTGGTTTCCTGCACCAACACAAGTGCGAAAAGTGGTTTCTCAACACTAACACAAGTGCAAAAAGTGTTTTTTCCAAACTAACACAAGCGCGAAAGTGGCTTCCCGCACCAACACAAGTGCGAAAAGTGGTTTTTCAACACTAACACAAGTGCGAAAAGTGGTTTTTCAACACTAACCCAAGTGCGAAAAGTGGTTTTTCCACACTAATACAAGTGCAAAAGTGGTTTCCTGCACCAACACAAGTGCGAAATGTGGTTTTTCAACACTAACACAAGTGCGAAAAGTGGTTTTTCAACACTATCACAAGTGCAAAAAGTGTTTTTTCCACACTAATACAAGTGCAAAAGTGGTTTCCTGCACCATCACAAGTGCGAAAAGTGGTTTTTCAACACTAACACAAGTGCGAAAAGTGGTTTTTCAACACTATCACAAGTGCAATAAGTGTTTTTTCCACACTAATACAAGTGCAAAAGTGGTTTCCTGCACGAACACAAGTGCGAAAAGTGGTTTTTCAACACTAACACAAGTGCGAAAAGTGGTTTTTCAACACTATCACAAGTGCAAAAAGTGTTTTTTCCACACTAATACAAGTGCGAAAAGTGGTTTTTCAACACTAACACAAGTGCAAAAAGTGGTTTTTCAACACGAACACAAGTGCGAAAAGTGGTTTTTCAACACTAACACAAGTGCGAAAAGTGGTTTTTCCACACTAATACAAGTGCAAAAGTGGTTTCCTGCATCAACACAACTGCGAAAGGTGGTTTTTCAACACTAACACAAGTGCGAAAAGTGTTTTTTCAACACTAACAGAAGTGCGAAAAGTGGTTTTTCCACACTAATACAAGTGCAAAAGCGGTTTCCTGCACCAACACAAGTGCGAAAAGTGGTTTTTCAACACTAACACAAGTGCGAAAAGTGGTTTTTCAACACTAACACAAGTGCGAAAAGTGGTTTTTTCACACTAATACAAGTGCAAAAGTGGTTTCCTGCACCAACACAAGTGCGAAAAGTGGTTTTTCAACACTAACACAAGTGCGAAAAGTGGTTTTTCAACACTATCACAAGTGCAAAAAGTGTTTTTTCCGCACTAATACAAGTGCAAAAGTGGTTTCCTGCACCAACACAAGTGCGAAAAGTGGTTTCTCAACACTAACACAAGTGCGAAAAGTGTTTTTTCCAAACTAACACAAGTGCGAAAGTGGCTTCCCGCACCAACACAAGTGCGAAAAGTGGTTTTTCAACACTAACACAAGTGCGAAAAGTGGTTTTTCAACACTAACCCAAGTGCGAAAAGTGGTTTTTCCACACTAATACAAGTGCAAAAGTGGTTTCCTGCACCAACACAAGTGCGAAATGTGGTTTTTCAACACTAACACAAGTGCGAAAAGTGGTTTTTCAACACTATCACAAGTGCAAAAAGTGTTTTTTCCACACTAATACAAGTGCAAAAGTGGTTTCCTGCACCATCACAAGTGCGAAAAGTGGTTTTTCAACACTAACACAAGTGCGAAAAGTGGTTTTTCAACACTATCTCAAGTGCAATAAGTGTTTTTTCCACACTAATACAAGTGCAAAAGTGGTTTCCTGCACGAACACAAGTGCGAAAAGTGGTTTTTCAACACTAACACAAGTGCGAAAAGTGGTTTTTCAACACTAACACAAGTGCGAAAAGTGGTTTTTCACACTAATACAAGTGCAAAAGTGGTTTCCTGCACCAACACAAGTGCGAAAAGTGGTTTTTCAACACTAACACAAGTGCGAAAAGTGGTTTTTCAACACTATCACAAGTGCGAAAAGTGTTTTTTCCACACTAATACAAGTGCAAAAGTGGTTTCCTGCACAAACACAAGTGCGAAAAGTGGTTTTTCAACACTAACACAAGTGCGAGAAGTGGTTTTTCAACACTAACACAAGTGCGAAAAGTGGTTTTTCAACACTAACACAAGTGCGAAAAGTGGTTTTTCCACACTAATACAAGTGCAAAAGTGGTTTCCTGCACCAACACAAGTGCGAAAAGTGGTTTTTCAACACTAACACAAGTGCGAAAAGTGGTTTTTCAACACTAACACAAGTGCGAAAAGTGGTTTTTCCACACTAATACAAGTGCAAAAGTGGTTTCCTGCACCAACACAAGTGCGAAAAGTGGTTTTTCAACACTAACACAAGTGCGAAAAGTGGTTTTTCCACACTAATACAAGTGCAAAAGTGGTTTCCTGCATCAACACAACTGCGAAAGGTGGTTTTTCAACACTAACACAAGTGCGAAAAGTGTTTTTTCAACACTAACAGAAGTGCGAAAAGTGGTTTTTCCACACTAATACAAGTGCAAAAGCGGTTTCCTGCACCAACACAAGTGTGAAAAGTGGTTTTTCAACACTAACACAAGTGCGAAAAGTGGTTTTTCAACACTATCACAAGTGCAAAAAGTGTTTTTTCCACACTAATACAAGTGCAAAAGTGGTTTCCTGCACCAACACAAGTGCGAAAAGTGGTTTTTCAACACTAACACAAGTGCGAAAAGTGGTTTTTCAACACTAACACAAGTGCGAAAAGTAGTTTTTCAACACTATCACAAGTGCAAAAAGTGTTTTTTCCACACTAATACAAGTGCAAAAGTGGTTTCCTGCACCAACACAAGTGCGAAAAGTGGTTTTTCAACACTAACACAAGTGCGAAAAGTGGTTTTTCAACACTAACACAAGTGCGAAAAGTGGTTTTTCAACACTAACACAAGTGCGAAAAGTGGTTTTTCAACACTAACACAAGTGCGAAAAGTGGTTTTTCCAAACTAATACAAGTGCAAAAGTGGTTTCCTGCACCAACACAAGTGCGAAAAGTGGTTTTTCAACACTAACACAAGTGCGAAAAGGGGTTTTTCAACACTAACACAACTGCGAAAAGTGGTTTTTCCACACGAATACAAGTGCAAAAGTGGTTTCCTGCACCAACACAAGTGCGAAAAGTGGTTTTTCAACACTAACACAAGTGCGAAAAGTGGTTTTTCAACACTAACACAAGTGCGAAAAGTGTTTTTTCCAAACTAATACAAGTGCAAAAGTGGTTTCCTGCACCAACACAAGTGCGAAAAGTGGTTTTTCAACACTAACACAAGTGCGAAAAGTGGTTTTTCAACACTAACACATGTGCGAAAAGTGGTTTTTCCACACTAATACAAGTGCAAAAGTGGTTTCCTGCACCAACACAAGTGCGAAATGTGGTTTTTCAACACTAACACAAGTGCGAAAAGTGGTTTTTCAACACTATCACAAGTGCAAAAAGTGTTTTTTTCCACACTAATACAAGTGCAAAAGTGGTTTCCTGCACCAACACAAGTGCGAAAAGTGGTTTTTCAACACTAACACAAGTGCGAAAAGTGGTTTTTCAACACTAACACAAGTGCGAAAAGTGGTTTTTTCCACACTAATACAAGTGCAAAAGCAGTTTCCTGCACCAACACAAGTGCGAAAAGTGGTTTTTCAACACGAACATAAGTGCGAAATGTGGTTTTTCAACACTATCACAAGTGCAAAAAGTGTTTTTTCCACACTAATACAAGTGCGAAAAGTGGTTTTTCAACACTAACACAAGTGCAAAAAGTGGTTTTTCAACACTAACACAAGTGCGAAAAGTGTTTTTTCCACACTAATACAAGTGCAAAAGTGGTTTCCTGCACCAACACAAGTGCGAAAAGTGGTTTTTCAACACTAACACAAGTGCGAAAAGTGGTTTTTCAACACTATCACAAGTGCAAAAAGTGTTTTTTTCACACTAATACAAGTGCAAAAGTGGTTTCCTGCACCAACACAAGTGCGAAAAGTGGTTTTTCAACACTAACACAAGTGCGAAAAGTTGTTTTTCCACACTAACACAACTGCAAAAAGTGGTTTTTCCAAACTAATACAAGTGCAAAAGTGGTTTCCTGCACCAACACAAGTGCGAAAAGTGGTTTTCAACACTAACACAAGTGCGAAAAGTGGTTTTTCAACACTAACACAAGTGCGAAAAGTCGTTTTTCCACACTAATACAAGTGCAAAAGTGGTTTCCTGCACCAACACAAGTGCGAAAAGTGGTTTTTCAACACTAACACAAGTGCGAAAAGTGGTTTTTCAACACTAACACAAGTGCGAAAAGTGGTTTTTCCACACTAATACAAGTGCAAAAGTGGTTTCCTGCACCAACACAAGTGCGAAAAGTAGTTTTTCAACACTAACACAAGTGCGAAAAGTGGTTTTTCAACACTATCACAAGTGCAATAAGTGTTTTTTCCACACTAATACAAGTGCAAAAGTGGTTTCCTGCACCAACACAAGTGCGAAAAGTGGTTTTTCAACACTAACACAAGTGCGAAAAGTGGTTTTTCAACACTAACACAAGTGCGAAAAGTGGTTTTTTCACACTAATACAAGTGCAAAGGTGGTTTCCTGCACCAACACAAGTGCGAAAAGTGGTTTTTCAACACTAACACAAGTGCGAAAAGTGGTTTTTCAACACTATCACAAGTGCAAAAAGTGTTTTTTCCGCACTAATACAAGTGCAAAAGTGGTTTCCTGCACCAACACAAGTGCGAAAAGTGGTTTCTCAACACTAACACAAGTGCGAAAAGTGTTTTTTCCAAACTAACACAAGTGCGAAAGTGGTTTCCCGCACCAACACAAGTGCGAAAAGTGGTTTTTCAACACTAACCCAAGTGCGAAAAGTGGTTTTTCCACACTAATACAAGTGCAAAAGTGGTTTCCTGCACCAACACAAGTGCGAAAAGTGGTTTTTCAACACTAACACAAGTGCGAAAAGTGGTTTTTCAACACTATCACAAGTGCAAAAAGTGTTTTTTTCACACTAATACAAGTGCAAAAGTGGTTTCCTGCACCAACACAAGTGCGAAAAGTGGTTTTTCAACACTATCACAAGTGCAAAAAGTGTTTTTTTCACACTAATACAAGTGCAAAAGTGGTTTCCTGCACCAACACAAGTGCGAAAAGTGGTTTTTCAACACTAACACAAGTGCGAAAAGTTGTTTTTCCACACTAACACAACTGCAAAAAGTGGTTTTTCCAAACTAATACAAGTGCAAAAGTGGTTTCCTGCACCAACACAAGTGCGAAAAGTGGTTTTCAACACTAACACAAGTGCGAAAAGTGGTTTTTCAACACTAACACAAGTGCGAAAAGTCGTTTTTCCACACTAATACAAGTGCAAAAGTGGTTTCCTGCACCAACACAAGTGCGAAAAGTGGTTTTTAAACACTAACACAAGTGCGAAAAGTGGTTTTTCAACACTAACACAAGTGCGAAAAGTGGTTTTTCCACACTAATACAAGTGCAAAAGTGGTTTCCTGCACCAACACAAGTGCGAAAAGTAGTTTTTCAACACTAACACAAGTGCGAAAAGTGGTTTTTCAACACTATCACAAGTGCAATAAGTGTTTTTTCCACACTAATACAAGTGCAAAAGTGGTTTCCTGCACCAACACAAGTGCGAAAAGTGGTTTTTCAACACTAACACAAGTGCGAAAAGTGGTTTTTCAACACTAACACAAGTGCGAAAAGTGGTTTTTTCACACTAATACAAGTGCAAAGGTGGTTTCCTGCACCAACACAAGTGCGAAAAGTGGTTTTTCAACACTAACACAAGTGCGAAAAGTGGTTTTTCAACACTATCACAAGTGCAAAAAGTGTTTTTTCCGCACTAATACAAGTGCAAAAGTGGTTTCCTGCACCAACACAAGTGCGAAAAGTGGTTTCTCAACACTAACACAAGTGCGAAAAGTGTTTTTTCCAAACTAACACAAGTGCGAAAGTGGTTTCCCGCACCAACACAAGTGCGAAAAGTGGTTTTTCAACACTAACCCAAGTGCGAAAAGTGGTTTTTCCACACTAATACAAGTGCAAAAGTGGTTTCCTGCACCAACACAAGTGCGAAATGTGGTTTTTCAACACTAACACAAGTGCGAAAAGTGGTTTTTCAACACTATCACAAGTGCAAAAAGTGTTTTTTCCACACTAATACAAGTGCAAAAGTGGTTTCCTGCACCATCAAAAGTGCGAAAAGTGGTTTTTCAACACTAACACAAGTGCGAAAAGTGGTTTTTCAACACTATCACAAGTGCAATAAGTGTTTTTTCCACACTAATACAAGTGCAAAAGTGGTTTCCTGCACAAACACAAGTGCGAAAAGTGGTTTTTCAACACTAACACAAGTGCGAAAAGTGGTTTTTCACACTAATACAAGTGCAAAAGTGGTTTCCTGCACCAACACAAGTGCGAAAAGTGGTTTTTCAACACTAACACAAGTGCGAAAAGTGGTTTTTCAACACTATCACAAGTGCAAAAAGTGTTTTTTCCACACTAATACAAGTGCAAAAGTGGTTTCCTGCACCAACACAAGTGCGAAAAGTGGTTTTTCAACACTATCACAAATGCGAAAAGTGGTTTTTCAACACCAACACAAGTGCGAAAAGTGGTTTTTCCACACTAACACAAGTGCAAAAGTTGTTTCCTGCACCAACACAAGTGCGAAAAGTGGTATTTCAACACTAACACAAGTGCGAAAAGTGGTTTTTCAACACTATCACAAGTGCGAAAAGTGTTTTTTCCACACTAATACAAGTGCAAAAGTGGTTTCCTGCACAAACACAAGTGCGAAAAGTGGTTTTTCAACACTAACACAAGTGCGAGAAGTGGTTTTTCAACACTAACACAAGTGCGAAAAGTGGCTTTTCAACATTAACACAAGTGCGAAAAGTGGTTTTTCCACACTAATACAAGTGCAAAAGTGGTTTCCTGCACCAACACAAGTGCGAAAAGTGGTTTTTCAACACTAACACAAGTGCGAAAAGTGGTTTTTCAACACTAACACAAGTGCGAAAAGTGGTTTTTCCACACTAATACAAGTGCAAAAGTGGTTTCCTGCACCAACACAAGTGCGAAAAGTGGTTTTTCAACACTAACACAAGTGCGAAAAGTGGTTTTTCCACACTAATACAAGTGCAAAAGTGGTTTCCTGCATCAACACAACTGCGAAAGGTGGTTTTTCAACACTAACACAAGTGCGAAAAGTGGTTTTTCAACACTAACAGAAGTGCGAAAAGTGGTTTTTCCACACTAATACAAGTGCAAAAGCAGTTTCCTGCACCAACACAAGTGCGAAAAGTGGTTTTTCAACACTAACACAAGTGCGAAAAGTGGTTTTTCAACACTATCACAAGTGCAAAAAGTGTTTTTTCCACACTAATACAAGTGCAAAAGTGGTTTCCTGCACCAACACAAGTGCGAAAAGTGGTTTTTCAACACTAACACAAGTGCGAAAAGTGGTTTTTCAACACTAACACAAGTGCGAAAAGTGGTTTTTCAACACTAACACAAGTGCGAAAAGTGGTTTTTCCAAACTAATACAAGTGCAAAAGTGGTTTCCTGCACCAACACAAGTGCGAAAAGTGGTTTTTCAACACTAACACAAGTGCAAAAAGGGGTTTTTCAACACTATCACTAGTGCAAAAAGTGTTTTTTCCACACTAATACAAGTGCAAAAGTGGTTTCCTGCACCAACACAAGCGCGAAAAGTGGTTTTTCAACACTAACACAAGTGCGAAAAGTGGTTTTTCAACACTAACACAACTGCGAAAAGTGGTTTTTCCACACTAATACAAGTGCAAAAGTGGTTTCCTGCACCAACACAAGTGCGAAAAGTGGTTTTTCAACACTAACACAAGTGCGAAAAGTGGTTTTTCAACACTATCACAAGTGCAATAAGTGTTTTTTCCACACTAATACAAGTGCAAAAGTGGTTTCCTGCACCAACACAAGTGCGAAAAGTGGTTTTTCAACACTAACACAAGTGCGAAAAGTGGTTTTTCCACACTAACACAAGTGCAAAAGTGGTTTCCTGCACCAACACAAGAGCGAAAAGTGGTTTTTCAACACTAACACAAGTGCGAAAAGTGGTTTTTCAACACTAACACAAGTGCGAAAAGAGGTTTTTCCACACTAGTACACGTACAAAAGTGGTTTCCTGCACCAACACAAGTGCGAAATGTGGTTTTTCAACACTAACATAAGTGCGAAAAGTGGTTTTTCAACACTAACACAAGTGCGAAAAGTGGTTTTTCCACACTAACACAAGTGCAAAAGTGGTTTCCTGCACCAACACAAGTGCGAAAAAGTGGTTTTTCAACACTAACACAAGTGCGAAAAGTGGTTTTTCAACACTAACACAAGTGTGAAAAGTGGTTTTTCCACACTAATACAAGTGCAAAAGTGGTTTCCTGCACCAACACAAGTGCGAAAAGTGGTTTTTCAACACTAACACAAGTGAGAAAAGTGGTTTTTCCACACTAACACAAGTGCAAAAAGTGGTTTTTCCACACTAATACAAGTGCAAAAGTGGTTTCCTGCACCAACACAAGTGCGAAAAGTGGTTTTTCAACACTAACACAAGTGCGAAAAGTGGTTTTTCAACACTAACACAAGTGCGAAAAGTGGTTTTGCCACACTAACACAAGTGCAAAAAGTGGTTTTTCCACACTAATACAAGTGCAAAAGTGGTTTCCTGCACCAACACAAGTGCGAAAAGTGGTTTTTCAACAGTAACACAACTGCGAAAAGTGGTTTTCAACACTAACACAAGTGCGAAAAGTGGTTTTTCAACACTAACACAAGTGCGAAAAGTGGTTTTTCCACACTAATACAAGTGCAAAAGCGGTTTCCTGCACCAACACAAGTGCGAAAAGTGGTTTTTCAACACTAACACAAGTGCGAAAAGGGGTTTTTCAACACTATCACAAGTGCAAAAAGTGTTTTTTCCACACTAATACAAGTGCAAAAGTGGTTTCCTGCACCAACACAAGTGCGAAAAGTGGTTTTTCAACACTAACACAAGTGCGAAAAGTGGTTTTTCAACACTAACACAACTGCGAAAAGTGGTTTTTCCACACTAATACAAGTGCAAAAGTGGTTTTCTGCACCAACACAAGTGCAAAAAGTGGTTTTTCAACACTAACACAAGTGCGAAAAGTGGTTTCTCAACACTAACACAAGTGCGAAAAGTGTTTTTTCCAAACTAATACAAGTGCAAAAGTGGTTTCCTGCACCAACACAAGTGCGAAAAGTGGTTTTTCAACACTAACACAAGTGCGAAAAGTGGTTTTTCAACACTAACCCAAGTGCGAAAAGTGGTTTTTCCACACTAATACAAGTGCAAAAGTGGTTTCCTGCACCAACACAAGTGCGAAATGTGGTTTTTCAACACTAACACAAGTGCGAAAAGTGGTTTTTCAACACTATCACAAGTGCAATAAGTGTTTTTTCCACACTAATACAAGTGCAAAAGTGGTTTCCTGCACGAACACAAGTGCGAAAAGTGGTTTTTCAACACTAACACAAGTGCGAAAAGTGGTTTTTCAACACTAACACAAGTGCGAAAAGTGGTTTTTCACACTAATACAAGTGCAAAAGTGGTTTCCTGCACCAACACAAGTGCGAAAAGTGGTTTTTCAACACTAACACAAGTGCAAAAAGTGGTTTTTCAACACTATCACAAGTGCAAAAAGTGTTTTTTCCACACTAATACAAGTGCAAAAGTGGTTTCCTGCACCAACACAAGTGCGAAAAGTGGTTTTTCAACACTATCACAAGTGCGAAAAGTGGTTTTTCAACACCAACACAAGTGCGAAAAGTGGTTTTTACACACTAACACAAGTGCAAAAGTTGTTTCCTGCACCAACACAAGTGTGAAAAGTGGTATTTCAACACTAACACAAGTGCGAAAAGTGGTTTTTCAACACTATCACAAGTGCGAAAAGTGTTTTTTCCACACTAATACAAGTGCAAAAGTGGTTTCCTGCACCAACACAAGTGCGAAAAGTGGTTTTTCAACACTAACACAAGTGCGAAAAGTGGTTTTTCAACACTAACACAAGTGCGAAAAGTGGTTTTTCAACACTAACACAAGTGCGAAAAGTGGTTTTTCCACACTAATACAAGTGCAAAAGTGGTTTCCTGCACCAACACAAGTGCAAAAAGTGGTTTTTCAACACTAACACAAGTGCGAAAAGTGGTTTTTCAACACTAACACAAGTGCGAAAAGTGGTTTTTCCACACTAATACAAGTGCAAAAGTGGTTTCCTGCACCAACACAAGTGCGAAAAGTGGTTTTTCAACACTAAGACAAGTGCGAAAAGTGGTTTTTCAACACTAACACAAGTGCGAAAAGTGGTTTTTCCACACTAATACAAGTGCAAAAGTGGTTTCCTGCACCAACACAAGTGCGAAAAGTGGTTTTTCAACACTAACACAAGTGCGAAAAGTGGTTTTTCAACACTAACACAAGTGCGAAAAGTGGTTTTTCTACACTAATACAAGTGCAAAAGCGGTTTCCTGCACCAACACAAGTGCGAAAAGTGGTTTTTCAACACTAACACAAGTGCGAAAAGTAGTTTTTCAACACTATCACAAGTGCAAAAAGTGTTTTTTCCACACTAATACAAGTGCAAAAGTGGTTTCCTGCACCAACACAAGTGCGAAAAGTGGTTTTTCAACACTAACACAAGTGCGAAAAGTGGTTTTTCAACACTAACACAAGTGCGAAAAGTGGTTTTTCAACACTAACACAAGTGCAAAAAGTGGTTTTTCCAAACTAATACAAGTGCAAAAGTGGTTTCCTGCACCAACACAAGTGCGAAAAGTGGTTTTCAACACTAACACAAGTGCGAAAAGTGGTTTTTCTACACTAACACAAGTGCGAAAAGTCGTTTTTCCACACTAATACAAGTGCAAAAGTGGTTTCCTGCACCAACACAAGTGCGAAAAGTGGTTTTTCAACACTAACACAAGTGCGAAAAGTGGTTTTTCAACAGTAACACAAGTGCGAAAAGTGGTTTTTCCACACTAATACAAGTGCAAAAGTGATTTCCTGCACCAACACAAGTGCGAAAAGTAGTTTTTCAACACTAACACAAGTGCGAAAAGTGGTTTTTCAACACTATCACAAGTGCAATAAGTGTTTTTTCCACACTAATACAAGTGCAAAAGTGGTTTCCTGCACCAACACAAGTGCGAAAAGTGGTTTTTCAACACTAACACAAGTGCGAAAAGTGGTTTTTCAACACTAACACAAGTGCGAAAAGTGGTTTTTCAACACTAACACAAGTGCAAAAGTGGTTTCCTGCACCAACACAAGTGCGAAAAGTGGTTTTTCAACACTAACACAAGTGCGAAAAGTGGTTTTTCAACACTATCACAAGTGCAAAAAGTGTTTTTTCCGCACTAATACAAGTGCAAAAGTGGTTTCCTGCACCAACACAAGTGCGAAAAGTGGTTTCTCAACACTAACACAAGTGCGAAAAGTGTTTTTTCCAAACTAACACAAGTGCGAAAGTGGTTTCCTGCACCAACACAAGTGCGAAAAGTGGTTTTTCAACACTATCACAAGTGCAAAAAGTGTTTTTTCCACACTAATACAAGTGCAAAAGTGGTTTCCTGCACCATCACAAGTGCGAAAAGTGGTTTTTCAACACTAACACAAGTGCGAAAAGTGGTTTTTCAACACTATCACAAGTGCGAAAAGTGTTTTTTCCACACTAATACAAGTGCAAAAGTGGTTTCCTGCACAAACACAAGTGCGAAAAGTGGTTTTTCAACACTAACACAAGTGCGAAAAGTGGTTTTTCAACACTAACACAAGTGCGAAAAGTGGTTTTTCAACACTAACACAAGTGCGAAAAGTGGTTTTTCAACACTAACACAAGTGCGAAAAGTGGTTTTTCCACACTAATACAAGTGCAAAAGTGGTTTCCTGCACCAACACAAGTGCGAAAAGTGGTTTTTCAACACTAACACAAGTGCGAAAAGTGGTTTTTCAACACTAACACAAGTGCGAAAAGTGGTTTTTCCACACTAATACAAGTGCAAAAGTGGTTTCCTGCACCAACACAAGTGCGAAAAGTGGTTTTTCAACACTAACACAAGTGCGAAAAGTGGTTTTTCCACACTAATACAAGTGCAAAAGTGGTTTCCTGCATCAACACAACTGCGAAAGGTGGTTTTTCAACACTAACACAAGTGCGAAATGTGGTTTTTCAACACTATCACAAGTGCGAAAAGTGGTTTTTCAACACTAACACAAGTGCGAAAAGTGGTTTTTCAACACTAACACAAGTGCGAAAAGTGTTTTTTCCACACTAATACAAGTGCAAAAGTGGTTTCCTGCACCAACACAAGTGCGAAAAGTGGTTTTTCCACACTAATACAAGTGCAAAAGTGGTTTCCTGCACCAACACAAGTGCGAAAAGTGGTTTTTCAACACTAACACATGCGCGAAAAGTGGTTTTTCCACACTAATACAAGTGCAAAAGTGGTTTCCTGCACCAACACAAGTGCGAAAAGTGGTTTTTCAACACTAACACAAGTGCAAAAAGTGGTTTTTCAACACTAACACATGCGCGAAAAGTGGTTTTTCCACACTAATACAAGTGCAAAAGTTGTTTCCTGCACCAACACAAGTGCGAAAAGTGGTTTTTCAACACTAACACAAGTGCGAAAAGGGGTTTTTCAACACTATCACAAGTGCAAAAAGTGTTTTTTCCACACTAATACAAGTGCAAAAGTGGTTTCCTGCACCAACACAAGTGCGAAAAGTGGTTTTTCAACACTAACACAAGTGCGAAAAGTGGTTTTTCAACACTAACACAACTGCGAAAAGTGGTTTTTCCACACTAATACAAGTGCAAAAGTGGTTTTCTGCACCAACACAAGTGCAAAAAGTGGTTTTTCAACACTAACACAAGTGCGAAAAGTGGTTTCTCAACACTAACACAAGTGCGAAAAGTGTTTTTTCCAAACTAATACAAGTGCAAAAGTGGTTTCCTGCACCAACACAAGTGCGAAAAGTGGTTTTTCAACACTAACACAAGTGCGAAAAGTGGTTTTTCAACACTAACCCAAGTGCGAAAAGTGGTTTTTCCACACTAATACAAGTGCAAAAGTGGTTTCCTGCACCAACACAAGTGCGAAATGTGGTTTTTCAACACTAACACAAGTGCGAAAAGTGGTTTTTCAACACTATCACAAGTGCAATAAGTGTTTTTTCCACACTAATACAAGTGCAAAAGTGGTTTCCTGCACGAACACAAGTGCGAAAAGTGGTTTTTCAACACTAACACAAGTGCGAAAAGTGGTTTTTCAACACTAACACAAGTGCGAAAAGTGGTTTTTCACACTAATACAAGTGCAAAAGTGGTTTCCTGCACCAACACAAGTGCGAAAAGTGGTTTTTCAACACTAACACAAGTGCGAAAAGTGGTTTTTCAACACTATCACAAGTGCAAAAAGTGTTTTTTCCACACTAATACAAGTGCAAAAGTGGTTTCCTGCACCAACACAAGTGCGAAAAGTGGTTTTTCAACACTATCACAAGTGCGAAAAGTGGTTTTTCAACACCAACACAAGTGCGAAAAGTGGTTTTTACACACTAACACAAGTGCAAAAGTTGTTTCCTGCACCAACACAAGTGCGAAAAGTGGTATTTCAACACTAACACAAGTGCGAAAAGTGGTTTTTCAACACTATCACAAGTGCGAAAAGTGTTTTTTCCACACTAATACAAGTGCAAAAGTGGTTTCCTGCACCAACACAAGTGCGAAAAGTGGTTTTTCAACACTAACACAAGTGCGAAAAGTGGTTTTTCAACACTAACACAAGTGCAAAAAGTGGTTTTTCAACACTAACACAAGTGCGAAAAGTGGTTTTTCCACACTAATACAAGTGCAAAAGTGGTTTCCTGCACCAACACAAGTGCAAAAAGTGGTTTTTCAACACTAACACAAGTGCGAAAAGTGGTTTTTCAACACTAACACAAGTGCGAAAAGTGGTTTTTCCACACTAATACAAGTGCAAAAGTGGTTTCCTGCACCAACACAAGTGCGAAAAGTGGTTTTTCAACACTAAGACAAGTGCGAAAAGTGGTTTTTCAACACTAACACAAGTGCGAAAAGTGGTTTTTCCACACTAATACAAGTGCAAAAGTGGTTTCCTGCACCAACACAAGTGCGAAAAGTGGTTTTTCAACACTAACACAAGTGCGAAAAGTGGTTTTTCAACACTAACACAAGTGCGAAAAGTGGTTTTTCCACACTAATACAAGTGCAAAAGCGGTTTCCTGCACCAACACAAGTGCGAAAAGTGGTTTTTCAACACTAACACAAGTGCGAAAAGTAGTTTTTCAACACTATCACAAGTGCAAAAAGTGTTTTTTCCACACTAATACAAGTGCAAAAGTGGTTTCCTGCACCAACACAAGTGCGAAAAGTGGTTTTTCAACACTAACACAAGTGCGAAAAGTGGTTTTTCAACACTAACACAAGTGCGAAAAGTGGTTTTTCAACACTAACACAAGTGCAAAAAGTGGTTTTTCCAAACTAATACAAGTGCAAAAGTGGTTTCCTGCACCAACACAAGTGCGAAAAGTGGTTTTCAACACTAACACAAGTGCGAAAAGTGGTTTTTCTACACTAACACAAGTGCGAAAAGTCGTTTTTACAAGTGCAAAAGTGGTTTCCTGCACCAACACAAGTGCGAAAAGTGGTTTTTCAACACTAACACAAGTGCGAAAAGTGGTTTTTCAACAGTAACACAAGTGCGAAAAGTGGTTTTTCCACACTAATACAAGTGCAAAAGTGGTTTCCTGCACCAACACAAGTGCGAAAAGTAGTTTTTCAACACTAACACAAGTGCGAAAAGTGGTTTTTCAACACTATCACAAGTGCAATAAGTGTTTTTTCCACACTAATACAAGTGCAAAAGTGGTTTCCTGCACCAACACAAGTGCGAAAAGTGGTTTTTCAACACTAACACAAGTGCGAAAAGTGGTTTTTCAACACTAACACAAGTGCGAAAAGTGGTTTTTCAACACTAACAAAAGTGCAAAAGTGGTTTCCTGCACCAACACAACTGCGAAAAGTGGTTTTTCAACACTAACACAAGTGCGAAAAGTGGTTTTTCAACACTATCACAAGTGCAAAAAGTGTTTTTTCCGCACTAATACAAGTGCAAAAGTGGTTTCCTGCACCAACACAAGTGCGAAAAGTGGTTTCTCAACACTAACACAAGTGCGAAAAGTGTTTTTTCCAAACTAACACAAGTGCGAAAGTGGTTTCCTGCACCAACACAAGTGCGAAAAGTGGTTTTTCAACACTATCACAAGTGCAAAAAGTGTTTTTTCCACACTAATACAAGTGCAAAAGTGGTTTCCTGCACCATCACAAGTGCGAAAAGTGGTTTTTCAACACTAACACAAGTGCGAAAAGTGGTTTTTCAACACTATCACAAGTGCGAAAAGTGTTTTTTCCACACTAATACAAGTGCAAAAGTGGTTTCCTGCACAAACACAAGTGCGAAAAGTGGTTTTTCAACACTAACACAAGTGCGAAAAGTGGTTTTTCAACACTAACACAAGTGCGAAAAGTGGTTTTTCAACACTAACACAAGTGCGAAAAGTGGTTTTTCAACACTAACACAAGTGCGAAAAGTGGTTTTTCCACACTAATACAAGTGCAAAAGTGGTTTCCTGCACCAACACAAGTGCGAAAAGTGGTTTTTCAACACTAACACAAGTGCGAAAAGTGGTTTTTCAACACTAACACAAGTGCGAAAAGTGGTTTTTCCACACTAATACAAGTGCAAAAGTGGTTTCCTGCACCAACACAAGTGCGAAAAGTGGTTTTTCAACACTAACACAAGTGCGAAAAGTGGTTTTTCCACACTAATACAAGTGCAAAAGTGGTTTCCTGCATCAACACAACTGCGAAAGGTGGTTTTTCAACACTAACACAAGTGCGAAATGTGGTTTTTCAACACTATCACAAGTGCGAAAAGTGGTTTTTCAACACTAACACAAGTGCGAAAAGTGGTTTTTCAACACTAACACAAGTGCGAAAAGTGTTTTTTCCACACTAATACAAGTGCAAAAGTGGTTTCCTGCACCAACACAAGTGCGAAAAGTGGTTTTTCCACACTAATACAAGTGCAAAAGTGGTTTCCTGCACCAACACAAGTGCGAAAAGTGGTTTTTCAACACTAACACATGCGCGAAAAGTGGTTTTTCCACACTAATACAAGTGCAAAAGTGGTTTCCTGCACCAACACAAGTGCGAAAAGTGGTTTTTCAACACTAACACAAGTGCGAAAAGTGGTTTTTCAACACTATCACAAGTGCAAAAAGTGTTTTTTTCACACTAATACAAGTGCAAAAGTGGTTTCCTGCACCAACACAAGTGCGAAAAGTGGTTTTTCAACACTAACACAAGTGCGAAAAGTTGTTTTTCCACACTAACACAACTGCAAAAAGTGGTTTTTCCAAACTAATACAAGTGCAAAAGTGGTTTCCTGCACCAACACAAGTGCGAAAAGTGGTTTTCAACACTAACACAAGTGCGAAAAGTGGTTTTTCAACACTAACACAAGTGCGAAAAGTCGTTTTTCCACACTAATACAAGTGCAAAAGTGGTTTCCTGCACCAACACAAGTGCGAAAAGTGGTTTTTAAACACTAACACAAGTGCGAAAAGTGGTTTTTCAACACTAACACAAGTGCGAAAAGTGGTTTTTCCACACTAATACAAGTGCAAAAGTGGTTTCCTGCACCAACACAAGTGCGAAAAGTAGTTTTTCAACACTAACACAAGTGCGAAAAGTGGTTTTTCAACACTATCACAAGTGCAATAAGTGTTTTTTCCACACTAATACAAGTGCAAAAGTGGTTTCCTGCACCAACACAAGTGCGAAAAGTGGTTTTTCAACACTAACACAAGTGCGAAAAGTGGTTTTTCAACACTAACACAAGTGCGAAAAGTGGTTTTTTCACACTAATACAAGTGCAAAGGTGGTTTCCTGCACCAACACAAGTGCGAAAAGTGGTTTTTCAACACTAACACAAGTGCGAAAAGTGGTTTTTCAACACTATCACAAGTGCAAAAAGTGTTTTTTCCACACTAATACAAGTGCAAAAGTGGTTTCCTGCACCATCACAAGTGCGAAAAGTGGTTTTTCAACACTAACACAAGTGCGAAAAGTGGTTTTTCAACACTATCACAAGTGCAATAAGTGTTTTTTCCACACTAATACAAGTGCAAAAGTGGTTTCCTGCACCAACACAAGTGCGAAAAGTGGTTTTTCAACACTAACACAAGTGCGAAAAGTGGTTTTTCAACACTAACCCAAGTGCGAAAAGTGGTTTTTCCACACTAATACAAGTGCAAAAGTGGTTTCCTGCACCAACAGAAGTGCGAAATGTGGTTTTTCAACACTAACACAAGTGCGAAAAGTGGTTTTTCAACACTATCACAAGTGCAAAAAGTGTTTTTTCCACACTAATACAAGTGCAAAAGTGGTTTCCTGCACCATCACAAGTGCGAAAAGTGGTTTTTCAACACTAACACAAGTGCGAAAAGTGGTTTTTCAACACTATCACAAGTGCAATAAGTGTTTTTTCCACACTAATACAAGTGCAAAAGTGGTTTCCTGCACGAACACAAGTGCGAAAAGTGGTTTTTCAACACTAACACAAGTGCGAAAAGTGGTTTTTCAACACGAGCACAAGTGCGAAAAGTGGTTTTTCACACTAATACAAGTGCAAAAGTGGTTTCCTGCACCAACACAAGTGCGAAAAGTGGTTTTTCAACACTAACACAAGTGCGAAAAGTGGTTTTTCCACACTAATACAAGTGCAAAAGTGGTTTCCTGCACCAACACAAGTGCGAAAAGTGGTTTTTCAACACTAACACAAGTGCGAAAAGTGGTTTTTCAACACTAACACAAGTGCGAAAAGTGGTTTTTCCACACTAATACAAGTGCAAAAGTGGTTTCCTGCACCAACACAAGTGCGAAAAGTGGTTTTTCAACACTAAGACAAGTGCGAAAAGTGGTTTTTCAACACTAACACAAGTGCGAAAAGTGGTTTTTCCACACTAATACAAGTGCAAAAGTGGTTTCCTGCACCAACACAAGTGCGAAAAGTGGTTTTTCAACACTAACACAAGTGCGAAAAGTGGTTTTTCAACACTAACACAAGTGCGAAAAGTGGTTTTTCCACACTAATACAAGTGCAAAAGCGGTTTCCTGCACCAACACAAGTGCGAAAAGTGGTTTTTCAACACTAACACAAGTGAGAAAAGTGGTTTTTCCACACTAACACAAGTGCAAAAAGTGGTTTTTCCACACTAACACAAGTGCGAAAAGTGTTTTTTCCACACTAATACAAGTGCAAAAGTGGTTTCCTGCACCAACACAAGTGCGAAAAGTGGTTTTTCCACACTAATACAAGTGCAAAAGTGGTTTCCTGCACCAACACAAGTGCGAAAAGTGGTTTTTCAACACTAACACATGCGCGAAAAGTGGTTTTTCCACACTAATACAAGTGCAAAAGTGGTTTCCTGCACCAACACAAGTGCGAAAAGTGGTTTTTCAACACTAACACAAGTGCAAAAAGTGGTTTTTCAACACTAACACATGCGCGAAAAGTGGTTTTTCCACACTAATACAAGTGCAAAAGTTGTTTCCTGCACCAACACAAGTGCGAAAAGTGGTTTTTCAACACTAACACAAGTGCGAAAAGTGGTTTTTCAACACTAACACAAGTGCGAAAAGTGTTTTTTCCACACTAATACAAGTGCAAAAGTGGTTTCCTGCACCAACACAAGTGCGAAAAGTGGTTTTTCAACACTAACACAAGTGCGAAAAGTGGTTTTTCAACACTAACACATGTGCGAAAAGTGGTTTTTCCACACTAATACAAGTGCAAAAGCGGTTTCCTGCACCAACACAAGTGCGAAAAGTGGTTTTTCAACACTAACACAAGTGCGAAAAGGGGTTTTTCAACACTATCACAAGTGCAAAAAGTGTTTTTTCCACACTAATACAAGTGCAAAAGTGGTTTCCTGCACCAACACAAGTGCGAAAAGTGGTTTTTCAACACTAACACAAGTGCGAAAAGTGGTTTTTCAACACTAACACAACTGCGAAAAGTGGTTTTTCCACACTAATACAAGTGCAAAAGTGGTTTTCTGCACCAACACAAGTGCGAAAAGTGGTTTTTCAACACTAACACAAGTGCGAAAAGTGGTTTCTCAACACTAACACAAGTGCGAAAAGTGTTTTTTCCAAACTAATACAAGTGCAAAAGTGGTTTCCTGCACCAACACAAGTGCGAAAAGTGGTTTTTCAACACTAACACAAGTGCGAAAAGTGGTTTTTCAACACTAACCCAAGTGCGAAAAGTGGTTTTTCCACACTAATACAAGTGCAAAAGTGGTTTCCTGCACCAACAGAAGTGCGAAATGTGGTTTTTCAACACTAACACAAGTGCGAAAAGTGGTTTTTCAACACTATCACAAGTGCAAAAAGTGTTTTTTCCACACTAATACAAGTGCAAAAGTGGTTTCCTGCACCATCACAAGTGCGAAAGTGGTTTTTCAACACTAACACAAGTGCGAAAAGTGGTTTTTCAACACTATCACAAGTGCAATAAGTGTTTTTTCCACACTAATACAAGTGCAAAAGTGGTTTCCTGCACGAACACAAGTGCGAAAAGTGGTTTTTCAACACTAACACAAGTGCGAAAAGTGGTTTTTCAACACGAGCACAAGTGCGAAAAGTGGTTTTTCACACTAATACAAGTGCAAAAGTGGTTTCCTGCACCAACACAAGTGCGAAAAGTGGTTTTTCAACACTAACACAAGTGCGAAAAGTGGTTTTTCCACACTAATACAAGTGCAAAAGTGGTTTCCTGCACCAACACAAGTGCGAAAAGTGGTTTTTCAACACTAACACAAGTGCGAAAAGTGGTTTTTCAACACTAACACAAGTGCGAAAAGTGGTTTTTCCACACTAATACAAGTGCAAAAGTGGTTTCCTGCACCAACACAAGTGCGAAAAGTGGTTTTTCAACACTAAGACAAGTGCGAAAAGTGGTTTTTCAACACTAACACAAGTGCGAAAAGTGGTTTTTCCACACTAATACAAGTGCAAAAGTGGTTTCCTGCACCAACACAAGTGCGAAAAGTGGTTTTTCAACACTAACACAAGTGCGAAAAGTGGTTTTTCAACACTAACACAAGTGCGAAAAGTGGTTTTTCCACACTAATACAAGTGCAAAAGCGGTTTCCTGCACCAACACAAGTGCGAAAAGTGGTTTTTCAACACTAACACAAGTGCGAAAAGTAGTTTTTCAACACTATCACAAGTGCAAAAAGTGTTTTTTCCACACTAATACAAGTGCAAAAGTGGTTTCCTGCACCAACACAAGTGCGAAAAGTGGTTTTTCAACACTAACACAAGTACGAAAAGTGGTTTTTCAACACTAACACAAGTGCGAAAAGTGGTTTTTCAACACTAACACAAGTGCGAAAAGTGGTTTTTCCAAACTAATACAAGTGCAAAAGTGGTTTCCTGCACCAACACAAGTGCGAAAAGTGGTTTTTCAACACTAACACAAGTGCGAAAAGGGGTTTTTCAACACTAACACAACTGCGAAAAGTGGTTTTTCCACACTAATACAAGTGCAAAAGTGGTTTCCTGCACCAACACAAGTGCGAAAAGTGGTTTTTCAACACTAACACAAGTGCGAAAAGTGGTTTTTCAACACTAACACAAGTGCGAAAAGTGTTTTTTCCAAACTAATACAAGTGCAAAAGTGGTTTCCTGCACCAACACAAGTGCGAAAAGTGGTTTTTCAACACTAACACAAGTGCGAAAAGTGGTTTTTCAACACTAACACAAGTGCGAAAAGTGGTTTTTCCACACTAATACAAGTGCAAAAGTGGTTTCCTGCACCAACACAAGTGCGAAAAGTGGTTTTTCAACACTAACACAAGTGCGAAAAGTGGTTTTTCAACACTAACACATGTGCGAAAAGTGGTTTTTCCACACTAATACAAGTGCAAAAGCAGTTTCCTGCACCAACACAAGTGCGAAAAGTGGTTTTTCAACACGAACACAAGTGCGAAATGTGGTTTTTCAACACTATCACAAGTGCAAAAAGTGTTTTTTCCACACTAATACAAGTGCGAAAAGTGGTTTTTCAACACTAACACAAGTGCAAAAAGTGGTTTTTCAACACTAACACAAGTGCGAAAAGTGTTTTTTCCACACTAATACAAGTGCAAAAGTGGTTTCCTGCACCAACACAAGTGCGAAAAGTGGTTTTTCAACACTAACACAAGTGCGAAAAGTGGTTTTTCAACACTATCACAAGTGCAAAAAGTGTTTTTTCCACACTAATACAAGTGCAAAAGTGGTTTCCTGCACCAACACAAGTGCGAAAAGTGGTTTTTCAACACTAACACAAGTGCGAAAAGTGGTTTTTCAACACTAACACAAGTGCGAAAAGTGGTTTTTCAACACTAACACAAGTGCGAAAAGTGTTTTTTCCACACTAATACAAGTGCAAAAGTGGTTTCCTGCACCAACACAAGTGCGAAAAGTGGTTTATCAACACTAACACAAGTGCGAAAAGTGGTTTTTCCACACTAATACAAGTGCGAAAAGTTGTTTTTCCACACTAATACAAGTGCAAAAGTGGTTTTTCAACAATAACACAAGTGCGAAAAGTGGTTTTTCAACACTAACACAAGTGTGAAAAGTGGTTTTTCCACACTAATACAAGTGCAAAAGTGGTTTTTCAACACTAACACAAGTGCGAAAAGTGGTTTTTCAACACTAACACAAGTGCGAAAAGTGTTTTTTCCACACTAATACAAGTGCAAAAGTGGTTTCCTGCACCAACACAAGTGCGAAAAGTGGTTTTTCAACACTAACACAAGTGCGAAAAGTGTTTTTTCCACACTAATACAAGTGCAAAAGTGGTTTCCTGCACCAACACAAGTGCGAAAAGTGGTTTTTCAACACTAACACAAGTGCGAAAAGTTGTTTTTCAACACTAACACAAGTGCGAAAAGTGGTTTTTCCACACTAATACAAGTGCAAAAGTGGTTTCCTGCACCAACACAAGTGCGAAATGTGGTTTTTCAACACTAACACAAGTGCGAAAAGTGTTTTTTCCACACTAATACAAGTGCAAAAGTGGTTTCCTGCACCAACACAAGTGCGAAAAGTGGTTTTTGAACACTAACACAAGTGCGAAAAGTGGTTTTTTGACACTAACACAAGTGCGAAAAGTGTTTTTCCACACTAATACAAGTGCAAAAGAGGTTTCCTGCACCAACACAAGTGCGAAAAGTGGTTTTTCAACACTAACACAAGTGCGAAATGTGGTTTTTCCAAACTAATACAAGTGCAAAAGTGGTTTCCTGCACCAACACAAGTGCGAAAAGTGGCTTTTCAACACTAACACAAGTGCGAAAAGTGGTTTTTCAACACTATCACAAGTGCAAAAAGTGTTTTTTCCACACTAATACAAGTGCAAAAGTGGTTTCCTGCACCAACACAAGTGCGAAAAGTGGTTTTTCAACAATAACACAAGTGCGAAAAGTGGTTTTTCAACACTATCACAAGTGCAAAAAGTGGTTTTTCCACACTAATACAAGTGCAAAAGTGGTTTCCTGCACCAACACAAGTGCGAAAAGTGGTTTTTCAACAATAACACAAGTGCGAAAAGTGGTTTTTCAACACTAACACAAGTGCGAAAAGTGGTTTTTCCACACTAATACAAGTGCAAAAGTGGTTTCCTGCACCAACACAAGTGCGAAAAGTGGTTTTTCAACACTAACACAAGTGCGAAAAGTGGTTTTTCAACACTAACACAAGTGCGAAAAGTGGTTTTTCCACACTAATACAAGTGCAAAAGCAGTTTCCTGCACCAACACAAGTGCGAAAAGTGGTTTTTCAACACGAACACAAGTGCGAAATGTGGTTTTTCAACACTATCACAAGTGCAAAAAGTGTTTTTTCCACACTAATACAAGTGCGAAAAGTGGTTTTTCAACACTAACACAAGTGCAAAAAGTGGTTTTTCAACACTAACACAAGTGCGAAAAGTGTTTTTTCCACACTAATACAAGTGCAAAAGTGGTTTCCTGCACCAACACAAGTGCGAAAAGTGGTTTTTCAACACTAACACAAGTGCGAAAAGTGGTTTTTCAACACTATCACAAGTGCAAAAAGTGTTTTTTCCACACTAATACAAGTGCAAAAGTGGTTTCCTGCACCAACACAAGTGCGAAAAGTGGTTTTTCAACACTAACACAAGTGCGAAAAGTGGTTTTTCAACACTAACACAAGTGCGGAAAGTGGTTTTTCAACACTAACACAAGTGCGAAAAGTGTTTTTTCCACACTAATACAAGTGCAAAAGTGGTTTCCTGCACCAACACAAGTGCGAAAAGTGGTTTATCAACACTAACACAAGTGCGAAAAGTGGTTTTTCCACACTAATACAAGTGCGAAAAGTTGTTTTTCCACACTAATACAAGTGCAAAAGTGGTTTTTCAACACTAACACAATTGCGAAAAGTGGTTTTTCAACACTAACACAAGTGCGAAAAGTGGTTTTTCCACACTAATACAAGTGCAAAAGTGGTTTTTCAACACTAACACAAGTGCGAAAAGTGGTTTTTCAACACTAACACAAGTGCGAAAAGTGTTTTTTCCACACTAATACAAGTGCAAAAGTGGTTTCCTGCACCAACACAAGTGCGAAAAGTGGTTTTTCAACACTAACACAAGTGCGAAAAGTGTTTTTTCCACACTAATACAAGTGCAAAAGTGGTTTCCTGCACCAACACAAGTGCGAAAAGTGGTTTTTCAACACTAACACAAGTGCGAAAAGTTGTTTTTCAACACTAACACAAGTGCGAAAAGTGGTTTTTCCACACTAATACAAGTGCAAAAGTGGTTTCCTGCACCAACACAAGTGCGAAAAGTGGTTTTTCAACACTAACACAAGTGTGAAAAGTGGTTTTTCAACACTAACACAAGTGCGAAAAGTGTTTTTTCCACACTAATACAAGTGCAAAAGTGGTTTCCTGCACCAACACAAGTGCGAAAAGTGGTTTATCAACACTAACACAAGTGCGAAAAGTGGTTTTTCCACACTAATACAAGTGCGAAAAGTTGTTTTTCCACACTAATACAAGTGCAAAAGTGGTTTTTCAACACTAACACAAGTGCGAAAAGTGGTTTTTCAACACTAACACAAGTGCGAAAAGTGGTTTTTCCACACTAATACAAGTGCAAAAGTGGTTTTTCAACACTAACACAAGTGCGAAAAGTGGTTTTTCAACACTAACACAAGTGCGAAAAGTGTTTTTTCCACACTAATACAAGTGCAAAAGTGGTTTCCTGCACCAACACAAGTGCGAAAAGTGGTTTTTCAACACTAACACAAGTGCGAAAAGTGTTTTTTCCACACTAATACAAGTGCAAAAGTGGTTTCCTGCACCAACACAAGTGCGAAAAGTGGTTTTTCAACACTAACACAAGTGCGAAAAGTTGTTTTTCAACACTAACACAAGTGTGAAAAGTGGTTTTTCCACACTAATACAAGTGCAAAAGTGGTTTCCTGCACCAACACAAGTGCGAAAAGTGGTTTTTCAACACTAACACAAGTGCGAAAAGTGTTTTTTCCACACTAATACAAGTGCAAAAGTGGTTTCCTGCACCAACACAAGTGCGAAAAGTGGTTTTTGAACACTAACACAAGTGCGAAAAGTGGTTTTTCGACACTAACACAAGTGCGAAAAGTGTTTTTTCCACACTAATACAAGTGCAAAAGCGGTTTCCTGCACCAACACAAGTGCGAAAAGTGGTTTTTCAACACTAACACAAGTGCGAAATGTGGTTTTTCCAAACTAATACAAGTGCAAAAGTGGTTTCCTGCACCAACACAAGTGCGAAAAGTGGTTTTTCAACACTAACACAAGTGCGAAAAGTGTTTTTTCCACACTAATACAAGTGCAAAAGTGGTTTCCTGCACCAACACAAGTGCGAAAAGTGGTTTTTCAACACTAACACAAGTGCGAAAAGTGTTTTTTCCACACTAATACAAGTGCAAAAGTGGTTTCCTGCACCAACACAAGTGCGAAAAGTGGTTTTTCAACACTAACACAAGTGCGAAAAGTTGTTTTTCAACACTAACACAAGTGCGAAAAGTGGTTTTTCCACACTAATACAAGTGCAAAAGTGGTTTCCTGCACCAACACAAGTGCGAAAAGTGGTTTTTCAACACTAACACAAGTGTGAAAAGTGGTTTTTCAACACTAACACAAGTGCGAAAAGTGTTTTTTCCACACTAATACAAGTGCAAAAGTGGTTTCCTGCACCAACACAAGTGCGAAAAGTGGTTTATCAACACTAACACAAGTGCGAAAAGTGGTTTTTCCACACTAATACAAGTGCGAAAAGTTGTTTTTCCACACTAATACAAGTGCAAAAGTGGTTTTTCAACACTAACACAAGTGCGAAAAGTGGTTTTTCAACACTAACACAAGTGCGAAAAGTGGTTTTTCCACACTAATACAAGTGCAAAAGTGGTTTTTCAACACTAACACAAGTGCGAAAAGTGGTTTTTCAACACTAACACAAGTGCGAAAAGTGTTTTTTCCACACTAATACAAGTGCAAAAGTGGTTTCCTGCACCAACACAAGTGCGAAAAGTGGTTTTTCAACACTAACACAAGTGCGAAAAGTGTTTTTTCCACACTAATACAAGTGCAAAAGTGGTTTCCTGCACCAACACAAGTGCGAAAAGTGGTTTTTCAACACTAACACAAGTGCGAAAAGTTGTTTTTCAACACTAACACAAGTGTGAAAAGTGGTTTTCCACACTAATACAAGTGCAAAAGTGGTTTCCTGCACCAACACAAGTGCGAAAAGTGGTTTTTCAACACTAACACAAGTGCGAAAAGTGTTTTTTCCACACTAATACAAGTGCAAAAGTGGTTTCCTGCACCAACACAAGTGCGAAAAGTGGTTTTTGAACACTAACACAAGTGCGAAAAGTGGTTTTTCGACACTAACACAAGTGCGAAAAGTGTTTTTTCCACACTAATACAAGTGCAAAAGCGGTTTCCTGCACCAACACAAGTGCGAAAAGTGGTTTTTCAACACTAACACAAGTGCGAAATGTGGTTTTTCCAAACTAATACAAGTGCAAAAGTGGTTTCCTGCACCAACACAAGTGCGAAAAGTGGCTTTTCAACACTAACACAAGTGCGAAAAGTGGTTTTTCAACACTATCACAAGTGCAAAAAGTGTTTTTTCCACACTAATACAAGTGCAAAAGTGGTTTCCTGCACCAACACAAGTGCGAAAAGTGGTTTTTCAACAATAACACAAGTGCGAAAAGTGGTTTTTCAACACTATCACAAGTGCAAAAAGTGGTTTTTCCACACTAATACAAGTGCAAAAGTGGTTTCCTGCACCAACACAAGTGCGAAAAGTGGTTTTTCAACAATAACACAAGTGCGAAAAGTGGTTTTTCAACACTAACACAAGTGCGAAAAGTGGTTTTTCCACACTAATACAAGTGCAAAAGTGGTTTCCTGCACCAACACAAGTGCGAAAAGTGGTTTTTCAACACTAACACAAGTGCGAAAAGTGGTTTTTCAACACTAACACATGTGCGAAAAGTGGTTTTTCCACACTAATACAAGTGCAAAAGCAGTTTCCTGCACCAACACAAGTGCGAAAAGTGGTTTTTCAACACGAACACAAGTGCGAAATGTGGTTTTTCAACACTATCACAAGTGCAAAAAGTGTTTTTTCCACACTAATACAAGTGCGAAAAGTGGTTTTTCAACACTAACACAAGTGCAAAAAGTGGTTTTTCAACACTAACACAAGTGCGAAAAGTGTTTTTTCCACACTAATACAAGTGCAAAAGTGGTTTTTCAACACTATCACAAGTGCAAAAAGTGTTTTTTCCGCACTAATACAAGTGCAAAAGTGGTTTCCTGCACCAACACAAGTGCGAAAAGTGGTTTCTCAACACTAACACAAGTGCAAAAAGTGTTTTTTCCAAACTAACACAAGCGCGAAAGTGGCTTCCCGCACCAACACAAGTGCGAAAAGTGGTTTTTCAACACTAACACAAGTGCGAAAAGTGGTTTTTCAACACTAACCCAAGTGCGAAAAGTGGTTTTTCCACACTAATACAAGTGCAAAAGTGGTTTCCTGCACCAACACAAGTGCGAAATGTGGTTTTTCAACACTAACACAAGTGCGAAAAGTGGTTTTTCAACACTATCACAAGTGCAAAAAGTGTTTTTTCCACACTAATACAAGTGCAAAAGTGGTTTCCTGCACCATCACAAGTGCGAAAAGTGGTTTTTCAACACTAACACAAGTGCGAAAAGTGGTTTTTCAACACTATCACAAGTGCAATAAGTGTTTTTTCCACACTAATACAAGTGCAAAAGTGGTTTCCTGCACGAACACAAGTGCGAAAAGTGGTTTTTCAACACTAACACAAGTGCGAAAAGTGGTTTTTCAACACTATCACAAGTGCAAAAAGTGTTTTTTCCACACTAATACAAGTGCGAAAAGTGGTTTTTCAACACTAACACAAGTGCAAAAAGTGGTTTTTCAACACGAACACAAGTGCGAAAAGTGGTTTTTCAACACTAACACAAGTGCGAAAAGTGGTTTTTCCACACTAATACAAGTGCAAAAGTGGTTTCCTGCATCAACACAACTGCGAAAGGTGGTTTTTCAACACTAACACAAGTGCGAAAAGTGTTTTTTCAACACTAACAGAAGTGCGAAAAGTGGTTTTTCCACACTAATACAAGTGCAAAAGCGGTTTCCTGCACCAACACAAGTGCGAAAAGTGGTTTTTCAACACTAACACAAGTGCGAAAAGTGGTTTTTCAACACTAACACAAGTGCGAAAAGTGGTTTTTTCACACTAATACAAGTGCAAAAGTGGTTTCCTGCACCAACACAAGTGCGAAAAGTGGTTTTTCAACACTAACACAAGTGCGAAAAGTGGTTTTTCAACACTATCACAAGTGCAAAAAGTGTTTTTTCCGCACTAATACAAGTGCAAAAGTGGTTTCCTGCACCAACACAAGTGCGAAAAGTGGTTTCTCAACACTAACACAAGTGCGAAAAGTGTTTTTTCCAAACTAACACAAGTGCGAAAGTGGCTTCCCGCACCAACACAAGTGCGAAAAGTGGTTTTTCAACACTAACACAAGTGCGAAAAGTGGTTTTTCAACACTAACCCAAGTGCGAAAAGTGGTTTTTCCACACTAATACAAGTGCAAAAGTGGTTTCCTGCACCAACACAAGTGCGAAATGTGGTTTTTCAACACTAACACAAGTGCGAAAAGTGGTTTTTCAACACTATCACAAGTGCAAAAAGTGTTTTTTCCACACTAATACAAGTGCAAAAGTGGTTTCCTGCACCATCACAAGTGCGAAAAGTGGTTTTTCAACACTAACACAAGTGCGAAAAGTGGTTTTTCAACACTATCTCAAGTGCAATAAGTGTTTTTTCCACACTAATACAAGTGCAAAAGTGGTTTCCTGCACGAACACAAGTGCGAAAAGTGGTTTTTCAACACTAACACAAGTGCGAAAAGTGGTTTTTCAACACTAACACAAGTGCGAAAAGTGGTTTTTCACACTAATACAAGTGCAAAAGTGGTTTCCTGCACCAACACAAGTGCGAAAAGTGGTTTTTCAACACTAACACAAGTGCGAAAAGTGGTTTTTCAACACTATCACAAGTGCGAAAAGTGTTTTTTCCACACTAATACAAGTGCAAAAGTGGTTTCCTGCACAAACACAAGTGCGAAAAGTGGTTTTTCAACACTAACACAAGTGCGAGAAGTGGTTTTTCAACACTAACACAAGTGCGAAAAGTGGTTTTTCAACACTAACACAAGTGCGAAAAGTGGTTTTTCCACACTAATACAAGTGCAAAAGTGGTTTCCTGCACCAACACAAGTGCGAAAAGTGGTTTTTCAACACTAACACAAGTGCGAAAAGTGGTTTTTCAACACTAACACAAGTGCGAAAAGTGGTTTTTCCACACTAATACAAGTGCAAAAGTGGTTTCCTGCACCAACACAAGTGCGAAAAGTGGTTTTTCAACACTAACACAAGTGCGAAAAGTGGTTTTTCCACACTAATACAAGTGCAAAAGTGGTTTCCTGCATCAACACAACTGCGAAAGGTGGTTTTTCAACACTAACACAAGTGCGAAAAGTGTTTTTTCAACACTAACAGAAGTGCGAAAAGTGGTTTTTCCACACTAATACAAGTGCAAAAGCGGTTTCCTGCACCAACACAAGTGTGAAAAGTGGTTTTTCAACACTAACACAAGTGCGAAAAGTGGTTTTTCAACACTATCACAAGTGCAAAAAGTGTTTTTTCCACACTAATACAAGTGCAAAAGTGGTTTCCTGCACCAACACAAGTGCGAAAAGTGGTTTTTCAACACTAACACAAGTGCGAAAAGTGGTTTTTCAACACTAACACAAGTGCGAAAAGTAGTTTTTCAACACTATCACAAGTGCAAAAAGTGTTTTTTCCACACTAATACAAGTGCAAAAGTGGTTTCCTGCACCAACACAAGTGCGAAAAGTGGTTTTTCAACACTAACACAAGTGCGAAAAGTGGTTTTTCAACACTAACACAAGTGCGAAAAGTGGTTTTTCAACACTAACACAAGTGCGAAAAGTGGTTTTTCAACACTAACACAAGTGCGAAAAGTGGTTTTTCCAAACTAATACAAGTGCAAAAGTGGTTTCCTGCACCAACACAAGTGCGAAAAGTGGTTTTTCAACACTAACACAAGTGCGAAAAGGGGTTTTTCAACACTAACACAACTGCGAAAAGTGGTTTTTCCACACGAATACAAGTGCAAAAGTGGTTTCCTGCACCAACACAAGTGCGAAAAGTGGTTTTTCAACACTAACACAAGTGCGAAAAGTGGTTTTTCAACACTAACACAAGTGCGAAAAGTGTTTTTTCCAAACTAATACAAGTGCAAAAGTGGTTTCCTGCACCAACACAAGTGCGAAAAGTGGTTTTTCAACACTAACACAAGTGCGAAAAGTGGTTTTTCAACACTAACACATGTGCGAAAAGTGGTTTTTCCACACTAATACAAGTGCAAAAGTGGTTTCCTGCACCAACACAAGTGCGAAATGTGGTTTTTCAACACTAACACAAGTGCGAAAAGTGGTTTTTCAACACTATCACAAGTGCAAAAAGTGTTTTTTTCCACACTAATACAAGTGCAAAAGTGGTTTCCTGCACCAACACAAGTGCGAAAAGTGGTTTTTCAACACTAACACAAGTGCGAAAAGTGGTTTTTCAACACTAACACAAGTGCGAAAAGTGGTTTTTTCCACACTAATACAAGTGCAAAAGCAGTTTCCTGCACCAACACAAGTGCGAAAAGTGGTTTTTCAACACGAACATAAGTGCGAAATGTGGTTTTTCAACACTATCACAAGTGCAAAAAGTGTTTTTTCCACACTAATACAAGTGCGAAAAGTGGTTTTTCAACACTAACACAAGTGCAAAAAGTGGTTTTTCAACACTAACACAAGTGCGAAAAGTGTTTTTTCCACACTAATACAAGTGCAAAAGTGGTTTCCTGCACCAACACAAGTGCGAAAAGTGGTTTTTCAACACTAACACAAGTGCGAAAAGTGGTTTTTCAACACTATCACAAGTGCAAAAAGTGTTTTTTTCACACTAATACAAGTGCAAAAGTGGTTTCCTGCACCAACACAAGTGCGAAAAGTGGTTTTTCAACACTAACACAAGTGCGAAAAGTTGTTTTTCCACACTAACACAACTGCAAAAAGTGGTTTTTCCAAACTAATACAAGTGCAAAAGTGGTTTCCTGCACCAACACAAGTGCGAAAAGTGGTTTTCAACACTAACACAAGTGCGAAAAGTGGTTTTTCAACACTAACACAAGTGCGAAAAGTCGTTTTTCCACACTAATACAAGTGCAAAAGTGGTTTCCTGCACCAACACAAGTGCGAAAAGTGGTTTTTCAACACTAACACAAGTGCGAAAAGTGGTTTTTCAACACTAACACAAGTGCGAAAAGTGGTTTTTCCACACTAATACAAGTGCAAAAGTGGTTTCCTGCACCAACACAAGTGCGAAAAGTAGTTTTTCAACACTAACACAAGTGCGAAAAGTGGTTTTTCAACACTATCACAAGTGCAATAAGTGTTTTTTCCACACTAATACAAGTGCAAAAGTGGTTTCCTGCACCAACACAAGTGCGAAAAGTGGTTTTTCAACACTAACACAAGTGCGAAAAGTGGTTTTTCAACACTAACACAAGTGCGAAAAGTGGTTTTTTCACACTAATACAAGTGCAAAGGTGGTTTCCTGCACCAACACAAGTGCGAAAAGTGGTTTTTCAACACTAACACAAGTGCGAAAAGTGGTTTTTCAACACTATCACAAGTGCAAAAAGTGTTTTTTCCGCACTAATACAAGTGCAAAAGTGGTTTCCTGCACCAACACAAGTGCGAAAAGTGGTTTCTCAACACTAACACAAGTGCGAAAAGTGTTTTTTCCAAACTAACACAAGTGCGAAAGTGGTTTCCCGCACCAACACAAGTGCGAAAAGTGGTTTTTCAACACTAACCCAAGTGCGAAAAGTGGTTTTTCCACACTAATACAAGTGCAAAAGTGGTTTCCTGCACCAACACAAGTGCGAAAAGTGGTTTTTCAACACTAACACAAGTGCGAAAAGTGGTTTTTCAACACTATCACAAGTGCAAAAAGTGTTTTTTTCACACTAATACAAGTGCAAAAGTGGTTTCCTGCACCAACACAAGTGCGAAAAGTGGTTTTTCAACACTAACACAAGTGCGAAAAGTTGTTTTTCCACACTAACACAACTGCAAAAAGTGGTTTTTCCAAACTAATACAAGTGCAAAAGTGGTTTCCTGCACCAACACAAGTGCGAAAAGTGGTTTTCAACACTAACACAAGTGCGAAAAGTGGTTTTTCAACACTAACACAAGTGCGAAAAGTCGTTTTTCCACACTAATACAAGTGCAAAAGTGGTTTCCTGCACCAACACAAGTGCGAAAAGTGGTTTTTAAACACTAACACAAGTGCGAAAAGTGGTTTTTCAACACTAACACAAGTGCGAAAAGTGGTTTTTCCACACTAATACAAGTGCAAAAGTGGTTTCCTGCACCAACACAAGTGCGAAAAGTAGTTTTTCAACACTAACACAAGTGCGAAAAGTGGTTTTTCAACACTATCACAAGTGCAATAAGTGTTTTTTCCACACTAATACAAGTGCAAAAGTGGTTTCCTGCACCAACACAAGTGCGAAAAGTGGTTTTTCAACACTAACACAAGTGCGAAAAGTGGTTTTTCAACACTAACACAAGTGCGAAAAGTGGTTTTTTCACACTAATACAAGTGCAAAGGTGGTTTCCTGCACCAACACAAGTGCGAAAAGTGGTTTTTCAACACTAACACAAGTGCGAAAAGTGGTTTTTCAACACTATCACAAGTGCAAAAAGTGTTTTTTCCGCACTAATACAAGTGCAAAAGTGGTTTCCTGCACCAACACAAGTGCGAAAAGTGGTTTCTCAACACTAACACAAGTGCGAAAAGTGTTTTTTCCAAACTAACACAAGTGCGAAAGTGGTTTCCCGCACCAACACAAGTGCGAAAAGTGGTTTTTCAACACTAACCCAAGTGCGAAAAGTGGTTTTTCCACACTAATACAAGTGCAAAAGTGGTTTCCTGCACCAACACAAGTGCGAAATGTGGTTTTTCAACACTAACACAAGTGCGAAAAGTGGTTTTTCAACACTATCACAAGTGCAAAAAGTGTTTTTTCCACACTAATACAAGTGCAAAAGTGGTTTCCTGCACCATCAAAAGTGCGAAAAGTGGTTTTTCAACACTAACACAAGTGCGAAAAGTGGTTTTTCAACACTATCACAAGTGCAATAAGTGTTTTTTCCACACTAATACAAGTGCAAAAGTGGTTTCCTGCACAAACACAAGTGCGAAAAGTGGTTTTTCAACACTAACACAAGTGCGAAAAGTGGTTTTTCACACTAATACAAGTGCAAAAGTGGTTTCCTGCACCAACACAAGTGCGAAAAGTGGTTTTTCAACACTAACACAAGTGCGAAAAGTGGTTTTTCAACACTATCACAAGTGCAAAAAGTGTTTTTTCCACACTAATACAAGTGCAAAAGTGGTTTCCTGCACCAACACAAGTGCGAAAAGTGGTTTTTCAACACTATCACAAATGCGAAAAGTGGTTTTTCAACACCAACACAAGTGCGAAAAGTGGTTTTTCCACACTAACACAAGTGCAAAAGTTGTTTCCTGCACCAACACAAGTGCGAAAAGTGGTATTTCAACACTAACACAAGTGCGAAAAGTGGTTTTTCAACACTATCACAAGTGCGAAAAGTGTTTTTTCCACACTAATACAAGTGCAAAAGTGGTTTCCTGCACAAACACAAGTGCGAAAAGTGGTTTTTCAACACTAACACAAGTGCGAGAAGTGGTTTTTCAACACTAACACAAGTGCGAAAAGTGGCTTTTCAACATTAACACAAGTGCGAAAAGTGGTTTTTCCACACTAATACAAGTGCAAAAGTGGTTTCCTGCACCAACACAAGTGCGAAAAGTGGTTTTTCAACACTAACACAAGTGCGAAAAGTGGTTTTTCAACACTAACACAAGTGCGAAAAGTGGTTTTTCCACACTAATACAAGTGCAAAAGTGGTTTCCTGCACCAACACAAGTGCGAAAAGTGGTTTTTCAACACTAACACAAGTGCGAAAAGTGGTTTTTCCACACTAATACAAGTGCAAAAGTGGTTTCCTGCATCAACACAACTGCGAAAGGTGGTTTTTCAACACTAACACAAGTGCGAAAAGTGGTTTTTCAACACTAACAGAAGTGCGAAAAGTGGTTTTTCCACACTAATACAAGTGCAAAAGCAGTTTCCTGCACCAACACAAGTGCGAAAAGTGGTTTTTCAACACTAACACAAGTGCGAAAAGTGGTTTTTCAACACTATCACAAGTGCAAAAAGTGTTTTTTCCACACTAATACAAGTGCAAAAGTGGTTTCCTGCACCAACACAAGTGCGAAAAGTGGTTTTTCAACACTAACACAAGTGCGAAAAGTGGTTTTTCAACACTAACACAAGTGCGAAAAGTGGTTTTTCAACACTAACACAAGTGCGAAAAGTGGTTTTTCCAAACTAATACAAGTGCAAAAGTGGTTTCCTGCACCAACACAAGTGCGAAAAGTGGTTTTTCAACACTAACACAAGTGCAAAAAGGGGTTTTTCAACACTATCACTAGTGCAAAAAGTGTTTTTTCCACACTAATACAAGTGCAAAAGTGGTTTCCTGCACCAACACAAGCGCGAAAAGTGGTTTTTCAACACTAACACAAGTGCGAAAAGTGGTTTTTCAACACTAACACAACTGCGAAAAGTGGTTTTTCCACACTAATACAAGTGCAAAAGTGGTTTCCTGCACCAACACAAGTGCGAAAAGTGGTTTTTCAACACTAACACAAGTGCGAAAAGTGGTTTTTCAACACTATCACAAGTGCAATAAGTGTTTTTTCCACACTAATACAAGTGCAAAAGTGGTTTCCTGCACCAACACAAGTGCGAAAAGTGGTTTTTCAACACTAACACAAGTGCGAAAAGTGGTTTTTCCACACTAACACAAGTGCAAAAGTGGTTTCCTGCACCAACACAAGAGCGAAAAGTGGTTTTTCAACACTAACACAAGTGCGAAAAGTGGTTTTTCAACACTAACACAAGTGCGAAAAGAGGTTTTTCCACACTAGTACACGTACAAAAGTGGTTTCCTGCACCAACACAAGTGCGAAATGTGGTTTTTCAACACTAACATAAGTGCGAAAAGTGGTTTTTCAACACTAACACAAGTGCGAAAAGTGGTTTTTCCACACTAACACAAGTGCAAAAGTGGTTTCCTGCACCAACACAAGTGCGAAAAAGTGGTTTTTCAACACTAACACAAGTGCGAAAAGTGGTTTTTCAACACTAACACAAGTGTGAAAAGTGGTTTTTCCACACTAATACAAGTGCAAAAGTGGTTTCCTGCACCAACACAAGTGCGAAAAGTGGTTTTTCAACACTAACACAAGTGAGAAAAGTGGTTTTTCCACACTAACACAAGTGCAAAAAGTGGTTTTTCCACACTAATACAAGTGCAAAAGTGGTTTCCTGCACCAACACAAGTGCGAAAAGTGGTTTTTCAACACTAACACAAGTGCGAAAAGTGGTTTTTCAACACTAACACAAGTGCGAAAAGTGGTTTTGCCACACTAACACAAGTGCAAAAAGTGGTTTTTCCACACTAATACAAGTGCAAAAGTGGTTTCCTGCACCAACACAAGTGCGAAAAGTGGTTTTTCAACAGTAACACAACTGCGAAAAGTGGTTTTCAACACTAACACAAGTGCGAAAAGTGGTTTTTCAACACTAACACAAGTGCGAAAAGTGGTTTTTCCACACTAATACAAGTGCAAAAGCGGTTTCCTGCACCAACACAAGTGCGAAAAGTGGTTTTTCAACACTAACACAAGTGCGAAAAGGGGTTTTTCAACACTATCACAAGTGCAAAAAGTGTTTTTTCCACACTAATACAAGTGCAAAAGTGGTTTCCTGCACCAACACAAGTGCGAAAAGTGGTTTTTCAACACTAACACAAGTGCGAAAAGTGGTTTTTCAACACTAACACAACTGCGAAAAGTGGTTTTTCCACACTAATACAAGTGCAAAAGTGGTTTTCTGCACCAACACAAGTGCAAAAAGTGGTTTTTCAACACTAACACAAGTGCGAAAAGTGGTTTCTCAACACTAACACAAGTGCGAAAAGTGTTTTTTCCAAACTAATACAAGTGCAAAAGTGGTTTCCTGCACCAACACAAGTGCGAAAAGTGGTTTTTCAACACTAACACAAGTGCGAAAAGTGGTTTTTCAACACTAACCCAAGTGCGAAAAGTGGTTTTTCCACACTAATACAAGTGCAAAAGTGGTTTCCTGCACCAACACAAGTGCGAAATGTGGTTTTTCAACACTAACACAAGTGCGAAAAGTGGTTTTTCAACACTATCACAAGTGCAATAAGTGTTTTTTCCACACTAATACAAGTGCAAAAGTGGTTTCCTGCACGAACACAAGTGCGAAAAGTGGTTTTTCAACACTAACACAAGTGCGAAAAGTGGTTTTTCAACACTAACACAAGTGCGAAAAGTGGTTTTTCACACTAATACAAGTGCAAAAGTGGTTTCCTGCACCAACACAAGTGCGAAAAGTGGTTTTTCAACACTAACACAAGTGCAAAAAGTGGTTTTTCAACACTATCACAAGTGCAAAAAGTGTTTTTTCCACACTAATACAAGTGCAAAAGTGGTTTCCTGCACCAACACAAGTGCGAAAAGTGGTTTTTCAACACTATCACAAGTGCGAAAAGTGGTTTTTCAACACCAACACAAGTGCGAAAAGTGGTTTTTACACACTAACACAAGTGCAAAAGTTGTTTCCTGCACCAACACAAGTGTGAAAAGTGGTATTTCAACACTAACACAAGTGCGAAAAGTGGTTTTTCAACACTATCACAAGTGCGAAAAGTGTTTTTTCCACACTAATACAAGTGCAAAAGTGGTTTCCTGCACCAACACAAGTGCGAAAAGTGGTTTTTCAACACTAACACAAGTGCGAAAAGTGGTTTTTCAACACTAACACAAGTGCGAAAAGTGGTTTTTCAACACTAACACAAGTGCGAAAAGTGGTTTTTCCACACTAATACAAGTGCAAAAGTGGTTTCCTGCACCAACACAAGTGCAAAAAGTGGTTTTTCAACACTAACACAAGTGCGAAAAGTGGTTTTTCAACACTAACACAAGTGCGAAAAGTGGTTTTTCCACACTAATACAAGTGCAAAAGTGGTTTCCTGCACCAACACAAGTGCGAAAAGTGGTTTTTCAACACTAAGACAAGTGCGAAAAGTGGTTTTTCAACACTAACACAAGTGCGAAAAGTGGTTTTTCCACACTAATACAAGTGCAAAAGTGGTTTCCTGCACCAACACAAGTGCGAAAAGTGGTTTTTCAACACTAACACAAGTGCGAAAAGTGGTTTTTCAACACTAACACAAGTGCGAAAAGTGGTTTTTCTACACTAATACAAGTGCAAAAGCGGTTTCCTGCACCAACACAAGTGCGAAAAGTGGTTTTTCAACACTAACACAAGTGCGAAAAGTAGTTTTTCAACACTATCACAAGTGCAAAAAGTGTTTTTTCCACACTAATACAAGTGCAAAAGTGGTTTCCTGCACCAACACAAGTGCGAAAAGTGGTTTTTCAACACTAACACAAGTGCGAAAAGTGGTTTTTCAACACTAACACAAGTGCGAAAAGTGGTTTTTCAACACTAACACAAGTGCAAAAAGTGGTTTTTCCAAACTAATACAAGTGCAAAAGTGGTTTCCTGCACCAACACAAGTGCGAAAAGTGGTTTTCAACACTAACACAAGTGCGAAAAGTGGTTTTTCTACACTAACACAAGTGCGAAAAGTCGTTTTTCCACACTAATACAAGTGCAAAAGTGGTTTCCTGCACCAACACAAGTGCGAAAAGTGGTTTTTCAACACTAACACAAGTGCGAAAAGTGGTTTTTCAACAGTAACACAAGTGCGAAAAGTGGTTTTTCCACACTAATACAAGTGCAAAAGTGATTTCCTGCACCAACACAAGTGCGAAAAGTAGTTTTTCAACACTAACACAAGTGCGAAAAGTGGTTTTTCAACACTATCACAAGTGCAATAAGTGTTTTTTCCACACTAATACAAGTGCAAAAGTGGTTTCCTGCACCAACACAAGTGCGAAAAGTGGTTTTTCAACACTAACACAAGTGCGAAAAGTGGTTTTTCAACACTAACACAAGTGCGAAAAGTGGTTTTTCAACACTAACACAAGTGCAAAAGTGGTTTCCTGCACCAACACAAGTGCGAAAAGTGGTTTTTCAACACTAACACAAGTGCGAAAAGTGGTTTTTCAACACTATCACAAGTGCAAAAAGTGTTTTTTCCGCACTAATACAAGTGCAAAAGTGGTTTCCTGCACCAACACAAGTGCGAAAAGTGGTTTCTCAACACTAACACAAGTGCGAAAAGTGTTTTTTCCAAACTAACACAAGTGCGAAAGTGGTTTCCTGCACCAACACAAGTGCGAAAAGTGGTTTTTCAACACTATCACAAGTGCAAAAAGTGTTTTTTCCACACTAATACAAGTGCAAAAGTGGTTTCCTGCACCATCACAAGTGCGAAAAGTGGTTTTTCAACACTAACACAAGTGCGAAAAGTGGTTTTTCAACACTATCACAAGTGCGAAAAGTGTTTTTTCCACACTAATACAAGTGCAAAAGTGGTTTCCTGCACAAACACAAGTGCGAAAAGTGGTTTTTCAACACTAACACAAGTGCGAAAAGTGGTTTTTCAACACTAACACAAGTGCGAAAAGTGGTTTTTCAACACTAACACAAGTGCGAAAAGTGGTTTTTCAACACTAACACAAGTGCGAAAAGTGGTTTTTCCACACTAATACAAGTGCAAAAGTGGTTTCCTGCACCAACACAAGTGCGAAAAGTGGTTTTTCAACACTAACACAAGTGCGAAAAGTGGTTTTTCAACACTAACACAAGTGCGAAAAGTGGTTTTTCCACACTAATACAAGTGCAAAAGTGGTTTCCTGCACCAACACAAGTGCGAAAAGTGGTTTTTCAACACTAACACAAGTGCGAAAAGTGGTTTTTCCACACTAATACAAGTGCAAAAGTGGTTTCCTGCATCAACACAACTGCGAAAGGTGGTTTTTCAACACTAACACAAGTGCGAAATGTGGTTTTTCAACACTATCACAAGTGCGAAAAGTGGTTTTTCAACACTAACACAAGTGCGAAAAGTGGTTTTTCAACACTAACACAAGTGCGAAAAGTGTTTTTTCCACACTAATACAAGTGCAAAAGTGGTTTCCTGCACCAACACAAGTGCGAAAAGTGGTTTTTCCACACTAATACAAGTGCAAAAGTGGTTTCCTGCACCAACACAAGTGCGAAAAGTGGTTTTTCAACACTAACACATGCGCGAAAAGTGGTTTTTCCACACTAATACAAGTGCAAAAGTGGTTTCCTGCACCAACACAAGTGCGAAAAGTGGTTTTTCAACACTAACACAAGTGCAAAAAGTGGTTTTTCAACACTAACACATGCGCGAAAAGTGGTTTTTCCACACTAATACAAGTGCAAAAGTTGTTTCCTGCACCAACACAAGTGCGAAAAGTGGTTTTTCAACACTAACACAAGTGCGAAAAGGGGTTTTTCAACACTATCACAAGTGCAAAAAGTGTTTTTTCCACACTAATACAAGTGCAAAAGTGGTTTCCTGCACCAACACAAGTGCGAAAAGTGGTTTTTCAACACTAACACAAGTGCGAAAAGTGGTTTTTCAACACTAACACAACTGCGAAAAGTGGTTTTTCCACACTAATACAAGTGCAAAAGTGGTTTTCTGCACCAACACAAGTGCAAAAAGTGGTTTTTCAACACTAACACAAGTGCGAAAAGTGGTTTCTCAACACTAACACAAGTGCGAAAAGTGTTTTTTCCAAACTAATACAAGTGCAAAAGTGGTTTCCTGCACCAACACAAGTGCGAAAAGTGGTTTTTCAACACTAACACAAGTGCGAAAAGTGGTTTTTCAACACTAACCCAAGTGCGAAAAGTGGTTTTTCCACACTAATACAAGTGCAAAAGTGGTTTCCTGCACCAACACAAGTGCGAAATGTGGTTTTTCAACACTAACACAAGTGCGAAAAGTGGTTTTTCAACACTATCACAAGTGCAATAAGTGTTTTTTCCACACTAATACAAGTGCAAAAGTGGTTTCCTGCACGAACACAAGTGCGAAAAGTGGTTTTTCAACACTAACACAAGTGCGAAAAGTGGTTTTTCAACACTAACACAAGTGCGAAAAGTGGTTTTTCACACTAATACAAGTGCAAAAGTGGTTTCCTGCACCAACACAAGTGCGAAAAGTGGTTTTTCAACACTAACACAAGTGCGAAAAGTGGTTTTTCAACACTATCACAAGTGCAAAAAGTGTTTTTTCCACACTAATACAAGTGCAAAAGTGGTTTCCTGCACCAACACAAGTGCGAAAAGTGGTTTTTCAACACTATCACAAGTGCGAAAAGTGGTTTTTCAACACCAACACAAGTGCGAAAAGTGGTTTTTACACACTAACACAAGTGCAAAAGTTGTTTCCTGCACCAACACAAGTGCGAAAAGTGGTATTTCAACACTAACACAAGTGCGAAAAGTGGTTTTTCAACACTATCACAAGTGCGAAAAGTGTTTTTTCCACACTAATACAAGTGCAAAAGTGGTTTCCTGCACCAACACAAGTGCGAAAAGTGGTTTTTCAACACTAACACAAGTGCGAAAAGTGGTTTTTCAACACTAACACAAGTGCAAAAAGTGGTTTTTCAACACTAACACAAGTGCGAAAAGTGGTTTTTCCACACTAATACAAGTGCAAAAGTGGTTTCCTGCACCAACACAAGTGCAAAAAGTGGTTTTTCAACACTAACACAAGTGCGAAAAGTGGTTTTTCAACACTAACACAAGTGCGAAAAGTGGTTTTTCCACACTAATACAAGTGCAAAAGTGGTTTCCTGCACCAACACAAGTGCGAAAAGTGGTTTTTCAACACTAAGACAAGTGCGAAAAGTGGTTTTTCAACACTAACACAAGTGCGAAAAGTGGTTTTTCCACACTAATACAAGTGCAAAAGTGGTTTCCTGCACCAACACAAGTGCGAAAAGTGGTTTTTCAACACTAACACAAGTGCGAAAAGTGGTTTTTCAACACTAACACAAGTGCGAAAAGTGGTTTTTCCACACTAATACAAGTGCAAAAGCGGTTTCCTGCACCAACACAAGTGCGAAAAGTGGTTTTTCAACACTAACACAAGTGCGAAAAGTAGTTTTTCAACACTATCACAAGTGCAAAAAGTGTTTTTTCCACACTAATACAAGTGCAAAAGTGGTTTCCTGCACCAACACAAGTGCGAAAAGTGGTTTTTCAACACTAACACAAGTGCGAAAAGTGGTTTTTCAACACTAACACAAGTGCGAAAAGTGGTTTTTCAACACTAACACAAGTGCAAAAAGTGGTTTTTCCAAACTAATACAAGTGCAAAAGTGGTTTCCTGCACCAACACAAGTGCGAAAAGTGGTTTTCAACACTAACACAAGTGCGAAAAGTGGTTTTTCTACACTAACACAAGTGCGAAAAGTCGTTTTTACAAGTGCAAAAGTGGTTTCCTGCACCAACACAAGTGCGAAAAGTGGTTTTTCAACACTAACACAAGTGCGAAAAGTGGTTTTTCAACAGTAACACAAGTGCGAAAAGTGGTTTTTCCACACTAATACAAGTGCAAAAGTGGTTTCCTGCACCAACACAAGTGCGAAAAGTAGTTTTTCAACACTAACACAAGTGCGAAAAGTGGTTTTTCAACACTATCACAAGTGCAATAAGTGTTTTTTCCACACTAATACAAGTGCAAAAGTGGTTTCCTGCACCAACACAAGTGCGAAAAGTGGTTTTTCAACACTAACACAAGTGCGAAAAGTGGTTTTTCAACACTAACACAAGTGCGAAAAGTGGTTTTTCAACACTAACAAAAGTGCAAAAGTGGTTTCCTGCACCAACACAACTGCGAAAAGTGGTTTTTCAACACTAACACAAGTGCGAAAAGTGGTTTTTCAACACTATCACAAGTGCAAAAAGTGTTTTTTCCGCACTAATACAAGTGCAAAAGTGGTTTCCTGCACCAACACAAGTGCGAAAAGTGGTTTCTCAACACTAACACAAGTGCGAAAAGTGTTTTTTCCAAACTAACACAAGTGCGAAAGTGGTTTCCTGCACCAACACAAGTGCGAAAAGTGGTTTTTCAACACTATCACAAGTGCAAAAAGTGTTTTTTCCACACTAATACAAGTGCAAAAGTGGTTTCCTGCACCATCACAAGTGCGAAAAGTGGTTTTTCAACACTAACACAAGTGCGAAAAGTGGTTTTTCAACACTATCACAAGTGCGAAAAGTGTTTTTTCCACACTAATACAAGTGCAAAAGTGGTTTCCTGCACAAACACAAGTGCGAAAAGTGGTTTTTCAACACTAACACAAGTGCGAAAAGTGGTTTTTCAACACTAACACAAGTGCGAAAAGTGGTTTTTCAACACTAACACAAGTGCGAAAAGTGGTTTTTCAACACTAACACAAGTGCGAAAAGTGGTTTTTCCACACTAATACAAGTGCAAAAGTGGTTTCCTGCACCAACACAAGTGCGAAAAGTGGTTTTTCAACACTAACACAAGTGCGAAAAGTGGTTTTTCAACACTAACACAAGTGCGAAAAGTGGTTTTTCCACACTAATACAAGTGCAAAAGTGGTTTCCTGCACCAACACAAGTGCGAAAAGTGGTTTTTCAACACTAACACAAGTGCGAAAAGTGGTTTTTCCACACTAATACAAGTGCAAAAGTGGTTTCCTGCATCAACACAACTGCGAAAGGTGGTTTTTCAACACTAACACAAGTGCGAAATGTGGTTTTTCAACACTATCACAAGTGCGAAAAGTGGTTTTTCAACACTAACACAAGTGCGAAAAGTGGTTTTTCAACACTAACACAAGTGCGAAAAGTGTTTTTTCCACACTAATACAAGTGCAAAAGTGGTTTCCTGCACCAACACAAGTGCGAAAAGTGGTTTTTCCACACTAATACAAGTGCAAAAGTGGTTTCCTGCACCAACACAAGTGCGAAAAGTGGTTTTTCAACACTAACACATGCGCGAAAAGTGGTTTTTCCACACTAATACAAGTGCAAAAGTGGTTTCCTGCACCAACACAAGTGCGAAAAGTGGTTTTTCAACACTAACACAAGTGCAAAAAGTGGTTTTTCAACACTAACACATGCGCGAAAAGTGGTTTTTCCACACTAATACAAGTGCAAAAGTTGTTTCCTGCACCAACACAAGTGCGAAAAGTGGTTTTTCAACACTAACACAAGTGCGAAAAGTGGTTTTTCAACACTAACACAAGTGCGAAAAGTGTTTTTTCCACACTAATACAAGTGCAAAAGTGGTTTCCTGCACCAACACAAGTGCAAAAAGTGGTTTTTCAACACTAACACAAGTGCGAAAAGTGGTTTTTCAACACTAACACATGTGCGAAAAGTGGTTTTTCCACACTAATACAAGTGCAAAAGCGGTTTCCTGCACCAACACAAGTGCGAAAAGTGGTTTTTCAACACTAACACAAGTGCGAAAAGGGGTTTTTCAACACTATCACAAGTGCAAAAAGTGTTTTTTCCACACTAATACAAGTGCAAAAGTGGTTTCCTGCACCAACACAAGTGCGAAAAGTGGTTTTTCAACACTAACACAAGTGCGAAAAGTGGTTTTTCAACACTAACACAACTGCGAAAAGTGGTTTTTCCACACTAATACAAGTGCAAAAGTGGTTTTCTGCACCAACACAAGTGCGAAAAGTGGTTTTTCAACACTAACACAAGTGCGAAAAGTGGTTTCTCAACACTAACACAAGTGCGAAAAGTGTTTTTTCCAAACTAATACAAGTGCAAAAGTGGTTTCCTGCACCAACACAAGTGCGAAAAGTGGTTTTTCAACACTAACACAAGTGCGAAAAGTGGTTTTTCAACACTAACCCAAGTGCGAAAAGTGGTTTTTCCACACTAATACAAGTGCAAAAGTGGTTTCCTGCACCAACACAAGTGCGAAATGTGGTTTTTCAACACTAACACAAGTGCGAAAAGTGGTTTTTCAACACTAACACAAGTGCGAAAAGTGGTTTTTCCACACTAATACAAGTGCAAAAGCGGTTTCCTGCACCAACACAAGTGCGAAAAGTGGTTTTTCAACACTAACACAAGTGCGAAAAGTAGTTTTTCAACACTATCACAAGTGCAAAAAGTGTTTTTTCCACACTAATACAAGTGCAAAAGTGGTTTCCTGCACCAACACAAGTGCGAAAAGTGGTTTTTCAACACTAACACAAGTGCGAAAAGTGGTTTTTCAACACTAACACAAGTGCGAAAAGTGGTTTTTCAACACTAACACAAGTGCGAAAAGTGGTTTTTCCAAACTAATACAAGTGCAAAAGTGGTTTCCTGCACCAACACAAGTGCGAAAAGTGGTTTTTCAACACTAACACAAGTACGAAAAGGGGTTTTTCAACACTAACACAACTGCGAAAAGTGGTTTTTCCACACTAATACAAGTGCAAAAGTGGTTTCCTGCACCAACACAAGTGCGAAAAGTGGTTTTTCAACACTAACACAAGTGCGAAAAGTGGTTTTTCAACACTAACACAAGTGCGAAAAGTGTTTTTTCCAAACTAATACAAGTGCAAAAGTGGTTTCCTGCACCAACACAAGTGCGAAAAGTGGTTTTTCAACACTAACACAAGTGCGAAAAGTGGTTTTTCAACACTAACACAAGTGCGAAAAGTGGTTTTTCCACACTAATACAAGTGCAAAAGTGGTTTCCTGCACAAACACAAGTGCGAAAAGTGGTTTTTCAACACTAACACAAGTGCGAAAAGTGGTTTTTCAACACTAACACATGTGCGAAAAGTGGTTTTTCCACACTAATACAAGTGCAAAAGCAGTTTCCTGCACCAACACAAGTGCGAAAAGTGGTTTTTCAACACGAACACAAGTGCGAAATGTGGTTTTTCAACACTATCACAAGTGCAAAAAGTGTTTTTTCCACACTAATACAAGTGCGAAAAGTGGTTTTTCAACACTAACACAAGTGCAAAAAGTGGTTTTTCAACACTAACACAAGTGCGAAAAGTGTTTTTTCCACACTAATACAAGTGCAAAAGTGGTTTCCTGCACCAACACAAGTGCGAAAAGTGGTTTTTCAACACTAACACAAGTGCGAAAAGTGGTTTTTCAACACTATCACAAGTGCAAAAAGTGTTTTTTCCACACTAATACAAGTGCAAAAGTGGTTTCCTGCACCAACACAAGTGCGAAAAGTGGTTTTTCAACACTAACACAAGTGCGAAAAGTGGTTTTTCAACACTAACACAAGTGTGAAAAGTGGTTTTTCAACACTAACACAAGTGCGAAAAGTGTTTTTTCCACACTAATACAAGTGCAAAAGTGGTTTCCTGCACCAACACAAGTGCGAAAAGTGGTTTTTCAACACTAACACAAGTGCGAAAAGTTGTTTTTCAACACTAACACAAGTGCGAAAAGTGTTTTTTCCACACTAATACAAGTGCAAAAGTGGTTTCCTGCACCAACACAAGTGCGAAAAGTGGTTTTTCAACACTAACACAAGTGCGAAAAGTTGTTTTTCAACACTAACACAAGTGCGAAAAGTGGTTTTTCCACACTAATACAAGTGCAAAAGTGGTTTTTCAACACTAACACAAGTGCGAAAAGTGGTTTTTCAACACTAACACAAGTGCGAAAAGTGTTTTTTCCACACTAATACAAGTGCAAAAGTGGTTTCCTGCACCAACACAAGTGCGAAAAGTGGTTTTTCAACACTAACACAAGTGCGAAAAGTGTTTTTTCCACACTAATACAAGTGCAAAAGTGGTTTCCTGCACCAACACAAGTGCGAAAAGTGGTTTTTCAACACTAACACAAGTGCGAAAAGTTGTTTTTCAACACTAACACAAGTGCGAAAAGTGGTTTTTCCACACTAATACAAGTGCAAAAGTGGTTTCCTGCACCAACACAAGTGCGAAAAGTGGTTTTTCAACACTAACACAAGTGCGAAAAGTGGTTTTTCAACACTAACACAAGTGCGAAAAGTGTTTTTTCCACACTAATACAAGTGCAAAAGTGGTTTCCTGCACCAACACAAGTGCGAAAAGTGGTTTATCAACACTAACACAAGTGCGAAAAGTGGTTTTTCCACACTAATACAAGTGCGAAAAGTTGTTTTTCCACACTAATACAAGTGCAAAAGTGGTTTTTCAACACTAACACAAGTGCGAAAAGTGGTTTTTCAACACTAACACAAGTGCAAAAAGTGGTTTTTCAACACTAACACAAGTGCGAAAAGTGTTTTTTCCACACTAATACAAGTGCAAAAGTGGTTTCCTGCACCAACACAAGTGCGAAAAGTGGTTTTTCAACACTAACACAAGTGCGAAAAGTGGTTTTTCAACACTATCACAAGTGCAAAAAGTGTTTTTTCCACACTAATACAAGTGCAAAAGTGGTTTCCTGCACCAACACAAGTGCGAAAAGTGGTTTTTCAACACTAACACAAGTGCGAAAAGTGGTTTTTCAACACTAACACAAGTGTGAAAAGTGGTTTTTCAACACTAACACAAGTGCGAAAAGTGTTTTTTCCACACTAATACAAGTGCAAAAGTGGTTTCCTGCACCAACACAAGTGCGAAAAGTGGTTTTTCAACACTAACACAAGTGCGAAAAGTTGTTTTTCAACACTAACACAAGTGCGAAAAGTGTTTTTTCCACACTAATACAAGTGCAAAAGTGGTTTCCTGCACCAACACAAGTGCGAAAAGTGGTTTTTCAACACTAACACAAGTGCGAAAAGTTGTTTTTCAACACTAACACAAGTGCGAAAAGTGGTTTTTCCACACTAATACAAGTGCAAAAGTGGTTTTTCAACACTAACACAAGTGCGAAAAGTGGTTTTTCAACACTAACACAAGTGCGAAAAGTGTTTTTTCCACACTAATACAAGTGCAAAAGTGGTTTCCTGCACCAACACAAGTGCGAAAAGTGGTTTTTCAACACTAACACAAGTGCGAAAAGTGTTTTTTCCACACTAATACAAGTGCAAAAGTGGTTTCCTGCACCAACACAAGTGCGAAAAGTGGTTTTTCAACACTAACACAAGTGCGAAAAGTTGTTTTTCAACACTAACACAAGTGCGAAAAGTGGTTTTTCCACACTAATACAAGTGCAAAAGTGGTTTCCTGCACCAACACAAGTGCGAAAAGTGGTTTTTCAACACTAACACAAGTGCGAAAAGTGGTTTTTCAACACTAACACAAGTGCGAAAAGTGTTTTTTCCACACTAATACAAGTGCAAAAGTGGTTTCCTGCACCAACACAAGTGCGAAAAGTGGTTTATCAACACTAACACAAGTGCGAAAAGTGGTTTTTCCACACTAATACAAGTGCGAAAAGTTGTTTTTCCACACTAATACAAGTGCAAAAGTGGTTTTTCAACACTAACACAAGTGCGAAAAGTGGTTTTTCAACACTAACACAAGTGCGAAAAGTGGTTTTTCCACACTAATACAAGTGCAAAAGTGGTTTTTCAACACTAACACAAGTGCGAAAAGTGGTTTTTCAACACTAACACAAGTGCAAAAAGTGTTTTTTCCACACTAATACAAGTGCAAAAGTGGTTTCCTGCACCAACACAAGTGCGAAAAGTGGTTTTTCAACACTAACACAAGTGCGAAAAGTGTTTTTTCCACACTAATACAAGTGCAAAAGTGGTTTCCTGCACCAACACAAGTGCGAAAAGTGGTTTTTCAACACTAACACAAGTGCGAAAAGTTGTTTTTCAACACTAACACAAGTGTGAAAAGTGGTTTTTCCACACTAATACAAGTGCAAAAGTGGTTTCCTGCACCAACACAAGTGCGAAAAGTGGTTTTTCAACACTAACACAAGTGCGAAAAGTGTTTTTTCCACACTAATACAAGTGCAAAAGTGGTTTCCTGCACCAACACAAGTGCGAAAAGTGGTTTTTGAACACTAACACAAGTGCGAAAAGTGGTTTTTCGACACTAACACAAGTGCGAAAAGTGTTTTTTCCACACTAATACAAGTGCAAAAGCGGTTTCCTGCACCACCACAAGTGCGAAAAGTGGTTTTTCAACACTAACACAAGTGCGAAATGTGGTTTTTCCAAACTAATACAAGTGCAAAAGTGGTTTCCTGCACCAACACAAGTGCGAAAAGTGGCTTTTCAACACTAACACAAGTGCGAAAAGTGGTTTTTCAACACTATCACAAGTGCAAAAAGTGTTTTTTCCACACTAATACAAGTGCAAAAGTGGTTTCCTGCACCAACACAAGTGCGAAAAGTGGTTTTTCAACAATAACACAAGTGCGAAAAGTGGTTTTTCAACACTATCACAAGTGCAAAAAGTGGTTTTTCCACACTAATACAAGTGCAAAAGTGGTTTCCTGCACCAACACAAGTGCGAAAAGTGGTTTTTCAACAATAACACAAGTGCGAAAAGTGGTTTTTCAACACTAACACAAGTGCGAAAAGTGGTTTTTCCACACTAATACAAGTGCAAAAGTGGTTTCCTGCACCAACACAAGTGCGAAAAGTGGTTTTTCAACACTAACACAAGTGCGAAAAGTGGTTTTTCAACACTAACACATGTGCGAAAAGTGGTTTTTCCACACTAATACAAGTGCAAAAGCAGTTTCCTGCACCAACACAAGTGCGAAAAGTGGTTTTTCAACACGAACACAAGTGCGAAATGTGGTTTTTCAACACTATCACAAGTGCAAAAAGTGTTTTTTCCACACTAATACAAGTGCGAAAAGTGGTTTTTCAACACTAACACAAGTGCAAAAAGTGGTTTTTCAACACTAACACAAGTGCGAAAAGTGTTTTTTCCACACTAATACAAGTGCAAAAGTGGTTTCCTGCACCAACACAAGTGCGAAAAGTGGTTTTTCAACACTAACACAAGTGCGAAAAGTGGTTTTTCAACACTATCACAAGTGCAAAAAGTGTTTTTTCCACACTAATACAAGTGCAAAAGTGGTTTCCTGCACCAACACAAGTGCGAAAAGTGGTTTTTCAACACTAACACAAGTGCGAAAAGTGGTTTTTCAACACTAACACAAGTGCGAAAAGTGGTTTTTCAACACTAACACAAGTGCGAAAAGTGTTTTTTCCACACTAATACAAGTGCAAAAGTGGTTTCCTGCACCAACACAAGTGCGAAAAGTGGTTTATCAACACTAACACAAGTGCGAAAAGTGGTTTTTCCACACTAATACAAGTGCGAAAAGTTGTTTTTCCACACTAATACAAGTGCAAAAGTGGTTTTTCAACACTAACACAATTGCGAAAAGTGGTTTTTCAACACTAACACAAGTGCGAAAAGTGGTTTTTCCACACTAATACAAGTGCAAAAGTGGTTTTTCAACACTAACACAAGTGCGAAAAGTGGTTTTTCAACACTAACACAAGTGCGAAAAGTGTTTTTTCCACACTAATACAAGTGCAAAAGTGGTTTCCTGCACCAACACAAGTGCGAAAAGTGGTTTTTCAACACTAACACAAGTGCGAAAAGTGTTTTTTCCACACTAATACAAGTGCAAAAGTGGTTTCCTGCACCAACACAAGTGCGAAAAGTGGTTTTTCAACACTAACACAAGTGCGAAAAGTTGTTTTTCAACACTAACACAAGTGCGAAAAGTGGTTTTTCCACACTAATACAAGTGCAAAAGTGGTTTCCTGCACCAACACAAGTGCGAAAAGTGGTTTTTCAACACTAACACAAGTGCGAAAAGTGTTTTTTCCACACTAATACAAGTGCAAAAGTGGTTTCCTGCACCAACACAAGTGCGAAAAGTGGTTTTTGAACACTAACACAAGTGCGAAAAGTGGTTTTTCGACACTAACACAAGTGCGAAAAGTGTTTTTTCCACACTAATACAAGTGCAAAAGCGGTTTCCTGCACCAACACAAGTGCGAAAAGTGGTTTTTCAACACTAACACAAGTGCGAAATGTGGTTTTTCCAAACTAATACAAGTGCAAAAGTGGTTTCCTGCACCAACACAAGTGCGAAAAGTGGCTTTTCAACACTAACACAAGTGCGAAAAGTGGTTTTTCAACACTATCACAAGTGCAAAAAGTGTTTTTTCCACACTAATACAAGTGCAAAAGTGGTTTCCTGCACCAACACAAGTGCGAAAAGTGGTTTTTCAACAATAACACAAGTGCGAAAAGTGGTTTTTCAACACTAACACAACTGTGAAAAGTGGTTTGTCCACACTAATACAAGTGCAAAAGTGGTTTCCTGCACCAACACAAGTGCGAAAAGTGGTTTTTCAACACTAACACAAGTGCGAAAAGTGGTTTTTCCAAACTAATACAAGTGCAAAAGTAGTTTCCTGCACCAACACAAGTGCGAAAAGTGGTTTTTCAACACTAACACAAGTGCGAAAAGTGGTTTTTCAACACTAACACAAGTGCGAAAAGTCGTTTTTCCACACTAATACAAGTGCAAAAGTGGTTTCCTGCACCAACACAAGTGCGAAAAGTGGTTTTTCAACACTAACACAAGTGCGAAAAGTGGTTTTTCAACACTTACACAAGTGCGAAAAGTGGTTTTTCAACACTATCACAAGTGCAAAAAGTGTTTTTTCCGCACTAATACAAGTGCAAAAGTGGTTTCCTGCACCAACACAAGTGCGAAAAGTGGTTTCTCAACACTAACACAAGTGCGAAAAGTGTTTTTTCCAAACTAACACAAGTGCGAAAGTGGTTTCCTGCACCAACACAAGTGCGAAAAGTGGTTTTTCAACACTATCACAAGTGCAAAAAGTGTTTTTTCCACACTAATACAAGTGCAAAAGTGGTTTCCTGCACCATCACAAGTGCGAAAAGTGGTTTTTCAACACTAACACAAGTGCGAAAAGTGGTTTTTCAACACTATCACAAGTGCGAAAAGTGTTTTTTCCACACTAATACAAGTGCAAAAGTGGTTTCCTGCACAAACACAAGTGCGAAAAGTGGTTTTTCAACACTAACACAAGTGCGAAAAGTGGTTTTTCAACACTAACACAAGTGCGAAAAGTGGTTTTTCAACACTAACACAAGTGCGAAAAGTGGTTTTTCAACACTAACACAAGTGCGAAAAGTGGTTTTTCCACACTAATACAAGTGCAAAAGTGGTTTCCTGCACCAACACAAGTGCGAAAAGTGGTTTTTCAACACTAACACAAGTGCGAAAAGTGGTTTTTCAACACTAACACAAGTGCGAAAAGTGGTTTTTCCACACTAATACAAGTGCAAAAGTGGTTTCCTGCACCAACACAAGTGCGAAAAGTGGTTTTTCAACACTAACACAAGTGCGAAAAGTGGTTTTTCCACACTAATACAAGTGCAAAAGTGGTTTCCTGCATCAACACAACTGCGAAAGGTGGTTTTTCAACACTAACACAAGTGCGAAATGTGGTTTTTCAACACTATCACAAGTGCGAAAAGTGGTTTTTCAACACTAACACAAGTGCGAAAAGTGGTTTTTCAACACTAACACAAGTGCGAAAAGTGTTTTTTCCACACTAATACAAGTGCAAAAGTGGTTTCCTGCACCAACACAAGTGCGAAAAGTGGTTTTTCCACACTAATACAAGTGCAAAAGTGGTTTCCTGCACCAACACAAGTGCGAAAAGTGGTTTTTCAACACTAACACATGTGCGAAAAGTGGTTTTTCCACATTAATACAAGTGCAAAAGTGGTTTCCTGCACCAACACAAGTGCGAAAAGTGGTTTTTCAACACTAACACAAGTGCAAAAAGTGGTTTTTCAACACTAACACATGCGCGAAAAGTGGTTTTTCCACACTAATACAAGTGCAAAAGTTGTTTCCTGCACCAACACAAGTGCGAAAAGTGGTTTTTCAACACTAACACAAGTGCGAAAAGTGGTTTTTCAACACTAACACAAGTGCGAAAAGTGTTTTTTCCACACTAATACAAGTGCAAAAGTGGTTTCCTGCACCAACACAAGTGCGAAAAGTGGTTTTTCAACACTAACACAAGTGCGAAAAGTGGTTTTTCAACACTAACACATGTGCGAAAAGTGGTTTTTCCACACTAATACAAGTGCAAAAGCGGTTTCCTGCACCAACACGTGCGAAAAGTGGTTTTTCAACACTAACACAAGTGCGAAAAGGGGTTTTTCAACACTATCACAAGTGCAAAAAGTGTTTTTTCCACAATAATACAAGTGCAAAAGTGGTTTCCTGCACCAACACAAGTGCGAAAAGTGGTTTTTCAACACTAACACAAGTGCGAAAAGTGGTTTTTCAACACTAACACAACTGCGAAAAGTGGTTTTTCCACACTAATACAAGTGCAAAAGTGGTTTTCTGCACCAACACAAGTGCGAAAAGTGGTTTTTCAACACTAACACAAGTGCGAAAAGTGGTTTCTCAACACTAACACAAGTGCGAAAAGTGTTTTTTCCAAACTAATACAAGTGCAAAAGTGGTTTCCTGCACCAACACAAGTGCGAAAAGTGGTTTTTCAACACTAACACAAGTGCGAAAAGTGGTTTTTCAACACTAACCCAAGTGTGAAAAGTGGTTTTTCCACACTAATACAAGTGCAAAAGTGGTTTCCTGCACCAACACAAGTGCGAAATGTGGTTTTTCAACACTAACACAAGTGCGAAAAGTGGTTTTTCAACACTATCACAAGTGCAAAAAGTGTTTTTTCCACACTAATACAAGTGCAAAAGTGGTTTCCTGCACCATCACAAGTGCGAAAAGTGGTTTTTCAACACTAACACAAGTGCGAAAAGTGGTTTTTCAACACTATCACAAGTGCAATAAGTGTTTTTTCCACACTAATACAAGTGCAAAAGTGGTTTCCTGCACGAACACAAGTGCGAAAAGTGGTTTTTCAACACTAACACAAGTGCGAAAAGTGGTTTTTCAACACGAGCACAAGTGCGAAAAGTGGTTTTTCACACTAATACAAGTGCAAAAGTGGTTTCCTGCACCAACACAAGTGCGAAAAGTGGTTTTTCAACACTAACACAAGTGCGAAAAGTGGTTTTTCCACACTAATACAAGTGCAAAAGTGGTTTCCTGCACCAACACAAGTGCGAAAAGTGGTTTTTCAACACTAACACAAGTGCGAAAAGTGGTTTTTCAACACTAACACAAGTGCGAAAAGTGGTTTTTCCACACTAATACAAGTGCAAAAGTGGTTTCCTGCACCAACACAAGTGCGAAAAGTGGTTTTTCAACACTAAGACAAGTGCGAAAAGTGGTTTTTCAACACTAACACAAGTGCGAAAAGTGGTTTTTCCACACTAATACAAGTGCAAAAGTGGTTTCCTGCACCAACACAAGTGCGAAAAGTGGTTTTTCAACACTAACACAAGTGCGAAAAGTGGTTTTTCAACACTAACATAAGTGCGAAAAGTGGTTTTTCCACACTAATACAAGTGCAAAAGCGGTTTCCTGCACCAACACAAGTGCGAAAAGTGGTTTTTCAACACTAACACAAGTGCGAAAAGTAGTTTTTCAACACTATCACAAGTGCAAAAAGTGTTTTTTCCACACTAATACAAGTGCAAAAGTGGTTTCCTGCACCAACACAAGTGCGAAAAGTGGTTTTTCAACACTAACACAAGTGCGAAAAGTGGTTTTTCAACACTAACACAAGTGCGAAAAGTGGTTTTTCCAAACTAATACAAGTGCAAAAGTGGTTTCCTGCACCAACACAAGTGCGAAAAGTGGTTTTTCAACACTAACACAAGTGCGAAAAGGGGTTTTTCAACACTAACACAACTGCGAAAAGTGGTTTTTCCACACTAATACAAGTGCAAAAGTGGTATCCTGCACCAACACAAGTGCGAAAAGTGGTTTTTCAACACTAACACAAGTGCGAAAAGTGGTTTTTCAACACTAACACAAGTGCGAAAAGTGTTTTTTCCAAACTAATACAAGTGCAAAAGTGGTTTCCTGCACCAACACAAGTGCGAAAAGTGGTTTTTCAACACGAACACAAGTGCGAAAAGTGGTTTTTCAACACTAACACAAGTGCGAAAAGTGGTTTTTCCACACTAATACAAGTGCAAAAGTGGTTTCCTGCACAAACACAAGTGCGAAAAGTGGTTTTTCAACACTAACACAAGTGCGAAAAGTGGTTTTTCAACACTAACACATGTGCGAAAAGTGGTTTTTCCACACTAATACAAGTGCAAAAGCAGTTTCCTGCACCAACACAAGTGCGAAAAGTGGTTTTTCAACACGAACACAAGTGCGAAATGTGGTTTTTCAACACTATCACAAGTGCAAAAAGTGTTTTTTCCACACTAATACAAGTGCGAAAAGTGGTTTTTCAACACTAACACAAGTGCAAAAAGTGGTTTTTCAACACTAACACAAGTGCGAAAAGTGTTTTTTCCACACTAATACAAGTGCAAAAGTGGTTTCCTGCACCAACACAAGTGCGAAAAGTGGTTTTTCAACACTAACACAAGTGCGAAAAGTGGTTTTTCAACACTATCACAAGTGCAAAAAGTGTTTTTTCCACACTAATACAAGTGCAAAAGTGGTTTCCTGCACCAACACAAGTGCGAAAAGTGGTTTTTCAACACTAACACAAGTGCGAAAAGTGGTTTTTCAACACTAACACAAGTGCGAAAAGTGGTTTTTCAACACTAACACAAGTGCGAAAAGTGTTTTTTCCACACTAATACAAGTGCAAAAGTGGTTTCCTGCACCAACACAAGTGCGAAAAGTGGTTTTTCAACACTAACACAAGTGCGAAAAGTTGTTTTTCAACACTAACACAAGTGCGAAAAGTGTTTTTTCCACACTAATACAAGTGCAAAAGTGGTTTCCTGCACCAACACAAGTGCGAAAAGTGGTTTTTCAACACTAACACAAGTGCGAAAAGTTGTTTTTCAACACTAACACAAGTGCGAAAAGTGGTTTTTCCACACTAATACAAGTGCAAAAGTGGTTTTTCAACACTAACACAAGTGCGAAAAGTGGTTTTTCAACACTAACACAAGTGCGAAAAGTGTTTTTTCCACACTAATACAAGTGCAAAAGTGGTTTCCTGCACCAACACAAGTGCGAAAATTGATTTTTCAACACTAACACAAGTGCGAAAAGTATTTTTTCCACACTAATACAAGTGCAAAAGTGGTTTCCTGCACCAACACAAGTGCGAAAAGTGGTTTTTCAACACTAACACAAGTGCGAAAAGTTGTTTTTCAACACTAACACAAGTGCGAAAAGTGGTTTTTCCACACTAATACAAGTGCAAAAGTGGTTTCCTGCACCAACACAAGTGCGAAAAGTGGTTTTTCAACACTAACACAAGTGCGAAAAGTGGTTTTTCAACACTAACACAAGTGCGAAAAGTGTTTTTTCCACACTAATACAAGTGCAAAAGTGGTTTCCTGCACCAACACAAGTGCGAAAAGTGGTTTATCAACACTAACACAAGTGCGAAAAGTGGTTTTTCCACACTAATACAAGTGCGAAAAGTTGTTTTTCCACACTAATACAAGTGCAAAAGTGGTTTTTCAACACTAACACAAGTGCGAAAAGTGGTTTTTCAACACTAACACAAGTGCGAAAAGTGGTTTTTCCACACTAATACAAGTGCAAAAGTGGTTTTTCAACACTAACACAAGTGCGAAAAGTGGTTTTTCAACACTAACACAAGTGCGAAAAGTGTTTTTTCCACACTAATACAAGTGCAAAAGTGGTTTCCTGCACCCACACAAGTGCGAAAAGTGGTTTTTCAACACTAACACAAGTGCGAAAAGTGTTTTTTCCACACTAATACAAGTGCAAAAGTGGTTTCCTGCACCAACACAAGTGCGAAAAGTGGTTTTTCAACACTAACACAAGTGCGAAAAGTTGTTTTTCAACACTAACACAAGTGTGAAAAGTGGTTTTTCCACACTAATACAAGTGCAAAAGTGGTTTCCTGCACCAACACAAGTGCGAAAAGTGGTTTTTCAACACTAACACAAGTGCGAAAAGTGTTTTTTCCACACTAATACAAGTGCAAAAGTGGTTTCCTGCACCAACACAAGTGCGAAAAGTGGTTTTTGAACACTAACACAAGTGCGAAAAGTGGTTTTTCGACACTAACACAAGTGCGAAAAGTGTTTTTTCCACACTAATACAAGTGCAAAAGCGGTTTCCTGCACCACCACAAGTGCGAAAAGTGGTTTTTCAACACTAACACAAGTGCGAAATGTGGTTTTTCCAAACTAATACAAGTGCAAAAGTGGTTTCCTGCACCAACACAAGTGCGAAAAGTGGCTTTTCAACACTAACACAAGTGCGAAAAGTGGTTTTTCAACACTATCACAAGTGCAAAAAGTGTTTTTTCCACACTAATACAAGTGCAAAAGTGGTTTCCTGCACCAACACAAGTGCGAAAAGTGGTTTTTCAACAATAACACAAGTGCGAAAAGTGGTTTTTCAACACTATCACAAGTGCAAAAAGTGGTTTTTCCACACTAATACAAGTGCAAAAGTGGTTTCCTGCACCAACACAAGTGCGAAAAGTGGTTTTTCAACAATAACACAAGTGCGAAAAGTGGTTTTTCAACACTAACACAAGTGCGAAAAGTGGTTTTTCCACACTAATACAAGTGCAAAAGTGGTTTCCTGCACCAACACAAGTGCGAAAAGTGGTTTTTCAACACTAACACAAGTGCGAAAAGTGGTTTTTCAACACTAACACATGTGCGAAAAGTGGTTTTTCCACACTAATACAAGTGCAAAAGCAGTTTCCTGCACCAACACAAGTGCGAAAAGTGGTTTTTCAACACGAACACAAGTGCGAAATGTGGTTTTTCAACACTATCACAAGTGCAAAAAGTGTTTTTTCCACACTAATACAAGTGCGAAAAGTGGTTTTTCAACACTAACACAAGTGCAAAAAGTGGTTTTTCAACACTAACACAAGTGCGAAAAGTGTTTTTTCCACACTAATACAAGTGCAAAAGTGGTTTCCTGCACCAACACAAGTGCGAAAAGTGGTTTTTCAACACTAACACAAGTGCGAAAAGTGGTTTTTCAACACTATCACAAGTGCAAAAAGTGTTTTTTCCACACTAATACAAGTGCAAAAGTGGTTTCCTGCACCAACACAAGTGCGAAAAGTGGTTTTTCAACACTAACACAAGTGCGAAAAGTGGTTTTTCAACACTAACACAAGTGCGAAAAGTGGTTTTTCAACACTAACACAAGTGCGAAAAGTGTTTTTTCCACACTAATACAAGTGCAAAAGTGGTTTCCTGCACCAACACAAGTGCGAAAAGTGGTTTATCAACACTAACACAAGTGCAAAAAGTGGTTTTTCCACACTAATACAAGTGCGAAAAGTTGTTTTTCCACACTAATACAAGTGCAAAAGTGGTTTTTCAACACTAACACAATTGCGAAAAGTGGTTTTTCAACACTAACACAAGTGCGAAAAGTGGTTTTTCCACACTAATACAAGTGCAAAAGTGGTTTTTCAACACTAACACAAGTGCGAAAAGTGGTTTTTCAACACTAACACAAGTGCGAAAAGTGTTTTTTCCACACTAATACAAGTGCAAAAGTGGTTTCCTGCACCAACACAAGTGCGAAAAGTGGTTTTTCAACACTAACACAAGTGCGAAAAGTGTTTTTTCCACACTAATACAAGTGCAAAAGTGGTTTCCTGCACCAACACAAGTGCGAAAAGTGGTTTTTCAACACTAACACAAGTGCGAAAAGTTGTTTTTCAACACTAACACAAGTGCGAAAAGTGGTTTTTCCACACTAATACAAGTGCAAAAGTGGTTTCCTGCACCAACACAAGTGCGAAAAGTGGTTTTTCAACACTAACACAAGTGCGAAAAGTGTTTTTCCACACTAATACAAGTGCAAAAGTGGTTTCCTGCACCAACACAAGTGCGAAAAGTGGTTTTTGAACACTAACACAAGTGCGAAAAGTGGTTTTTCGACACTAACACAAGTGCGAAAAGTGTTTTTTCCACACTAATACAAGTGCAAAAGCGGTTTCCTGCACCAACACAAGTGCGAAAAGTGGTTTTTCAACACTAACACAAGTGCGAAATGTGGTTTTTCCAAACTAATACAAGTGCAAAAGTGGTTTCCTGCACCAACACAAGTGCGAAAAGTGGCTTTTCAACACTAACACAAGTGCGAAAAGTGGTTTTTCAACACTATCACAAGTGCAAAAAGTGTTTTTTCCACACTAATACAAGTGCAAAAGTGGTTTCCTGCACCAACACAAGTGTGAAAAGTGGTTTTTCCACACTAATACAAGTGCAAAAGTGGTTTCCTGCACCAACACAAGTGCGAAAAGTGGTTTTTCAACACTAACACAAGTGCGAAAAGTGTTTTTTCCACACTAATACAAGTGCAAAAGTGGTTTCCTGCACCAACACAAGTGCGAAAAGTGGTTTTTGAACACTAACACAAGTGCGAAAAGTGGTTTTTCGACACTAACACAAGTGCGAAAAGTGTTTTTTCCACACTAATACAAGTGCAAAAGCGGTTTCCTGCACCACCACAAGTGCGAAAAGTGGTTTTTCAACACTAACACAAGTGCGAAATGTGGTTTTTCCAAACTAATACAAGTGCAAAAGTGGTTTTTCCACACTAATACAAGTGCAAAAGCAGTTTCCTGCACCAACACAAGTGCGAAAAGTGGTTTTTCAACACGAACACAAGTGCGAAATGTGGTTTTTCAACACTATCACAAGTGCAAAAAGTGTTTTTTCCACACTAATACAAGTGCGAAAAGTGGTTTTTCAACACTAACACAAGTGCAAAAAGTGGTTTTTCAACACTAACACAAGTGCGAAAAGTGTTTTTTCCACACTAATACAAGTGCAAAAGTGGTTTCCTGCACCAACACAAGTGCGAAAAGTGGTTTTTCAACACTAACACAAGTGCGAAAAGTGGTTTTTCAACACTATCACAAGTGCAAAAAGTGTTTTTTCCACACTAATACAAGTGCAAAAGTGGTTTCCTGCACCAACACAAGTGCGAAAAGTGGTTTTTCAACACTAACACAAGTGCGAAAAGTGGTTTTTCAACACTAACACAAGTGCGAAAAGTGGTTTTTCAACACTAACACAAGTGCGAAAAGTGTTTTTTCCACACTAATACAAGTGCAAAAGTGGTTTCCTGCACCAACACAAGTGCGAAAAGTGGTTTATCAACACTAACACAAGTGCGAAAAGTGGTTTTTCCACACTAATACAAGTGCGAAAAGTTGTTTTTCCACACTAATACAAGTGCAAAAGTGGTTTTTCAACACTAACACAATTGCGAAAAGTGGTTTTTCAACACTAACACAAGTGCGAAAAGTGGTTTTTCCACACTAATACAAGTGCAAAAGTGGTTTTTCAACACTAACACAAGTGCGAAAAGTGGTTTTTCAACACTAACACAAGTGCGAAATGTGGTTTTTCCAAACTAATACAAGTGCAAAAGTGGTTTCCTGCACCAACACAAGTGCGAAAAGTGGCTTTTCAACACTAACACAAGTGCGAAAAGTGGTTTTTCAACACTATCACAAGTGCAAAAAGTGTTTTTTCCACACTAATACAAGTGCAAAAGTGGTTTCCTGCACCAACACAAGTGTGAAAAGTGGTTTTTCCACACTAATACAAGTGCAAAAGTGGTTTCCTGCACCAACACAAGTGCGAAAAGTGGTTTTTCAACACTAACACAAGTGCGAAAAGTGTTTTTTCCACACTAATACAAGTGCAAAAGTGGTTTCCTGCACCAACACAAGTGCGAAAAGTGGTTTTTGAACACTAACACAAGTGCGAAAAGTGGTTTTTCGACACTAACACAAGTGCGAAAAGTGTTTTTTCCACACTAATACAAGTGCAAAAGCGGTTTCCTGCACCACCACAAGTGCGAAAAGTGGTTTTTCAACACTAACACAAGTGCGAAATGTGGTTTTTCCAAACTAATACAAGTGCAAAAGTGGTTTTTCCACACTAATACAAGTGCAAAAGCAGTTTCCTGCACCAACACAAGTGCGAAAAGTGGTTTTTCAACACGAACACAAGTGCGAAATGTGGTTTTTCAACACTATCACAAGTGCAAAAAGTGTTTTTTCCACACTAATACAAGTGCGAAAAGTGGTTTTTCAACACTAACACAAGTGCAAAAAGTGGTTTTTCAACACTAACACAAGTGCGAAAAGTGTTTTTTCCACACTAATACAAGTGCAAAAGTGGTTTCCTGCACCAACACAAGTGCGAAAAGTGGTTTTTCAACACTAACACAAGTGCGAAAAGTGGTTTTTCAACACTATCACAAGTGCAAAAAGTGTTTTTTCCACACTAATACAAGTGCAAAAGTGGTTTCCTGCACCAACACAAGTGCGAAAAGTGGTTTTTCAACACTAACACAAGTGCGAAAAGTGGTTTTTCAACACTAACACAAGTGCAAAAAGTGGTTTTTCAACACTAACACAAGTGCGAAAAGTGTTTTTTCCACACTAATACAAGTGCAAAAGTGGTTTCCTGCACCAACACAAGTGCGAAAAGTGGTTTATCAACACTAACACAAGTGCGAAAAGTGGTTTTTCCACACTAATACAAGTGCGAAAAGTTGTTTTTCCACACTAATACAAGTGCAAAAGTGGTTTTTCAACACTAACACAATTGCGAAAAGTGGTTTTTCAACACTAACACAAGTGCGAAAAGTGGTTTTTCCACACTAATACAAGTGCAAAAGTGGTTTTTCAACACTAACACAAGTGCGAAAAGTGGTTTTTCAACACTAACACAAGTGCGAAAAGTGTTTTTTCCACACTAATACAAGTGCAAAAGTGGTTTCCTGCACCAACACAAGTGCGAAAAGTGGTTTTTCAACACTAACACAAGTGCGAAAAGTGTTTTTTCCACACTAATACAAGTGCAAAAGTGGTTTCCTGCACCAACACAAGTGCGAAAAGTGGTTTTTCAACACTAACACAAGTGCGAAAAGTTGTTTTTCAACACTAACACAAGTGCGAAAAGTGGTTTTTCCACACTAATACAAGTGCAAAAGTGGTTTCCTGCACCAACACAAGTGCGAAAAGTGGTTTTTCAACACTAACACAAGTGCGAAAAGTGTTTTTCCACACTAATACAAGTGCAAAAGTGGTTTCCTGCACCAACACAAGTGCGAAAAGTGGTTTTTGAACACTAACACAAGTGCGAAAAGTGGTTTTTCGACACTAACACAAGTGCGAAAAGTGTTTTTTCCACACTAATACAAGTGCAAAAGCGGTTTCCTGCACCAACACAAGTGCGAAAAGTGGTTTTTCAACACTAACACAAGTGCGAAATGTGGTTTTTCCAAACTAATACAAGTGCAAAAGTGGTTTCCTGCACCAACACAAGTGCGAAAAGTGGCTTTTCAACACTAACACAAGTGCGAAAAGTGGTTTTTCAACACTATCACAAGTGCAAAAAGTGTTTTTTCCACACTAATACAAGTGCAAAAGTGGTTTCCTGCACCAACACAAGTGCGAAAAGTGGTTTTTCAACAATAACACAAGTGCGAAAAGTGGTTTTTCAACACTAACACAACTGTGAAAAGTGGTTTGTCCACACTAATACAAGTGCAAAAGTGGTTTCCTGCACCAACACAAGTGCGAAAAGTGGTTTTTCAACACTAACACAAGTGCGAAAAGTGGTTTTTCCAAACTAATACAAGTGCAAAAGTGGTTTCCTGCACCAACACAAGTGCGAAAAGTGGTTTTTCAACACTAACACAAGTGCGAAAAGTGGTTTTTCAACACTAACACAAGTGCGAAAAGTCGTTTTTCCACACTAATACAAGTGCAAAAGTGGTTTCCTGCACCAACACAAGTGCGAAAAGTGGTTTTTCAACACTAACACAAGTGCGAAATGTGGTTTTTCAACACTAACACAAGTGCGAAAAGTGGTTTTTCCACACTAATACAAGTGCAAAAGTGGTTTCCTGCACCAACACAAGTGCGAAAAGTGGTTTTTCAACACTAACACAAGTGCGAAAAGTGGTTTTTCAACACTATCACAAGTGTAATAAGTGTTTTTTCCACACTAATACAAGTGCAAAAGTGGTTTCCTGCACCAACACAAGTGCGAAAAGTGGTTTTTCAACACTAACACAAGTGCGAAAAGTGGTTTTTCAACACTAACACAAGTGCGAAAAGTGGTTTTTTCACACTAATACAAGTGCAAAAGTGGTTTCCTGCACCAACACAAGTGCGAAAAGTGGTTTTTCAACACTAACACAAGTGCGAAAAGTGGTTTTTCAACACTATCACAAGTGCAAAAAGTGTTTTTTCCGCACTAAGACAAGTGCAAAAGTGGTTTCCTGCACCAACACAAGTGCGAAAAGTGGTTTTTCAACACTAACACAAGTGCGAAAAGTGGTTTTTCAACACTATCACAAGTGCAAAAAGTGTTTTTTCTACACCAATACAAGTGCAAAAGTGGTTTCCTGCACCAACACAAGTGCGAAAAGTGGTTTTTCAACACTAACACAAGTGCGAAAAGTGGTTTTTCCACACTAACACAAGTGCAAAAGTGGTTTCCTGCACCAACACAAGTGCGAAAAGTGGTTTTTCAACACTAACACAAGTGCGAAAAGTGGTTTTTCAACACTAACACAAGTGCGAAAAGTGGTTTTTCAACACTAACACAAGTGCGAAAAGTGTTTTTTCCACACTAATACAAGTGCAAAAGTGGTTTCCTGCACCAACACAAGTGCGAAAAGTGGTTTTTCAACATTAACACAAGTGCGAAAAGTTGTTTTTCAACACTAACACAAGTGCGAAAAGTGTTTTTTCCACACTAATACAAGTGCGAAAAGTGGTTTTTCCACACTAACACAAGTGCAAAAGTGGTTTCCTGCACCAACACAAGTGCGAAAAGTGGTTTTTCAACACTAACACAAGTGCGAAAAGTGGTTTTTCAACACTATCACAAGTGCAAAAAGTGTTTTTTCCACACTAATACAAGTGCGAAAAGTGGTTTTTCCACACTAATACAAGTGCAAAAGTGGTTTTTCAACACTAACACAAGTGCGAAAAGTGGTTTTTCAACACTAACACAAGTGCGAAAAGTGTTTTTTCCACACTAATACAAGTGCAAAAGTGGTTTCCTGCACCAACACAAGTGCGAAAAGTGGTTTTTCAACACTAACACAAGTGCGAAAAGTGGTTTTTCAACACTAACACCAGTGCGAAAAGTGGTTTTTCCACACTAATACAAGTGCAAAAGTGGTTTCCTGCACCAACACAAGTGCGAAAAGTGTTTTTTCAACACTAACACAAGTGCGAAAAGTGTTTTTTCCACACTAATACAAGTGCAAAAGTGGTTTCCTGCACCAACACAAGTGCGAAAAGTGGTTTTTGAACACTAACACAAGTGCGAAAAGTGGTTTTTGAACACTAACACAAGTGCGAAAAGTGTTTTTTCCACACTAATACAAGTGCAAAAGCGGTTTCCTGCACCAACACAAGTGCGAAAAGTGGTTTTTCAACACTAACACAAGTGCGAAATGTGGTTTTTCAACACTATCACAAGTGCAAAAAGTGTTTTTTCCACACTAATACAAGTGCGAAAAGTGGTTTTTCAACACAAACACAAGTGCGAAAAGTGTTTTTTCCACACTAATACAAGTGCAAAAGTGGTTTCCTGCACCAACACAAGTGCGAAAAGTGGTTTTTCAACACTAACACAAGTGCGAAAAGTGGTTTTTCAACACTAACACATGCGCGAAAAGTGGTTTTTCCACACTAATACAAGTGCAAAAGCAGTTTCCTGCACCAACACAAGTGCGAAAAGTGGTTTTTCAACACGAACACAAGTGCAAAATGTGGTTTTTCAACACTATCACAAGTGCAAAAAGTGTTTTTTCCACACTAATACAAGTGCGAAAAGTGGTTTTTCAACACCAACACAAGTGCGAAAAGTGGTTTTTCAACACTAACACAAGTGCGAAAAGTGGTTTTTCAACACTATCACAAGTGCAAAAAGTGTTTTTTCCACACTAATACAAGTGCAAAAGTGGTTTCCTGCACCAACACAAGTGCGAAAAGGGGTTTTTCAACACTAACACAAGTGCGAAAAGTGGTTTTTTCACACTAATACAAGTGCAAAAGTGGTTTCCTGCACCAACACAAGTGCGAAAAGTGGTTTTTCAACACTAGCACAAGTGCGAAAAGTGGTTTTTCAACACTATCACAAGTGCAAAAAGTGTTTTTTCCACACTAATACAAGTGCAAAAGTGGTTTCCTGCACCAACACAAGTGCGAAAAGTGGTTTTTCAACACTAACACAAGTGCGAAAAGTGGTTTTTCCACACTAACACAAGTGCAAAAGTTGTTTCCTGCACCAACACAAGTGCGAAAAGTGGTATTTCAACACTGACACAAGTGCGAAAAGTGGTTTTTCAACACAATCACAAGTGCGAAAAGTGTTTTTTCCACACTAATACAAGTGCAAAAGTGGTTTCCTGCACCAACACAAGTGCGAAAAGTGGTTTTTCAACACTAACACAAGTGCGAAAAGTGGTTTTTCAACACTAACACAAGTGCGAAAAGTGGTTTTTCAACACTAACACAAGTGCGAAAAGTGGTTTTTCCACACTAATACAAGTGCAAAAGTGGTTTCCTGCACCAACACAAGTGCGAAAAGTGGTTTTTCAACTCTAACACAAGTGCGAAAAGTGGTTTTTCAACACTATCACAAGTGCAAAAAGTGGTTTTTCCACACTAATACAAGTGCAAAAGTGGTTTCCTGCACCAACACAAGTGTGAAAAGTGGTTTTTCAACACTAACACATGTGCGAAAAGTGGTTTTTCAACACTAACACAAGTGCGAAAAGTGGTTTTTCCACACAAGTGCGAAAAGTGGTTTTTCAACACTATCACAAGTGCAAAAAGTGTTTTTTCCACACTAATACAAGTGCAAAAGTGGTTTCCTGCACCAACACAAGTGCGAAAAGTGGTTTTTCAACACTAACACAAGTGCGAAAAGTGGTTTTTCAACACTAACACAAGTGCGAAAAGTGGTTTTTCAACACTAACACAAGTGCGAAAAGTGGTTTTTCCAAACTAATACAAGTGCAAAAGTGGTTTCCTGCACCAACACAAGTGCGAAAAGTGGCTTTTCAACACTAACACAAGTGCGAAAAGTGGTTTTTCAACACTATCACAAGTGCAAAAAGTGTTTTTTCCACACTAATACAAGTGCAAAAGTGGTTTCCTGCACCAACACAAGTGCGAAAAGTGGTTTTTCAACAATAACACAAGTGCGAAAAGTGGTTTTTCAACACTAACACAACTGTGAAAAGTGGTTTTTCCACACTAATACAAGTGCAAAAGTGGTTTCCTGCACCAACACAAGTGCGAAAAGTGGTTTTTCAACACTAACACAAGTGCGAAAATGGTTTTTCCAAACTAATACAAGTGCAAAAGTGGTTTCCTGCACCAACACAAGTGCGAAAAGTGGTTTTTCAACACTAACACAAGTGCGAAAAGTGGTTTTTCAACACTAACACAAGTGCGAAAAGTCGTTTTTCCACACTAATACAAGTGCAAAAGTGGTTTCCTGCACCAACACAAGTGCGAAAAGTGGTTTTTCAACACTAACACAAGTGCGAAAAGTGGTTTTTCAACACTAACACAAGTGCGAAAAGTGGTTTTTCCACACTAATACAAGTGCAAAAGTGGTTTCCTGCACCAACACAAGTGCGAAAAGTGGTTTTTCAACACTAACACAAGTGCGAAAAGTGGTTTTTCAACACTATCACAAGTGCAATAAGTGTTTTTTCCACACTAATACAAGTGCAAAAGTGGTTTCCTGCACCAACACAAGTGCGAAAAGTGGTTTTTCAACACTAACACAAGTGCGAAAAGTGGTTTTTCAACACTAACACAAGTGCGAAAAGTGGTTTTTTCACACTAATACAAGTGCAAAAGTGGTTTCCTGCACCAACACAAGTGCGAAAAGTGGTTTTTCAACACTAACAAGTGCGAAAAGTGGTTTTTCAACACTATCACAAGTGCAAAAAGTGTTTTTTCCGCACTAATACAAGTGCAAAAGTGGTTTCCTGCACCAACACAAGTGCGAAAAGTGGTTTTTCAACACTAACACAAGTGCGAAAAGTGGTTTTTCAACACTATCACAAGTGCAAAAAGTGTTTTTTCTACACTAATACAAGTGCAAAAGTGGTTTCCTGCACCAACACAAGTGCGAAAAGTGGTTTTTCAACACTAACACAAGTGCGAAAAGTGGTTTTTCAACACTAACACAAGTGCGAAAAGTGGTTTTTCCACACTAACACAAGTGCAAAAGTGGTTTCCTGCACCAACACAAGTGCGAAAAGTGGTTTTTCAACACTAACACAAGTGCGAAAAGTGGTTTTTCAACACTAACACAAGTGCGAAAAGTGGTTTTTCAACACTAACACAAGTGCGAAAAGTGTTTTTTCCACACTAATACAAGTGCAAAAGTGGTTTCCTGCACCAACACAAGTGCGAAAAGTGGTTTTTCAACACTAACACAAGTGCGAAAAGTGGTTTTTCCACACTAAAACAAGTGCAAAAAGTGTTTTTTCCACACTAATACAAGTGCAAAAGTGGTTTCCTGCACCAACACAAGTGCGAAAAGTGGTTTTTCAACACTAACACAAGTGCGAAAAGTGGTTTTTCAACACTAACACAAGTGCGAAAAGTGGTTTTTCAACACTAACACAAGTGCGAAAAGTGGTTTTTCCAAACTAATACAAGTGCAAAAGTGGTTTCCTGCACTAACACAAGTGCGAAAAGTGGTTTTTCAACACTAACACAAGTGCGAAAAGTGGTTTTTCAACACTAACACAAGTGCGAAAAGTGGTTTTTCAACACTAACACAAGTGCGAAAAGTGGTTTTTCCAAACTAATACAAGTGCAAAAGTGGTTTCCTGCACCAACACAAGTGCGAAAAGTGGCTTTTCAACACTAACACAAGTGCGAAAAGTGGTTTTTCCACACTAATACAAGTGCAAAAGTGGTTTCCTGCACCAACACAAGTGCAAAAAGTGGTTTTTCAACAATAACACAAGTGCGAAAAGTGGTTTTTCAACACTAACAACTGTGAAAAGTGGTTTTTCCACACTAATACAAGTGCAAAAGTGGTTTCCTGCACCAACACAAGTGCGAAAAGTGGTTTTTCAACACTAACACAAGTGCGAAAAGTGGTTTTTCCAAACTAATACAAGTGCAAAAGTGGTTTCCTGCACCAACACAAGTGCGAAAAGTGGTTTTTCAACACTAACACAAGTGCGAAAAGTGGTTTTTCAACACTAACACAAGTGCGAAAAGTCGTTTTTCCACACTAATACAAGTGCAAAAGTGGTTTCCTGCACCAACACAAGTGCGAAAAGTGGTTTTTCAACACTAACACAAGTGCGAAAAGTGGTTTTTCAACACTAACACAAGTGCGAAAAGTGGTTTTTCCACACTAATACAAGTGCAAAAGTGGTTTCCTGCACCAACACAAGTGCGAAAAGTGGTTTTTCAACACTAACACAAGTGCGAAAAGTGGTTTTTCAACACTATCACAAGTGCAATAAGTGTTTTTTCCACACTAATACAAGTGCAAAAGTGGTTTCCTGCACCAACACAAGTGCGAAAAGTGGTTTTTCAACACTAACACAAGTGCGAAAAGTGGTTTTTCAACACTAACACAAGTGCGAAAAGTGGTTTTTTCACACTAATACAAGTGCAAAAGTGGTTTCCTGCACCAACACAAGTGCGAAAAGTGGTTTTTCAACACTAACACAAGTGCGAAAAGTGTTTTTTCAACACTATCACAAGTGCAAAAAGTGTTTTTTCCGCACTAATACAAGTGCAAAAGTGGTTTCCTGCACCAACACAAGTGCGAAAAGTGGTTTTTCAACACTATCACAAGTGCGAAAAGTGGTTTTTCAACACTATCACAAGTGCAAAAAGTGTTTTTTCTACACTAATACAAGTGCAAAAGTGGTTTCCTGCACCAACACAAGTGCGAAAAGTGGTTTTTCAACATTAACACAAGTGCGAAAAGTTGTTTTTCAACACTAACACAAGTGCGAAAAGTGTTTTTTCCACACTAATACAAGTGCGAAAAGTGGTTTTTCCACACTAACACAAGTGCAAAAGTGGTTTCCTGCACCAACACAAGTGCGAAAAGTGGTTTTTCAACACTAACACAAGTGCGAAAAGTGGTTTTTCAACACTATCACAAGTGCAAAAAGTGTTTTTTCCACACTAATACAAGTGCAAAAAGTGGTTTTTCCACACTAATACAAGTGCAAAAGTGGTTTTTCAACACTAACACAAGTGCGAAAAGTGGTTTTTCAACACTAACACAAGTGCGAAAAGTGTTTTTTCCACACTAATACAAGTGCAAAAGTGGTTTCCTGCACCAACACAAGTGCGAAAAGTGGTTTTTCAACACTAACACAAGTGCGAAAAGTGGTTTTTCAACACTAACACCAGTGCGAAAAGTGGTTTTTCCACACTAATACAAGTGCAAAAGTGGTTTCCTGCACCAACACAAGTGCGAAAAGTGTTTTTTCAACACTAACACAAGTGCGAAAAGTGTTTTTTCCACACTAATACAAGTGCAAAAGTGGTTTCCTGCACCAACACAAGTGCGAAAAGTGGTTTTTGAACACTAACACAAGTGCGAAAAGTGGTTTTTGAACACTAACACAAGTGCGAAAAGTGTTTTTTCCACACTAATACAAGTGCAAAAGCGGTTTCCTGCACCAACACAAGTGCGAAAAGTGGTTTTTCAACACTAACACAAGTGCGAAATGTGGTTTTTCAACACTATCACAAGTGCAAAAAGTGTTTTTTCCACACTAATACAAGTGCGAAAAGTGGTTTTTCAACACAAACACAAGTGCGAAAAGTGTTTTTTCCACACTAATACAAGTGCAAAAGTGGTTTCCTGCACCAACACAAGTGCGAAAAGTGGTTTTTCAACACTAACACAAGTGCGAAAAGTGGTTTTTCAACACTAACACATGCGCGAAAAGTGGTTTTTCCACACTAATACAAGTGCAAAAGCAGTTTCCTGCACCAACACAAGTGCGAAAAGTGGTTTTTCAACACGAACACAAGTGCAAAATGTGGTTTTTCAACACTATCACAAGTGCAAAAAGTGTTTTTTCCACACTAATACAAGTGCGAAAAGTGGTTTTTCAACACCAACACAAGTGCGAAAAGTGGTTTTTCAACACTAACACAAGTGCGAAAAGTGGTTTTTCAACACTATCACAAGTGCAAAAAGTGTTTTTTCCACACTAATACAAGTGCAAAAGTGGTTTCCTGCACCAACACAAGTGCGAAAAGGGGTTTTTCAACACTAACACAAGTGCGAAAAGTGGTTTTTTCACACTAATACAAGTGCAAAAGTGGTTTCCTGCACCAACACAAGTGCGAAAAGTGGTTTTTCAACACTAGCACAAGTGCGAAAAGTGGTTTTTCAACACTATCACAAGTGCAAAAAGTGTTTTTTCCACACTAATACAAGTGCAAAAGTGGTTTCCTGCACCAACACAAGTGCGAAAAGTGGTTTTTCAACACTAACACAAGTGCGAAAAGTGGTTTTTCCACACTAACACAAGTGCAAAAGTTGTTTCCTGCACCAACACAAGTGCGAAAAGTGGTATTTCAACACTGACACAAGTGCGAAAAGTGGTTTTTCAACACAATCACAAGTGCGAAAAGTGTTTTTTCCACACTAATACAAGTGCAAAAGTGGTTTCCTGCACCAACACAAGTGCGAAAAGTGGTTTTTCAACACTAACACAAGTGCGAAAAGTGGTTTTTCAACACTAACACAAGTGCGAAAAGTGGTTTTTCAACACTAACACAAGTGCGAAAAGTGGTTTTTCCACACTAATACAAGTGCAAAAGTGGTTTCCTGCACCAACACAAGTGCGAAAAGTGGTTTTTCAACTCTAACACAAGTGCGAAAAGTGGTTTTTCAACACTAACACAAGTGCGAAAAGTCGTTTTTCCACACTAATACAAGTGCAAAAGTGGTTTCCTGCACCAACACAAGTGCGAAAAGTGGTTTTTCAACACTAACACAAGTGCGAAAAGTGGTTTTTCAACACTAACACAAGTGCGAAAAGTCGTTTTTCCACACTAATACAAGTGCAAAAGTGGTTTCCTGCACCAACACAAGTGCGAAAAGTGTTTTTCAACACTAACACAAGTGCGAAAAGTGGTTTTTCAACACTAACACAAGTGCGAAAAGTGGTTTTTCCACACTAATACAAGTGCAAAAGTGGTTTCCTGCACCAACACAAGTGCGAAAAGTGGTTTTTCAACACTAACACAAGTGCGAAAAGTGGTTTTTCAACACTATCACTAGTGCAAAAAGTGTTTTTTCCACACTAATACAAGTGCAAAAGTGGTTTCCTGCACCAACACAAGCGCGAAAAGTGGTTTTTCAACACTAACACAAGTGCGAAAAGTGGTTTTTCAACACTAACACAACTGCGAAAAGTGGTTTTTCCACACTAATACAAGTGCAAAAGTGGTTTCCTGCACCAACACAAGTGCGAAAAGTGGTTTTTCAACACTAACACAAGTGCGAAAAGTGGTTTTTCCACACTAACACAAGTGCAAAAGTGGTTTCCTGCACCAACACAAGTGCGAAAAGTGGTTTTTCAACACTAACACAAGTGCGAAAAGTGGTTTTTCAACACTAACACAAGTGCGAAAAGTGGTTTTTCCACACTAATACACGTACAAAAGTGGTTTCCTGCACCAACACAAGTGCGAAATGTGGTTTTTCAACACTAACACAAGTGCGAAAAGTGGTTTTTCAACACTAACACAAGTGCGAAAAGTGGTTTTTCCACACTAACACAAGTGCAAAAGTGGTTTCCTGCACCAACACAAGTGCGAAAAGTGGTTTTTCAACACTAACACAAGTGCGAAAAGTGGTTTTTCAACACTAACACAAGTGCGAAAAGTGGTTTTTCCACACTAATACAAGTGCAAAAGTGGTTTCCTGCACCAACACAAGTGCGAAAAGTGGTTTTTCAACACTAACACAAGTGAGAAAAGTGGTTTTTCCACACTAACACAAGTGCGAAAAGTGGTTTTTCCACACTAATACAAGTGCAAAAGTGGTTTCCTGCACCAACACAAGTGCGAAAAGTGGTTTTTCAACACTAACACAAGTGCGAAAAGTGGTTTTTCAACACTAACACAAGTGCGAAAAGTGGTTTTGCCACACTAACACAAGTGCAAAAAGTGGTTTTTCCACACTAATACAAGTGCAAAAGTGGTTTCCTGCACCAACACAAGGGCGAAAAGTGGTTTTTCAACACTAACACAAGTGCGAAAAGTGGTTTTCAACACTAACACAAGTGCGAAAAGTGGTTTTTCAACACTAACACAAGTGCGAAAAGTGGTTTTTCAACACTAACACAAGTGCGAAAAGTGGTTTTTCCACAATAATACAAGTGCAAAAGCGGTTTCCTGCACCAACACAAGTGCGAAAAGTGGTTTTTCAACACTAACAAGTGCGAAAAGGGGTTTTTCAACACTATCACAAGTGCAAAAAGTGTTTTTTCCACACTAATACAAGTGCAAAAGTGGTTTCCTGCACCAACACAAGTGCGAAAAGTGGTTTTTCAACACTAACACAAGTGCGAAAAGTGGTTTTTCAACACTATCACAAGTGCAAAAAGTGTTTTTTCCACACTAATACAAGTGCAAAAGTGGTTTCCTGCACCAACACAAGTGCGAAAAGTGGTTTTTCAACACTAACACAAGTGCGAAAAGTGGTTTTTCAACACTATCACAAGTGCAAAAAGTGTTTTTTCCACACTAATACAAGTGCAAAAGTGGTTTCCTGCACCAACACAAGTGCGAAAAGTGGTTTTTCAACACTAACAAGTGCGAAAAGTGGTTTCCTGCACCAACACAAGTGCGAAAAGTGGTTTTTCAACACTAAGACAAGTGCGAAAAGTGGTTTTTCAACACTAACACAAGTGCGAAAAGTGGTTTTCAACACTAATACAACTGCAAAAGTGGTTTCCTGCACCAACACAAGTGCGAAAAGTGGTTTTTCAACACTAACACAAGTGCGAAAAGTGGTTTTTCAACACTAACACAAGTGCGAAAAGTGGTTTTTCCACACTAATACAAGTGCAAAAGCGGTTTCCTGCACCAACACAAGTGCGAAAAGTGGTTTTTCAACACTAACACAAGTGCGAAAAGTAGTTTTTCAACACTATCACAAGTGCAAAAAGTGTTTTTTCCACACTAATACAAGTGCAAAAGTGGTTTCCTGCACCAACACAAGTGCGAAAAGTGGTTTTTCAACACTAACACAAGTGCGAAAAGTGGTTTTTCAACACTAACACAAGTGCGAAAAGTGGTTTTTCAACACAAACACAAGTGCGAAAAGTGGTTTTTCCAAACTAATACAAGTGCAAAAGTGGTTTCCTGCACCAACACAAGTGCGAAAAGTGGTTTTTCAACAATAACACAAGTGCGAAAAGGGGTTTTTCAACACTAACACAACTGCGAAAAGTGGTTTTTCCACACTAATACAAGTGCAAAAGTGGTTTCCTGCACCAACACAAGTGCGAAAAGTGGTTTTTCAACACTAACACAAGTGCGAAAAGTGGTTTTTCAACACTAACACAAGTGCGAAAAGTGGTTTTTCAACACTAACACAAGTGCGAAAAGTGGTTTTTCCACACTAATACATGTGCAAAAGTGGTTTCCTGCACCAACACAAGTGCGAAATGTGGTTTTTCAACACTAACACAAGTGCGAAAAGTGGTTTTTCAACACTATCACAAGTGCAAAAAGTGTTTTTTCCACACTAATACAAGTGCAAAAGTGGTTTCCTGCACCAACACAAGTGCGAAAAGTGGTTTTTCAACACTAACACAAGTGCGAAAAGTAGTTTTTCAACACTATCACAAGTGCGAAAAGTGTTTTTTCCACACTAATACAAGGGCAAAAGTGGTTTCCTGCACCAACACAAGTGCGAAAAGTGGTTTTTCAACACTAACACAAGTGCGAAAAGTGGTTTTTCAACACTATCACAAGTGCAAAAAGTGTTTTTTCCACACTAATACAAGTGCAAAAGTGGTTACCTGCACCAACACAAGTGCGAAAAGTGGTTTTTCAACACTAACACAAGTGCAAAAAGTGGTTTTTCAACACTAACACAAGTGCGAAAAGTGTTTTTTCCACACTAATACAAGTGCAAAAGCGGTTTCCTGCACCAACACAAGTGCAAAAAGTGGTATTTCAACACTAACACAAGTGCGAAATGTGGTTTTTCAACACTATCACAAGTGCAAAAAGTGTTTTTTCCACACTAATACAAGTGCGAAAAGTGGTTTTTCAACACAAACACAAGTGCGAAAAGTGTTTTTTCCACACTAATACAAGTGCAAAAGTGGTTTCCTGCACCAACACAAGTGCGAAAAGTGGTTTTTCAACACTAACACAAGTGCGAAAAGTGGTTTTTCAACACTAACACGAGTGCAAAAAGTGGTTTTTCCACACTAATACAAGTGCAAAAGCGGTTTCCTGCACCAACACAAGTGCGAAAAGTGGTTTTTCCACACTAACACAAGTGCGAAAAGTGTTTTATCCAAACTAATACAAGTGCAAAAGTGGTTTCCTGCACCAACACAAGTGCGAAAAGTGGTTTTTCAACACTAACACAAGTGCGAAAAGTGGTTTTTCAACACTAACACAAGTGCGAAAAGTGGTTTTTCCACAGTAATACAAGTGCAAAAGTGGTTTCCTGCACCAACACAAGTGCGAAAAGTGGTTTTTCAACACTAACACAAGTGCGAAAAGTGGTTTTTCAACACTAACACAAGTGCGAAAAGTGGTTTTCCCACACTAATACAAGTGCAAAAGTTGTTTCCTGCACCAACACAAGTGCGAAAAGTGGTATTTCAACACTAACACAAGTGCGAAAAGTGGTTTTTCAACACTATCACAAGTGCGAAAAGTGTTTTTTCCACACTAATACAAGTGCAAAAGTGGTTTCCTGCACCAACACAAGTGCGAAAAGTGGTTTTTCAACACTAACACAAGTGCGAAAAGTGGTTTTTCAACACTAACACAAGTGCGAAAAGTGGTTTTTCAACACTAACACAAGTGCGAAAAGTGGTTTTTCAACACTAACACAAGTGCGAAAAGTGGTTTTTCCACACTAATACAAGTGCAAAAGTGGTTTCCTGCACCAACACAAGTGCGAAAAGTGGTTTTTGAACACTAACACAAGTGCGAAAAGTGGTTTTTCAACACTAACACAAGTGCGAAAAGTGGTTTTTCCACACTAATACGAGTGCAAAAGCGGTTTCCTGCACCAACACAAGTGCGAAAAGTGGTTTTTCAACACTAACACGTGCGAAAAGTGGTTTTTCAACACTAACACAAGTGCGAAAAGTGGTTTTTCAACACTAACACAAGTGCGAAAAGTGGTTTTTCAACACTAACACAAGTGCGAAAAGTGGTTTTTTCACACTAATACAAGTGCAAAAGTGGTTTCCTGCACCAACACAAGTGTGAAAAGTGGTTTTTCAACACTAACACAAGTGCGAAAAGTGGTTTTTCCACACTACTACAAGTGCAAAAGCAGTTTCCTGCACCAACACAAGTGCGAAAAGTGGTTTTTCCACACTAATACAAGTGCAAAAGCAGTTTCCTGCACCAACACAAGTGCGAAAAGTGGTTTTTCAACACGAACACAAGTGCAAAATGTGGTTTTTCAACACTAACACAAGTGCAAAAAGTGTTTTTTCCACACTAATACAAGTGCAAAAGTGGTTTCCTGCACCAACACAAGTGCGAAAAGTGGTTTTTCAACACTAACACAAGTGCGAAAAGTGGTTTTTCAACACTAACACAACTGTGAAAAGTGGTTTTTCCACACTAATACAAGTGCAAAAGTGGTTTCCTGCACCAACACAAGTGCGAAAAGTGGTTTATCAACACTAACACAAGTGCGAAAAGTGGTTTTTCAACACTAATACAAGTGCAAAAGCAGTTTCCTGCACCAACACAAGTGCGAAAAGTGGCTTTTCAACACTAACACAAGTGCGAAAAGTGGTTTTTCAACACTAATACAAGTGCAAAAGTGGTTTCCTGCACCAACACAAGTGCGAAAAGTGGTTTTTCAACACTAACACAAGCGCGAAAAGTGGTTTTTCAACAATAACACAACTGTGAAAAGTGGTTTTTCCACACTAATACAAGTGCAAAAGTGGTTTCCTGCACCAACACAAGTGCGAAAAGTGGTTTTTCAACACTAACACAAGTGCGAAAAGTGGTTTTTCAACACTAACACAAGTGCGAAAAGTGGTTTTTCAACACTAACACAAGTGCGAAAAGTGGTTTTTCCACACTAATACAAGTGCAAAAGTGGTTTCCTGCACCAACACAAGTGCGAAAAGTGGTTTTTCAACACTAACACAAGTGCGAAAAGTGTTTTTTCCACACTAATACAAGTGCAAAAGTGGTTTCCTGCACCAACACAAGTGCGAAAAATGGTTTTTCAACACTAACACAAGTGCGAAAAGTGGTTTTTCAACACTAACACAAGTGCGAAAAGTGTTTTTTCCACACTAATACAAGTGCAGAAGTGGTTTCCTGCACCAACACAAGTGCGAAAAGTGGTTTTTCAACACTAACACAAGTGCGAAAAGTGGTTTTTCAACACTAACACAAGTGCAAAAAGTGTTTTTTCCACACTAATACAAGTGCAAAAGTGGTTTCCTGCACCAACACAAGTGCGAAAAGTGGTTTTTCAACACTAACACAAGTGCGAAAAGTGGTTTTTCAACACTAACACAACTGTGAAAAGTGGTTTTCCCACACTAATACAAGTGCAAAAGTGGTTTCCTGCACCAACACAAGTGCGAAAAGTGGTTTTTCAACACTAACACAAGTGCGAAAAGTGGTTTTTCAACACTAACACAAGTGCGAAAAGTGGTTTTTCCACACTAATACAAGTGCAAAAGTGGTTTCCTGCACCAACACAAGTGCGAAAAGTGGTTTTTCAACACTAACACAAGTGCGAAAAGTGGTTTTTCCACACTAATACAAGTGCAAAAGTGGTTTCCTGCACCAACACAAGTGCGAAAAGTGGTTTTTCAACACTAACACAAGTGCGAAAAGTGGTTTTTCAACACTATCACAAGTGCAATAAGTGTTTTTTCCACACTAATACAAGTGCAAAAGTGGTTTCCTGCACCAACACAAGTGCGAAAAGTGGTTTTTCAACACTAACACAAGTGCGAAAAGTGCTTTTTCAACACTAACACAAGTGCGAAAAGTGCTTTTTCCACACTAATACAAGTGCAAAAGCAGTTTCCTGCACCAACACAAGTGCGAAAAGTGGCTTTTCAACACTAACACAAGTGCGAAAAGTGGTTTTTCAACACTAACACAAGTGCAAAAAGTGTTTTTTCCACACTAATACAAGTGCAAAAGTGGTTTCCTGCACCAACACAAGTGCGAAAAGTGGTTTTTCAACACTAACACAACTGTGAAAAGTGGTTTTTCCACACTAATACAAGTGCAAAAGTGGTTTCCTGCACCAACACAAGTGCGAAAAGTGGTTTTTCAACACTAACACAAGTGCGAAAAGTGGTTTTTCAACACTAACACAAGTGCGAAAAGTGGTTTTTCAACACTAACACAAGTGCGAAAAGTGGTTTTTCCACACTAATACAAGTGCAAAAGTGGTTTCCTGCACCAACACAAGTGCGAAAAGTGGTTTTTCAACACTAACACAAGTGCGAAAAGTGGTTTTTCCACACTAATACAAGTGCAAAAGTGGTTTCCTGCACCAACACAAGTGCGAAAAGTGGTTTTTCAACACTAACACAAGTGCGAAAAGTGGTTTTTCAACACTAACACAAGTGCGAAAAGTGGTTTTTCAACACTAACACAAGTGCGAAAAGTGGTTTTTTCACACTAATACAAGTGCAAAAGTGGTTTCCTGCACCAACACAAGTGCGAAAAGTGGTTTTTCAACACTAACACAAGTGCGAAAAGTGGTTTTTCAACACTAACACAAGTGCGAAAAGTGGTTTTTCCACACTAATACAAGTGCAAAAGTGGTTTCCTGCACCAACACAAGTGCGAAAAGTGGTTTTTCAACACTAACACAAGTGCGAAAAGTGGTTTTTCAACACTATCACAAGTGCAATAAGTGTTTTTTCCACACTAATACAAGTGCAAAAGTGGTTTCCTGCACCAACACAAGTGCGAAAAGTGGTTTTTCAACACTAACACAAGTGCGAAAAGTGGTTTTTCAACACTAACACAAGTGCGAAAAGTGTTTTTTCCACACTAATACAAGTGCAAAAGTGGTTTCCTGCACCAACACAAGTGTGAAAAGTGGTTTTTCAACACTAACACAAGTGCGAAAAGTGGTTTTTCAACACTAACACAAGTGCAAAAAGTGTTTTTTCCACACTAATACAAGTGCAAAAGTGGTTTCCTGCACCAACACAAGTGCGAAAAGTGGTTTTTCAACACTAACACAAGTGCGAAAAGTGGTTTTTCAACACTAACACACCTGTGAAAAGTGGTTTTTCCACACTAATACAAGTGCAAAAGTGGTTTCCTGCACCAACACAAGTGCGAAAAGTGGTTTTTCAACACTAACACAAGTGCGAAAAGTGGTTTTTCAACACTAACACAAGTGCGAAAAGTGGTTTTTCAACACTAACACAAGTGCGAAAAGTGGTTTTTCCACACTAATACAAGTGCAAAAGTGGTTTCCTGCACCAACACAAGTGCGAAAAGTGGTTTTTCAACACTAACACAAGTGCGAAAAGTGGTTTTTCCACACTAATACAAGTGCAAAAGTGGTTTCCTGCACCAACACAAGTGCGAAAAGTGGTTTTTCAACACTAACACAAGTGCGAAAAGTGGTTTTTCAACACTATCACAAGTGCAATAAGTGTTTTTTCCACACTAATACAAGTGCAAAAGTGGTTTCCTGCACCAACACAAGTGCGAAAAGTGGTTTTTCAACACTAACACAAGTGCGAAAAGTGCTTTTTCAACACTAACACAAGTGCGAAAAGTGCTTTTTCCACACTAATACAAGTGCAAAAGCAGTTTCCTGCACCAACACAAGTGCGAAAAGTGGCTTTTCAACACTAACACAAGTGCGAAAAGTGGTTTTTCAACACTAACACAAGTGCAAAAAGTGTTTTTTCCACACTAATACAAGTGCAAAAGTGGTTTCCTGCACCAACACAAGTGCGAAAAGTGGTTTTTCAACACTAACACAAGTGCGAAAAGTGGTTTTTCAACACTAACACAAGTGCGAAAAGTGGTTTTTCAACACTAACACAAGTGCGAAAAGTGGTTTTTCCACACTAATACAAGTGCAAAAGTGGTTTCCTGCACCAACACAAGTGCGAAAAGTGGTTTTTCAACACTAACACAAGTGCGAAAAGTGTTTTTTCCACACTAATACAAGTGCAAAAGTGGTTTCCTGCCCCAACACAAGTGCGAAAAGTGGTTTTTCAACACTAACACAAGTGCGAAAAGTGGTTTTTCAACACTAACACAAGTGCGAAAAGTGGTTTTTCAACACTAACACAAGTGCGAAAAGTGGTTTTTTCACACTAATACAAGTGCAAAAGTGGTTTCCTGCACCAACACAAGTGCGAAAAGTGGTTTTTCAACACTAACACAAGTGCGAAAAGTGGTTTTTCAACACTAACACAAGTGCGAAAAGTGGTTTTTCCACACTAATACAAGTGCAAAAGTGGTTTCCTGCACCAACACAAGTGCGAAAAGTGGTTTTTCAACACTAACACAAGTGCGAAAAGTGGTTTTTCAACACTATCACAAGTGCAATAAGTGTTTTTTCCACACTAATACAAGTGCAAAAGTGGTTTCCTGCACCAACACAAGTGCGAAAAGTGGTTTTTCAACACAAACACAAGTGCGAAAAGTGGTTTTTCAACACTAACACAAGTGCGAAAAGTGGTTTTTCAACACTAACACAAGTGCGAAAAGTGGTTTTTCAACACTAACACAAGTGCGAAAAGTGTTTTTTCCACACTAATACAAGTGCAAAAGTGGTTTCCTGCACCAACACAAGTGCGAAAAGTGGTTTTCCAACACTAACACAAGTGCGAAAAGTGGTTTTTCAACACTAACACAAGTGCGAAAAGTGGTTTTTTCACACTAATACAAGTGCAAAAGTGGTTTCCTGCACCAACACAAGTGCGAAAAGTGGTTTTTCAACACTAACACAAGTGCGAAAAGTGGTTTTTCAACACTAACACAAGTGCGAAAAGTGGTTTTTCAACACTATCACAAGTGCAAAAAGTGTTTTTTCCACACTAATACAAGTGCAAAAGTGGTTTCCTGCACCAACACAAGTGCGAAAAGTGGTTTTTCAACACTAACACAAGTGTGAAAAGTGGTTTTTCAACACTAACACAAGTGCGAAAAGTGGTTTTTCAACACTAACACAAGTGCAAAAAGTGGTATTTCCACACTAATACAAGTGCAAAAGTGGTTTCCTGCACCAACACAAGTGCGAAAAGTGGTTTTTCAACACTAACACAAGTGCGAAAAGTGGTTTTCAACACTAACACAAGTGCGAAAAGTGGTTTTTTCCACACTAATACAAGTGCAAAAGCGGTTTCCTGCACCAACACAAGTGCGAAAAGTGGTTTTTCAACACTAACACAAGTGCGAAAAGTGGTTTTTCAACACTATCACAAGTGCAAAAAGAGTTTTTTCCACATTAATACAAGTGCAAAAGTGGTTTCCTGCACCAACACAAGTGCGAAAAGTGGTTTTTCAACACTATCACAAGTGCAATAAGTGTTTTTTCCACACTAATACAAGTGCAAAAGTGGTTTCCTGCACCAACACAAGTGCGAAAAGTGGTTTTTTAACACTAACACAAGTGCGAAAAGTGGTTTTTCAACACTAACACAAGTGCGAAAAGGTGTTTTTTCACACTAATACAAGTGCAAAAGTGGTTTCCTGCACCAACACAAGTGCGAAAAGTGGTTTTTCAACACTAACACAAGTGCGAAAAGTGGTTTTTTCACACTAATACAAGTGCAAAAGTGGTTTACTGCACCAACACAAGTGTGAAAAGTGGTTTTTCAACACTAACACAAGTGCGAAAAGTGGTTTTTCAACACTATCACAAGTGCAAAAAGTGTTTTTTCCACACTAATACAAGTGCAAAAGTGGTTTCCTGCACCAACACAAGTGCGAAAAGTGGTTTTTCAACACTAACACAACTGCGAAAAGTGGTTTTTCAACACTAACACAAGTGCGAAAAGTGTTTTTTCCACACTAATACAAGTGCAAAAGTGGTTTCCTGCACCAACACAAGTGCGAAAAGTGGTTTTTCAACACTAACACAAGTGCGAAAAGTGGTTTTTCAACACTAACACAAGTGCGAAAAGTGGTTTTTCAACACTAACACGAATGCGAAAAGTGGTTTTTTCACACTAATACAAGTGCAAAAGTGGTTTCCTGCACCAACACAAGTGCGAAAAGTGGTTTTTCAACACTAACACAAGTGCGAAAAGTGGTTTTTCAACACTAACACAAGTGCGAAAAGTGGTTTTCCACACTAATACAAGTGCAAAAGTGGTTTCCTGCACCAACACAAGTGCGAAAAGTGGTTTTTCAACACTAACACAAGTGCGACAAGTGGTTTTTCAACACTATCACAAGTGCAATAAGTGTTTTTTCCACACTATTACAAGTGCAAAAGTGGTTTCCTGCACCAACACAAGTGCGAAAAGTGGTTTTTCAACACTAACACAAGTGCGAAAAGTGGTTTTTCAACACTAACACAAGTGCGAAAAGTGGTTTTTTCACACTAATACAAGTGCAAAAGTGGTTTCCTGCACCAACACAAGTGCAAAAAGTGGTTTTTCAACACTAACACAAGTGCGAAAAGTGGTTTTTCAACACTATCACAAGTGCAAAAAGTGTTTTTTCCACACTAATACAAGTGCAAAAGTGGTTTCCTGCACCAACACAAGTGCGAAAAGTGGTTTTTCAACACTAACACAAGTGCGAAAAGTGGTTTTTCAACACTAACACAAGTGCGAAAAGTGGTTTTTCCAAACTAATATAAGTGCAAAAGTGGTTTCCTGCACCAACACAAGTGCGAAAAGTGGTTTTTCAACACTAACACAAGTGCGAAAAGTGGTTTTTCAACACTAACACAAGTGCGAAAAGTCGTTTTTCCACACTAATACAAGTGCAAAAGTGGTTTCCTGCACCAACACAAGTGCGAAAAGTGGTTTTTCAACACTAACACAAGTGCAAAAAGTGGTTTTTCAACACTAACACAAGTGCAAAAAGTGGTTTTCCACACTAATACAAGTGCAAAAGTGGTTTCCTGCACCAACACAAGTGCGAAAAGTGGTTTTTCAACACTAACACAAGTGCGAAAAGTGGTTTTTCAACACTATCACAAGTGCAATAAGTGTTTTTTCCACACTAATACAAGTGCAAAAGTGGTTTCCTGCACCAACACAAGTGCGAAAAGTGGTTTTTCAACACTAACACAAGTGCGAAAAGTGGTTTTTCAACACTAACACAAGTGCGAAAAGTGGTTTTTCAACACTAACACAAGTGCGAAAAGTGGTTTTTTCACACTAATACAAGTGCGAAAAGTGGTTTTTCAACACTAACACAAGTGCGAAAAGTGGTTTTTCCACACTAATACAAGTGCAAAAGTGGTTTCCTGCACCAACACAAGTGCGAAAAGTGGTTTTTCAACACTAACACAAGTGCGAAAAGTGTTTTTTCCACACTAATACAAGTGCAAAAGTGGTTTCCTGCACCAACACAAGTGCGAAAAGTGGTTTTTCAACACTAACACAAGTGCGAAATGTGGTTTTTCAACACTATCACAAGTGCAAAAAGTGTTTTTCCCACACTAATACAAGTGCGAAAAGTGGTTTTTCAACACAAACACAAGTGCGAAAAGTGTTTTTTTCCACACTAATACAAGTGCAAAAGTGGTTTCCTGCACCAACACAAGTGCGAAAAGTGGTTTTTCAACACTAACACAAGTGCGAAAAGTGGTTTTTCCACACTAATACAAGTGCAAAAGTTGTTTCCTGCACCAACACAAGTGCGAAAAGTGGTTTTTCAACACTAACACATGCGCGAAAAGTGGTTTTTCCACACTAATACAAGTCCAAAGTTGTTTCCTGCACCAACACAAGTGCGAAAAGTGGTTTTTCAACACTATCACAAGTGCAAAAAGTGTTTTTTCCACACTAATACAAGTGCAAAAGTGGTTTCCTGCACCAACACAAGTGCGAAAAGTGGTTTTTCAACACTAACACAAGTGCGAAAAGTGGTTTTTCAACACTAACACAAGTGCGAAAAGTGTTTTTTCCACACTAATACAAGTGCAAAAGTGGTTTCCTGCACCAACACAAGTGCGAAAAGTGGTTTTTCAACACTAACACAAGTGCGAAAAGTGGTTTTTCAACACTAACACATGTGCGAAAAGTGGTTTTTCCACACTAATACAAGTGCAAAAGCAGTTTCCTGCACCAACACAAGTGCGAAAAGTGGTTTTTCAACACGAACACAAGTGCAAAATGTGGTTTTTCAACACTATCACAAGTGCAAAAAGTGTTTTTTCCACACTAATACAAGTGCGAAAAGTGGTTTTTCAACACCAACACAAGTGCGAAAAGTGGTTTTTCCACACTAATACAAGTGCAAAAGTGGTTTCCTGCACCAACACAAGTGCGAAAAGTGGTTTTTCAACACTAACACAAGTGCGAAAAGTGGTTTTTCAACACTAACACATGTGCGAAAAGTGGTTTTTCCACACTAATACATGTGCAAAAGCAGTTTCCTGCACCAACACAAGTGCGAAAAGTGGTTTTTCAACACTAACACAAGTGCGAAAAGTGGTTTTTCAACACTAACACAAGTGCGAAAAGTGTTTTTTCCACACTAATACAAGTGCGAAAAGTGGTTTTTCAACACCAACACAAGTGCGAAAAGTGGTTTTTCTACACTAACACAAGTGCGAAAAGTGGTTTTTCAACACTATCACAAGTGCAAAAAGTGTTTTTCCCACACTAATACAAGTGCAAAAGTGGTTTCCTGCACCAACACAAGTGCGAAAAGTGGTTTTTCAACACTAACACAAGTGCGAAAAGTGGTTTTTTCACACTAATACAAGTGCAAAAGTGGTTTCCTGCACCAACACAAGTGCGAAAAGTGGTTTTTCAACACTAACACAAGTGCGAAAAGTGGTTTTTCAACACTATCACAAGTGCAAAAAGTGTTTTTTCCACACTAATACAAGTGCAAAAGTGGTTTCCTGCACCAACACAAGTGCGAAAAGTGGTTTTTCAACACTAACACAAGTAGGAAAAGTGGTTTTTCAACACTAACACAAGTGCGAAAAGTGGTTTTTCCACACTAATACAAGTGCAAAAGTGGTTTCCTGTACAAGTGCAAAAAGTGGTTTTTCAACACTAACACAAGTGCGAAAAGTGGTTTTTCAACACTATCACAAGTGCAATAAGTGTTTTTTCCACACTAATACAAGTGCAAAAGTGGTTTCCTGCACCAACACAAGTGCGAAAAGTGGTTTTTCAACACTAACACAGGTGCGAAAAGTGTTTTTTCAACACTAACACAAGTGCGAAAAGTGTTTTTTCCACACTAATACAAGTGCAAAAGTGGTTTCCTGCACCAACACAAGTGCGAAAAGTGGTTTTTCAACACTAACACAAGTGCGAAAAATGGTTTTTCAACACTAACACAAGTGCGAAAAGTGGTTTTTTCACACTAATACAAGTGCAAAAGTGGTTTCCTGCACCAACACAAGTGCGAAAAGTGGTTTTTCAACACTAACACAAGTGCGAAAAGTGGTTTTTCAACACTAACACAAGTGCGAAAAGTGGTTTTTCAACACTAACACAAGTGCAAAAAGTGGTTTTTCAACACTAACACAAGTGCGAAAAGTGGTATTTCCACACTAATACAAGTGCAAAAGTGGTTTCCTGCACCAACACAAGTGCGAAAAGTGGTTTTTCAACACTAACACAAGTGCGAAAAGTGGTTTTTCAACACTATCACAAGTGCAAAAAGTGGTATTTCCACACTAATACAAGTGCAAAAGTGGTTTCCTGCACCAACACAAGTGCGAAAAGTGGTTTTTTAACACTAACACAAGTGCGAAAAGGTGTTTTTTCACACTAATACAAGTGCAAAAGTGGTTTCCTGCACCAACACAAGTGCGAAAAGTGGTTTTTCAACACTAACACAACTGCGAAAAGTGGTTTTTCAACACTAACACAAGTGCGAAAAGTGTTTTTTCCACACTAATACAAGTGCAAAAGTGGTTTCCTGCACCAACACAAGTGCGAAAAGTGGTTTTTCAACACTAACACAAGTGCGAAAAGTGGTTTTTCAACACTAACACAAGTGCGAAAAGTGGTTTTTCAACACTAACACAAGTGCGAAAAGTGGTTTTTTCACACTAATACAAGTGCAAAAGTGGTTTCCTGCACCAACACAAGTGCGAAAAGTGGTTTTTCAACACTAACACAAGTGCGAAAAGTGGTTTTTCAACACTAACACAAGTGCGAAAAGTGGTTTTTCCACACTAATACAAGTGCAAAAGTGGTTTCCTGCACCTACACAAGTGTGAAAAGTGGTTTTTCAACACTAACACAAGTGCGAAAAGTGGTTTTTCAACACTATCACAAGTGCAATAAGTGTTTTTTCCACACTAATACAAGTGCAAAAGTGGTTTCCTGCACCAACACAACTGCGAAAAGTGGTTTTTCAACACTAACACAAGTGCGAAAAGTGGTTTTTCAACACTAACACAAGTGCGAAAAGTGGTTTTTTCACACTAATACAAGTGCAAAAGTGGTTTCCTGCACCAACACAAGTGCGAAAAGTGGTTTTTCAACACTAACACAAGTGCGAAAAGTGGTTTTTCAACACTATCACAAGTGCAAAAAGTGTTTTTTCCACACTAATACAAGTGCAAAAGTGGTTTCCTGCACCAACACAAGTGCGAAAAGTGGTTTTTCAACACTAACACAAGTGCGAAAAGTGGTTTTTCAACACTAACACAAGTGCAAAAAGTGGTTTTTCAACACTAACACAAGTGCGAAAAGTGGTTTTTCCAAACTAATACAAGTGCAAAAGTGGTTTCCTGCACCAACACAAGTGCGAAAAGTGGCTTTTCAACACTAACATAAGTGCGAAAAGTGGTTTTTCAACACTATCACAAGTGCAAAAAGTGTTTTTTCCACACTAATACAAGTGCAAAAGTGGTTCCTGCACCAACACAAGTGCGAAAAGTGGTTTTTCAACACTAACACAAGTGCGAAAAGTGGTTTTTCAACACTAACACAACTGCGAAAAGTGGTTTTTCCATACTAATACAAGTGCAAAAGTGGTTTCCTGCACCAACACAAGTGCGAAAAGTGGTTTTTCAACACTAACACAAGTGCGAAAAGTGGTTTTTCAACACTAACACAAGTGCAAAAAGTGGTTTTTCCAAACTAATATAAGTGCAAAAGTGGTTTCCTGCACCAACACAAGTGCGAAAAGTGGTTTTTCAACACTAACACAAGTGCGAAAAGTGGTTTTTCAACACTGACACAAGTGCGAAAAGTCGTTTTTCCACACTAATACAAGTGCAAAAGTGGTTTCCTGCACCAACACAAGTGCGAAAAGTGGTTTTTCAACACTAACACAAGTGCAAAAAGTGGTTTTTCAACACTAACACAAGTGCAAAAAGTGGTTTTTCCACACTAATACAAGTGCAAAAGTGGTTTCCTGCACCAACACAAGTGCGAAAAGTGGTTTTTCAACACTAACACAAGTGCAAAAAGTGGTTTTTCAACACTATCACAAGTGCAATAAGTGTTTTTTCCACACTAATACAAGTGCAAAAGTGGTTTCCTGCACCAACACAAGTGCGAAAAGTGGTTTTTCAACACTAACACAAGTGCGAAAAGTGGTTTTTTCACACTAATACAAGTGCAAAAGTGGTTTCCTGCACCAACACAAGTGCGAAAAGTGGTTTTTCAACACTAACACAAGTGCGAAAAGTGGTTTTTCAACACTATCACAAGTGCAAAAAGTGTTTTTTCCACACTAATACAAGTGCAAAAGTGGTTTCCTGCACCAACACAAGTGCGAAAAGTGGTTTTTCAACACTATCACAAGTGCAAAAAGTGTTTTTTCCACACTAATACAAGTGCAAAAGTGGTTTCCTGCACCAACACAAGTGCGAAAAGTGGTTTTTCAACACTAACACAAGTGCGAAAAGTGGTTTTTCAACACTAACACAAGTGCAAAAAGTGTTTTTTCCACACTAATACAAGTGCAAAAGTGGTTTCCTGCACCAACACAAGTGCGAAAAGTGGTTTTTCAACACTATCACAAGTGCAAAAAGTGTTTTTTCCACACTAATACAAGTGCAAAAGTGGTTTCCTGCACCAACACAAGTGCGAAAAGTGGTTTTTCAACACTAACACAAGTGCGAAAAGTGGTTTTTCAACACTAACACAAGTGCGAAAAGTGGTTTTTCCACACTAACACAAGTGCAAAAGTGGTTTCCTGCACCAACACAAGTGCGAAAAGTGGTTTTTCAACACTAACACAAGTGCGAAAAGTGGTTTTTCAACACTATCACAAGTGCAAAAAGTGTTTTTTCCACACTAATACAAGTGCGAAAAGTGGTTTTTCCACACTAATACAAGTGCAAAAGTGGTTTTTCAACACTAACACAAGTGCGAAAAGTGGTTTTTCAACACTAACACAAGTGTGAAAAGTGTTTGTTCCACACTAATACAAGTGCAAAAGTGGTTTCCTGCACCAACACAAGTGCGAAAAGTGGTTTTTCAACACTAACACAAGTGCGAAAAGTGGTTTTTCAACACTAACACAAGTGCGAAAAGTGGTTTTTCCACACTAATACAAGTGCAAAAGTGGTTTCCTGCACCAACACAAGTGCGAAAAGTGGTTTTTCAACACTAACACAAGTGCGAAAAGTGTTTTTTCCACACTAATACAAGTGCAAAAGTGGTTTCCTGCACCAACACAAGTGCGAAAAGTGGTTTTTGAACACTAACACAAGTGCGAAAAGTGGTTTTTCAACACTAACACAAGTGCGAAAAGTGTTTTTTCCACACTAATACAAGTGCAAAAGTGGTTTCCTGCACCAACACAAGTGCGAAAAGTGGTTTTTCAACACTAACACAAGTGCGAAATGTGGTTTTTCAACACTATCACAAGTGCAAAAAGTGTTTTTCCCACACTAATACAAGTGCGAAAAGTGGTTTTTCAACACAAACACGAGTGCGAAAAGTGTTTTTTCCACACTAATACAAGTGCAAAAGTGGTTTCCTGCACCAACACAAGTGCGAAAAGTGGTTTTTCAACACTAACACAAGTGCGAAAAGTGGTTTTTCCACACTAATACAAGTGCAAAAGTTGTTTCCTGCACCAACACAAGTGCGAAAAGTGGTTTTTCAACACTAACACATGCGCGAAAAGTGGTTTTTCCACACTAATACAAGTGCAAAAGTTGTTTCCTGCACCAACACAAGTGCGAAAAGTGGTTTTTCAACACTATCACAAGTGCAAAAAGTGTTTTTTCCACACTAATACAAGTGCAAAAGTGGTTTCCTGCACCAACACAAGTGCAAAAAGTGGTTTTTCAACACTAACACAAGTGCGAAAAGTGGTTTTTCAACACTAACAAAAGTGCGAAAAGTGTTTTTTCCACACTAATACAAGTGCAAAAGTGGTTTCCTGCACCAACACAAGTGCGAAAAGTGGTTTTTCAACACTAACACAAGTGCGAAAAGTGGTTTTTCAACACTAACACATGTGCGAAAAGTGGTTTTTCCACACTAATACAAGTGCAAAAGCAGTTTCCTGCACCAACACAAGTGCGAAAAGTGGTTTTTCAACACGAACACAAGTGCAAAATGTGGTTTTTCAACACTATCACAAGTGCAAAAAGTGTTTTTTCCACACTAATACAAGTGCGAAAAGTGGTTTTTCAACACCAACACAAGTGCGAAAAGTGGTTTTTCCACACTAATACAAGTGCAAAAGTGGTTTCCTGCACCAACACAAGTGCGAAAAGTGGTTTTTCAACACTAACACAAGTGCGAAAAGTGGTTTTTCAACACTAACACATGTGCGAAAAGTGGTTTTTCCACACTAATACAAGTGCAAAAGCAGTTTCCTGCACCAACACAAGTGCGAAAAGTGGTTTTTCAACACGAACACAAGTGCGAAATGTGGTTTTTCAACACTATCACAAGTGCAAAAAGTGTTTTTTCCACACTAATACAAGTGCGAAAAGTGGTTTTTCAACACCAACACAAGTGCGAAAAGTGGTTTTTCAACACTATCACAAGTGCAAAAAGTGTTTTTTCCACACTAATACAAGTGCAAAAGTGGTTTCCTGCACCAACACAAGTGCGAAAAGTGGTTTTTCAACACTAACACAAGTGCGAAAAGTGGTTTTTTCACACTAATACAAGTGCAAAAGTGGTTTCCTGCACCAACACAAGTGCGAAAAGTGGTTTTTCAACACTAACACAAGTGCGAAAAGTGGTTTTTCAACACTAACACAAGTGCGAAAAGTGGTTTTTCCACACTAACACAAGTGCAAAAGTTGTTTCCTGCACCAACACAAGTGCGAAAAGTGGTATTTCAACACTGACACAAGTGCGAAAAGTGGTATTTCAACACTGACACAAGTGCGAAAAGTGGTTTTTCAACACTAACACAAGTGCGAAAAGTGGTTTTTCAACACTAACACAAGTGCGAAAAGTGGTTTTTCAACACTAACACAAGTGCGAAAAGTGGTTTTTCCACACTAATACAAGTGCAAAAGTGGTTTCCTGCACCAACACAAGTGCGAAAAGTGGTTTTTCAACACTAACACAAGTGCGAAAAGTGGTTTTTCAACACTAACACAAGTGCGAAAAGTGGTTTTTCCACACTAATACAAGTGCAAAAGTGGTTTCCTGCACCAACACAAGTGCGAAAAGTGGTTTTTCAACACTAACACAAGTGCGAAAAGTGGTTTTTCAACACTAATACAAGTGCAAAAGCGGTTTCCTGCACCAACACAAGTGCGAAACGTGGTTTTTCAACACTAACACAAGTGCGAAAAGTGGTTTTTCAACACTAACACAAGTGCAAAAAGTGTTTTTTCCACAATAATACAAGTGCAAAAGTGGTTTCCTGCACCAACACAAGTGCGAAAAGTGGTTTTTCAACACTAACACAAGTGCGAAAAGTGGTTTTTCAACACTAACACAAGTGCGAAAAGTGGTTTTTCAACACTAACACAAGTGCGAAAAGTGGTTTTTCAACACTAACACAAGTGCGAAAAGTGGTTTTTCCAAACTAATACAAGTGCAAAAGTGGTTTCCTGCACCAACACAAGTGCGAAAAGTGGCTTTTCAACACTAACACAAGTGCGAAAAGTGGTTTTTCAACACTAACACAAGTGCAAAAAGTGTTTTTTCCACACTAATACAAGTGCAAAAGTGGTTTCCTGCACCAACACAAGTGCGAAAAGTGGTTTTTCAACACTAACACAAGTGCGAAAAGTGGTTTTTCAACACTAACACAACTGTGAAAAGTGGTTTTTCCACACTAATACAAGTGCAAAAGTGGTTTCCTGCACCAACACAAGTGCGAAAAGCGGTTTTTCAACACTAACACAAGTGCGAAAAGTGGTTTTTCAACACTAACACAAGTGCGAAAAGTGGTTTTTCCAAACTAATACAAGTGCAAAAGTGGTTTCCTGCACCAACACAAGTGCGAAAAGTGGTTTTTCAACACTAACACAAGTGCGAAAAGTGGTTTTTCAACACTAACACAAGTGCGAAAAGTGGTTTTTCCACAGTAATACAAGTGCAAAAGTGGTTTCCTGCACCAACACAAGTGCGAAAAGTGGTTTTTCAACACTAACACAAGTGCGAAAAGTGGTTTTTCAACACTATCACAAGTGCAATAAGTGTTTTTTCCACACTAATACAAGTGCAAAAGTGGTTTCCTGCACCAATACAAGTGCGAAAAGTGGTTTTTCAACACTAACACAAGTGCGAAAAGTGGTTTTTCAACACTAACACAAGTGCGAAAAGTGGTTTTTTCACACTAATACAAGTGCAAAAGTGGTTTCCTGCACCAACACAAGTGCGAAAAGTGGTTTTTCAACACTAACACAAGTGCGAAAAGTGGTTTTTCAACACTATCACAAGTGCAAAAAGTGTTTTTTCCACACTAATACAAGTGCAAAAGTGGTTTCCTGCACCAACACAAGTGCGAAAAGTGGTTTTTCAACACTAACACAAGTGCGAAAAGTGGTTTTTCAACACTATCACAAGTGCAAAAAGTGTTTTTTCTACACTAATACAAGTGCAAAAGTGGTTTCCTGCACCAACACAAGTGCGAAAAGTGGTTTTTCAACACTAACACAAGTGCGAAAAGTGGTTTTTCAACACTAACACAAGTGCGAAAAGTGGTTTTTCCACACTACCACAAGTGCAAAAGTGGTTTCCTGCACCAACACAAGTGCGAAAAGTGGTTTTTCAACACTAACACAAGTGCGAAAAGTGGTTTTTCAACACTATCACAAGTGCAAAAAGTGTTTTTTCCACACTAATACAAGTGCGAAAAGTGGTTTTTCCACACTAATACAAGTGCAAAAGTGGTTTTTCAACACTAACACAAGTGCGAAAAGTGGTTTTTCAACACTAACACAAGTGCGAAAAGTGTTTTTTCCACACTAATACAAGTGCAAAAGTGGTTTCCTGCACCAACACAAGTGCGAAAAGTGGTTTTTCAACACTAACACAAGTGCGAAAAGTGGTTTTTCAACACCAACACAAGTGCGAAAAGTGGTTTTTCCACACTAATACAAGTGCAAAAGTGGTTTCCTGCACCAACGCAAGTGCGAAAAGTGGTTTTTCAACATTAACACAAGTGCGAAAAGTGTTTTTTCCACACTAATACAAGTGCAAAAGTGGTTTCCTGCACCAACACAAGTGCGAAAAGTGGTTTTTGAACACTAACACAAGTGCGAAAAGTGGTTTTTCAACACTAACACAAGTGCGAAAAGTGTTTTTTCCACACTAATACAAGTGCAAAAGCGGTTTCCTGCACCAACACAAGTGCGAAAAGTGGTTTTTCAACACTAACACAAGTGCGAAATGTGGTTTTTCAACACTATCACAAGTGCAAAAAGTGTTTTTTCCACACTAATACAAGTGCGAAAAGTGGTTTTTCAACACAAACACAAGTGCGAAAAGTGTTTTTTCCACGCTAATACAAGTGCAAAAGTGGTTTCCTGCACCAACACAAGTGCGAAAAGTGGTTTTTCAACACTAACATATGCGCGAAAAGTGGTTTTCCCACACTAATACAAGTGCAAAAGTTGTTTCCTGCACCAACACAAGTGCAAAAAGTGTTTTTTTCCACACTAATACAAGTGCAAAAGTGGTTTCCTGCACCAACACAAGTGCTAAAAGTGGTTTTTCAACACTAACACAAGTGCGAAAAGTGGTTTTTCAACACTAACACAAGTGCAAAAAGTGGTTTTTCAATACTAACACAAGTGCGAAAAGTGGTTTTTCCACACTAATACAAGTGCAAAAGCGGTTTCCTGCACCAACACAAGTGCGAAAAGTGGTTTTTCAACACTAACACAAGTGCGAAAAGTGGTTTTTCAACACTATCACAAGTGCAAAAAGTGTTTTTTCCACACTAATACAAGTGCAAAAGTGGTTTCCTGCACCAACACAAGTGCGAAAAGTGGTTTTTCAACACTGACAAGTGCGGAAAGTGGTTTTTCAACACTAATACAAGTGCGAAAATACTAATACTAATACTAATACTAATACAAGTGCAAAAGTGGTTTCCTGCACCAACACAAGTGCGAAAAGTGGTTTTTCAACACTATCACAAGTGCGAAAAGTGGTTTTTCCACACTAACACAAGTGCGAAAAGTGTTTTATCAAAACTAATACAAGTGCAAAAGTGGTTTCCTGCACCAACACAAGTGCGAAAAGTGGTTTTTCAACACTAACACAAGTGCGAAAAGTGATTTTTCCACACTAATACAAGTGCAAAAGTTGTTTCCTGCACCAACACAAGTGCGAAAAGTGGTATTTCAACACTAACACAAGTGCGAAAAGTGGTTTTTCAACACTATCACAAGTGCGAAAAGTGTTTTTTCCACACTAATACAAGTGCAAAAGTGGTTTCCTGCACCAACACAAGTGCGAAAAGTGGTTTTTCAACACTAACACAAGTGCGAAAAGTCGTTTTTCAACACTAACACAAGTGCGAAAAGTGGTTTTTCAACACTAACACAAGTGCGAAAAGTGGTTTTTCCACACTAATACAAGTGCAAAAGTGGTTTCCTGCACCAACACAAGTGCGAAAAGTGGCTTTCAACACTAACACAAGTGCGAAAAGTGGTTTTTCAACACTAACACAAGTGCGAAAAGTGGTTTTTTCACACTAATACAAGTGCAAAAGTGGTTTCCTGCACCAACACAAGTGCGAAAAGTGGTTTTTCTACACTAACACAAGTGCGAAAAGTGGTTTTTCAACACTATCACAAGTGCAAAAAGTGTTTTTTCCACACTAATACAAGTGCGAAAAGTGGTTTTTCCACACTAATACAAGTGCAAAAGTGGTTTTTCAACACTAACACAAGTGTGAAAAGTGTTTTTCCCACACTAATACAAGTGCAAAAGTGGTTTCCTGCACCAACACAAGTGCGAAAAGTGGTTTTTCAACACTAACACAAGTGTGAAAAGTGGTTTTTCAACACTAACACAAGTGCGAAAAGTGGTTTTTCAACACTAACACAAGTGCGAAAAGTGGTATTTCCACACTAATACAAGTGCAAAAGTGGTTTCCTGCACCAACACAAGTGCGAAAAGTGGTTTTTCAACATAACACAAGTGCGAAAAGTGGTTTTCAACACTAACACAAGTGTGAAAAGTGGTTTTTTCCACACTAATACAAGTGCAAAAGCGGTTTCCTGCACCAACACAAGTGCGAAAAGTGGTTTTTCAACACTAACACAAGTGCGAAAAGTGGTTTTTCAACACTATCACAAGTGCAAAAAGTGTTTTTTCCACATTAATACAAGTGCAAAAGTGGTTTCCTGCACCAACACAAGTGCGAAAAGTGGTTTTTCAACACTATCACAAGTGCAATAAGTGTTTTTTCCACACTAATACAAGTGCAAAAGTGGTTTCCTGCACCAACACAAGTGCGAAAAGTGGTTTTTCAACACTAACACAAGTGCGAAAAGGGGTTTTTCAACACTATCACAAGTGCAAAAAGTGTTTTTTCCACACTAATACAAGTGCAAAAGTGGTTTCCTGCACCAACACAAGTGCGAAAAGTGGTTTTTGAACACTAACACAAGTGCGAAAAGTGGTTTTTCAACACTAACACAAGTGCGAAAAGTGTTTTTTCCACACTAATACAAGTGCAAAAGCGGTTTCCTGCACCAACACAAGTGCGAAAAGTGGTTTTTCAACACTAACACAAGTGCGAAATGTGGTTTTTCAACACTATCACAAGTGCAAAAAGTGTTTTTTCCACACTAATACAAGTGCGAAAAGTGGTTTTTCAACACAAACACAAGTGCGAAAAGTGTTTTTTCCACGCTAATACAAGTGCAAAAGTGGTTTCCTGCACCAACACAAGTGCGAAAAGTGGTTTTTCAACACTAACATATGCGCGAAAAGTGGTTTTCCCACACTAATACAAGTGCAAAAGTTGTTTCCTGCA